>NC_137929.1:40995093-42195093 GCF_963969265.1 Rhamphochromis sp. 'chilingali' | reverse complement strand
GTGGCCGGCAAAGGCGAGGTCGTCCAGGCCAAGCCGGATTTGATGGCGAGACAGAGGCTGGACCAGGCGGGGATGGTGCTGGACCAGGTGAGGATGTGGAAGCAATAGGTGATGGAGCTGCAGGCGATGGCATGGAAGCCATAGATGATGGAGCTGCAGGCGGCGGTGATGGCTGGATGGGCCCCTTGGACCTTCCAACAGAAGCAGGCTGCTGAACGGGCCCCTCGGACCCTCCAGCGGAGACAGACTGCTGAACGGGCCCCTCGGACCCTCCAGCGGAGACAGACTGTTGAACGGGCCCTTCGGACCCTCCAGCGGAGACAGACTGTTGAACGGGCCCCTCGGACCCTCCAGCGGAGACAGACTGCTGAACGGGCCCCTCGGACCCTCCAACAGAGGCAGGCTGCTGAACGGGCCCCTTAGCGGGGACACTGGAGTCTGAGCTACAGGTAGCGGGGACACTGGAGACTGAGCTTCAGGTAGCAGAGCAGGGGACAATGGACAATGGCTTAGTATCATCAGAGCTGGGGTTGTTTCTGGGGTGAAAGCCACAGCTTTAGCAGACTCTGGGATAGCTGATACGGGGTTAACAGGCTCAGAGAGAGTTAATCCAGGCTCAGAAGAAGCAAAAGAAACACAGCCCTTTGTTTCCTCAGAAGTCTTAAAAATACCAACCTGGGAGAGGTCAGTTACTACGAAGGCAGGTAAGCTACGTGTATTAGGTCTCATCAACACACCCCGAACAACTCCAGAAGAAAAAGTCCTGAAGTTCAAACCAGTAATATTGTCCTTTTTACTCACCACAGTCGGCTGCTCTGATATCCCGAGGTCCGACTGTGGTGAGGGGTGTTGACGGCGTGAGTGTCGTTTCCCTTTCGAAGGCTCGGCCGACGGGCCGGGCCGAACAACCTCCATCGGGCCAGGCAGCGAAGCATTAGTTGCTGGGTGGGTGGTAGCCAGTGTTGGGGAGTAATGGAATACATGTACCGCCGTTACGTATTTAAAATACAAAATATGACTAACTGTATTCCGTTACAGTTACCATTTAGAATACAGTTATTTGTTGAAATAAATGGATTACACTGCGGTACTTTCCTGTTTCATTTTGTCGCGGGTCAGGACTGATTGGGTTTTGTTTGACAGCTACGTTCTTTTGTTCCAGGCGGCAGCGTTACGGTTGCCATGGTTACAGGGCGACACTCTCTCTCTCTCTGCGACTGTGTGTTTCCTGGGTGAGTGAACGCCTTTTTGTTGTTGTTGTTGTGCTAAGCTAACAGGCAGAATGCTACAAGCATAGCTCTAAAGAATGTAGCATCATGGGCAGTGTAGTCCGTGTTGCAGGGAGAATGGACTGCCATACACGTTATGTGTCTGTGAGCAAGAGGAGGGAGAAAAAGGATAGTGGAAAAGTACTAGCAGTCATCAAGCAAAAACGGGAGCTGGAAGCATGTAAATATAATAATAACGACTGCAGCCAAGAGGAGTGCCTGACGAGTCCAGTTGTAAGTAAGCTATTAAGACTCGACTGTACACTGTGTTCGTGTTTTCCTCCGAAAACAATAAGTTCCGTTGGAGCAGCCTTTCAACGCCTCTCTCTGTCTCTCACAAGAAAAGTTGACCCACACAACAAAGTAAAGCTATTTTTCGGCTACGAGCCGACAGGGACCCCGCCGTATTAGTCAGAGGTCCCTTTACTACAGTTCGGAGCCGCGGACCTTCAGTAATAGTAATAAATCACACAGCAATAGTACATTCACGTAGTTGTAAACAGCATGATAATATATTAAGTAATCCAAAGTATTCAGAATACGTTACTGTCATTGAGTAACGTAACGGAATACGTTACAGAATACATTTTGGGGCATGTATTCTGTAATCTGTAATGGAATACATTTTAAAAGTAACCTTCCCAACACTGGTGGTAGCAGCCGCGGGTTGAAAGCGAAGCTCGTTCAGAATGAAATTCTGTGCGAGCAGGTGAAGTGAGCTGAACAGCCTGGGGAGACCGGAAACCAATCGCTGTAGCCGGTTAGCCACAGCTTGCCGAAGTTCTTTCCCCTCATGCTCCAGCCACAAATTAATCAATTTGTCCACAGAGTACACAATATCCTCACGGAGCTCCTTGGGCGATTCAAATGCTGCTGGGTCCATGGATGGCTGGTTCGTACTGTCACGGCCAGCGGGCAAGCCGTTTGAAAATTATTAAAGGACCCAAAATGCAAGCACTGCTTCTGATGAGAGTGAGCTTTATTGAAGTGGATGGCAAACAACGACAAAAGGGTGAGGCTGGCGAGAACAGAACTGACAAACCTAAACTGGCAAAACTAACCTGAAACCAGAACAGAGATGCAGGGAGATAACGCAGACTAGAAAACAAAACACCATATAACGCAGACGAACCAGCAACTGCAATCAGAGGCAGACACAAGGCTTAAATACACAGAAGGATAACGAGGGAATGAGACACAGAAGGAGGGCACAGCTGGGAGTAATTAGACAGTAATTAGACAGGACGGGACAGGGGAAGCGAAACGAAAAAACACTGAACACACTGACCTTCAAAGTAAAACACAAAACACACACACGCAAAGACACAGACTCAGAGACGTGGGCTTAACACAGAGACCTGACGACACTAGAAGCGATATACAGGCAGGGATGACACAAAACAGAGGGAGCACTGAATAAACACTGGGAAACCAAGACACAAATAGTCATAATTCATAATAAAATCCAAAGTAAAAGTACAAAAACCAAAAACACAGGACCGTGACAGTTAGCCTCTGGTCAAAGCTCTTGTGGTGCCTTTTCACCTCCATGTTTTTCATTTGGGAGGTCCCTCCATCCTGATCTCCTCCACACAACCTGAAGCTGGATTTGCATGCCCTGCCAGTGTTTTAACTCATTTGCCTTTGAAGACTATGACCAGTGCTTTAAGTGGCCCAAAAGAGGTGCCGGTACTCTATTTTTTTTCCGCCTCCCCTGAGGTAACAACAACTATATTGAATGGGTTTTATATACAACAGTCAACAGACAACCTTATACAAAATAATAAATCATTTTATTAGTTTGTGGATTTGCTTGAGCTAGAAAGAGCTACTGAACATAAATAAAATGTGCAAAAATGTATTGAAATTTTTTTTTAACAAAATGTACATAAAATAAATTATAAACTAATTTGTATTTTGCTCTCTCTTGAGTCACTGCTGCTATCAGCAGCAGCAATTGTAAAGTTTTTTTTAACAAAATGTATATAAAATAAATTATAAAATAATTTGTATTTTGCTCTCTCTCTTGAGTCCCTGCTGGTATCAGCAGCAGCACTTGTAAAGTGTACCTGCAGAGCTTGGTAGTTCTCCCATACTGCTTTCACTGTTCTCTCACTTGAAGCAACCCAACGCACTGATAAAACACGGCCTATCACAAGGAGACGTTGTCCAACATTGTGAGCACTCTCGGTTAACTCCCTTTGGTTTTTTGGTGATGCATGGTAGAGGGAGTAAAGCTGATCTAAGAATATTTTAAAGTGGTTGATTCCTCCTACCTCCTTCAAAACATCACAAACTGCCAGTTCCAGTCTGTGATTGGAACAATGCCAGACAAACAGGTAAGGGAATTTGGAACAAAGCTGTGCAGCAACTCCTGCTTTCCTCCCAAGCATCACTGAGGCTCCATCACAAGAAAATGCCAACAAATGTTCCTGTAGGTAGTGAGGGTCAAAGCCATTATTATGAAGACATCCTAACAGTGCTTCAGTGATGTCCTTTGCTGTGGTCCCCTGCAGCTCAATCAGTTCAAAAAATATTGTGTCTGGATTTTCAGTGGAAATAGCTGACCGCAGGCACACGACAAGCACAGACTTTCCACTTATTGTAGTGGATTCATCAATGAGCACACACAATTTTCTTTCATTCATCACTATGTCATTGACTACCTTCTTTTTCATTTCAGCTGCAATGTGATCCAGTATATTTGCACATGAGTTATTAGAGTGCAAAACTCTGCCCATCTTGACACCATTTAAGACTTGCAACTGGACATCTATTGGCATGTCTGTAAAGGGACGCCCATGCTTGCCAATCTTATAAGCTGCTCTAAACACATTGCAAGTTGAAGCGTAGTCAGCCTTTCTCACATCTTCAATGTGTTTTTGCATTGTATTTTGTGTTGCCTTCTCTTTTATTTCAACTGCTTTCTTGTGATAAATTGAGTCTCTGTGCTCTTTTATTTTCTTTCGTAGTGAGTTTTGTTGTGCAGCCTTGTCCCTTCCAAAAGACGAGATTAAGCACCCACTCCACTCCTGCGACACTCTCTGCCCTTGCTGCATGTCCACGCGAGCACAAACTTGACTACACACACTACAGCCCAACTTTTGATTTCTGCTGATCAGCCACTTGTAATTTGTGGAGAAATACCGGACTTGTGCTTGGGACCAACATTCTGGCCACTCATGCTCGCTAACGCGGCTGTTGTCATCGGTAGAAATGGTGTCATTCTCGTCCTCGTCGTCGCAAAAAGTGCCGTCGTCCGCGGCTGCGGCACTAGTGCAGCTTTCATTAGCTTGCGTCTGACCTGCAGCGATATCATTCTGGCTCGATAAACTTCAACTCTGCCAGAGCATCGAGTCGATCCAGACCCAGCCAATAAAATGGGCACACCTGCAAACAAAACACAGAAAAGATATGTTGTGGATATAAGATTCAGAAGTTGTAATATTGTAAATTGTAACTGTAAATTTTAAAGTGGTAGGATGGCTCCGTTAACAGTGAAGTTTAAAAAAGAAAAGTTAACAGATGGAAATTAAACTAATTCCAAAGTCAATAGAAGCTGCTTAAATTTCCCAGTATTAGTTAGCTTTCACTAATTCTAAAAGAAAATAATGTGTTTGTGTTATTTTAGCCAACATATAATTGGTGCAGGCATACATTTGGTTTACATTGTAGAAAGAATGCCATGGGTGTGTTCAGCTGTTATATCTGCCAAATGGTAAATGGCCTGTATTTATATAGCGCTTTACTAGTCCCTAAGGATCCCAAAGCGCTTTACATATCCAGTCATCCACCCATTCACACACACATTCACACACATTCACACACAAAGGTAGGTACTTTGATGAGTCAATAGAATACATTTAAAAAAAAAACTTCAGTGGTTTATTAAGTCTATTCTTTCATTTCAGCGTATGAAATGAAACAACAGAAAAAGGTATCTTGAAAAAGTATAAGGGGCTTGGAAAGAAAAGCGTCTGGACACAAAGATGACCTGGATGACTGAAAACCTTCATAGACATATTCTGAAAAAGGTACCTGTCAAATATGTTACAACACAATAACTAACTCAAACTGGATCCTGCTTTTTTCTTGTTATTCGTTTTAAATTGTTTTACATATTTTCATTGGTATTTTGTTGTTTGATTCTTTATGTTATTTCAGTGTAAATGGATAAGTTTATGAATATAAATATTATCAGAGATGATAGCTTTTTGCCAAATTTAGTTGTTTTTAAAAAATTTTATATTTTACAAGATTTCTATTTTTTGCAGCACTCTGTTCCATGTTAACTACTACTACTAAACCATATAAATAATCCCATAATCTACATAATCAGCTGTAGAGCTAGAGCCAAAAGACAATTTTCATCTAGTCTAGGCTATCCAACTCCCTCATCTGAATTATAACAGAGTTTGTGAGGACTGCAGAACATCCACTATGAGACAAATGACCCATGATTTAACTACAAGACCTGAAAAGAACTAAAAGAAAATCATTTTCATCTTTACATGCAAACACAGACATACACACAACAGGTATCTCTTATATTAAAAGTTCCTATTCTCTATATGGCAAGCTCTATGGCTACACTGTAGCTTTCAAAAATCTTTAGACTGTGCTGGTGCTCTTCACTTGTTATGGTTAATTGCTCCAATTAGTTAACTTTAGATTGTTACTGACAGTGATAAACAGTGATCTCCTGCTTCTTAGAAAAGGGGGACACAATCTCCAAAGTGTCCTTAAGTAGTAGTATAGGTGTTAAAGATAGCAAATGAAGGAATAAAGACATTTAATCCCCAGTTTTCTTTTGCTCAAACCAATGAGATTAGTACTGCCTCCCTTTTTATTTTATTTTTCTTTTTTTTTTTTTTTTTTAGCTCAGCAGAGAAAACAGCTAAGGTTGAAACTAAACTTGAAACTTGCTCTTAGATATTATAAATACAAACATCCTTACCAGACATCTGTGCATGGCCATCTGAAAAATAAAGGAGAAAATAATTATAAAAAAATGTTAAACCAGTGTACTGCACATCATGATTTACATTTTGAAGCATTAGTCAGACAGAAAGTAAATACCTGAAAAGTCAACTTGGATCTACACTGCCTTTGCTTATTTCCTCAAACTTTCAGAATTGTTTACCTGAACATTTTGGGAAAAGGGGCAGTCCAAATTATAATGATCTTGAATTGGTCAAAAATGCACTGTCATAAGTGCTATATATAAAGTATATATGAACTTTGCTTGCTCACTACCCAAACATCAAGTGAAAACAAACATTTAGTGAAGACTTTTGTTTTGCACACTTTCCCCTGTGCGTTCTCTCTATGAATATGCAGGGTTACAATGATCAGTTTCAACATCATAACGGGTATTATAATAATGTTACAGCTGTACAGCACATTGACCAACAGCAACTTGAGAGTTAACAAACCATGTAATTAACCAGTTAGTAAACATTGTTAACACTAAACTAAAACCTGTTTGATGTTTAATGATCAAGTTGTACTTTATCAGTAGTAGTTAACATCATGTCACTGAACCCGGCCCTCTCAGTGAGCACATAGTTACTCTCTACTACATTTCTATTTGTCAGTACAAAAAATATAATAAATAACCGAATTAACTTGAAATGTTTACATTACTATTGCTTAAATATTTCAAACAGAAAAAGTTTTGGAAAGAAAAGGGGACACGAACTGCTGGCTGGACAGAAAATGCATTAGCAGAAAATTGACAAAATGATAAATAAAGTGCTGTGGATCACATCAGATACAGGGACTTTACTGATCTGATCTACATTATAAAGTGAAACATAGTCCTGCTTTCACCTCTAGGTATTTGCTTTTTTACCAGGTGGATTTTTTGACTCTCTTTCTTATCTTGGATCCATCTACAAGCAGGCTACCAAGTGGGCTGCTTTGAAGTATAGTCGAGTACTTTTAATTGCAACAGTTCTTAAAATCTGTACAGCTGAACCTTAAATTAACATTGTACTCTGTCCAGTCTTCATATAAAATAGGTCATGAGAAACAAAATCGAATTTCTTTCTCACCTTTGCATGAGAGAATGATCGTCACAAAGAAACAGCAGACAAACTGTTGGAGAGCCATTGTTAGCCACACCAGTCTGAATTTGACTTTTTGACTTTTAAATATGTATGCTGAGTATGCTGAGCCCCTCCCACAGACCATTTACTGTTGGACACAGGCTGTCCAAATGGACTTCCCATCACTAAGCAATGAATGAACATACATATAAAACAAGGTAACAAATCAAAGGACTTGATACTTGAATTTGAGGACATTGCATATGTATACAAAAATTGCATACAGTTTGCATGCAAAGAATGCATTTAAAAACCTGTTAAAGATGAAAGAAAATTAAACACAGATACAGACCACAATTCTGAAACAAAATCTTCCAGGGTTGCTTTCTTCATCTAACAGTTTGCTGTTGGTCTGAATAAAAAAACAAACTATTTACTTAACAATATGCATGGCTTATTGCTGTGACACATTAACATGGTTTCTGTGGTGGGTGGGGCTCATGGCTCAGCTGCAGGGAGAGGGTATTGCAGTGGCTTTGCAGGGCAGTGTCAGAGGAGGCTGGTTGGGTGGCTGATTGAGTCCCGGTGTCTGGCAGAGGAGGCAAAAAAAGAAAAGCAATGAAAACAAAGAGTACTGAATTGCAGTCTGAGTCCTGTGTATGTGAGTTGTGCTGGATGTCTTTTGTCGCGTGTTCGGAATATTGAGGATGAGAACAAAACAACGAAGGTCCAGAAGAGTTAGGTCAAACGATGATTTTAATGAACACACGTGTGGGGAGATGAACACTGCAAAATATCAGCTGTAGATCTACGCCCAATAATACACAAGCAGTTGTTTTTATAGCATCAGGGTATTATTTATGACGCCCCCTCATGTGTCAAAGCAGATACAATACATGCATAACTTTCTGGTAACGACTTTTGACACAGTTTGAAAAGAACATTTTCTTCGCCTCCAAGCCAGGTGCTTCCTGTAGCTCATCTCGCTCTTGCTTCTCCAAAACCTCAGATGCATGCTCTGCAACAAAACTGTCAATTCTGCAGGCCCAAAATGCAGTTGCAAGCTTGCAAAATATGTCTGAACTCTTACCTAGAAATGAATCTACCTAAGATGTGTGTGTATGTGTCTCCCGACCTCAATTGCACTGTTTCACCTCTCACCTCGCCTACTAAAACTCACAACCAGACAGAGGCCACTCTCATATGTGTAACAATCTGACTAAAACTATATATGTATATGTTGAATAAATGCTTTAATTAAATGCCACTACTCAAAGCTTAATAAATGGTAAAAAATGGTAAATGGCCTGCATTTGTATAGTGCTTTACTTAGTCCCTAAGGACCTCAAAGTGCTTTACACTACATTCAGTCATCCACCCATTCACACACACATTCACACACTGGCAATGGCAAGTTACATTGTAGCCACAGCTGCCCTGGGGCGCACTGACAGAGGCGAGGCTGCCGGACACTGGTGCCACCGGGCCCTCTGACCACCACCAGTAGGCAAACAAAGTTAATAATATAAAATAATAAAAAGAATATAAACGAATAACGGACAATAATGAATATCCTGGTTATTTAAATAGCCTCATCCAGACAGCTCCTCAAAATATCAACCAAAAAATGCACACTTTACAGAGGAAACAAAGACATTTTAGAAGTACACTTCCTGACTTATTCTGAGTCATCTGTTACCAAGCAAACTCAAACGCAGCATGTTGCCGAATACACTCAGGCCTCTGCTCAGCTACTATTTTACTGTAAGATTAACCTTCTAAGCTCCACGTCACTCATACTCTGCTTAGTTTCACTTTTGCAAGCACGCTCTGCAAAAGCATGCAGTTTCCTGTCTACTTTGGCACAGAGTGTACTCAGAGTTGAGCCTTCCTTTTATAACCCAATATAATCAGCATATAAGCATTTACGATTATAGATTTAACTCAACAGTTTAAAGTGGTTATAACTGCACCCATAATAAAGGCTAATTGGGTGCCAATATGTTTAAACATCTGAATGCAATATCAATGCTGTAGAATATCTTATTAATGCAATGGTAATGATGATAGTTATGAATAGTAGCAGTAAAATAATTTCCCTGATCCCCACACTTTGTAACCCTGAGTGTTACAATATAATTTTGACATTTTCTGTCAATTCTTGAATGTTTTGGGGTTTTTTTAGCTAAATATCCATCAGGTAAAAAGTCCATTGGTAGAAAATTATATCACTGTAATGGATGAGACAAAATGCTGCTGGTTTGGAAGTTTACAAAATGCTCAACAAAATTTTTTTTTAAAGTCAGTGTAGTTGGATTTAGTAAGATTCAAAGCACTTCAGTATTGAGGAAAAGTGCTACATTGGACATAAATTGGGTGGAGGGTATTATTACACACTTCAGTTGACCAAACTTTTCCTGCTAAAGTTTGTGTCAGGGTGTGGTCTGCAGCTTGGCTGCGGGGGAAGGGTGGTGCAATGGGTTCAGGGGGTGAGTGCCAGTGGAGAATGGCTGACACAGCTGGTATTCATCATTCCTCCCCTATGTTCAGTTAGGTTCTGCCTGTCAGTGTGGTTGCTATTAATTTGCTGTTTTACATTGGTAGTCATTTGTGACTGTCTTGAGCTACATCTTGCTGCCCTCCTGTGTCCAACTCCCTGATTACCCTTTTTTTGTATAAATAACACTGCCTTTACCTTACTCCTGGTCCTAGTATCCTGTTCACCTTTCTGTGTGTTCCTCTTTGGACTTTACGTTTAAAACTTTATTTCATGTTAAAGGTTATTATATTTGGGCCGAGTGTACCTGGTGTCCCACCATCTGACTTGGGTCCTCTTACATCCTGTGTCACACTCATTGTCACCAATCTTGGAGTAAAAATTGACACAGCTCTTAAAATGGACAAACAGGTAAATACAGCGGTGAGAAAAAGCTTTTTTTCAGCTGAGGCAGCTCTCTAACGTAAAACCTTTTACTAGATAAAAATAAAACGACTCGGTTTGGATTCAATCACTGTTGAGAACTCCAGGTTGGCTGGTTGGAAGAGGCAAAACACCAAAAAGTGACCTCTTGCTTCTTGTTGTCTTCCTGAGCTTGCCCATTGGTCTGGGGCAAACTCAGACTTGAGTCATATGATTTAATAAATACAAAGACGTAGTTTCTTATACAGCGGTGGAGACATGACAAAATCAAATACAATAATAAATCAGGGAAATATCAGGCACATTTACGTAAGTAAAATAAAGATAAAACAACAATTACAGTTATCAAGGACTCAGCAGGGAAAACATTTCATAATTTTACAGATATAAATAAGGTTTTTAGGAAGTTTTACATGAATCTATACACCTCTGACCATGACTCAAATATGGACGATATTCACAAATTTCCTAGTGCTTTAGATCAACCTCATTTAACACAAGCTCAAGTTAGGGTGTTGGATAAGCCTACAGCTCTAGAAGAATTATTCTGCACTCTCAATAATAAGACACCTGCTCCAGATGGCTTCCCTGCTGAGTTATACAAACATTTCTGGTGAACTCTGTCCACACCATTTGTAAGAATGATTGAAGAATTTATGATTACCTCTAGAATTTCTCCTACCACGAATACTGCAGTGATTGCCCACTGTCTCTGGTAAATACAGAGAGTCCTTGCATCCCAAAAGTAATTCCAGCACTTTTTCATGCTGACTAGATGGGTTTTATTATAGGCAGACATTCAGCTATCAATACTCCTAAACTAATTAGCTTAATGCAGCTTTCACACTACCAAAAAAAGTAACAGTCTAATTGATGCAGAAAAAGCATTTGACAAAATAAGCTGGAACTTCCTGTTTGTAATATTTTAAGAAATTTGGATTTGGACAATCGTTTTTCAACTGGATAAGAGCATTTTACACATTGTCAATCGCCACAGTCACCACCAATGGATCAGTTACACAAAACTTTACTCTTCATAATGGTACCGGGCAAGGATGTTCGCTCTCTCCATCGCTATTTTCATTACTCATAGAACCAATAGCTGCAGCTATAAGACAAAACAGCAATATTAAAGGTCTAATACAGAACACAAAATTCTTCTTTATAAAGATGATGTGTTATTGCTGCTTCAGGACCCCCACTCTTCTTTGCAACAATCATTCAAGGTTATGGATTTGTTTTTTGAAGTCTCCAGCTTCTCTGTAAAATTGTAAAAATCTTCCATTTTTATTCATATGTATGAATGAGGAGCATGTAGCACATTTTGTTTCACCCCATAACCTTCAAACAAGCAGTATTAAAGAGATCGCGTAAAGAGATCGGTTGTTATCGGATTACATTGTGGAAGAGAAATTGTCTAAGCCATCTTTCCGAAGTAACAAAGAGCCGACGGATGGTCTGGATTGCAGCCATTCGAAGACCAAATATAACGTCCCAGAACACTCCAGCTCACAGGTTAGTCTGCTCCAAGCATTCCCACAAAGGTACGTCTTCTGTTGTAGTTATCATAACATAATTGTTGATGTAGGTTACAATATGTGCCGAAGGGTTGTATTGAAGCAATGAAGTGATGAATAACTGTTTTCCAGTATGTTGTTTTGATATGTTTTTTTTTTTGTTGCATTATTGATTTGTTTTTCACTGAAGCAGCTAATAAAGCATAATGGAATCCAATTTTGCCTCTTTCTTGTAAGATTCTATATGAGAATGAAACAATAATGCCAGTTATAGATAAATACAAAAAATTGAATGAATTACGAAACACTAATTTTTTTTCTATTAGATCTGAAAATGTTGTGTAATACTACAACCTGAAACGACAAATAGATTGCGTTGGCCTGTACAGGAGATAAAGGGAAAAAAAATCAATAACAGCTGTGAAATGGAATAGTCCAAATCACCAAAGTAAACTGGACCTGGGCTTGTTGCAGGGATCTGAAGTTAATTAACATTTTGTGAGTGTATGCACTAAAACTTAGAACCATATAATAATAAATATGTGCGTGATGAAAGTTGGGCAGCACGCTAACATCCTTACTCCACTCTGCTCGTATGGGTCTCACCCACACTCCTTTGATTTTTTTTTCCTCGTATTTGTTTTTTTGGGGTTTTTTTGCCTTTTCGTCAAGTCTGTCTTTGTACGGACCTGCCGTCTTCTCCGTCATTTTGTACATAGTTGTTTTTGGGGCAAATAAAATGCAGGTAGTGATTAAAACAGCAGAATTGATTATTACCAGTGCTGGAAATTCTAGCGCTTGCAGTGTTTTGATTTTGTTGCCACTCGTACCCACAATGCAATGCGCGAAAGTCACGTGGTCTGTCAATCTCCATAGATACCAAAATTTGCTGGTAGCACTTTAGTCATATTCATGGCACATTGCAGCATTTCAGTTTTGCTCAAGCAAAGCACAGGATAAATTAAAAATCATTTTTCAGTCTTTACTGTTCTTTGGCGTTACTGTATCCAAGTTCCTATGCGAAGGTCTTAATAAATGCTGTAGCTCATTACAGGCTCTGTATTTATTGCAAAATAGGACCATAAGATTTTAAGCAGTAATGCACTTATTCTTGCAGCACTGGTTGTGTGTGTCGACACAACCAGTTATATAAATAAATTATCTGATTCGGTGTTACACGAAAACCATGATTTGTAAATTATTACTGTTAAAATGGGTAAAACTAAACAACTGTAAACTTCATCCTTCTGCTTTTTGAGAATATTTAAAGATATTTGTTGCAACTGTATTATTTTTTAACTTTTTTTTCCTAAACTGTTTACAGTGTATTTTGTTATATTTTTATTTCAAGTTCAAAATAAAATAGTCAATCTATCAATTAATTCATCTTTAATAATTCATAAAATGCAGTACAATACATAATTTATATGAATTCACAATAATTATTAATTGATCATTACTGAATCCAAGTAAGTAAAATAAGAGCAAAAAACAAAGCAGAACTACACACTCTCATGAAAAACAAACACAAAGGGAAGAGAAATCATTATCTAACTTAAACACATTATTGAAGAAGCCAAAGGTCTCCTGCTATGTGTGTCCTATTTAAGTATTGGTCTCATAAAAAGAAGCGTTTTTCATTAGTAAAGACAAAATAATCTAAGGCTTCTTGAATTTATATGCAGGTTTATATTGAAATGGATCCTAACAGAATGATCTTGCTGTTGTGTTTAATATATAGACTTCAATTATAAAGTAAAGTCAAGTAAAATCTAAATTTGATAGTCTCTTTGCTGAGACAAACCAAACTCATCACTGTTGAAAATTCATCACAGAAAATATTTGCTAAATCCATTGAAGTTAGCACTCTTTAACAGGTTACGTTTGGCTTACAACTAAATGCAGCACAACAGTAAACAAGCACAAAAAGCAGATATACTTTATAAAAATATGGAATGAATCAATAAGGTGCTTTTTAAAGGTTTTATATAACATTAGGTCTTTTTTTATACAGTTTTGGAAACAAACAGACTGAACTATGGAGGACACGTCTCTTGCTTTTTGAGCCTTTTCTTTTCTGGAAGTTTCTGCCAGCTCACTTTTACATCATCAGATGAACCTCCCAACTTCTTTTCAACCTGTGTAACAGAAACGAGGATTTAATTGTTGCCTGTATTTTACAGATTCTCTGGGTAAAGATTAGAAAGTTGTCTCAGTGTAAAAGTAAGCTGTGTGTTTAAAAATTTGACTGTTTAGAGAAATAAGCATGTCTGTCTGGGAATTAGGCAAGTAAATTACCTTACTTGAACAGTACAGAGAAATCTCCATCAACAAATACGAACATCTTGAAGATGAAACTTTACTCTGCATTTAAGTATTCTATACACGTTACCCATTTCAAGATGCCCTCCCTCACAGCGGGGTCTGTCATGTCCACTTGGGAGTTGACATCAGCCAGATTCAGTTTCACTGAGAACTTTTTCCGTGAAGCTGGTGGGATCATAAAATTCTCTTTAATTTTAGTTCATATCTATACAGTTTATATAATTACAGTCACCACCAACATTGTCAATATTTCTAACAGTGGTGTTTATGTGGGTGTCTCAGGTTCAAAACTGGTTTGCACTCATTTTTATGTCAAACTGGCAGCATGTTCTTGTTCTATACAAGTTACTGAACAACTACATTACAGTGTAATTGATTGTAATGATGACCCGATGGGATGTGAAAGGAATGAGCTGAGAGGTGACTGAACATAACTGTAGTAAAGTCTGTGTCAAAGCTGATTGTATTATTTCTCTTTCTCTGTGGATAGAGGTGCATTATAGACAAAATGATTTTCCCAATGAGATATATGATGAAGCAATGAAATAGTTATAATTACCATTTTTAACATTTAACATTAAAATTTTTCTCACCTGAACAGATGACAGTAGCGCTCTGACCACGTTCACATTTTTTTATTCCAAATCCACTGTGTTTACACTCAGTTAGAGAACTTTCATTTCCTGAACAGGTCACATTATCAAGCCAAATCTGTCCAGTTCCTGGACCAAACTGAGCCGATTGAGGAGTCTTTACTGCCGTCCCACAGTTCAGCTCTCTGCAAACCACCGCGGCATCATTTAAGTCCCAGCCGTCAACACAGACTGTTCCCCAGATGTTATTGTAGTAAACTTCAACTCTGCCAGAACATCGAGTCGATCCAGACCCAGTTAATCTGACTGGACCTGTGAGGCAAAAAGATATGAAGAGTATTTTGAAATATTCCTTAAAGTAAAAAAGAGAAAAATTTCATGTATGATGCACAAGAACAGACTGGCTTGCCCTGTATTGAATATCTAAAATTTCTCACCTGAACAGATAACACCTGCGTCATTGCCATGTCCATAGATGTATGTTCCCCATCCACTGTTTTGACACTCAGTCAGAGAGCTTTCACTTCCTGAACAGGCAACATTATAAAGCCAAATCTGTCCAGTTCCTGCACCAAAGTAAGAAAACCGAGGAGCCTGTAGTGCCGGTCCACAGTTTAACTGTCTACAAACCACCTCAGCATCATTTAAGTCCCAGTTAAAATCAAAGACTGTTCCCCAGATGTTATTGTGATAGATTTCAACTCTGCCAGAGCATCGAGTTGATCCAGATCCAACTAATCTGATCGGACCTATGAGACATAAGATTTGATCAATATTGGAATTTGTTCCTGATAAATAAATATTGATTTTTTTTATTGTATGAGACACAAGGACAGATTACATTTCAATGTCTTTATTATCTAAATGTTATCTCACCTGAACAGATGACACCAGCATCTTTATCATGTCCACACTTTTTTGATAGAAATGCACTGTGCTGACACTCAGTTAGAGAATTTTCATTTCCTGAACAGGTCACATTGTCAAACCAAATCTGTCCAGTTCCTGCACCAAAGTGAGCTGATCGAGGAGCCTGAAGTGCCGGTCCACAGTTTAACTGCCTGCAAAGCACCGCAGCATCGTTTAAGTCCCAGTAATCATCACAGACTGTTCCCCAGCTGTTATTGTGATAGATTTCAACTCTTCCGGAGCATGGAGTCGATCCAGATCCAACTAATCTGATTGGACCTGTCAGGAAAAATAATGAAGAATATTCTGAGATTGTTAATATTATTCTTCCTCACATTAACAAAAGTATTTCAGACACAACATCCAAGAACAAAGTGATCTTCATTCTCTTGAGTATCTGAAAGTTATCTCACCTGAACAAATGACACCAGCAGTCTGATAATATCCACAGGTGTATGTTCCAAATCCAAGATGTTGACACTGAGTTAGAGAACTTTCATTTCCTGAACAGGTCACATTATCAAGCCAAATCTGTCCACCTACTGCCCCAAAGTAAGCTGATCGAGGAGCCTGCAGTGCCGTCCCACAGTTTAACTCTCTGCACACCACCTCTGCATCATTTAAGTCCCAGCCGTTGTCACAGACTGTTCCCCAGGTGTTGCCATAATAGAATTCAACTCTTCCAGAGCATCGAGTCGATCCAGACCCAACTAACCGGACTGGACCTGCCAGGCAATAGAAGTTATTTATATTTCAATTCCTCTTTGCACTAGAAAAACCCCAACACTTTTATAAATTTATAAAGCACTTTTAAAAACAACAGCAGGGCTGAACAGATGCTGTGAAAACATTTAATGTATGACAGACTAGACCAGGCTGACCAACAGTGACATGAGTATCTAAAATGTTTCTCACCTGAACAGATGACACCAGCATCTTGTTGATGTCCACAGTAGTTTGTTCCAAATCCACTGTGTTGACACTCAATTAAAGAACTTTCATACCATGAACAGCCCATGTTATCAAGCCAAATTTGTCCAGTTCCTGCACCAAAGTAAGCTGATCGAGGAGCCTGTAGTGCTGTCCCACAGTTTAACTGTCTGCAAACCACGTGAGCATCATTTACATCCCAGCCATTATCACAGACTGTTCCCCAGCTGTTATTGTGATAAACTTCAACTCTACCAGAACATCGAGTTGATCCAGATCCAACTACTCTAACTGTACCTATCAGGCAAAGAAGTTGAAAAAGTATTTCATATATGACACACAATACCAGACTAATCTGCAATGGCTACAATTTTTCTCACCTGAACAGATCACACCCGCATCCTGACCATGTCCACAGCTGTTTGATCCAAATCCACTGTGTTGGCACTCAGTCAGAGAACTTTCATTTCCTGAACAGGTCACATTATCAAGCCAAATCTGTCCAGTTCCTGCACCAAAGCGAGCTGATCGAGGAGCCTGCAGTGCTGTCCCACAGTTTAACTGTCTGCAAACAACCTGAGAATCATTTAAGTCCCAGTTATCATCACAGACTGTTCCCCAGGTGTTACTGTGATAAATTTCAACTCTGCCAGAGCATCGAGTCGATCCAGACCCGGCTAATCTGACCAGACCTATTTGGCAAAAAAATAAATAAATAAATAAATAAATCTTTAAAATGTTGGTTAAATTACATAAAAATAAAGATTTTGTAGATGATACAAAGGAACAGACAGACTTTCATTTTCTTTAGTTTATAAATTTTTTGCACCTGAACAGAAGACACCAGCATCTTGTTGATGTCCACAGTAGTTTGTTCCAAATCCACTGTGTTGACACTCTGTTAAAGAATTTTCATTTCCTGAACAGGCCATATACGAAAACCAAATCTGTCCACTTCCTGCACCAAAGTAAGCTGATGGAAGAGCCTGTAGTGCTGTCCCACAGTTTAACTCTCTGCAAACCACCTGAGCATCATTTACATCCCAGCCATTATCACAGACTGTTCCCCAGATGTTATTGTAATAAACTTCAACTCTGCCAGAACATCGAGTCAATCCAGATCCAATTAATCTGATGGGAACACCTGAAAACAAAACAGGGAACATTCATCTAACAACTCCAACATCATTGTGAAGTTTGCGGACGACACTACAGTGGTGGGTCTTATCACCAACAGTGATGAGACGGCTTACAGGGAGGAGGTCAGCGCCCTGACCCACTGGTGTCAAGACAACCATCTCACCCTCAACGTCGCAAAGACAAAGGAGTTGATAGTGGACTTCCGGAGGTGCAGAGAAGTACACACCCCCATCACCATCAACGGCGCTGCTGTGGAGAGAGTGAGCAGCTTCCGGTTCCTTGGCGTACATCTGGCTGAGGATCTTACGTGGTCAGTACACACAAACAAAACAGTGAAGAAGGCGCAGCAGCGCCTCTTCTTTCTCAGGAGACTGAAAAGATTCGGCATGAGCCCCCGCATCCTCAGGACCTTCTATCACTGTGCCATTGAGAGCATCCTCACTGGATGCATCACCACCTGGTATGGCAACAGCACCGCCTACAACTGCAAAGCTCTCCAGCGAGTAGTGCGGTGCTCTGAACGGATAATTGGAGGTGAGCTTCCCTCCCTCCAAGACATCTACAGGAAGCGCTGCCTGAGGAAAGCGGGGAGGATCATCAAGGACTCCAGTCACCCCAGCCATAAACTGTTCAGACTGCTTCCATCAGGAAGGAGGTTCTGCAGCATCCGGTCCCGTACCAGCAGACTTGAGAGACAGCTTCTTCCACCAGGCCATCAGACTGCTGAACACGTCATAGACACCTCAGCTTCACTACTGGAACTTCAACATTATGCACTACATACCGTACAGTAATGCCACTGTTTTGCACATATTCAACTCTGTATATTTTTATATTTTTATATATTTTATTTTATTATTCTTTACTATTTAATTTGTAAAAATGTGTATACACACACACACCCACACACACACACACACACACACACACACGTAGAAAAACATTTAGTATACACATCTAGAAATGCATACACTATTATATATTGTACATATATTTATTAGTGTCAGGTTGGCCATTCTTGTATTTTGCTCGTTTGTGTTGTTGTGTTTTGCACATCTCTGTTGCTTGTGGGGCTCGCACACAAGAATTTCACTCGCATGTGCTGTACCAGTGTGCCTGCACATGTGATGTGACAATAAAAGTGATTTGATTTGATTCATTGTAAATGGTATTATGTTTAATTTTCACGACTAGTTAACTATGTTCAACATATATTCTAAAAAGTCTTATCGTGCCATCACACATCCCATTTTTCTATTGCCCATCTATCATCATTATTAACCCTGTTTTCTTCTCGTAGTAATTCCTAATGCTGTTTGGATGCAAATGGCTCTCCTACATGCATATAAACTGAGCACGAGGAGCATGTGGGTCTCTCCTTCTTGCTTTCTCCCTCACCACCATAAACTTTGCTACTAGTTTTCAGTTGCTTCTAGCAGATATGTTTAATTATTACTAATCAAATAATCATTCTTATAAACAAGAATCTTTCCTGCTCTTTTTCCATTGTTGAAGGAAAAGAGCAGGTAAAATTGAAGGAAATTTGAAATTGCTGACTAAGGATGAAGGTATATTTGGTAAGAGTCATGTTGCTGTGATGACACTCGGTTGCATCAAACTGATATTGAATCAGTGTGCAGTTTTACTAAAACAATGATGGACTCTATAGTTTTCTCTCGTCCTTTGCCCTATCAGCCAGATGTGACATGTAAGCCATATGCAGTGGTGGGGAGTAACGGAATACATGTACCGCCGCTACGTATTTAAAATACAAAATATGAGTAACTGTATTCCGTTACAGTTACCGTTTAAAAGGGTGGTATTCAGAATACAGTTACTTTGTTGAAATAAATGGATTACACTGCAGTACTTTCCTGTTTCATATAGTCGCGGGTCTCTGTCTCTCGCAAGAAAAGTTGACCCACACAACAAAGTAAAGCTATTTTTCGGCTACGAGCCGACAGGGACCCCGCCGTATTAGTCAGAGGTCCCTTTACTACAGTTCGGAGTTGCGGACCTTCAGTAATAGTAATAAATCACACAGCAATACTACATTCACGTTGTTGTAAAAAGCATGATAATATATTAAGTAATCCAAAGTATTCAGAATACGTTACTGTCATTGAGTAACGTAATGGAATACGTTACAGAATACATTTTGGGGCATGTATTCTGTATTCTGTAATGGAATACATTTTAAAAGTAACCTTCCCAACACTGGCCATATGTTCTTCTTAAACTGCTGACTGACTCAGGGTTGTCCACAGAATGATGTGGGATTCTTAGGTAATATAAACAATTCTGGGGAAATCCTGGTCCTGTTAAAAAAACTGGCATCCATCCCACTTTAGATGTAGGAATTTATTAAACACCCGAAAACATCATGAAGGAGAGTTACAGTCCTATTTGCCTCCTTGCATCTTCCATCCACCAAAGACCTTATTCTCATTGATCAGGGGTGGCCATCTCCAGGCCTTGAGAGGCAGTGTCCTGCAGGTTTTAGATGTCCTTGATCCAACACAGCTGATTAAAATAGGTAGATTACTTCCTCAATTTGTCTTGAAGTTCTCCAGAGGCTGGTAATGAACTAATCATTTGATTCAGGTGTTTTGACTCAGGGTGAGCTCTAAAACCTGCAGGACACCGGCCCTCGATGTCTGGAGTTGGCTTTTCTTCCTTGTTAGTAAATAAATTAATTGTTGATCAAGATAGTGATTTATTCGGCCTGACAGACACCTGGTTGGAGCTAGATGAATATGTTAGTTTATATGAGCCATACTGCCAGAAAACTCAAAGCACAGGCCGAGGAGGTCGAGTGGCAGCAGTCTTTCACTTCCACATATTATTCAACCATAGACCCAGACAGAGTTTCAATATGACTCTTGGCCTTGTCCACTTAATTGGAAAACTAAAAAAAACAGCTTTATTTGTTTTAATCCATCATCTACCAGACCATTATAGTTTCTATCTGAATTATCTAGCTGACTTTTGTATTTGTTGCTCAGTACTGATTAAATAATTATGGCAGGTGATTTTAACATTCATGTACTTGGTGAAAACAACGGCCCCAATAATTAATTTATTATTAGACTCAGTTGGCTTCTCTCACTTTGGATCTTGTCCCGAAATATTGGTCAGAAACCAAGCATTTAACAATATTCCCTGAAAACCCTCTTTTGTCTGATCATTTACCAACATTTAAATTTACACTGAAGTACACAGCAGTGGTGGTTAAATTTTTGTTATCGTAGGTGTAATGCTGAAAGTCCTGTAAGTTTAAGGCAGTGATTCATCCACTTTTATCTTCTTAAATGCTACCTGCCGGTTACCTAAACCTTTCTCCTTCAGAGGTCAGTTATTCCATTAATAGTGCTATTTTTTGTGCTATAAAAAAGCAAGGATATCTTGAAGTTTACACAGCAACATTCTCACCTCAAAACATCTTAAAAGTTTATTTTGTGATCTAGAAAGAGTAATATTTCAAACTCCGCCACTCTGCGTTCCTCTGCAACTGCCTCGTTTGAGTTTCGGATGAAATGCATTCTGGGATATTTGCCTGGGTTTGGCTATAGTAGCTAGCAAGCTGATTGAAGACCAAAAAAACCAATCAGAATTTTTGCATCCAAGTCTGTCACTGGTTGGTTTTGTGGCACAAATATAACGGTGTACAGAAAGAGTTGAACGCGCAGGGGCAGAGACGTTGAGAGCGCAAGCAACACATTGCCAGCGGGTCCACAGAGATCTTAGCAAGAGCAAATGCAAAAACTGAGCGAGAGGGCCTGTTATTGTGTGTTTATATGGATGATAGCAAACACTGAAATACATTTTTTGCACGCAGCAATGAATTTTGTTTGCACAAATTTAGGTTTTCTTCACTCAAAATAAATTTCTCGTCAAAATGCAACACTTGCACCTGCAAATTTTTTTTACGTGTGCTCAATTGGTTTTTTTTTTACGTGTGCTCAGAATAGTGGCACAAAAATAACACCATACCCATCGAAGTGGGATTGTTGTGTGACTTCCTGTTAGTTCCCCAGCAAGCCAGTAAGTGTTAGTCTGTGTCCCAATTCAGGGTCTGCACGCTTGAATTACGCATGTTAAGTGTAATTACGTCACCACCACGCGACGAAGGCTGTCCCAATTCGAAATGTACTTCAAATTTATACTCCAAATGCGCCATCGATTTCCCCAAATATCAAGCGTGGTCCAGTGCACGCTTCGTGGTCCCATTTACCCCAAAATTCATAGCACAGCGGTGGGTGTGGATAATTTTGCCGCAAAATACGGCAGAAGGGAGCAGCCGAAGAGTGAACTGTCAAAAGTAAGTACTGAATATGATGTCACTTATTTATGTGCGAATGTTTAATAATGAAGAACATTAAAACTGTTGGCCACATGTCGGCAAAGTTGTGTGACATTAGTGATGTCTGTACTTTCAGCGTTAACTTGGTTGTAAAGCCAACCAAGTGCTGAAAATGACTTTTCAGCACAGAAATGAAGCCCAACAATCATGTTTTACAGTCCTGTGGTCTCAGCCTCAGATACTCAACTAATCAAAGTGATGTCATCACAAAAATGAATGACTAACAAAACATTTTTCTCCTTCATTTCTGTCACACAATGCTGTATGTAACGTTTCTCACGGTTAGTATCATGGTTGCTAGGCAACCTGCAGCGCAACAAAGCCTAGACCGTCTATTTCACAGGCCTCTCACTTCCGCACTTCTCGTACTTATAGTACGCACCGTACGTAGTACGCGTAGTGTGCGTACTTCAAGCATGCAGACCCTGAATTGGGATACAGCCTTAGTCTGCCACGATTGTGGAATTTACTAATGGCTGCCTGTGTTTTTCCCAGGAGGATTGCAGGAACTAGAGGACAGTCAGCTCAAGGAGTGGAGACATGGAGCACTGGGATGGAGAGAATACACAGAGCAGGAGTCTGGAATGCACTGAGGATTTGTTTTTGGATTATTATTTACTGCATCTTGAAAGAGCTGATTGTAAAAGCGAAGCTCTCAATTTACTAGTCGATCTACGTCCCTACCCTCACCTATGGTCACGAGCTGTGGGTAGTGACCAAAAGAACGAGATCGCGGATACAAGCGGCAGATATGAAAAATACTTTTTTTTTTTTAAGTTTTGTATAGAAATTACACAAAATTCAGAGCATGGAGTCGATCCAGATCCAACTAATCTGATCAGGCCTGTCAGGAGAAATAATGAAGAATATTCTGAGATTGTTAATATTATTCTTCCTCACATTAACAAAAGTATTTCAGACACAACATCCAAGAACAAAGTGATCTTCAGTCTCTTGAGTATCTGGAAGTTATCTCACCTGAACAAATGACACCAGCAGTCTGATAATATCCACAGGTGTATGTTCCAAATCCAAGATGTTGACACTGAGTTAGAGAACTTTCATTTCCTGAACAGGTCACATTATCAAGCCAAATCTGTCCACCTACTGCCCCAAAGTAAGCTGATCGAGGAGCCTGCAGTGCCGTCCCACAGTTTAACTCTCTGCACACCACCTCTGCATCATTTAAGTCCCAGCCGTTGTCACAGACTGTTCCCCAGGTGTTGCCATAATAGAATTCAACTCTTCCAGAGCATCGAGTCGATCCAGACCCAACTAACCGGACTGGACCTGCCAGGCAATAGAAGTTATTTATATTTCAATTCCTCTTTGCACTAGAAAAACCCCAACACTTTTATAAATTTATAAAGCACTTTTAAAAACAACAGCAGGGCTGAACAGATGCTGTGAAAACATTTAATGTATGACAGACTAGACCAGGCTGACCAACAGTGACATGAGTATCTAAAATGTTTCTCACCTGAACAGATGACACCAGCATCTTGTTGATGTCCACAGTAGTTTGTTCCAAATCCACTGTGTTGACACTCAATTAAAGAACCTTCATACCATGAACAGCCCATGTTATCAAGCCAAATCTGTCCAGTTCCTGCACCAAAGTAAGCTGATCGAGGAGCCTGTAGTGCTGTCCCACAGTTTAACTGTCTGCAAACCACGTGAGCATCATTTACATCCCAGCCATTATCACAGACTGTTCCCCAGCTGTTATTGTGATAAACTTCAACTCTACCAGAACATCGAGTTGATCCAGATCCAACTACTCTAACTGTACCTATCAGGCAAAGAAGTTGAAAAAGTATTTCATATATGACACACAATACCAGACTAATCTGCAATGGCTACAATTTTTCTCACCTGAACAGATCACACCCGCATCCTGACCATGTCCACAGCTGTTTGATCCAAATCCACTGTGTTGGCACT
This sequence comes from Rhamphochromis sp. 'chilingali', assembly GCF_963969265.1. NCBI lineage: Eukaryota > Metazoa > Chordata > Actinopteri > Cichliformes > Cichlidae > Rhamphochromis > Rhamphochromis sp. 'chilingali'. The sequence goes on along the minus strand of NC_137929.1, from coordinate 42,171,134 downwards.
CAGTCAGAGAACTTTCATTTCCTGAACAGGTCACATTATCAAGCCAAATCTGTCCAGTTCCTGCACCAAAGCGAGCTGATCGAGGAGCCTGCAGTGCTGTCCCACAGTTTAACTGTCTGCAAACAACCTGAGAATCATTTAAGTCCCAGTTATCATCACAGACTGTTCCCCAGGTGTTACTGTGATAAATTTCAACTCTGCCAGAGCATCGAGTCGATCCAGACCCGGCTAATCTGACCAGACCTATTTGGCAAAAAAATAAATAAATAAATAAATAAATCTTTAAAATGTTGGTTAAATTACATAAAAATAAAGATTTTGTAGATGATACAAAGGAACAGACAGACTTTCATTTTCTTTAGTTTATAATTTTTTTGCACCTGAACAGAAGACACCAGCATCTTGTTGATGTCCACAGTAGTTTGTTCCAAATCCACTGTGTTGACACTCTGTTAAAGAATTTTCATTTCCTGAACAGGCCATATACGAAAACCAAACCTGTCCAGTTCCTGCACCAAAGTAAGCTGATGGAAGAGCCTGTAGTGCTGTCCCACAGTTTAACTGTCTGCAAACCACCTGAGCATCATTTACATCCCAGCCATTATCACAGACTGTTCCCCAGATGTTATTGTAATAAACTTCAACTCTGCCAGAACATCGAGTCAATCCAGATCCAATTAATCTGATGGGAACACCTGAAAACAAAACAGGGAACATTCATTGTAAATGGTATTATGTTTAATTTTCATGACTAGTTAACTATGTTCAACATATATTCTAAAAAGTCTTAGCGTGCCATCACACATCCTATTTTTCTATTGCCCATCTATCATCATTATTAACCCTGTTTTCTTCTCGTAGTAATTCCTAATGCTGTTTGGATGCAAATGGCTCTCCTACATGCATGTAAACTGAGCACGAGGAGCATGTGGGTCTCTCCTTCTTGCTTTCTCCCTCACCACCATAAACTTTGCTACTAGTTTTCAGTTGTTTCTAGCAGATATGTTTAATTATTACTAATCAAATAATCATTCTTATAAACAAGAATCTTTCCTGCTCTTTTTCCATTGTTGAAGGAAAAGAGCAGGTAAAATTGAAGGAAATTTGAAATTGCTGACTAAGGATGAAGGTATATTTGGTAAGAGTCATGTTGCTGTGATGACACTCGGTTGCATCAAACTGATATTGAATCAGTGTGCAGTTTTACTAAAACAATGATGGACTCTGTAGTTTTTTCTCGTCCTTTGCCCTATCAGCCAGATGTGACATGTAAGCCATATGTTCTTCTTAAACTGCTGACTGACTTATGTGGGATTCTTGGGTAATATAAACAATTCTGGGGAAATCCTGGTCCTGTTCAAAAAACTGGCATCCATCCCACTTTAGATGTAGGAATTTATTAAACACACGAAAACATCATGAAGGAGAGTTACAGTCCTATTCCACCAGGGACACCCACCCCGACACGACACATGGCCAAACAGTTTCAAGGTTCCAAAAATACTATGAAAAATACTTTTTCTTCGTAATTTTGTTAAGTTTTGTTCAGAAATTACACAAAATTCCGTCTCACGTTAAGTGTGATAGAAACAGCTTACACTGACATCCATCTTGATAAAAGATGAGTGTTATGAAGCCGTGTTTACATTTATTTGCACTACTTTCCACTCTGGATGTCTTATGTTAAGCTTTAAGTATAAAAGGGTCCATTCTACAACCTGTTTGTTTGTGTATTTTTAAGTTGTTTAATATAAACATTATTTTGTGCTGATATTCCACTTTTTTCAGAACTAAAGAGTTTTTAAAATCTGCATAATTTTTTTGGCATACAAGTATAATAGAATAGCTTTAGTGTTGAGTTTTTTTTATATTTTAGTATGAACTTGTACAAAATGCAGCAAGAAAACATTTTTTAAAAATTCCTATTGGTATCGAATATCCAAATTTATGATATCAATATTGGACATAAAAAGTATCATTCTGCGGAGGTAAGCATCAACGACACAGAGCTCTCAGTTCTCACTCCTTCTTTATTCGTCTCCAACATCAACTGCACAGATCGCGCCACAAAACACAGGAACACACTTCTTCAACACTGGGTGTGAGTGGAGCCCTCTAGTGGTCCTCCCCCCCCCCCGAATACCCAGCAGAACTAGTCCAGGACCCTGGGCTTAAGCAAACGACCGGAACGGGTGAACCGGGGGGTGTGTGGAACTGACAGAGGGCAACCCAGCCCGGGAGCGAGGCTGGCACTGGCGGTCAGAAAAAGCTGCAGATGACTCGGACTCCGTTGATTGTGGGTCGCTCCTGGCGGAAAAAACAGAATCCATCAGCCCGGTGGCAGGTGGGCGACCGCAGCGAGGGGCCTGGGCCGGGACCACCTGATCCTCTTGCATAACATGTGCAGGCTTAAGTCTGTCAACAGAGACAACCTCCTGGCGACCACCAAAGTCCAAAATGAAATGTTTGTTGCCTGGTTTAAGAACCCTGTATGGCCCGTCATATGGTGGACGCAGCGGAGTCCTATGGGCATCGTGCCTGATGAAAACAAAACGAGCAGAGTCCAACGAACTCGGGACAAAAGTGTCAGGCAGGCAGTGGTGCACAGGACCAGGAACAGGAAATGAGACTCTTGGGGGGCGAAAAGGCAACAAAGAGGTATCGAAACATGGGGGAGGGCTCTCAGGTAAGAATTCCCCGGGGACCCGGAGGGGCTGGCCGAGGACCAGTTCAGCCGGGGAAACCCCGAGGTCTTCTTTAACCGTGCTACGCAATCCCAGCAAAACCCACGGAAGACGGTCGACCCAGTCGCCACCTGTTAAGGAAGCCCGGAGCGCGGCCTTAAGTGACCGGTGAAACCGTTCGCACATCCCGTTAGCTTGCGGGTGGTATGCTGTGGTGCGGTGGACCTTGACCCCCAGGCCGTCAGCCATAGCAGACCAAAGCTCAGAAACAAACTGGGGGCCCCTGTCCGAGGTAATGTCAGCAGGGGGGCCGAAACGTGGAACCCACGTTGACAAAAATGCTGACTCTGAAATGGCTGCCAACTGGCGCTGCTGGCATGCGCTCCATGGGTCAGAGATATTGGACATTGCAAACGTCAAAGGTTTGTGGTCAACGTACGCAGTAAAGTTGCGACCCTCGAGGAAAAAACGAAAATGTCGTGTCGCGAGGTGCAGGGCCAGCAACTCCCTGTAAAAAACACTGTATTTGCGTTCAGCATCCCGGAGCGTACGACTGAAAAAGGCAAGTGGTTGCCAGAGACCTGGAACCCGCTGTTCCAACACCCCACCCACTGCCACGTCGGATGCGTCGGTGGTCAACGCAATCTCCGCCGACGGAAGCGGGTGTGCCAGCAGGACGGTGTCAGCCAGCGCAGACATGGCTGCGGAAAACGCATGGACGTGTTCCGGCAGCCAGTCAACCGGATCTTTGGCTGTTTTACCTTTTAAGGCAGCATAGAGTGGCTGTAGCAGGTGGGCAGCTCTGGGGAGAAAGCGGTTGCAAAAATTTATCATCCCCAAGAACTCCTGCAACGCTTTAACCGACGTGGGACGTGGAAAAGCCGAAACGGCCTGGACTCTGTCGGGCAACGGAACCACACCTTCAGGGGGTAATGACAGCGGTTTTAGGAACGCACAGGAACTTGGTGATACCCCCGCACCAAGTCAATTTTAGAAAAAATCAACGTTCCGGCGAGATTGGCAGAAAAATCGTGAATGTGGGGGATGGGGTAACGGTCATTCTCCGTGGCATTATTTAAACGGCGGAAATCTCCGCATGGCCACCACCGACCGTCCGATTTGTCCACACCCGCGTCGTTGATGCTTACCTCCACATTGGGTGTGAGTAGAGCCCTTTAATGGTCCACCACAATACCATCTGTATTGTACAGTTGTGTACTGTATTTATTCTTATTGTATTCTAATTTTTGCCTCATAACTTTTGCACTGTCCACTTCCTGCTGTGACAAAACAAATTTCCCACGTGTGGGACTAATAAAGGTTATCTTATCTTATCTTATCTTATCTTATCTTATCTTATCTCTAATATAAAGTAGAGATGGGCCGATCCGATATTATGTATACTGACCTAAATTACTGGAGCGGCTATCGGAGAGAAATAAAAAGTGTAATCCGATCCATTAAATATCACGAAAGCACCTCACAAAACTTGCGACACGCCATAACTCGCCTCATAACCGTAGGATGTTGGAGCGGTATGCATCACGTGATAGAACGGCTGTGGCGTGCGAGACCTGTCGGTGGTCTGGTTGAGCATTTGGAGCTTAGCTACCAACCCGGCATTTCATCCCCGAGAGAAGTAAAGCAAGTGTGTAAGTCCATCTCTGAATGTTTGTAAAGCATTCCCACGTTAAGCTTAACAACCGATATATGGAGCGACTGCCTCTTCTCTCTCTCTCCCTCTCCTGCTGCTACTTCAATCATGAAACTGATCAATGATCAGCTGATCGGCTTTTCTGTTGCAAGTCCGTCTCTCTTCTTTGTTTTTGGCCCACTTCGCACCAGAAAGAGGAAACCAGCGGATAAACAACAGCAGCACGTTTGAGCTTGATAAGCTGTTGTTAGAATTTATTTAATATTACTTTCTACACCAGGATCTTTTTTTACGTAGCTGACGCTGGTAACTGTGCAGGGGTAGATCTAGCAAAGTTTAGCCAGGGGGGCCGATAGGGCATTAACAGGGAAAAGGGGGCACAAAGAAATACTTTCTTATTCTCATTTAAAATGTCGAGCTTTTATTAAATAACTATCTGACACCCAAAGTTTTAATTTGACGTAAAATGAATAGAAGTCCATTACTGTATATAGTAACTATTAAGTCTAATATACCCTAGTAAGCTATACTACTTTTTCCTTTGGGAAGATACCATCTGTGGAGTCTGCAGTTCTGTTAAAGAAAGATGTTTAATCTATTTAATATTTCTTGAAAAATAATTTATTTCTGTGCATTTTCTTTCACACTGGATCAAATTAAGGTTGATTACGTTGATTAAGCATCATGAGGTGGAGGGTGAGGGGTGGTTCCCTATTTTTTATTTATTTTTTGTTGCTAGGAGTTGGAACCCTATTAGTTAGGCTGCTTAATATTTACGCTAAGTACTCTTTAAAATACCAGAATAGGGAGGATGGTGTAGGTTTAAGTTTATTAGATTGATCAGTATTTCTGAACTATGAAATATTTTTTTGCATACAGGTATAACAGAATAGCTTTAGTATTGTTGTTTTTTTTTTAAATTGAGTATGAACCTATTCAAAATGTAGCAAGATATTTAAAAAAAACAGTTTTATTGATTAAAAAACACACTATATCGGATTCATATCGGTATCGGCAGATATCCAAATTTATGATATCGGTATCGGACATAAAAAAGTGGTATCGTGCCATCTCTAATATAAACTAGACCACAAATCTGTCAAAGTGAGATACAGCATGCCAATAATGCCAATAGAGGACAAGAAAGCTCACAGGCAGGCATTTAAAGTTGGAGAAGATTTCTGGGGGTCAGATTTCTGTCTTTCTCCCTTACATATTAAATTTTAGGGTCATAGTTTGTTTATTAATATACAGTGATTTTATTTAGCTATCCTTGTTGTTTGTTAATTATTTCCAGCGTTTAAGTGTTTTCTGTGCCTGCCTTGTGTTCCTGGTGTTGTGTCTAGTGTCAATATTTCAATGTGTCAATATTCGTGTTATTTCATGTTTTACTTTGACAGTCCCCTTTTCTGCTTTATGTGTGTGGTGTAGTGTAGTGTGTATAGAGATATATCTATATATAAATAATTTTAATTATAGTCTGTGCTTCCCTTTTGGTTTTATGTCGGATCGTCTGCGCCTTTGCTGGTCTTTCCCCTGTGTTTCCAGGTCTCAGGTTTTCCAGTTATGTTTCCTGTTTAGCTTTCCCAGTATAGGTTTTGTTAGTTAGTTTTCTAGTTGTCATTGCCTTTGTGTGTGTGTGTGTGTCTTTGTTTATTTGTGTTTTCTAAGATTTGTATAGCCCTAACAAAAGGCGAGCCTTTTGATATCATCATCGCCAGAGGTGACAATTAGTCAAGTTGGAAGTTACTGTCAGTCTCATTTTCTGATTGATTTCTGTTAGTTCAGTTTTGTTAATGTTGAGTGACTAAGCCTGAATCTGCTTCCCCATTGTATGGTTGGTTCCTGTTCATCGTCCTCTTTGGTCTCTTCAACTGCAACTGTGTTGAGGCGTCTTATATATTAGAATCCATTGAGCCATATATTTAGGAATTTTGAAGCAAACCAACACTCTTGACACAAGAATTGTGTTAACTACAAAAATAACTTAATAAACATCAACCAACCAAAAATAGAATTTCATCCTAACTCAGAAAGGCATAAGACTTCCAAATCTGAGTTTATGACAACTATATAACACCCAAAATACGAAAAATTAATCATGAAATAAAGTTTCCCCGTTTGCAGATAAAGATTTTACCATTGAAATCCTGCATTGAATGGTTACTGTGCAGCTTAATTTGATGGCTAACGCTTAATTTCAGTATGAAACACATCAACGAATGGACAAAAAATCTGTAAAGGGAAACTGTTGTATTTACAGTGTCTGACATGGTATAGATGATCGGAAAAAAAAAATTCTCACCTGAACAGATGGCACCAGCATCGTGATCATGTCCACATTTGTTTGATCCAAATCCATTGTGTTGACACTGAGCTAAAGATTCTTCATTTCCTGAACAGGTCACATTATCAAGCCAAATCTGTCCAGTTCCTGCACCAAACTGAGCGAATGGAGGAGCTCCTAGTGCCGTCCCACAGTTTAACTCTCTGCAAACCACCTGAGCATCGTTCAAGTCCCAGCTATCATCACAGACTGTTCCCCAGCTGTTATTGTGAAATATTTCAACTCTTCCAGAACATCGAGTCGATCCAGATCCAACTAATCTGATCAGATCTATCAGGCAAAGGATGTGAAGCAAATTTTTAATGTGTCTTAAATTAACAAAGAAAAATTATGGTAGTATATACCAGTTGAACGTTTTAAAACACCCCAATTTTTCCACTTGAATTTCATGCTTTTATTTCTTATTTACCTTATGCCTAAATTTGTATTTTGCCATGTTTTCTTATATTGTATTGTTGCTATATTTCTGTACTTTGGTAAGGTGACCTTGAGAGTCTTAAAGGGGCCTATAAATAAAATGTATTATTATTATTATTACTATTATTATTATTATTATTATTATTATTATTAGTGGTCATAGTAAGCAAGTCTTAGTTTCAACTGTGAAAAGAAGACTTTGCCTTGTTCTGATATCTTGGCAATGGTTTTCTTGCTTTAACTCATCTTGTCAAACCTGCAACTCAAAGAGGTTTGCCTAGGTCATGAAACGCCACCAATGGACTACTGAAGAGTGGAAGAAGGTATTATTGACAGAATCAAAATTTGAAATTTTCACTTCATCACACAGGATCTTTGTATGTTGTAAGTAGGTGAAAGGATGGTTCCACGCTGTGTGGTAACAACTGTCAAACATTGACGAGGAAGTGTGATGGTCTGGGGCTGTTTAGCTGGATCCAGTGTCAGTGACTTGTAAAGAAAAGTGAGATGCACTCTGAACCAAAATGGCTTCCTCTGTCACAATTTGACTGTGCGGAGCAGGCAGGAAGGGACCCAAATGCAGACTCGTAAGCGGGATATGGACTCAAAACACAGCTTTAGTTGCTGAATGGAAAATAATACAACCCAAACTGGGAAATTAGAAGACCTAAACACACAGGGAGGCACACAGCTATGAGGGAGATGCTGACATAAATACACAGGAGGATAACGAGTGCAGTGAGAACACACAGGGAACACAGCTGACACAACATGACGTCACAGAGGAAGCACAACTAGAAACACCGAACATGGAAACACAAGAGCTTCACAATAAAACAGGAAACGCAGGAACATGATGCAGGAGTGGAGGAGAGGCAGACGAGAAGAGCAAGGGAACATGAGGGAGAGAGAGGAGAGATGACGACCCCTGGAAACAGAATGGAACACAGGAAGGGAAACAAGACGCAAGGGGTGTCACGGTTCTGGGTCCGTTGGACCCAGTATTTTGAGTTTATTATGTTTTGGTGTAATTTTGCATCAGGGATTGTTTTCTTGTTCTCTTGTTGTGTTAATGATGATGATGATTATGATGTTTATTATTAGAGTTTCATGTTTGTGTTTAGGATTTGTTCTTCGGTTGGGTCTGCTTAGTATATGTCTAGTTCCATGTGTCATTTTCTGTCTGTCTCTCAAATGTCAAGTCTGTGTCTTAGTGTGATGGTTTCTTGTTCCTGTTTTATTGTAAAGGTCTGCATCTTATGTTAGTGTGGGCAGCTTGGTTCCCCCCGTCTCGTTAACCCTGATCTCTCCCAGCTGTGTCTCCCTCCTGTTGCCCATTCGCTGATTACCACCCTGTGTATATTAGCCCTGTGTTTTCCTGTGCTCAGTGTCGCGTCGTACCCTCAGACCCTGCCTGTGTGTTCCTGCTTGGTTTCATGGTTTGGTTTGGGTTTTTGTTTCATGCCAGCAATAAAAGCTGTGGTTTTAGTTACATTTCGTCTCGGAGTCCTGCATTTGGATCCACATTTCCACCTGCCCGCACGCAGAGCCCTGACAAGGGGCTCATATAACATATATAAAAACAGACGGATAGAGACATAGAGGGCAACTAATAATTAAGAATATAAACAGGGAATAAAAGAAACTCACAATACAATAACTAAGACTATAAATGAACCTTAACATAAACCATAATACAAAATATTATTAGAATACAACAAAATAAAAAATGCTGGCTCAAAAGGACCCAGAACCTTTACAACTGCAGCATTCTGCAGCACCATGCAGTTCCCTCTGGTATGTGTCTAATTGGTAAGAGGTTCATCCTACGGCAATATAATGACCCAAAACTAAGTCCAAGCTATGCCAGAACTACCTCAGGAAAAAGAGAACAAAACCGTAAGCTTGAAAACATGGAACGGACAGCACAGTCTCCAGTCTTAATTAGCCCCATCACGGTGGTTTAGGATGAACTGGATAAAAGAGTGAAAGCAAAGCAATCATGCATTTATGGGAACTTCTGCAACAAATATGGGAAGAATTTTCTGAAGAATATTTTATTTCTATTGCAGATAGAATGGTGTGTTTAGCTGTTATATGTACCAAAGGTGCTTACTTCGATGTGTCAGAAGATTAGCCCTCTACTGCATGACTTTTTAATTTTGGGGGAAAAATATATTTCTCCCTTTTTTGGGGGAGCTTTAGGGTCCCTAATAATATATCAATCATAAAATTTGACACCCTGCCCCCCCCCCAAACAGATATTGGCTTGTTGCTTCAAGGCAACACTGTGCAACAAGGGTAGTAAAATGCCAAGTAATTCTATAATAAGCTGTATTAGTACAACAAGGATGAACAAATAAATAAACAACAAACAAACAATGTAAACATTTCACAAAACAATAAAACACCAAAATACATCCAACATTTGACCCTAACCCCATGCACGTGCGCGCGCACACACACACACGCACACACACAGACACGTTGTGTTTCCATCACTTTTGGGGACATTACATTAACTTACATTAATTTCCTGGCGACTTATCCTGACTCTACCCATCACAAGTCCCTGCCTGAACCTTACCCTAACCCTGACTCTAGCCTTCACCCTAAAATTGAATGATTTACCTTGCCCACACAATGTGCTTACACATGGCCCACATACCGCAAAGAATGATGGCCCTTTGGTGGCCCAGACCTGGTTTGCCAGAGGTGGCCCACACATGGGCCAGCACAAGGCCAGTTTCAGACACCCTGGTCGTCCTGTGCTGGCCCATGTGTGGATTACCTTTGGCAAACCTGATCTGGGCCACCAAAGGGCCGTTATTCATTGTGGTATGTGGGCCATCTGTAGGTGGTGTGCAGCCACGGGCGAGTTGTAGACACACTGCTGGCCCTGTGCTGGCCCAGAACGGTTCCAGCTCTAGCCCCAGATGTCAGCATAATGTGTACCTTAATCAAGCCATGCAATAACAACATGTGCCAGAACATGCAAAACAGTGCAAAAGTAACATGCCGGAACTCTGTTCAGACAGTGAATGGACTGATTTTTATGTAGCGCTTTTCTACTCTCCCAGATTACTCAGAGTGCCGGCTTGATACCAGATCCTGGCCAGACCTGCTTGCTATGTGGGCACTAACACACACACAGACACAGTTACTTTACCAACTGACCCCGGACCCCTGAGCTCCTAAGTGTCCCTCAAACCTCATTCAGGGATCCACTCGTCAACTTCACTGTCACTCCCTGAAAGCTCACTGTCCTCACTTTCTGAGGACAGAAAGTGCACATTCCCTTGGTTTCCTTGCATAAAAAGTTTTTACATCCATGTCCTGTAATTATGAGTAGATTGTAAAGTAAAAAACATTGACTATGATCATATAAATGCACACAAACACATCTCTACACACATATCCAAATGCATTATATTGCCTGAAAAAAATTGGGCTAACTGCGCAGTGTTGCCTTGAGGCAACGAATGAAAATGAACAGTTTTACACTATATACACTCAACAAAAATATAAACGCAACACCTTTGTTACTGCTCCCATATTGTGTATCTGGAATGAATTTTAGGAATGAATTTTAGGTCTCTACGTCCATCCCATGGGGAATGGGAGCAGTAACAAAGGTGTTGCGTTTATATTTTTGTTGAGTGTATATTCATGCACATACAAGTATTTTTTAATATACATTTACTTCACTATAAACATGTAAAATAGTGATCTTTATCTTGCCTCCTGATGGAGATGTCTCTGATGTAGTGCAGCTTGCAGAAAGGGGCCCTGCCCCCCCCCCCCAAATCAAAGTCACACCACCTTCAACTCATCATTTTATTTGAAAGAGATGTGCCTGGTAGCATTGTTTGAAAAAAAAAGTTTTGGTTTTTTTTGAAGGGCCACCATAAGGCATGAAAATGTGGTTTGTTGCCTCAGGGCAACGCTATGCAGTAGAGGGTTAGAATACATTTTGGTCTGTAAATTTAGTCCATGGTTTAATTTTAATTTTAATTACTTATTTTTACTATGCTTTAATTTCAGAGTTCAATGACACATTACACTGCATAAATAAAATCATTATTAAAAAGAACTGGAGAAATTGGGGTGTTCTAAAACTTTGACCGATAGTATATTGCACCCAAGAAAAGATTTGGTTGAAATGCTTTCAGAATCAAAAATCTTTCTCACCAGAACAGACGACACCAGCATCTTGATTATGTACACAGTTGTTTGTTCCAAAACCACCATGTTGACACTGAGTTAATGAGCCTTCACTTCCTGAGCAGGTCACACGATCAAGCCAAATCTGTCCAGTTCCTGCACCAAAGTGAGCTGATCGAGGAGCCCCCCTTGCGGTCCCACAGTTTAACTGTCTACAAACGATCTCAGCATCATTTAAGTCCCAGCCATCATCACAGACTGTTCCAAAGCTGTTATTGTGATAAACTTCAACTCTGCCAGAACATCGAGTCGATCCAGAGCCAGCTAATCTGATCAGATCTATTAGTTAAAAGATGTGAAGAACTTGATAATATGTTCTTGACCTTGAAAGAAAATGGTTTCACTGATGACAGACAATTTCTGAATGATTCATGTGTCTTTGGTACCTAAACATTTTCTCACCTGAACAGATGACACCAGCATCCTGACCATGTCCACAGTTGTTTGTTCCAAATCCACTGTGTTGACACTCAGTAAGAGAACTTTCACCTCCTGAACAGGTCACATGATCAAGCCAAATCTGTCCAGTTCCTGCACCAAAGAGAGCTGATCGAGGAGCCTCTAGTGCCGACCCACAGTTTAACTGTCTGCAAACCACCTCAGCATCATTTAAGTCCCAGCCATCATCACAGACTGTTCCCCAGCTGTTATTGTAGTAAATTTCAACTCTGCCAGAACATCGAGTCGATCCAGATCCAACTAATCTGATTGGACCTATGAGACAAAAGATATGGACAATATTTTAATGTTATTTGCAATAAAAACAACAAAGTATAACAAATAAGAACAGACTGACGTGCAATGTGTTCAGTATTCAAAATGTGCCTCACCTGAACAGATGACACCAGCGTCTTGTTGATGCCCACAGTTATTTGTTCCAAATTGGTTGTATTTACATTCAATTAGAGAATTTTCATTTCCTGAACAGCCCACATTATCAAGCCAAATCTGTCCAGTTCCTGCACCAAAGAGAGCTGATCGAGGAGCCTCTAGTGCCGTCCCACAGTTTATCTGTCTGCAAACAACCTGAGCGTCTTTTAAGTCCCAGTAATCATCACAGACTGTTCCCCAGATGTTATTGTAATAAATTTCAACTCTTCCAGAGCATCGAGTCGATCCAGACCCGGCTAATCTGATCCGATCTATGATGCAAAAGACATAAACAAAATATTTCATGTATGACACACAATAGCAGACTGACCTGAAATGTCATTGGTACTTAAAAGCTTTCTTACCTGAACAGATGACATCAGCATCATGGTGATTTCCACAACTGTATGTCCCAAATCCACTGCCGTTACATTCAATTAGAGAACTTTCATTTCCTGAACAGCCCACATCATCAAGCCAAATCTGTCCAGTTCCTTCACCAAAGTGAGCTGATTGAGGAGCCTCTAGTGCCGACCCACAGTTTATCTGTCTGCAAACCACTGCAGCATCATTTAAGTCCCAGCCATTATCACAGACTGTTCCCCAGCTGTTATTGTGGTAAACTTCAACTCTACCAGAACATCGAGTCGATCCAGATCCAGTTAATCTGATCAGATCTGAAATGAAAAATATTTTAATACTTTCCTGACAAAATATAAATCATTTATGACATAGAGCGACATATGCTGTGTTCAGTATTTAAAATATTTTCTTACCTGAACAGATGACACCAGCATCATAATAATAATAATTATAATAATAATAATAATTATTGCGCATTCCCCATCCAGAGTAATGACACTGAGTTAAAGAACTTTCACTTCCCGAACAGGCCACATTATAAAGCCAAATTTGTTTAGCTTCTGGACTATAGTAAGATGATAGAGGAGCCTGTATTGCTGTTCCACAGTTTAACTGTCTGCAAACAACCTCAGCCTCGTTTAAGTCCCAGCCATTACCGTAGACTGTTCCCCAGATGTTATTGTAATAAATTTCAACTCTGCCAGAACACTGTGTTGCTCCAGACCCAGCTAACCTGATGGACACACCTAAAAACAAAATACAGAGAACACACATTGTGAATAAAACATACAGTATGTTTAATGTTTTCTTAATTTTGCTGTGAAATCATGTAGTAAAAATAATCTTAGAGGTCAAAACGTCTTACAAAATGCTTAACATGTTAATGTGTAATCCTATAAGTTCCTACAACATAGTAGCTACTTTGGCTGCTTTGTAGGTTTTCAAATGTCCTCAGACTGTTGCTTGATCTTCCTCTTTGGTGCTCTATAGTTGGATATTGTTGTAATATACAGTTTTGTTGTTGATGTTGTTAGCAATAGAGTAGAAAATGGTCCATGGTACTTCTTTTGCTAGCTTGTTAAGTAACATACACGTGTCAATTGTTTGAACTTGAAGCATTTGCAAAGTTGTTCTTGGATGCTTACCGGGTGTCTGTGAATGACCACCTGAAAGTGGATCATAGAGATAAACAGGTCAAATGAGTTTATTGCACATTATGATTCACATTTCTCAACATGTGTGTTAGAGAAAGGAAATTCAATCAGGGCCTAGTCCCATGTATAAGATTTTTTCTTCAAACTTACAAAATGGCTAAACAAAATGGACAAATTCAGTCCAGGTTGTAGTGATGCTGACTATGTCAAAAATCTGAATGTAAAGAATTACAAATCATTTTTACTGGCTTGCTAATTAAATAGCAAGTAAAAAACCCTGAACATTAGCAAATAACCGTATACTAATCAGTTTCAAGTAATGCAGTGTGGGTCACAACAGTCTACTCACTGATTTCCTTTTGATCACATTAAGAAATCAAATGTAACTCTATCTTCACCTAGCATGTAGCTCAGTTACAGTGACAGTTAGTAAAGAACTATTTAAAGATCGTATATAAAGTCATAAGTTTTAATCAAGTATTGGATCTGTATATGATGTGTTTGATGAATTACATATTTTAATTTTATGAAACATTCTTTAAAACAAACTAAATATACAAATTTTGTGCTTTTCAAATGTTGTATGAAAATTCTGGGTACTTCTTTCCAGGATAAACAGGTTAGTTTGCATTAATATGGGGAATTCCCAACTCTGTGTTGAACTGTGGCTTTAGTGGTCAGTGTTGGATCACATCAAGTGAAGCAGAGATTACTTTAAATTTGATGACCCTTATAGTCATTCAGTGAATTCAATCATTATAATAACTTTATACAGTCTAGTTTAAAGACAACATACTGCTAGCGTAGGAAATGGAAACCAGCCACAATCACTGTGAAAATGCCACATTTTTTAAATTCAGTTCTATAAATCAACAAAGAGCAGCAGGTGAGCTGATCACAGCTTGCGTGCTAAGAAAGCCTAGTTGAGCTCTAAAAAGGGAGTTGTTAGTATTTTTCCTAACAGATCTTAGTGTTCCCTGCTTGCTGAATCTCACTTTAACCCCTGTTTTACACGTTGTCCAGGTGTGGAGGCAAAGTGACTCTCTAACATGTATGCAACAGAAAATAGTTATTTATTTATTTATTTTATCGTCTTTGACTGCTTGTGTCCGATTCAAGCTGAGTGCATTCATTAGAATTTTAATTTAGATTTGAATAACATGTATGTTCTAATGTACTCATATTTTTTCTATTATATTAATATAGCAGAAGGTTCAGTTACCTGTGCCTCAAACAATGAGTAGAATTGTCTTCCAATGAGCTACTTTCTACTTTCTACTCTAAGTACATTTTTAACACAAGTATCTGTACTTCTACTTGACCTCCAGTCATTTCACAGTTTCCAGATAGAGTTTTAAAAATAATTTACAGTAGTTTGTAAGAGCTTGGTAACAAGAAAATGTGTACTCCAAATAAAAATCAGACTTTCTCACCTTTACATAAGAGAATTGTCATCACAGAGACACAGTAGACAAACTGTTGGAGAGCCATAGTTAAGTATACCTGTTTTAATTTGACTTCAGCTATTAAATACTGAAATTTGCTCCACCCCACCCACAGGCTCATGTGTCCTAACTCAGCTTTCCTCTCACTGACTACAGAACTAACATGAGCAACAAAAACAAGACAGCAAAGTTTTCCTGTATAAATATACAGTGTAATATAAAATATATAGCATATACACACAAATACAAAATAACAGAACAGCATATACATGACCAAATTCCTGAGACTGAATTTTCCACAAACACTTTCTTTAGCCAGTAATCAGATGTGTGAATTTAATAAAAATAAGCAGAAAAAAAAAAAGAAAAACTTTGTTTTATAAATCTGGGACAGTCTGCACAGTGAGCTGCCAGAACACATCTGCATTTTTGTGTATTTATCATGTAGGAATGCTGTGATATGTTGTTGAAACCGCATTTTAGATATAAGATATTTCAGGGATTGATGTGTAGTTAAATGTTTTTTACACTGACAGAAAGGGAGTTTCATTCATGTGGCCACTTAAGTTTAAAGTGGGCTGTATGTGGGCCTCATTGTAAAATAAATTTAACATCCCTGGTCTAAAGTATCCCTACAGACTCAAATATATACATACACTAACCTACGTAGTGTAGCAAGAGCAAGGTTCTATACAATGTTTAGAAGATGACAAAGCCTTTTAATTTCTTGTTAGAGGTCATGATATCTAGTAGTTTCTCTTCGCAGCATAAAAAAGATTGTTTGACAGCAGTCGCTCTGTCACGGCTGGGCGGGGTGAGCCGTGTGGTGTAGGAGGAAAAGGACCCAAAATGCAGGCAAGCGACTGGTGATGAGAGTGCCGTTTATTTACAAAGTGGCAGTGGCAGAAACAGGCAACGAAGCATGAGAAATTACTAATGGAAACCTAAACTGGGAAAAACTAAAGAGCAAACCTGAAATCATAACGGAGCAGAGAGACGCAGACTAAGGAACAGGATACCAAGAAACACAGATGAACGCAGACGAGCCAACAACGAACACAGACCAACACCCACTAAATATACACACACACACACACACACACACACACACACACACACACACACACACACACACACACACACACACACACACACACAAGGTAATCGGGTAATCACACACAGGAGGGAAGAACAGCTGAACCCAATACATGATGAGTGGAGGAGACAAGCTGAACACAATGACAGACAGACAGAGACCTTCAGAACAAAACAGGAAAACTAGAACCCGAACCGGACACAAAGGGGGAGGACACAGAATAACTAGAACAGAGGAAAATAATCACAAAACGCTGGGTCAACGACCCAGGACCATGACACGCTCGGTATGATACTCTGAACAGTGGAACTCAGCGAAATGTCTGTTGTAGCCAATTCTAACCTACTGACAATTCCAAGACCATCAGTTCAAACAAGTAGTATGGGTAGATTGCACAATGTTGATGTAATGAAGGAGGACTACCTCCAATTCTTCAACTTCAAACCAATAGCTAGACGGTAGAAAACTGTACGCAATTGGTTGTTCCAGCAGGACAATCATCTGAATCAGAAACATTAGGTTTCTGGAATGACCTTGCCAACGTCTCAAGATTAACCTTGTTGAAAATTTATGGACTGCGCAATTTAAATGAACTTTTAAAGGAAGCAGAATTTCTGCCAAGAAGAGTAGTAAAATATTCAGCCAGAATTATGGCAAAACCTCGTTGATGGATAGAAAAAAACTCTGGTTGAGGTGCAGCCAGCAAAATATTTCTTGGGGTGTATGCGTATACAGTATTTGCATGTATATATCTGAGGCTGCATACATACTTTTGACCCTGTGTGTGTTAGAGCCAATCCAAAATAAATTCAGTCATGTAAATCCAAAATAAAAGAGTAATACTAGAGAACTGAGAAAGCTAGAAATACAAAACAGAAACCAGAACACTAGCAGTGATAAACCAAAATGAAATCACAAAAAACACAACAGTGGGTCTCAGACCCAGCCCCTGACAAAGTGTTAATTTAACTCAAATGTTTAAGCTGCTGCCAAAGCAAAGCGTGTGTGCATCATAGCTGAATTAAGTAAATCCAACATGGTGGGGGGGTTTTCAGTGCAGAATTGGGGAAGATTTTTTTTCTTTTCATTGCTAACAGGGAGAATAAAAATAATTTTTCAGGAGTCACATAAAATCAGAAAAAGGGGAAATCCCCCTTCTTTCTTTGAAGACTTGCATCCTGTGTACAGCTAAAACCTGTGTGGCCCTGAATTTAAATCATTCAAACTGTCATTCACGAGACAAACAAAAAACCTCTGTTAGCACTTCATGTCATGAAGTCACATATGAGTGTGGAAAGTTTGTTGATTTTTATCCAGCACTAGCACCATAACAATAATGTGGAGGCAGCAAGGGCATACCAGACCATTTGTACACTTTCAGAGGCGTAGATGAATTTGCATGTTTTTTCCTGGCAGGAAAACAAAACAAATGAAACACTATCACCTCTTTTTAAAATCTATGTAAACATAAAAAGAGAGGAAAAAAACTACAGTTTGAAAATAAATGCTAGAGGTATCAGTATCTTAGTGGGGATAGGTTAATTGGTTAATCCAAATTGCCTCTAGGTGTGAATGTGCGAATGAATGTGAGTGCAAATGGTGTCTCTGTGTGTTAGCCCTGCGACAGACTGGCGACCTGTCCAGGGTGTACCCCGCCTCTCGCCCTATGACAGCTGGGATAGGCGCCAGCGCCCCCCGTGACCCTGTAAAGGATAAGCGGATGCGAATGGATGGATGGATGGATGTATCCTAGAAGAAATTCAAAACTACAGAAGTCCAACAAAAAGTAAACTGACTGGTACTTACTTAACACCTTTTTTACTTACATCGACTGACACAAAGTGCTCCCTCCTCCAGTCTCATTCATCAAATCACACACATTCATGTTACACTTTTGTCTATACATTAATGTGTTTGCAAATATTCACAATTTAAAGTTCAGTATCCTGCCCAAGGATGATTCTTATTTAATTTTTATTTCTACAAACATTTTAAATGTAAACTGTTGGACAAAATTCAGACTGGGCATCAAATCCTCAAACATTCAAACATTTCTCAGTTAAACAATCAATGTTTTCATCTCTTTTCTTTTCTCCTTGTCATGCTTTGGTGATCACAATTAGTAGATCACAGTCAGCCAGGTTGGAGACCTATTTTGGACAGACCTCTTGTAGTCCCTAGATCAGGGCTGCCCAATCCCGATCCTCGGGAGCTACTATCCTGCAGCTTTTAGATGCATCCCTGCTCCAACACAGCTGAATCAAATGGTTTGATCTCTTCAGCATGCCATCATGTTTGGCAAAGGCCTGATAACAAGCCATTCATTTGATTCAGGTGTGTGGGAACAAGGATGCATCTAAAAGCTGCAGGACGGTAGCTCTCGAGGACCAGGATTGGGCACCCCTGCCCTAGATCTTTAAAGTTCCCAAACCAGAGCCTTGTCACTCAATGCCGTTGTGGTGAAGGAGGAGACAATACTGACTTCCACTGGAGGCGCTGAGGACAAGATGCAGACACGAAACAAACTAGAAATACTGATAAACCTGAAAAAACTAAACTCATGGCTAAAAAACAAAAATGCAAAGTAAAGAAACCACAACAAAATGCTGGGTCACAAACCCGGGACCATGACACTATGAAAGTCCCAGTAATAGCATTCAGACAGACAGCAGTCTCAGCAGTCCTGAGAGTCATAAAATGTCGAGGTGCTGCGTCCTTTAACTCTGTCCTCCTGGACTACATCTGCTGCCAGTTTGCATATTTTCCTTCCTCTTCGTATGTTTACAACATCAACATCCCGATTGACCTGTCAAATGCAAATTACTCAGTGTTGTACTGTTGAACAAGAAATCATGTGTGATTTTCCACTGAAAACTCAAATGAACCTATTGCAAATTTGTATCTTTAAGAGGTCTGGGACACTATGACCACAAACTTAAACAGACAGTAAAAAATAAAGCGAAATGATCACTCACCATTCTACAAAAGTTTCCTCGGGGGTCACAGAATGGCAATGGAAAAATTATTGATATGCTATATGTCATTTTTTTTTCTCCTGTCCCGTTTGGTTCTTTTGCCATCAGAATTATTGTCTAAAGGCAAAGAAAGATGCCCAACGGATTTACTTTACCAAATGGACCATCGCAGCCTTGCCGTATTGGTATATTTGATTTACCTTTGCTTTTATTGTTTATTTTATTTTATTTTCACTTGCTAAACACGGGACAGACCTGACTGGGGAAAAGAAAAGAGAGAAAGAAAGAGGGAAAGAAAAACAGTGGGGAAGAGGAACAGTGATAAAGGGCAAAAAACCCCAAAACCAACAAAACAAACAGACAAAAAATACATATAGCAATCACCTGGATCACCTGTTGAGAAAGAAAAAAGAAAACAAGCAGAAGAAAAAGAGAGCAATAGAATAAACAACATCACGATCATATATGTGAATATAACAGTAAGTATTAAATATTAAACATTATTGTGCAGCACGTAAGATCGACAGCGCACAGTGTGCTTTGAGGTAGCAGCCAAAAAGGGTGTAGTTTGTGTGTGTGAGCACCAGAGGTGGGTAGTAACGAGTTACATTTACTCTGTTACATTTACTTGAGTAAGTTTTTGAAATAAATGTACTTTTAAAGTACCTTTTTTGCACGATACTTTTTACTTTTACTTGACATTTACATTTATGAAGAAGAAACGGTACTTTTACTCCGCTACATTTCCAAAATTCGACTCGTTACTTTTTTTAAAAAAAAAATTAGTTTAACACATTAGATAACATGCCGCCAGTGGAGTTTCCGGTAACTTTTTTACCAATCAGATGTGGCCATGCAGTCACATGACCAGTTTGAAACTGTGGCGGGCAGAGCGGCCCAAGCGTTTCAAAGTAGCGGACACACGGAAAGAAGAAATATTAAAAACATGGCAGAGTCTACGCTAGAGCTGAAGAGGATGAACAGCATTTTCCTCACATACAAAGAATGTTTCGCTTAAAAGCAGTACAGAAGAACAGTGATTTTTTTCAGTCACGTTATTCAGCTCCTGCTCAAACTGCACAATTGAATCTCAGGGGTTAGAAGTTCATAGGTCACGATGCAGGGTCTCACACTATATGGCCTGATGCTCTGATGCGACCTGAGTGCTCAAACTGTGCGTCCATAACATGAAGCTTATCATACAAAATCTGTCCCTCACTCACTCACACAGGCACACACACCACCACCGTCAACTTTGCTAAATTACCAATGAAAAACATTGACCAGGCAGCTGTGATTGAGCAGCAATGTCCATCCAACTCTTTTCATGGTTGTTGTAGTCGTGATAATTTTGTGAGGCCACATTGAAAAGCCTTGGATACGAAAGCGCAGAGCTGCCACCCAGGCAAAAGAAAAATAGAAAAGTGAAAAGTTTATTGTTCTAACAATATACTATCATGTATGTGGAATACACCAGGCACAAATACACGCACGCACAAGTATGTACTGCCAATTTCCACATTTATTGACGTGTTTTTGTTTTGACAGCTGAATCGGTCGCACAGCCTGACAGCTCACGAGCCCAGCTGATCTTCTTTCCGCCGCTCCTCCCCGTCTCACTATAAACACAGCGGAGGGAGACCATCATCAGTACATAAACACCATCAGCTGTTCTTACGGCCTCGCAGCGCCGCCCTGTTGAGCCTTCTGCTCCACTCCTCCCCTGCAGCTGCGCCCGGGGCCACGCCTCCGCCACAATGTACCTTTCACGTTTGAACAATATAATATCACGTTATTACAATATACAGAATTATCACTTTCGTACAATATAAATATTATATAGGCTACATCGCAGCTCCAGTCACGTCTTTCTCGTCTTTTCCCAGAGTAACAGCCAAACAGGAGGATCTATTGGCTAGCACTGCTTAGCCTTGCACGCATTCTTGTTTTAAACTTAATATGGAATTTATTGCAAACTGTTTGTGCGGAATATGAATGACAAGATTTTGTTTTTCAACAAGAGTTCAAAACCTCTCCAGTGTGATCAAATCTTCTTGCCAAACATCCGCAGCTTAGCAGTGTATACAGCACTATAATGACCAGACCTAATTCTTTTGGAAACCATGCATCTTTCCACAGGTCTCAACTTCATCAGACATCACCTGGACTCAGAGCTGGATGATGCCAGCGCAAACAGCAGCCTAACTATTGCATGATCTATTGCATGGCGTTCCTCACATCAAGAAGCTGTCGATCAAAGTCAATACAGCTCTTCCTGCATCTGGAGCTTGTGAAGGACTTCTCAGTCATGCAGGACTCCTGTTCACTGCTAAACAGTTAGAGCTTCACAGCAAGAACCTTGAGAGCAAACTGCTGCTGAAGCTTAACCATCACCTCACTGAGTGAAGAAATGGCACATTTTTGCTAAATATGCAGAAATAGATGCACACCCATACAACTTATGGTAAACTGAGCTGCCTTGTATGAACATATGTTGAAGCTGCCTCGTTCTGTTTTCTCTGAGGCTGCTGTGCCATTTGGAGCAAAAATGAATATAAAGTTTACAGCATATCTTGTCACTGGAAATTGTTTGCACTGTTTATATGTTTATATTATTTACCGTAGGTATTGGTGAAAAAAGCTTTATGTTGTGAAAACTGAAATCTGGAAATTAGAATTGTGACTTATTTTGTTGATGTTTTTACATATATTCCTTTTGAAAATGGTAAAATTTGTATATTTATTTTTGTTTGTCTGATAACATTTATTTATAGAATAAATCGGACATTTCAAACAGTTACTCGCTACTTGAGTAGTCTTTTCACCAAGTACTTTTTTACTCTTACTCGAGTAACTTTTTTGACGACTACTTTTCACTTTTACTTGAGTAATAATATTTTAAAGTAATGCTACTCTTACTTGAGTACAATTTTTGGATACTCGACCCACCTCTGGTGAGCACCCGTGTGTACACCTGTGAGCATGAGCGCGCTTGTACTTAAAAGGTTCCTTCATGTAATGATCTGCTAGAGGGTGTGGGGGGGGCCACAGCCCCGTCCTCCTGGGCATGAAGCAGGTATGGAGGAGATTCAGGCTCCAGGCATCCAGAGGCCCCCAGGGCACAAGAGACCAAGGAAGACCAACAGAGGGGCAGCCGCGCCACTGTCCCAGTAAGAGCTGAGGAGAGTCCCAGATGAGGGGTCACTCAGCAGCCACGGAGCAGAAGCCAGGGGGAGTTGCAGTGACGCGCCTGTGAGCTCCGCCGGCAGCCAGCTGTGCCAGAGCGACCGAGCCCCAGGCCGAGAGGCCGGGGGCACCCCACCCCCAAAGGGGCCCGAGTGAGCCCCAGGCTCCAGGCCCAGACAAGCAGCCACCAGGAGTGAGCCGGTGTGTACCTGGACGCCCATCCCCAGACACAAAGAACCACCAACGCACCGATGTCTGAGGGTGTCTGCCACTGGCAGGAGGAGTGGTGGGGGGAGATAGGCCTCCAAACCTTGGAGGGCCTGAGATGTCCCCAGAGAGGTGGCGTCTGATACCCAACCTGACATATAGACACAGACATACAGGCACACACATATACAAACATCCATTCACACCCTCATGCTCTCATATGCACTTACTCCACACTCAACCAACGTGGAGACAGACATAAAGAGACGCTGTACACATGATCACACTCCCCAAGCGTACTCTATGAACCGGGTCTAGGTACCCTTGCCCCTGGAGGGGGGAACTGCACCCAGACCCAGGTGGTGTTACCCTTTTCCCTGCGGTGGAGAGAAGCAGACCGCCCTGACTCCGCAGCAGCAGGGAGGCCCCACATTTAAGACCCCAGTCGGACGGCCAACTCCTCCTCCCGGCCCCCCGCCCCAACAGGCAACAGAGAATGGGGGTGTGTGAAGACTCCAAACCTCCCTCTGCCCGGTCATATGTAGTGTTGATGCATGTGTGTTCTAAGGTGCATTTAAAACCCAGGAGGGCATGGAGCCACCTGCCAGAGAGCAGCAGGTCAGTGCATAGCTCCTCCTGATAGCCCTCAATGTATACCATCCATCCATCCATCCATCTTCATCCGCTTTGTCCGGGGCCGGGTCGCGGGGGCAGCAGCCTAAGCAAAGAGGCCCAGACCTCCCTCTCCCCAGCCACCTCCTCCAGCTTGTCCGGGGGAATACCAAGGCGTTCCCAGGCCAGCCGAGAGATATAATCTCTCCAGCGTGTCCTGGGTCTGCCCCGGGGCCTCCTCCCGGTGGGACATGCCTGGAACACCTCACCCAGGAGGCGCCCAGGGGGCATCCTTGTCAGATGCCCGAACCACCTCAGCTGGCTCCTTTCGATGTGGAGCAGCAGCTGCTCTACTCTGAGCCCCTCCCGGATGGCCGAACTTCTCACCCTATCTCTAAGGGAGAGGCCAGCCACCCTTCGGAGGAAGCTCATTTCTGCCGCTTGTATCCGCGATCTCGTTCTTTCGGTCACTACCCACAGCTCGTGGCCATAGGTGAGGGTAGGGACGTAGATCGACCGGTAAATTGAGAGCTTCGCTTTTATACTCAGCTCCCTCTTCACCACGACGGACCGGTGCAGCGTCCGCATTACTGCAGCTGCAGCCCCAATCCGTCTGTCGATCTCCGGCTCCCTTCTCCCATCACTCGCGAACAAGACCCCGAGATACTTGAACTCCTCCACTTGTGGCAGGAACTCATCCCCGACCCGGAGTGGGCACTCCACCCTTTTCCGGCTGAGAACCATGGCCTCAGATTTGGAGGTGCTGATCCTCATTCCCGCTGCTTCACACTCGGCTGCGAACCGTTCCAGTGCGAGCTGGAGGCCTTCACCCGATGAAGCCAACAGAACCACATCATCTGCAAAAATCAGAGATGAGATTCTGAGGCCACCAAAGCGAAAGCCCTCCGCCACTTGGCTGCGCCTAGAAATCCTGTCCATAAAAATTATGAACAGAACCGGAGACAAAGGGCAGCCCTGGCGAAGCCCATCACCCACCGGGAACGAGTCCGACTTATTGCCGGCAATGCGAACCAAGCTCTTGCAACGGTTGTATAGGGATCAAATGGCCCGTAGCAATGGGCCAGACACCCCATATTCCCGCAACACCTCCCACAGGAAACCCCGAGGGACACGGTCGAATGCCTTCTCCAAGTCCACAAAACACATGTAGACTGGTTAGGCAAACTCCCATGCACCCTCAAGTATCCTGGAGAGGATAAAGAGCCGGTCCAGTGTTCCGCGACCAGGACGAAAACCGCATTGTTCCTCCTGTATCCGAGGTTCGACTAACGGACGAACTCTCCTTTCCAGCACCCTGGCATAGACTTTCCCAGGGAGGCTGAGTAGTGTGATCCCCCTGTAGTTGGAACACACCCTCCGGTCCCCTTTCTTAAAGATGGGGACCACCACCCCGGTCTGCCAGTCCACAGGTACTGCCCCTGATCTCCACGCAACATTGCAGAGGCGTGTCAACCAGGACAGCCCTACAACGTCCAGAGCCTTCAGGAACTCGGGGCGGACCTCATCAACACCAGGGGCTCTGCCACCAAGGAGTTGTTTAACTGCCTCAGTGACCTCGCCCCCGGAAATTGGCGGGTCATTCCCCTCATCCCCAGACTCTGCTTCCTCCTCGGAAGACGTGTCAGTGGGATTAAGGAGGTCCTCGAAGTATTCCTTCCACCGCCTGACAATTTTCTCAGTCGACGTCAGCAGCGCTCCGCCAGCACTATACACAGTGCAGGTAGAGCACCGCTTTCCCCTCCTGAGACGTCTGACGGTTTGCCAGAATCTCTTCGAGGCAGCCCGAAAGTCTTTTTCCATGGCCTCTCCGAACTCCTCCCACACCCGAGTTTTTGCTTCAGCCACTGCCCGAGCCGCATTCCGCTTGGCCTGTCGATACCTGTCGGCTGCCTCCGGAGTCCCACAGGATAACCAAGCCCGATAGGACTCCTTCTTCAGCCTGGTGGCTCCCTTCACCTCTGGTGTCCACCATTTGGTTCGGGGATTACCACCACGGCAGGCACCCACCACCTTGCGGCCGCAGCTCAATGCAGCAGCTTCGGCAATGGAGACTCTGAACATGGTCCATTCGCACTCAATGTCCCCAGTCTCCCTCGGAATGCTGTCGAAGCTCTGCCGGAGGTGTGCGTTGAAGATCTCGCGGACTGGGGCCTCTGCTAGACGTTCCCAGCACACCCTCACTACGCGTTTAGGTGCACCAGGTCTGTCCAGCGTCCTCCCCCGCCACCTGATCCAACTCACCACCAGGTGGTGATCAGTTGACAGCTCAGCCCCTCTCTTTACCCGAGTGTCCAGAACATATGGTCGCAGGTCTGCTGATACGATTACAAAATCGATCATCGACCTACGGCCTAGAGCGTCCTGGTGCCACGTGCACTTATGGACACTCTTATGTTCGAACAGGGTGTTCGTTATGGCCAAACTGTGGTTAGCACAGAAGTCCAATAACAGAGCACCGCTCGGGTTCAGATCAGGGAGGCCGTTCCTCCCAATCACGCCCCTCCAGGTCTCGCTGTCGTTACCCACGTGAGCATTGAAGTCTCCCAGCAGCACAACAGAGTCTCCAGGTGGAGCACCCCCCCCCCCCCCCCCCAGGGACTCTAAGAAGGCTGGGTACTCTGAACTGCCACTCGGCGCATAAGCGCAGATGACAGTCAGGATCCGTTCCCCGACCCTAAGGCGCAGGGAACAAACCCTCTCGTCCACCGGGAAAAACCCCAACGTACCGGCAGCAAGCCGAGGGGATATTAGGATACCCACCCCAGCCCGCCGCCTCTCATCAGGGGCAACTCCAGACTGAGACAGAGTCCAGCCCCTCTCCAGGAGACTGGTTCCAGAGCCCAAGCCATGTGTAGAGGTGAGCCCGACTATATCTAGCCGGTACCTCTCAACCTCACGCACTAACTCAGGCTCCTTCCCCACCAGAGAGGTGACATTCCATGTCCCTATTGCCAGTCTTGGCAGCCGGGGGTCAGTCCGCCAGGGCCTCCGCTCCTGGCCGCCACCCGGCACACAATGCACCCGACCCCTATAGCGCCTCCTGCGGGTGGTGGGCCTGCGGGAGGATGGGCCCATGTCTCCTCTTCGGGCTGTGGCCGGACTAAGGCCCGGCCACCAGACGCTCGCCCTCGGGCACCCTCCCTGGGCCTGGCTCCAGGGCGGGGCCCCGGTAACCCTATCCCGGGCAGGGTAAACTGTTCCCTCGGTGTCCTTTTCATAAGGGTCTTATGAATGTATACGTGTATTTAAAATTGAGAGGTGGGCAACGACGCAAGGGGTGAGGTTGTACAGGGGTGATGGTGTTCTGGATGCCGTGTAGCGTGCCCACCCCCAACGTCCTATATGTATGTGTAATGAGAGTGTGAGTAATGTGAATGTCTAAGTTGTGAGATAAAATTGAGGCACAGGCAGTCAGAAGGGGACAGAGGGGGGGATGCCTCCCCTCCACCCTGGTGACACACCTTTACCCCAAGGCCCTGCGTGTGTGGGTGATTGTGGTGGAGCAGGAAGAGGGAGGCAGCTGGAGATGGGGAGGGAAGGAAGGGAGGGGCAAGCTCCCCCGCTGACCCCAGTAGGCACCCCCATACTCTGCAACCCACCAGGGCAAAGGGGCCCCGGCCCATCCGGACCAGGGCCCAGTTCAGCAGTGCCACCTGGCCCCACAGAGCCCGGGACAGCCCACCCGACCCCACCACAGAGAAAACTGCACCCACCCCACCATCCACTCATCTTCCAGACTACACAAGACAATAGACAATCTTCCTCCACCTCTGCTATATCTCCCCCACCTGCAGAGTGAGTTCCTGGAGAGAGGAGACCTATATGTCATTATATTATAGGTTTAACACAGAATGTAAAAACATGAGAAGCCGCGTAGGTATAGAATGCCTTAGGACAGTGAAAACACCAAAACATAATAAAACAAAGCAGAACAAAACTGTGCTAACCACTATGCTACCATAGTTATTTGACTTTCTTTTATTAAATCTAAGAGTGGCCTTACACTTGAAAGAGAAAACAACAACAACATTTAAGCTCAGTTTTTAAAACCTTAGGATGTAACTGCAGCCCAGCCCGTGCAGCAGTATATGAATGACTAGCCTCGTATTGTGGATGGATTATCTCAGTTGTTCTCCTGGCTGAAGTTTGGTCCTTTTACAGCATCTTGCCATGCGATTACATTTGTTCCTGACCACCGAGAACACTCACGTTAACTTTTATCGAGTGGGAAAAAAGTTAGCTTGTTTATATTATGCTAACATAGCTGTGTCGCTAGCGGTCAAGTAGCACATCATTATATACCAGCTAGCCAAACTTCAGTAACTTCAGTCACTGCTGTTTAGTTTTCTGTCTTCATTTATGTTGGAAGTGATAGAAGATCTGTACGTTTTAATTTGTTTCCAAAACCCCGCAGTCAGGACATGCTATATTGTATTTAGATAGAAGCTAGCGAGCTAACTCCCTGCTAACTTCTAACTCTGTTAAATGTCATAAATTCCGTTTTCATCGATGCCTGGATGTTAAACTCAATTGTTACACCTGGTAGAGCAGAACGCTGATCATTTTATTAAAGATGAAAGACTTTAGACAGTTTTTCAATTCTCAGTAATGCCATAGTGATCGTTTGATATATGGACCTGCAGCAGAGTTTAGGGCCAGACACAGCTAGTGCCGTCAGACTTAAAGACCGGATAGCATCAAACAGGTCACTGTGGGATTACTTACTTATAAATTAAGGTTAAATTTTAAAAAAGCAAAATATTTCTAGTAATCTCCCTTGGATGATGTGCTTGACCCATGTGTTGTCAGTTACTTCTGTGTCTTTATGATTTCATTAAAAATATATCTTTGAGAGAAAGAAAAATAAAACTGTGACTTCAAATCTGAATCTAAACATTTAGTTTGCAATTTAAAAAGAAAAATTCACAGTAGCAGCTCCAAGCTCCTCATTTTAACATAAAATAAATCTTCATGCATCATTAATTTATTTTTTTTATTTGCTTTTAAAGTTTTCCCTCTTTTTTTGATAAGCTGTGGATGTTGCCAATGTGTGACTTTTATAGTTTGGATCTGATCTTATATCATCTATGTGTCATGGTCCGCAGGGCAGACCTTGTGTGAGAGAGTGAGGTGGACCCAGGTGCAGACACAGATGAGGAGACGGAACAGAATCTCAAACGAAACACGAGGCTTTATTATGGCAGATATAATGACATGACAAAAATAGCTGGGACGGAGGCTAAACTTAACCAGAACCTAAACTGGAGAACAGTATGACTTAACTATGGAAACTAGGGAGAGTATGGCTATGAGCACTATGAACAAGATTCAGTGCAGGTGCATAAAAGAACTATGTGTAGCCAAGTGAACTAATACTACGCATGGAAAGGGTTTAAAAAGAGGGGATTGTGTTTTTGACTGATTGCCTGTCTACCAGAGGTCTGTTGTAGACAGTGGCGGTCCTAGCCTGTTTGGCACCCTGGGCGAACACTCCCTCTGGCGCCCCCCCGCCACCCAACCCCCAACCCACCCACCCACACACACATAAAACATATTATGGATTGTACATTAACATAAAACTTGTTGGAACCATACTTAATTTCACCAGAGAAACACACATACGTGAAGAGAGAGAGAGAGAGTATGCATAGTATGCAAACGGCTACCAAACAGCCATCATAATTCGGCATACAATGAGAACAGGACAAATAAAGAATTGACAATGACTAATTAATATTGTGCTGAACACACGCTCTTTTCTACTCTGGAATATTCTCACTAATTTTCTTGATATTTATTTATAATCACCTCTGTTAATCCTTGATATTTATAATTGAGTGATCTATATAAATTAGTGCTATTTCTTAAATGTGTAAAATCTGTAACATAATGTATTGTTTGGAGTTTAGTCTGTTACTGTTACTATTTTTACCATTTCTTCTTGGAGCAACTGTAACCCACATTATTTCCTTAGGGATTAATAAAGTATTTTGATTCTGATTGTTTCAGGATGACCTGCTATTACCCAATGACACATCTTACCTGCATCTTTTGCTCACTTCTCCTCCTCTTCTTTTATCTTTTTTCTAAACTGAGCACCTTATGGCTTTGAACTTTTTTTGTTCATCTTCCATTGGTTTTAATTTTGCACTCCAGTATGAACACCCATCCCCCAACCCGAGGATTACCACAACATAACCTAATAGACCTACACCTTAGTTCACAGATTCGCTTTGTCTAGGGTTTATTTCAGGGATTTCGCACAACCCAGGATTCAAATCATGAATACATAATGGGCTTGGATTTACAACATTATGAATGAAATGTGCTCTACTTGGAAGAAGCAAGCCCCCCTCCCCTTTCGACGGGTTGTGTGTGAGACTTTAAATCATCAAACTGTAAATTATAAATTTACTAGTCCTAAAGTGTATATTTATTTTCTTACTCTTCTTATATTTATTGTTCGTTTACTTGCACTGCTGTAACTGGAGCCACGTCGTCTCGTCTCTCTCTATACTGGACTGTATGTAGCGGAGATGACAATAAAGTTTACTTTGACTTCAGCAGCAAGCAGGCGCACCGAGGGTTCTCGCACTCACTTTTTGAAAAAACATTGGTGCAAATACGTCTGTATTATAATGTCTGGTGTTTTCATGTTTGTTGGTTTGTTTTAATTTTGTTTTATTTTGCGAGCTGGTTATTAGATGCTGCTCCAGCCAGCCAGAGAATCCCCCGCTGCCCCGTCCTCTCCTCCCTGTGTCGCAAACAGCAGGCGCACCTCGCAAACGGAGGGCGCCCTTACTCCCAGCAAATGGGCGATAGAAAACCGATCGGTGCCTACGACGATTTTGCCATTCCTAATATGGTAGCAAATTCTCAGATGGGATTTTTCTGTTGCCACAGCTTGAAGCTTAAACTTTAAGCGCACATTAAGGGCCTGTGAGACTGATTCAGTAACTAACCCATGTCTTTGTGCTACATGCAACTCTGCCATTCAAAGACACTTTGTATATAGTTTGTATATTATGTAATATTCAATCAAATTTGCATTTCAAATTTAGTCTTTTTCAAAGAAGAGGTTTTTATTCAGTGTTTTCATTTAAAAAAAAGTCTTATTTTATGCATTTACTACTAATAAGGAGAACACATGAGCTTTAAAGCTTGGACAAGTTTGAAACCTTTTGCCCTCCACCATGGCAAAATGACTAAAAATTAAAATGGGTATCACTTTATCCAAATCTTAATTTTATAAATCCTGCACTCAGCTTTGCAGTCTCCAGTATTACTGAAATGCTCTTTTTTTTTTTTTTTTTGCCTGTCCTGTTTGGCTCTTTTGCCATCAGAATTGTTATCTAAAGGCAAAGAAAGATGCCCAACGGATTTACTTTACCTAAATTGACCATCCCAGCCTTGCCATAATGGTCCATTTGATTCACCTTTTATTGTTTATTTTATTTTCACTTACTGAACATGGGACAGACTTGACTGGGGGAAAGAAGGGGAGAAAGAAAGAGGGAAAGAGAAACAGCTGAGAAGAGGGACGGGGGAGAAGGGCAAAAACCAAAAACCAACAGAATGAGCAGAAAAAGAAAAAAAAGAAGAAAAAAAGAAAAAAAAATGCATATATCAATCACCTGGGTCACCTGCTGAGAAAGAAAAAAGAAAACAAGCAGAAGAGAACAAGAGTAATAGAATAAACAACATCACAATGATATATGGGAATATGACAGTAAATACTAAATGTTAAACATTATTGTGCAGCACATAAGATCAACAGAACACAGTGTGCTTTGAGGTAGGAGCCAAAAAGGGTGTAGTTTGTGGGTGTGATCACCCGTGTGTACACCTGTGAGCATGGACGCGCTTGTTTTTTGTTTTTTAAAAGGTTCCTTCATGTAATAATCTGCTAGAGGGTGTGGGGGGGCCACAGCCCCGTCCTCCAGGGCATGAAGCAAGTATGGAGGAGATCAAAACTCCAGACATCCAGAGGCCCCCAGAACACAAGAGACCAAGGAAGACCAACAGAGGGGCAGCCGCGCCACTGTCCCAGAAAGAGCTGAGGAGAGTCCCAGATGAGGGCTCACTCAGCAGCCGCGGAGCAGAAGCCAGGGGGAGTTGCAGTGACGCGCCCGTGAGCTCCGCCGGCCTCTCGGCCGTGCCTGAGTGACCGAGCCCCAGGCCGAGAGGCCGGGGGCACCCCACCTCCGAAGTGGCCCGAGCAAGCCCCAGGCTCCAGGCCCCGATAAGCGGCCGCCAAGGAGTGAGCCGGTGTGTACCTGGACGCCCATCCCCGGACACAAAGAACCACCAACGCACCGATGTCTGAGGGAGTCCGCCACTGGCAGGGGAAGTGGTGGTAGGGGGAGATAGGCCTCCATACCTTGGAGGGTCTGAGATGTCCCCAGAGAGGTGGCGCCTGACACCCAACCTGACATATAGACACAGACATACAGGCACACACATATACAAACATCCATTCCCACCCTCATGCTCTCATATGCACTTACTCCACACTCAACCAACGTGAAGACAGACATAAAGAGATGCTGTACACATGATCACACTCCCCAAGCGTACCCTACAAACCGGGTCTAGGTACCCTTGCCCCTGGAGGGGGGGGAACTGCACCCAGACCCAGGTGGTGTTACCCTTTTCCCTGCGGTGGGGAGAGGCAGACCGCCCCGACTCCGCAGCAGCAGGGAGGCCCCACACTCCAGACCGCAGTCGGACGGCCAACTCCTCCTCCTAGCCCCCCCCCCCGCTCCAACAGGTCGCAGAGAATGGGGGTGAGAGAAGACTCCAAACCTCCCTCCACCCGCTCATTGTAGTGTTGATGCATGTGTGTTCTAAGGTGCATTTAAAACCCAGGAGGGCTTGGAGCTACCTGCCAGAGAGCAGCAGGTAAGCGCATGGTCCCTCCTGCTGGCCCTCAATGTCTACGTGTATTTAACATTGAGAGGTGGGCAACGACGCCAGGGGTGGGGTGTACACCCTGATGGTACTTTGGATTCCGTGTATCGTGCCCACCCCCAACGTCCTATATGTATGTGTAATGAGAGTGTGAGTAATGTGAATGTCTAAGTTGTGAGATAAAATTGAGGCAGAGGCAGCCAGAAGGGGACAGAGGGGGGGATGCCTCCCCTCCACCCTGGTGACACACCTTTACCCCAAGGCCCTGCGTGTGTGGGTGATTGTGGTGGAGCAGGAAGAGGGAGGCAGCTGGAGATGGGGAGGGAAGGAAGGGAGGGGCAAGCTCCCCCGCTGACCCCAGTAGGCACCCCCATACTCTGCAACCCACCAGGGCAAAGGGGCCCCGGCCCATCCGGACCAGGGCCCAGTTCAGCAGTGCCACCTGGCCCCACAGAGCCCGGGACAGCCCACCCGACCCCACCACAGAGAAAACTGCACCCACCCCACCATCCATTCATCTTCCAGACTACACAAGACAATAGACAATCTTCCTCCACCTCTGCTATATCTCCCCCACCTGCAGAGTGAGTTCCTGGAGAGAGGAGACCTATATGTCATTATATTATAGGTTTAACACAGAATGTAAAAACATGAGAAGCCGCGTAGGTATAGAATGCCTTAGGACAGTGAAAACACCAAAACATAATAAAACAAAGCAGAACAAAACTGTGCTAACCACTATGCTACCATAGTTATTTGACTTTCTTTTATTAAATCTAAGAGTGGCCTTACACTTGAAAGAGAAAACAACAACAACATTTAAGCTCAGTTTTTAAAACCTTAGGATGTAGCTACAGCCCAGCCCATGCAGCAGTATATGAATGACTAACCTCGTATTGTGGATGGATTATCTCAGTTGTTCTCCTGGCTGAAGTTTGGTCCTTTTACAGCATCTTGCCATGTGATTACATTTGTTCCTGACCACCGAGAACACTCACGTTAACTTTTATCGAGTGGAAAAAAAGTTAGCTTGTTTATATTATGCTAACATAGCTGTGTCGCTAGCGGTCAAGTAGCACATCATTATATACCAGCTAGCCCAACTTCAGTAACCCTACAAACGTCACTGCTGTTTAGTTTTCTGTCTTCATTTATGTTGGAAGTGATAACAGAGCTGTACGTTTTAATTTGTTTCCAAAACCCCGCAGTCAGGACATGCTATATTGTATTTAGATGGAGATTATTGAGCTAACTCCCTGCTAACTTCTAACTCTGTTAAATGTCATAAATTCCGTTTTCCTGGATGCCTGGATGTTAAACTCAATTGTTACACCTGGTAGAGCAGAACGCTGATCATTTTATTAAAGATGAAAGACTTTAGACAGTTTTTCAACTCTCAGTAATGCCATAGTGATCGTTTGATATATGGACCTGCAGCGGAGTTTAGGCCCAGACACGGCTAGTGCCGTCAGACTTAAAGACCGGATAGCATCAAACAGGTCACTGTGGGATTACTTACTTATAAATTAAGGTTAAATTAAAAAAAAAAAAAGCAAAATATTTCTAGTAATCTCCCTTGGATGATGTGCTTGACCCATGTGTTGTCAGTTACTTCTGTGTCTTTATGATTTCATTAATAATATATATTTGAGAGAAAGCAAAATAAAACTGTGACTTCAAATCTAAATCTAAACATTTAGTTTGTAATTTTAAAAAAAATCCACAGTAGCAGCTCCAAGCTCCTCATTTTAACATAAAATAAATCTTCATGCATCATTAATTTATTTTTTTATTTGCTTTTAAAGTTTTCCCTCTTTTTTTGATAAACTGTGGATGTTGCCAATGTGTGACTTTTATAGTTTGGATCTGATCTTATATCATCTATGTGTCATGGTCCGCAGGGCAGACCTTGTGTGAGAGAGTGAGGTGGACCCAGGTGCAGACACAGATGAGGAGACGGAACAGAATCTCAAACGAAACACGAGGCTTTATTATGGCAGATATAATGACATGACAAAAATAGCTGGGACGGAGGCTAAACTTAACCAGAACCTAAACTGGAGAACAGTATGACTTAACTATGGAAACTAGGGAGAGTATGGCTATGAGCACTATGAACAAGATTCAGTGCAGGTGCATAAAAGAACTATGTGTAGCCAAGTGAACTAATACTACGCATGGAAAGGGTTTAAAAAGAGGGGATTGTGTTTTTGACTGATTGCCTGTCTACCAGAGGTCTGTTGTAGACAGTGGCGGTCCTAGCCTGTTTGGCACCCTGGGCGAACACTCCCTCTGGCGCCCCCCCGCCACCCAACCCCCAACCCACCCACCCACACACACATAAAACATATTATGGATTGTACATTAACATAAAACTTGTTGGAACCATACTTAATTTCACCAGAGAAACACACATACGTGAAGAGAGAGAGAGAGAGTATGCATAGTATGCAAACGGCTACCAAACAGCCATCATAATTCGGCATACAATGAGAACAGGACAAATAAAGAATTGACAATGACTAATTAATATTGTGCTGAACACACGCTCTTTTCTACTCTGGAATATTCTCACTAATTTTCTTGATATTTATTTATAATCACCTCTGTTAATCCTTGATATTTATAATTGAGTGATCTATATAAATTAGTGCTATTTCTTAAATGTGTAAAATCTGTAACATAATGTATTGTTTGGAGTTTAGTCTGTTACTGTTACTATTTTTACCATTTCTTCTTGGAGCAACTGTAACCCACATTATTTCCTTAGGGATTAATAAAGTATTTTGATTCTGATTGTTTCAGGATGACCTGCTATTACCCAACGACACATCTTCTTACCTGTATCTTTTGCTCACTTCTCCTCCTCTTCTTTTATCTTTTTTCTAAACTGAGGACCTTATGGCTTTGAACTTTTTTTGTTCATCTTCCATTGGTTTTAATTTTGCACTCCAGTATGAACACCCATCCCCCAACCCGAGGATTACCACAACATAACCTAATAGACCTACACCTTAGTTCACAGATTCGCTTTGTCTAGGGTTTATTTCAGGGATTTCGCACAACCCAGGATTCAAATCATGAATACATAATGGGCTTGGATTTACAACATTATGAATGAAATGTGCTCTACTTGAAAGAAGCAAGCCCCCCTCCCCTTTCGACGGGTTGTGTGTGAGACTTTAAATCATCAAACTTTAAATTATAAATTTACTAGTCCTAAAGTGTATATTTATTTTCTTACTCTTCTTATATTTATTGTTCGTTTACTTGCACTGCTGTAACTGGAGCCACGTCGTCTCGTCTCTCTCTATACTGGACTGTATGTAGCGGAGATGACAATAAAGTTTACTTTGACTTCAGCAGCAAGCAGGCGCACCGAGGGTTCTCGCACTCACTTTTTGAAAAAACATCGGTGCAAATAAGTCTGTATTATAATGTCTGGTGTTTTCATGTTTGTTGGTTTGTTTTAATTTTGTTTTATTTTGTGAGCTGGTTATTAGATGCTGCTCCAGCCAGCCAGAGAATCCCCCGCTGCCCCGTCCTCTCCTCCCTGTGTCGCAAACAGCAGGCGCACCTCGCAAACGGAGGGCGCCCTTACTCCCAGCAAATGGGCGATAGAAAACCAATCGGTGCCTACGACGATTTTGCCATTCCTAATATGGTAGCAAATTCTCAGATGGGATTTTTCTGTTGCCACAGCTTGAAGCTTAAACTTTAAGCGCACATTAAGGGCCTGTGAGACTGATTCAGTAACTAACCCATGTCTTTGTGCTACATGCAACTCTGCCATTCAAAGACACTTTGTATATAGTTTGTATATTATGTAATATTCAATCAAATTTGCATTTCAAATTTAGTCTTTTTCAAAGAAGAGGTTTTTATTCAGTGTTTTCATTAAAAAAAAAGTCTTATTTTATGCATTTACTACTAATAAGGAGAACACATGAGCTTTAAAGCTTGGACAAGTTTGAAACCTTTTGCCCTCCACCATAGAAAATGACTAAAAATTAAAATGGGTATCACTTTATCCAAATCTTAATTTTATAAATCCTGCACTCAGCTTT
This sequence comes from Rhamphochromis sp. 'chilingali', assembly GCF_963969265.1. NCBI lineage: Eukaryota > Metazoa > Chordata > Actinopteri > Cichliformes > Cichlidae > Rhamphochromis > Rhamphochromis sp. 'chilingali'. Next base: position 42,134,902 of record NC_137929.1, on the reverse strand, counting down.
GCAGTCTCCGGTATTACTGAAATGCTCATTTTACGTTTTCTCTGGATGACACCAGCATCCTGACCATGTCTACAGCTGTGTGATCCAAATCCCCTGTGCTGACACTCAGTTAGAGAACTTTCATTTCCTGAACAGGTCACATTATCAAGCCAGATCTGTCCAGTTCCTGGACCAAAGTGAGCTGATTGAGGAACTTCCAGTGCCGACCCACAGTTTAACTGTCTGCAAACCACCTCAGCATCATTTATGTCCCAGCCATCATCACAGATTGTTCCCCAGATGTTATCGTGATAAATTTCAGCTGTGCATGAGCATCACGTCAATCCAGACCCAGCTTATCGGATGTTGGGCTCACCTTAAATCAAACCATAAAGACCCTGTTAGGACTGGGGCATGCTGGTGTGTTTCACTTTTAGCTTTCAGATGGATATGTGGATGAATCCTGTGGAACTGCCCATTAGTAATGTGGCATTTTCTCAGGCTTACTATGCACACCTGGACTCTATTATCAAGACTGTGTATTTAAGGATTAGCAGTGTTGTGTTTCTCTTCCAGACTCCCCTATTAATTATGGTGGTAAATCAGCTCCCTAGGTTATAGCTTATATTTCTTGATGCCTTGTTTTGTAAAACTTCTGTCTTATTTGAGTGGTTTGACTGGTATACCCATCACCCAGTTTAATATGCATACCATGGATCCATGGTTTCATGTTGTTTACTCCAAATTCTGACCCTACAATCTGAGCGTGTTAATGTTTCCTCAATCAGAGCCCCCACTATAACAAGGTTGACTGAGGGTTGTGGGACATGAAAAAAATAACAAAAAAATCTTCTGGAGGTTTTATAATATATCGGTAAAAATACAGTCTTTACATTATTCTCACCAGTAGAATGAGTATGGAAGTTTTTGCCCTGGCCTCTGTCTGTCATGGTACATTTTAGTGTACATTTTTTTGTTGCATAGTGTTCCAAGTGCTTGGAGTTGCCAAGTGCTCAGTGCAAAATAAATAAAACTAAATCCAACTGAATTGAACTGCAGTGAGCTGACTCTTCCAGCCTTATGTCAGACTCATTAACTAGAATAGAATAGAATAGAATAGAATAGAATAGAATAGAATAGAATACCTTTATTGTCACTATACAGTTGTACAATGAGATAGAGAGCATCTCCTACTCAGTGTAAACATGCTGGGGGGGTACAGTTCTGCAGCGCTATATACATATGGACAGTATTAACATAGGGAAAAGGATATATACATATATATGTATATAAAATGTACAAATATGCAAGCCGTTTTTTGAAAAAAAAGTAATATGTAATAACTAGTGTTGTGTATATAACAGTTGAGTTATTGCACATAGAATTGGTATTGCACAGTGGTGGTCCATAGAGGAAGTGGGAAGAAAAAAATTGGGGGGGGGGGGCTGTGTTATCGGTGCATGTGTGAGTTCAGGGTGGTTATTGCTTTGGGTAAGAAACTGTTTTTGAGTCTGTGGGTTTTTGTGCTGATGCACCTGTAGCGCTTCTGAAGCAGGCTGAACATGTTGAAGCCAGGGTGGGAGCTGTCCTTGATAATGTTTGCTGCTCTGCTGAGGCAGCGGGAGGAATAAATGTCCATCAGGGAGGGGAGAGGACAGCCGATGATCTTTTGTGCTGTCTTGACCACACTCTGAAGCCTCACTCTATCCACCTTGGTGCAGCTGCCGTACCATACCGTGATGCAGTAGGTTAGCAGGCTCTCAATGGACGAGCGGTAGAAGGTCAGCAGCAGGTTGGAGTTCAGCTTGTACTTCCTGAGGACTCTCAGGAAGTGCAGCCGCTGTTGGGCCTTCTTGACGACCGCTGAGATATTGTCTGTCCAGGAGATGTCAGCAGAGATGAGGACACCAAGGAACCGGAAGGTGTGGACCCTCTCCACACACTCCCCGTTGATGTAAAGGGGGGCCAAGTCAGTGCTGTGTCTCCTGAAGTCAACAATGAGCTCTTTGGTTTTCTTAGTGTTCAGTGCCAGGTTGTTTTCTGAACACCATGCTGCCAGCTTCAGGACTTCCTCTCTGTAGTCTGCCTCGTCTCCCTTTGAGATGAGTCCGACTACCGTGGTGTCATCAGCAAACTTGATGATGAGAGTGTTGTTGTGGGTCGAACTGCAGTCGTGGGTGCAGAGAGAATACAGGAGGGGGCTCAGCACACAGCCCTGTGGGGAGCCGGTGCTCAGTGTGCGAGTGGAGGAGAGATGAGGGCCAAGTCTTACAGTCTGGGGCCAGTTTGTGAGGAAGTCCTTTATCCAGGCACATGTGAGAGGAGGGAGGCCAAGAGTGACCAGTTTGGTGATGAGGATGTCCAGGATGATTGTATTAAAGGCTGAGCTGTAGTCCGCGAAGAGCATTCGGACGTAGCTTTGCCGCTGCTCTAGGTGACTCAGCACAGCGTGGAGGGCTGTGGCGATGGCGTCTTCTGAGGATCTGTTTGCACGGTATGCAAACTGGTGGGGGTCGAATTCTGGGGGGAGGTAATCCTTGATGTGTTGAAGGACTAGTCTCTCAAAGCATTTCATGATTACCGGTGTGAGGGCCACAGGGCGGTAATCATTCAGGCTGGAGATGGGAGACTTCTTCAGCACTGGGATGATTGTGGCTGATTTTAGACAGGAAGGGATGGCTGCCTGATCCAGTGAGAGGTTGAAGAGTCTGGTGAAGATGAGGGTGAGGTGGTGTGCGCATGCTCTTAGTACCTTGCCAGGTACACTCTGGACCGGCCGCCTTCATGTGGTTCACTGCTAGGAGCACACGTCTGACATCGTGCTCCGTTACAGTGAGTGGAGCGGTGCAGGAACCAGGTGGGGGTGAGGATGAGGATGGGAGCAGGGCTGAGGCAGATGAGTGCTGCTGTTGTGGTGTTTCAAAGCGGGCGAAGAAGCTGTTTATTTCCTCTGCCAGCTGCCCACTCGGGTTTTCTGTTTTCGCAGTGCTGCCTCTGTGGTTGATGATGTCTTGTATTCCCTGCCACACCTCCTGTGTGTTGTTGCTGGACAGGTGGGACTCGATGTTTCTTTTGTGGTCTGACTTGGCTTTTTTAATCCCCCTTTTCAGGTCAGCTCGAGCAGCCCTGTACAGAGCTCTGTCACCTGACCTGAAGGCGGCATCACGGGCTTTGAGGAGTGAGTGGACCTCGCTGGTCATCCAGGGTTTTTGGTTTGGGAAAACCCGAATGCTTTTGTCCACAGTCACATTTGCAGTACAGAACTTCATGTAGTCCAGTACTGATCCTGTGAAAGTTTCTAGGTCCTGGTGTTCAAATATGTCCCAGTCGGTCTCTGTGAAGCAGTCCTGTAGTTTGGAGAGAGCATTTTCCGGCCAGGTTGTAACAGTCTTTGTGGTGGGCCTGGCACTGCACCTGAGGGGGGTGTAGGCTGGGGAGAGCAGGAGGGAGAGATGGTCGGACTGACCGAGGTGGGGGAGGGGTATGGCTCTATATGCATGCTTGATGTTGGAGTAAACATGATCTAGAGTGTTTTCTTCTCTGGTGGGACATTTGACATGCTGATAGAACTTTGGGAGCACAGTCTTTATGTTGGCCTTATTAAAGTCACCTGCAATTATGTGAACACCGTCCGGGTGGGCCCGCTGCTGTTCGTTAATGGTGTTCAGCAGGATAGAGAGCGCCGTGTTTACGTTGGCATTGGGTGGAATGTACACAGCCGTGATGATCACTACTGCTAGCTCTCTCGGTAGAAAAAAAGGCCGGCATCTTACTGACATGTACTCGAGGTTCGGGGAGCAGTGACTGTTTATAATTGTCCCGTTGTTGCACCAGCTTTCATGCATGTAAATACAGAGCCCTCCCCCCCTGCTCCTACCGGAGTCCTGACGTAGTCTGTTACTCCAGGGTATCATAGTTGAGGGGTCGGCAACCCTGGGCACGCGTGCCACAGCTGGCAGGCGAAGGGTTAACTGATGGCACGACCATAACTGGACTGGCCATCGGGCGTACGGGCCATTTGCCCGGTGGCCCGATGGTGATTTTTCATTTTTATGGGCCGATGTTTTGTTGTTTTCTTGTTGTTTTTGTTGCTGTTGTTGTTGTTTTTTTGTGACGGTGTAAACAATGAAAGGTGGTGGATTGGCCAGATGCTGGCCAATGTGTAAAGATAACTCAGTTGTTTGGTGGTGGTTATGGCAGAGCTGCCACAGAGGCCAGCAGGTGGATGAGGGAAATCGGAGGCAGGACGAGGAGAGACCCGAAGTGGCCGCCAGTCCGAGTGTCAGGTGAACTGAACTTCAGGTAAGAAGTTATGACCTGCAGTCTATCTGGGTCAGATATAAACCAAGTTTAGGTGGAGTTTATTTTGTGCTAACTTTTTACCATCAGTTACAATAACTCGTACTGCGTGCTAGCTAGCATGACGGATTTTCTATACAGCTGGGTGGGTGCTATGATGTTACTGATAGTGAACTTTAGTTAGTAGAGTTGCCAACCGTCCCGTAAAAAACAGAATCGTCCTGCATTCAGAGAAAATATTACGCATTTCATATTGAGCTGAAAAGGAACACAGTTTGTCCCGGACTTCAGCTACAATGAAAAAGACACACAGCTGGAGTTATTCTGCGTCTTTACGCTGCACAGCTGCCTCTTCTTCTCTCATTCTCTCCCCCTCCTTCTCCTGTTGCTACTTCAACCATGAAACTGATCAATGATCAGCTGATCGGCTTTTCTCTCTTGTTTATTTATCGCCCACTTTGTGCCAGAAAGAAGAAACCAGCGGATGTCGCGGTAAACAACAGCAGCACGTTTAAGCTTGATCAGCTGTTGTTAGAATTTATTTAATATTAATTTCTAGTATCAGCTGATGTTTGCTGGAGCCACAGCTGTAAAAGCTGCTGGTCATTATGTCGGTTTGGTTATCTGGTGAGAGGGAAACATGAAGATGAAACCAGGAGATGTCCTTACTGGATCATCAGAGCTGAACAGGTGATGGAGAAACAGGTTTACCTTTTAGTTAACATGAATGGGTTGAAGTTATGAACTGTTTCTGAGAGACAAATAACACCAGGATCCTTTTTTACGTACACATTAAGATGTGTATCTCTGTATTAACAAACATGCAATATTGGCCCAGTTTATTTTTCTTATTATTGTTGTGATGAGACCATAAATAGCATTTGCATTTTCTGTTGTACAGTTCATTTGCTGTTATGGAGTTAGTTTTATGGATAAAAGTTTCTTTTTTTGTTTCAAAATAGCTGATAACTATTCGCTGATAGCTGCCAACATCTGCAAACAAATATAATTCTGTCACGGTTCGCGAGGCAAACCGTGTGATGTTGTTAAAGGACCCAAGACGCGGCACCACTGAGGTGAGGAAGCTTTATTGACGGTGAGGTAATAAACAACGAAAAGGGCGGCGAGAAACAGAATTGAAAACACTCTAAACTGGGAAAACTAAAACTTAAACAACAAAACCTGCACATGAGTGAGGGTACCTTGTAGGGAGAACAACGCGGGGAGAATGCACAGGAAGACGGAGGAAGATACACAGATAAACCAGCAACGAGGACGAGGTAACACACACTATAAATACACACACCAAGAATCAGGGGATGGGAAACAGGAGGGGAACACACCTGGGAGACATCAAAGCTGACGAGGCAGGGAAAACGTAAAGAGAACACACTGACATCAAATAGGGACCTTCAAAGTAAAACAGGAAACACACAGACACGCAAATACACCGACTCAGAGACTTAGATTAAACACAGAGACCTGACTACACAAGAGGGGATACACAGGCAGGGGTGACACCAAACAGAGAGAGCATAAAGTAAACCCTGGGAAACCAAAACACAACAGTCATAATACATAACAATGTCAAAAGTAAAAGTACAAAAACCAAAAACACTGGGTCACCAACCCAGGACCCTGACAAATTCTATATAGTTGTTCTATATAGTGTGTAACTGTTAATATAGAGTGTTATTAAATTTATTGCTAATGCAATCATATGGCACATTGACTTCTGAGGAAATTTTAGATGGCACTCATCAGAAAGGTTGCCGACCCCTGATGTAGTTCGACAGAATATTGAGTTTGCAAACATACTAAGAACTCTAAAAAGTTTATAATAGATAAGCTACCAAATAAGGCTAATGAGTTTTGTCTATGCAATGAATAGTCACCTGGGGTTGCCACTGAAGAACACGCTGCCAGGCCGACTATTTAATGATGGGGTTCTGGCACGTGCTACAGCATCAGGCCAGAGTAGACCTGGGAACCGGCAAGGAGCAACTCCATATTCCTACAATGGCTACCTCTCTCTGACTTTTTATTGGCATTGATTTAGTTATAAAATTATAGGATCACAGCTCAGTTGAAAGCAATTAATTTTATTATACTTGGGTTCACATTTCAGCCGTACACACAGAGAGAATCAATTATTTATCAGACATTTCAAATTAAAAGCATCCCAAAGAAACAACAGATTTCAGAGCTTCACTGTCATCATGAAATGAACTTCATGATAAATATTTCACTCAGGGTTTTTTGTTTTTGTTTTAAATTTCAGATTATGTTTTCAGATTATGTTTCAATGCTTCAATAAAACAGTTAAAAAAAGAAGGAATAGTCTCAATTATATGTTATTGTACCACCAGGTGGTGCCAAAATGACGCTATAAAAGCAATCCTTTCAGTGTTTGTCAGTAGAAAATAATTGTAATTGCATGTAACTCTGCAGCAGGGCCTACAAGAAGCAATGAAAACAACCAAGGAGATTGTTGAAACTACTAAAACTGGATTAAAAATACTCCCGTGCATCATTAAAACCTGTAAGAATAGCCTGGAGAAATCATCAATTAAGAAATTTGATTTAAAAAGTCCTTGAATTGTTGTGATGAAAGATCACTTAAATGCTTGGTAAAATCAAATCATTAAATATCTCCAACAGAATTCACTCTTTATTATTATTGTTTCATTAAAGAAAGAACATTTCCACAGAAATCTGGGAATTTTTGTACTTTTCCTCAAATTACTGGAAACTGATGTCGCTGAGAGGAAGAAGCGTAGTGGAAGCGAGCAGCCACTCAACCTGCACACACAGCAGGATCAGTAATAAATAAATAAATGGAAATCTGTCCAAGCTAAAGTCGAATCACACCAAAGAATTATTGTATGTACCACAGTCTTAACACAAGAGAACGATCTTCATATAATTTAAATACAATAATGAATTAACAAAATATTAAAACTGGAAAGCTAGTCCTCAACCACTGTTACACAGATGTGTTCTTTTTATTAATAAAGATCATTTGAAAGATCCCCAATTAACATGCAGATTTACACCAAAATGGGCCTGAGTAGCATAATCTCGTAGTTAGCTTAAGCATGGCATTAGCCCAGAAGTCAGTTCTAAATATTCCCTATAGAATGGCTTGTACTTTATTCTAACTTCACCTCATGACCAATTTAGAAAAAGTCCTCTAAGGCCTGCTTCGATGTATGCAAACTACATGGAAATCCAGTTTACTTGAGCTCGATTCAAAGTAGATGCTAATTTTCAGATCTGATATTTCTCTCTGATGAGACAAACACAACTCGTCTTCCTTAGTCGTTCATCACCTTAAATAACCCTGAAAGTTTGCATTCCTTCGTGTTTATTTATGCTCTCCAACAGAAAAAGGAAATATACAAATATAACCTAAGAAATAAAGAACAAATCAATCATGTTTGGTTTCACTTTTGCAAATGATAAAAGTAATATATGATATTGAGCCTCTTTTTTGCAGAAACAAACAGTGGTAACTATGGGGGACATTTCTGATGCTTTAAGAGGTATTTCTTTTCTGGAGGTTTCCACCAGCTCACGTTTAGGTCATCAGATGTACCGCCCAGGTTATTTTTAACCTGTGTAAGAGAAACAAAAATGTAATGGTTATATCGGAATTTAAACACTCATTAGCAAATCTAATAATCCAGTTACATGGCTGGAACTCAGCGCATTCAGGCATGTAGTTCAAACCGAGTATGAGAATGAGGAAGAAAGGGGGTTTAAGTGACACTGAGCATGGCATTGTTGGTGGTGACAGACAGTCTGGTCTTAGTATTTCAGGAGCTGCTGATCTGCTGGGATTTTCCAACAATCCATAGCTAAGCTTTACAGGGAATGCTCTGAAAACGAGAAAATATCCAGTGAGCTGAAGTTCTCTGGTTGAAAATACCTTGATGTCAGGGGTCAGAGAAGAATGAAAAGACTGCCTTGTTACATCAAGTTATGCAGAAGAGCATCTCTAATAGATTAAAGCAGCAGAAGACAACACTGGGTGCCCCATCTGTTAGCTAAGAACAAGAATCCGAGGCTACAGTTCACGCAGGCTCACCAAATTAGGCCAAAAGAAGATTAGAAAAGTGTTTGATATTTCTCAGATTCTGATGCGACATTCAGAAAGTCAGAATCTGACACTTTCTGGGAACACCCTGGGCATCTTAGTACTAGGAAGCATCATTTAAATACCACATCATCCCTAAATGTTGTTCCTGACCATGCCTATCTACTGTATCCACAGTTCACTGTATGGCCTCTATAGTGACGAGATCTCAATGTATTAGGGCACCTTTTGGATGTGGTGGAACAGGAGATTTACATTATGGATGTGCAACAAATTTGAAGCAACTGTGTGATGCTGTTACGACAATATGGAGTCAAATGTCTGAGGAATGTTTACAGCAACTTGTTGAATTGAAGCCATGAAAAATAAAAACTCCTTGAAGGCAAAAATGAGTCCAACTGAGTACTGCTACACTGTATGTGATAAACTGTCCAGTGAGAATAGATGGTCGCCTTTAAATTTTGTACAAAAGAGTCTAATAAAGTTGTGTCCATTTAAAATGTATGTTGATGTTACAGTGACCTACAGAGTTGATATTCAGTCCACCTCAAAAACATCTGGCAATTGTTCTCATTACTAAAAACTTTACTTGGCATTTTATGACTCTACACAACTTACCCATTTCAAGACAGACTCCCTCACACCCGGGTCTGTCATGTCCACATCAGCACTGAGCTCCATTTGCACCAATGTCTTTTTCCGCGGAGCTGGTAAGATTATAAATTCCTCTTTAATTTTAGTTCATCATCATTTCAGGAACTGGTCCTTCCAAATTTCTGCCACTACATTGCACTGCTGATCCCACAATGTTTACACACACTCTTTGAAAATGATTATAAATAATGATTATAAATAAACCCAATATATACCTTAATGGATAACATTTTCTTCGATTTAGGAAAACAAATTTAAAAAGTGATCAAAATTACTTATTTTGATAGTACAGGGTTAGTCACTGATAATGATTTTGACCTCAGGGAATTTTTAAAAGGCTATCATACAAATCACGGTTTGTGGTTTATGACAGAAGAAAGAAATGATTACCGGTGTAGCAAATAAAGGGCTGTTTTTCAGCATAGCTCCTTTGGACCATCCCAAGAGGATTGCTGCTGACCTGAAGCACACCACAATCGCTGAGTTGAGCTGACGTTATCACAGAGAGTCCCCAGGGTATGAACGAGGGTTCGCTTCCATCAGACCACCTCCAGGACATCCTTGTCAAGCCGATCCACACCTGCTGGTTTGTCACCAAGGCTTGCAGCAGGTCATTTTCCTGCTGGTTCTGCACTCGGGCCAGATCTGTGTACGTAGCCCTGCAGTAGCTCTGAGCAGAGAGCCAGTCCATGGTGTTGGTGATCAGGACAAACCTTTCAGAAACGGCAGTGGCAAGTGCTACAGAAAAAAACAGATGTTTGGGGAAAAAATGCTCAGTTAGTCAGCAGAATAATTTTAATATCTCGAATTACATAATGATTATGATCCCGGGGTGCACAATGTTAGATCAAAGGTTTCCAGAATATTATAAAACAAAGTGCAAAAAGTTGCTGTACCATAATTCATAAGCATTTTGCTTGTAATTGCTTCTAATGTGCTTGTTTGGTGTCATCATTTCTGATTTGGTTCTTTATAATTTTCTCACTTTAAGTTTTAAAAGAGTGACTCTAGTTTCAAAGCAGGGGGGGAACTGTGGTATGGACTGTGGCTCACACAAAAGGTAAACAGCAAAGAAAAGTGTTAAAAATCTTACCAGTGTAGCAGAAGAAGCTTAAAGTGGAGTTGCACGGTGTAGCATACCATCCCCCTGTTGCTGACATGCTTGCACAGGACTGAACACTGGGCTCACCACTTGCCCAGTTCCAGTATGCAGGTTCTCCTTCTTTGTAGTCATCATTTTCAGACACTGACCAGCCCCAATCTCTGTACAAACCTAAGTACACAAAGGGACCACCAGACCCCACCAGACCTGCTAAATCCTCCAAGTCCTGCTCATCAGTTATGGTTGCCAAATCAGTGTACATGTCTCTACAGTACTGCTGGGCAGTGAGCCAGTCTTTAGGGTTGTTGATAAAGTGGTACAGAGGACGTTGGTAAGAGAAGGTGAAATGGCACAGACCTGTGTGTAATGCCAAAGATTAAAAAAAAACATTTGTATCACAGCTTTTATGCCTTCTACATCCGTCCTTCAACACTTCAGTATTGATGTAGATCAATTAACTTTAAAGGCAAGAGAGAAAATGTACTCACCAGAGAATAGAAAGATGCAAAACATCTTCTTCTCCATGGTCTCTGCTTTCAGAGAGATTAATGTATACTCATAAAAACACAAAAAGATGGATTACATTCAAATGTCAGGCCAAGGATACACAATAATCTAAGCCCCCAATAACTCCTACCTGTGAAGGAGACAGCTCTGATGAGAAAAGCTGGATGCAGCCTTCTCTTGAATCTGCAAATTCAAAGCAGGTGTCTGCCTGGATTTCCGGATCTTGTGTCCTTGCAGGTGGATGCAAAAATCTACTTTTGTTCAAGAAAAAGAGTTTTGCATGTCTGTACCTCCAGCAAACTCGGACACGTCTCAAACATAAACTCAACTGAGGATTATATTTAACAGTAAGAATTCATAAACGAACTAATTCCACAGTTTTCATCATCTCCACTGAGAGATTTGCTGCTTAAACTGACAAGACTCTATCTCATTAAGTGTTCTTGATAATCTTTTATATTTTCCTTAAGACTGGATTACATCCATCATGTCGAGGAAGAAAGATGACTCGAAATACTGAATGCTTTCGTAAGCAGTAACTTTGCCGTAACACCTGTACAAGATAAGAAAGTTTGAATATTGTGCTTTGCATTTGTTCAACATGTGCCAAGCATAAAAGCTGATTAAGCTGCAGAGACAATAACTTATCATAGATTTTCCTATAAGCATTTTTTCATATCAGAAGCAGGAGGACATAACTCAGAAGTCCTCGCTCTCTCATAGAGGACGAATAATCCCTCCTGCAGCATTTATCCTTAGTCAGAAGGCCTCTGTGAATGCAAAGCACATGGAAACACACGTAGTCCTGCTGGGACTGATTCAAATATTTATTTAAAAAACAAATCACCACAAAAAACTGATCAAAACATAGTCACAGCCTTATTCTGGCAATTTCTCTCTCTTTTTTTTAAATTAACTAACAACAACCATAATAAATAAGCACCAGTAAACAAGTGAAGTAGGGTCAGACTCAAAGGCGTATGTCTCTCCATCACTGTACTGAATTAGTGAGCACCATTAAACATTATAACGTTAAGTACATTGTGTAACTAAAATACAATTTGTATACAAATTCAGGTGTGGCAGCAGTGCTCTGGATCTCTGCTGCATTATGAAAAGGGCAGGATATACAATAAGACATTTTTGTCAAGCATTTAAGTGCATTAAGTTTGTCGCTCATTTAACATTAAAGATGTTTTTGTGCTTTTTCACATTTTTTGCCTCAATTCTTTATTTTATTTTAACCCTGTAAAGCCTGAAACATGAAATAATTGCCAGCAAATTCTAATGTTTTGCAGCTGAAGTGTTCATCAAATTTAAAAATGAATAAATTAAATATCAAATTATATATAGGAGTTTTGATTTGTACTACATTTGGCATTTTTGTCTACAGTTTGTTTATCTTGAAAACTTAAATAAAGAGGGTTAGGGTTCAAAAATCATACTGATGTCTTAAAATGGGCCAAATCTAATACATTTGACTTTACAGGGTTAGTGTTGCATGTTTCTGAGTGTAAGTCAGATGAAGTTTAAATTGATTTCTATAGTCATTCATTTTATATTTAGGATGACTTATAGTTCTTACTTAACCTCCCGAGTCCCTGCATCGTCATCTCATCTGGCATTCCTGCACCTTATACTCCAATCTGCGCATTAAAATGTTGTATGTTTCTTAAAACATTGTGTTCTAAACTACACTCATCAAACTAAAAAGAACCCAAACACTTTCTGTTCAAAGATGCAAAGATGAAGCTTAGTCGAGGCCAATTAATCCCAAATAGCTAGAAGAAATTAAAAATTGCATCTGAAACAGGAGATTGTGTTTTATTGTGGTTTCTTTCACGTCATGGACGATGATTGGTTAAAAAGACAATATATACAAAAAAGAAGCATTTCTTGCTGGTAGTGCAACTTTTTTGTCCAAAAAAACAACCTTTTTGAACAACAGCAAATATATTAGAGAAAGGCTCTTCATTTAAGCACCACTGTCACCATTCACATCAATACTTCAAGCCATGAAACATGTTACATAGAACCCAAATACCAAAAAAGCTTTAATATTAATATTCGAGTTTAGTAAAGATAAAACATCCCTTGCATCTTTAAAAAGCAGGTATAGGCTCTTCCAGTCTATGACTCATGATTGACAGCTGTGATAATCAATGGCCCTTTGTTTTTTCCTTCGTCGCAAACGCCCGGGCTGAAGAAGGGGTAAACTTTCTCAGAGAAAAGGCACCCAGTAAAGGTGTAGATGTGAGATCTGGCCTCCACGTCGAAGAACGACACGGTTCCCTCGTCGTAATCCGTAAAGACCCCCACAATCTCCGGTTTCTCCTTGAGAGGAAGACGGACCGAAGGGGAGTCTAAAGCTCGATACTCATCGCCGTTCCTCAAGCGCACTGTCCAGTAGCCGTTCTCTGGCTTGGAGGTGATCATGCCCTTCCTGTTGACAGACCCTTTGACCACGCCCAGATCCCAGAAGGTCTTTTGACCGACTGAAACCTGATTAAAAACCAAATATGAGAATGAGAGAGATCAAAAACGTGTTTTGCATTTCTAGGATTACTAGGATTTTATAATTAAGTAGTTCACCTGGAAGTAGAACCTCCCCGAGATGTAGCCTTGCTTGGCCAAAACACAGATGACAGGGTCGAAGCGTTGGGGGTTGTCTGGAACAACGTGAAGAAGCTCACCACGACCCGCTTGCTTCCCGTCAGCTGTTAAGACGATGTTTGGATGGGCAGTGTCCGGATCTAAAACCACGTCAACTACAAGGTAAAATGAAAATAACTTTAGCTTATACAACTTCTAATGGTTGGTATGCAAATCAGACATGATTGGCTTGCATATAATTAAGGTTTGTTCACCAAAATCATCTGAGAAATGCACCAGTCATCCTGCACCCATAATTTGAATAGAATAGAAGAATAGATACAAAAGTTAAGAAAGTTAAGAAAGCGTCTCTAAGCATATGACTAAAAGTATCTTTACAAGCATTCCTATACATAAGCACGCAAAACATGCATTTGCGTAAATATGACAGAATAAGACAGAAAGCAATGCAGTGCTATTTATTTATGCATTTAAATGTGTGCATACCTGCATATTTCTGCATCCTCTTCATCTCTGTCATAAGAAAAGTAAGATGATGAGTTCTGACATTTTTAAGAAGAGCTCCATCTCAAAAATAAAAGGCTGTTTTTCCTGCTAAGCTTGTGTCACCTTCTTTCTTCAAATTTTCCATTTCATTCATGAGGGTCCGTTCAACTTTAGACAACGCTCTCCGCACAGTCCCCACACAGAGCTCAGGTGGTATGTTGATCTCCATCCACTCTTTTGTGGGTGGAGGTGATGTAATAGAGGGCAAATGCTTTATAAGAGAGAAATAGAGCATAGAAAGTTTAATGCTGGCATTTAAAATGTGGTATTTTTAGATAACAAAATGACAAAAACTAAATGAATGCCCTTAACACACATTCAATATTTCCTACATATAAAGATGAGATTTTTTTTTTTAATGTAATTAAGTGATGCCAAAGCCAAAAAAGTTTCAACCGTCATCAGTCTAACTCAAAGTCCTAGTTTAATGTTAACCTGCAGGAGGTGCAGGTGATCCTCAGTGTTCTTCAGCTCCTCCATCTCCGTGTTTCTCCTCTGCAGCTCAGTGATCTCCTGCTGCAGCTCACTGATGAGCTCCTCCGCCCTCCTCTCCACTGCCTTCTGCTCCTCCTTTATCTCTGCATTCACTTCGGTCTGTCTCTCCTTGATGGTATGAATCAGAGACGTAAAGAGACGATCGCTCTCCTTCACCTCCATCTCTCCACTTACCTGAATGAAAAAGAAAAGATTAAGTTATGTGTTACGTTTGCTGCTGTGTGATCATCTTGGTCTTTTCGATGGTCTGTTTCTGAAATCCTTCCCTGCTTTTCCTGGACAGCTCCACCATGACATTGAAACCACTGACTGTCTTGTTGTATTACAACGACCTTTGGGTCCTTGAATTTTCATATGCATGTTCCTTTAATACAAGCAGCCCCTCTAAAAACTGCTTTCTGTGACAGCTCTGGTCTGTCCTGCTGCACTATGTAGCCCATCACACTCCAAAGACTACACAGGAATGTCTCAAGAAACCACATGGACTTAAGTCAGTAAATCAATCTGATTACGTGACTGTGCCAGAGATAGTATAAAAGATGTGGGGAAAAAACTAGTCAATCATAAGTCTTCAGATATCCTAGATAATTTGTTGTCCTTACCCTTCTGAATAACCATAATTTTGTTCATGTGTTCTTCAATAGGACCTGAACCTAGAGACTAAGCCCATAGTCTCATCCAGAATGTGCCTACTGAGGTCACAGAGAAAGGGGGGTAAGCTGAAGGCTATATTTGCATAGACCTAAATGCAATCTGATGTCATGGGCCATTTAGCCAAGGTTGTCTCTATTATGATTAATTATGTATCCTGGCGTTACGTCTTCAAATAAAGGACCAACACAGAAACGGGCAGAACAGTTCCAGAGGGTTTCATACTGTGACTATTGTCTACATTATACATGCTTCTCTAAACCCTAACGCTTAGTTACGCTGCAATATGTGTAGGCTGCTGCAGACTTTCCATGATGCACTGAGTGTTTCTACTTCACTCACCTTTTTCACTCCCTAAGTGTTTATACACCACTCTGTATTTAATCAACAATTTCCCCTGGGGATCAATAAATTGTTCTGATTCTGATTAAGCAGTATTATTCCAAGGCATTGCATACATTTTCACTGCTATAGATGTGTAGATGTTACTGAGCTTTATCTATCCAACAATTAGTTAAGCTGAAGGAATATTTTACGGACATTAAGACCTGGCTGACCTCCAATTTGTTGCTTCCAAATTGAGATAAAACTGAGGTTATTGAACTCGGACCTAAAAATTTTGTGTTTTCATGTTGTCTAACCAGATTCTTAATCTGGATGGCACAACCTTGGAGTTGTTTTTGAGCATATGTCCTTCAATGCACATATTAAACACATATGTAAGACTGCTTTGTAGCATTTCCACAATATCTCTAAAATGACAAACATCTTGTCTCAGAGCGATGCTGAAAAACTAGTTCATGCTTTTCTTAAATCATACCCTAAACCAGGGGTGCTGAACTCCAGGCCTCGAGGGCCGGTGTCCTGCAGGTTTTAGATCTCACCCTGGGTCAACACACCTGAATCAAATGACTAGTTCATTACCAGGCCTCTGGAGAGATTCAAGACATGTTTAGGAGGAATTTAGCCATTTAAATCAGCTGTGTTGGATAAAGGACACATCTAAAACCTGCAGGACACCGGCCCTTGAGGCTTGGATTTGGAAACCGCTGACCTAAATCCTCTCTTAGTTATGCTGCAATATGTGCAGGCTGCTGCACACTTTCCATGATGCAAGAAGTGTTTCTTCTTCACTCACCGTTTTCACTCCCTATGTGTTTATACGCCACTCTGCATTTAGTCATGTGTAATTATTCTCTGGTTTTCTTCCACAGAGTGCCTTTTGTCCTCTCTCCCTTCTCCCACGTGCCCCGTTTCCTCTATATATGTTATTCTCTCATTTGAGTTTTGCATTTGTGCAACATGATGCATTTGCTTGTCTGTGTTCTTCTCCGTGTTGTTCTCTGTGGTTTTGCATCTTCATTTTTGCACACTTTAAATCCACCACCTTGCAACGGCAAGGGCTGCCCCTGGTGGCTGTTCAAAATGAAGCAGGTTCCTCACTCGCTCCACATTTAAGAATGTGAATCTGTCCTATATACGGTCTATGGATTATACATCTTCTTGGTCTAATTTCATGAAACTAACTGAACTATTTATACGCCTAGCCTCCTAAAGAACTGGTGTTTGTGTAAAAGTCTCTCTAAGCTTTTACCAAACTCATGTCAGACTTTCTAAACACATTTTTTGACTTTAACCAAAACAAGAAATCAGTAAGAGAGAATCCAACAAACCACATGACAGAAATATTTGCGTCGTGGCTCACCGTGCTGAGCTTCAAACAGTTTTTGATCTCCTCCCCTTTCTTCAGTCGCTCCTGGATCATCTCCTGAAAGTCAGCCTCACTCTTCTTAATAAGGACCTAATCAGGCACAAAATAAATGAAAAGGCATTGCTGATTGGCATGACTACAGGAAGTTGAATCATTATTCTTTTCCTCGATTCGTGTTTAAGTGTGTGTAAGAGGAACCATAGATTTATAAGTATACATAAAAAAATTGTTCTGACAGTTTAGAAAGTTCACCACACACCTTCCTCTCCGTGCTCTCATCCTCTACAGAAACAACCTTATGATCTCTGTGCTCAGTCTCAGTGCAGAACTGGCACACACACTTCTGCTCATCCCTGCAGAACATCTCCAGCAGCCGCTCGTGCTTCTTACACATCCTGTCCTGCAGGTTCTTCACCGGCTCCATGAGCTTGTGCAGCTTCAGGGTGACCACCCTCTTGTGAGGCTCCAGGTGGGATTCACAGTACGATGTCAGGCACACCAGGCAGGATTTCAGTGCTTTCACCTGCAGGGACGTGGCGGCACAGACATCACACACCACCTCACCAGGCTGGGCTGAAGACAGCGGCGCGGCCGATGAGCAGACTATCATCTGTTTGAATGTGTCTGCGAGCTCTTTGAAAGCTATATTTATGCTTATTTCAGGCCTTGAAGGGAACGACCTGTCACACGCGGGGCACTGGCAGACGTCAGTGCCTTCCCACTTGCTCTGAATGCAGGCTTGGCAGAAGTTGTGTCCGCAGGGAGTCGTCACCGGGTCTGTGAACACCTGCTCACAGACGGGACAGTAGAACTGTTTTTCTGGTAGCATGTTGGAGGCCATGACCTGCAGAACTGTAAATGAGGAAGTCAAATGATAAGCTGCAGGCAGAGGGAGTAAATGCAAATGTCTGAATGTCGTGATGAGAGGAGAGCTCGATAAAACGTATTGTTCATATCCGAAAACACTACCAGAAAAAAATTATTTTAGCAACCTTGAGGCAACAAAAGGACTTTATTAACAAACGTTTAGCACTCTTGTGACTTCTGCTTGTGTGCGTGTGTGCGTGTGTAATTGTGTAATTGTGTAAATATGTTCAAGCATGCACTTCTTGAAATTCAGGCTGCATACACCCTGCACTCTTCAGTGTGCTTAATGAATGAGTCATTGTTTCCCAAACTAACACACCCATTCTTTCCACATGTTATTACTGTGATATAATAATAGTCTACTCTTCCACCAATCAAAATATCTTACTTAGAGACCAGAGGTATAATTATAGTGACTTGCTACAAAAAGCACTTCTGAACTCATAAGTGTGAGACTAGTTTCACAAAGCATGAAAGCAGCAATTTAACCCAAGAAATATTAAAGACTTTTGCAATTTGTTTTGATTTTATTTGGGGCAATTGTGGCTCAAGAGTTGGGAGTTCATCTTGTAATCGGAAGGTTGCTGGTTCAAGCCCTGGCTTGGACAGTCTCAGTCGTTGTGTCCTTGGGCAAGACACTTCACCCGTTGCCTACTGGTGGTGGTTAGAGGGCCCGGTGGCGCCAGTGTCCGGCAGCCTCACCTCTGTCAGTGCGCCCCTGGGTGGCTGTGGCTACAATGTAGCTTGCCATCATCAGTGTGTGAATGTGTGCACTTTGGGGTCCTTAGGGACTAGTAAAGCGCTATACAAATACAGGCCATTTATTTTAAAGGCAAGACTGTAAAAATATTATGCAAAGTCATTTAAGGTGAATCCAGATATTTGGAAATTCTGCAATGAAATAGGTACATTTGATATTAATGGTTAAAATTAATACGTTTTTAATTAATTATTTATTTAAGATAAAATGTATCAACTGAAATATGGTATTAAGTTACACAAGTTAACTGCTGTCATTTATGAGCAGTAACTCCGACAAGTCAGCTCTGACAAGTGTTCAGGGTTTTTTTGGTTTGTTTGTTTTGGGTTTTTAGTCCACGTTGTTTCCGTTTCTTCATGAACGTTGCCAACTTGTCACCATCTCATTGGTTGGTCCCGCCTTGAAGCTTTACTCTTAGTGCTTTTTTGCCTCTATCATCATCTTGGTGTTTCCATAGTGAATGTGAGCAGTGTGATGACAGTCTGAGAAACCAAGGGTGACTTTTCTAGTAGAAATTGGCTTTGATTTTTAGATCAGAAAGATCATGTCCATCATTTATATACAGTTTATGTTTCTGTCTTAACCTTCTGAGGTGTGAGTCCCTATTTGAGGCGACTTTTGTTGTGATTTGGCGCTATATAAATAAAATGGAATTGAATTGAATTATTTCTAACCCTTGTTGACCCTAATTTCACCCTTTGTTCCCTCTCTTGGTTCACATTTGTTGCCTAATGGACAAAACTGAAGAGAACAATTTAATAAAAAGTCCATTTTCTGATTGTCCCAGTTCAGAGTTGGGGTTAGACGTTAATAGCAGGTGGTGAGGGGCAAGGGCTGTGTGTTTTTTTGGGCTTCCCCAATCTGATCTGATATTGATTTGGCAAAGAGGGGAATAAAAGCAATGCACAGGCCATCATATGTCACTACTGGGCCTTGAGTTATAGGTATTGTTGCACTCAAGTTCTTCTAGTGTGTTAAACAATTAGGGTTGGGGTCCTGACGTAGGCTAGTAGACGGGTTTAAGGGTTGGGAGTATCATAATGACTTAGATCAGCGGTCCCCAACCTTTTTTGCGCCACGGACCGGTTTATGCCCGACAATATTTTCACGGACCGGCCTTTAAGGTGTCGCGGATAAATACAACAATATAAAACTAGTACTGGTACTGAAAAAAAGAAGATTTATTCGTAACACACGTGAAAAGACCCAGGAAAACCGAGTTAATGATAAAAATGATAACAAAATAACGCTGAAAACCGATAAAAACCCTGAAAACCATACATTTCACACCTGAGCCTCAAATCTCTCGGGGCCGGTACCAAACGACTCACGGACCGGTACCAGTCCGAGGCCCGGGGGTTGGGGACTGCTGACTTAGATGTTAAAGGGTTAAATGCTCACAAACATAGTGGTGTTGGAAGAACTCCTACCACAGAAGAATATGAGGAAAGCAGCTCCTGAAGAAAACCCAACCCGGCAGTTATTACCAAATAACTACGATTAGTAAAAACTGAACTTTACACCCTTTGTTACAGAATCAGTTTAGCCAAATTTGCGGTTAACAAATGAAAGTTTATTGCCCTTAGCTTTGCATAATTACTGCTTCTCTCCAGAAGTACCAGAATCAGCCAGCCAGCTCACTAATGTAAACTTTTCATATTATTTGTTTAATCTACTCCATAAACCAAGGTGTAAAAACAGCAGTGGTGGTTTCTTATCCAAGTAACGTGAAGCCACAGCGAGACACAGCCAACTTTTTACACCTTTTTAAAATCTTTATAGTGAGCTAAGTTTGACAACTGCTACGCAGTCACTACACAAACGGATTTATATGAATCTCCCCAGCCAAGAACAGGCATTTTACTCCAAACTCCCTCAAGAACACATTGCAGCGCACACACAGTGAAGGCTTTTAGGCCATATACAGCTCTAACTGAGTCAATCATTACAAACTTCAGTCATCATAAAGATTTATTCCATACTTGGAACAAGCTGATCGGGCAGTGAGTGGATTTTAACTACGCTGAAAGTTACAAAACTAAAGAGGAAGCAGCTCATGTAAAGGCACCAATTAAATGCATTCAGTTAACAAGTGCACAAACAGGTGGCTGTTTCTTTTTTAGAGGATAGTCTTAAGCACACAAGTGAAGCTTGTTACATTTCAAATGCAAACAACTAGCAACATTTTACATGTGTTATTACTGTACTCTTTGAATACTCAGGATTTAGCTTTGTGCAGCAGGCCGGCTATCTAAACAACTGTCCAATAAGGGGTGCACATGCTGTTCCTCTTTTGAATTAATGATGCTGCTTGACCTGATCTGTTTCACAGTTTAAGAATTAAATAAAAAACTTTCTGCTCATACTTACAGCTTTTCTTCTGTAATGGAAGTTATCCAACCACTCCTGTGTTCTTACTGACAGCAGATCAGGTGACTCCTGCTGCATAAATTGGCATGAATAGATAACAGGACTAGCTGTTAAACAGGAAAATGTAACGTCACAACTGTTATTCATCCCTCCCACTCCTGAGCCCTGCTCCAGTTTCTCTTTACTTCCTAATCTTAAAACGGCAGCATTCTCAGCACAGCCCAGCATTAGTTACATACCACATGAATGTGCACGTTTAGCACATACTTTGTGTGCACAGGAGTGTGTAATAATAGGTTTCATACTAGCAAGGAGTGTGTTTACCTCATGGGTGTGGTGTTTAAGTCCAATGGTTCAATGTTTTCTCCTCACGAAGGCCTTAGACAGCAGAATACTCTGAGGAATGCTGCAGAGCTTTGCACTGGTTAAAAGGACATGTTCAGCTTTCATAATCAAACTTGAATAAAAGCCACGAGGAAGAACAGATGGGTACAGGCAAGGCTGGCTGATATCATCTCTGAATGGAGTTACAGTAGCTGTTTCACACCCACTGGGGCTCTTAGATAAAAACTGGAGCCAAACTGGTTGGTTTGAGCTCATTTTCAGATTAGTGATCATGTGACTGGCGTGTGATGGAGTCTTTTCAAAACAATGGAGGTGTTGAGCTCCGACTTTAGAACAAATTTACTGAGTGGTACAGTTTCATAAAGTTTCTTCTTCTTCTCCATTTCAATTTTAACTCTATATGTATCCTACATATTGCGCTTTACTATTTTTAAATTGTTTCATAAGAAGTGATGAGTACATATCCCATATGAAATATTTTAAAAGTACAGGGTACAGCTGCAAAGTATTGACAGCATTGTTAACTAGTAGAAGGATTTTAAAGGTATAATGTACTGTGAAGTGATTTTAATCCTTGGCTAATACGGTCAAATTTCTGCATAACTCTAAGGTGTCTGGCTGCTGAATTTCCAATAAACTGAAGGAAAAGTGATAAGTACAGCTGTGTGTCATCTGCATTAGAACGCTACGATATGTTTTGATTCGTTATGACAGTGCCAAGTGGGACCATGTAAAAGTTAAAGAGTAATGGACCAAGGACTGACCCTTGAGGAACTCCTGATTGATTTTTTATTTTTGCAGATCTAAAACTGCTAATTGCAACATAAAAACCTTTGCTCTTTAGATACGATGAGAGCTAGTCAAGAACCTGACCTGTTAAACCAACTGAGTCATGAAGCTTTTGAATTAAAATGTCACGATGCACGGTGTCAAAAGCAGCAATGAGATCACCTAAGAATGAGACTTTCTGTCACCGTTGATCTTTAGGTCACTGACCTGTTTCTGCGCTATGATTCAATCTGAACCCTAACTGGCACTTATAAAGTCAATAAGTTGAAAATTGCTTATTTAGTTGTTTGTAAACATTTGTCAAATATTCCACTGTATTTAATGAGAGTTTCCACACAGGGATAGGTTTATAATCGCTAATTATAAATAAATCTAGGCTGAGATTGCAGCACATTTGAGAGAAACATGGAATGCAGTCTGGTTCTGCAGGAAGTTTCTTCCTGTTACAAGTTTTTTCTTCCCACTGCTGCCAAGTGCTCAAAGGCGGGGTTGTCTGATTGTCTGGTTTTTCTCTGTACTATTGTAGGGCCTTTACCTTACAGTACAATGTACAATATAATAATAAGCACCTTGAGGTGACTGTTGTTGTGATTTGGAGCGATATAAACAAAACTTAATGCAATTGAACTGAGTAGATTTGAAAAGTTTGGTGGGGATCAGCATTAACTGTGCATCCGAAATCAGAAAAAAGTTGTGTCCACACTAGACTCAAATTACACCCATGTATATACGGTTTCACATTCAATAAGAAAAAAGACATAATTGATGCCTTCTGTCTCAATGTGACTATTTACCTGCATGCAAAGCACACGCAGAACCTTGTGCTGCTGTCATTTACGTGCCTGCAGGCGTGCTCACATCAACAACTGCTGACAGAAAACATTTCCTGACTACATATCATGAGTTGTGTAGCCTACAGCAGTCATACCACACCCATATTAAAACCATTAAAAATGCTCTTTTTCCAGATGTCATCCGCATTACCATAAATGTATAAGAGTTGGACTAGATGTTTGGTCCTCCTGGTGTCTGTCCTGTTATGGAATATGTTTGAAGTTGATAAAAAAAATTTAATATCATAATTTGCAAAGCCTTGAGGGAGTCACGGCTCCTTTTTATCTCGCTCTCTCTTTTGCTAGGCAAAGCATTTCAGTGGAAGGTTTATCACTTCATATGACATGTGAAAATTAAGTGGGAGAGAAGTAACACCACTTGATGCTCAAGACCTTAAAGATACAAAAATAAGAATAAAATATTGAATATAAAGCTCGTTACACTTTAAGTAAGAAAGCACACTTATAAATGTCAAATACAGATAGATTTCCTCTCAAAGGTCACATTTATTGTGCTTTCCTCCTTTCATTCAAAAGGTCACAGAAAATATTTATTATTACAGAGAATTATTATGATTGAGAATGCAACAACAAACAAAACAAGTAAATAACCAGAGGTTCAAACACAACACATGTAATGCTATCATATAAAACAGGGCTCCTGCACACCTACTGGTCTAACAGAGCTAAGGCTGCTGACTGCATCTTGTGGGGTCGACATCTCTGCTTTGTAGCTTTAAACACACACAGTGTCAGCTTGCTGCGATAATAAATGTGTGGAAGACTTTTTTCAGGTGTTGGCTTCAAATTTGGGATTCAAATCCGAAACTGACAAATTTTTAATCTACTGGCTCAGCAGTCCAGTTTGCAGTTACAATAGCAAAACTGCTTTGGTACACAAAACAAATCCATTGCTCATTATTGCTGAACAACAACTAATGAGTCCATTTCAATACGAACATTTTAAGCAAAACCATAGCTATGAAAACATTGCTCAATTATAGCTTTTTAAAGGTTTAGCAAAGCGTCCATGCAGGGAGTGAAATACTGTGCCTGTTCTCCATCAAGTTTTTTGAATATTGTCTAATTTATTTATTTATTTTAATATGCATTTATACAAAAGGAAAGAGTACCCGGATGTCAGCAAACTGTTTGCATCAGGCATAAAACTTTGCATGTGTTTGCATGGCTGAACGCAGCTCTGCACCACAATCTATGACCTCATACCTCTGCTTTGATCGCTTTTTGCCTATCAAGATTCTTCATAAATGGTTCAAATGACTCAGTCAGATCTGCAGTTTGAAGAAAGAAAATAAACAAATGAACACGCTATCACTCCAGCTTCAGCTCCGAGTTCAACACAAGGTGATTTAAAAGCTTGGCATCGCTGCCCTTTAAAGCGCTGCATACATCACTGAGCATAGGCTGTACCTAGTGATGGTGAGATGAAGCCTTGTGGTGAACTGAAGCTTTCCATCCAACTGGTCGACTCATGGTTTGAAGCACTGTGATGATTCATTTGCTCTACTGCGCCATCAAGTGGACGATTCAAGTGAAACAGGCTCTGTGATTATAATGATGTGATGTGTAAACCTCTAAACTGAACAAATAAATTGTTTTCATGGTTATTTATCATGAATATTGTCTCAGTATGTCTGATACGAAAGAGAAAGTGGAAACTATCAGGACAGAGTTTTGGTATGATTGTGTAACTGTGTAATCATGACACAAACTAGTGTGTGACGCTTCACTCTTTAATAAACTAAAAGACAGAAATCAGATTATAGGAATCTGTGGTGTTGTTCATTTATATTATGGTACTTATCATTCGTGATATTTATTACTGTGCGCATACTTTATTAGGAGAGATGAGATGAAAATGTTGCCAGACAGGAGAAAATCTTCTCTTCCTTGCTCGTTCCATCAAGTAGAATTGCTCAAGTATCTATGTAGCACGTACGTAATCCAATTCCACAACACAAAGTGATGGGGAATCAGCTGTGTTTTGCTGCCCATTTTATGTCTAATCTGGCGCAAACCAGCGAGCCAGTTCCTAAATCAGTCACATGGTACGGACTGCCCACGAGGCCTCGAACATCACTGTATATGTAATCAAAGCAAGCCTCACAAAAACTCCCCCGAGATTACTCGACTCACGCTTCAAAGCTTCGACACACAGGACACATCACCATCGGTCACTTACTATAGACATCTCTGCATTGAATCATACTTGTTATTAATCTCTGACTATCTTCCACAGCATGTTTCTTCCTGTTAAAAGGCTGCAGTTCATAAACAAAAGTATCACCTGCCATGCCTGAACATAGGTGCTGGTATGGCACAGTGAATGAATCTTGACTCTTTGAATTTTGATATTTTTTACCCCTCAAATGAAGGTGAGCTAAATATTAATATAATATTTTCAAGGTCTAGTTGAATCATGGGCTCATTAGCTTGTTCAATTTACAATTCTAAAGCCCGGTTTGTGGTTCAGTATGAGAACAGACACTTCAAGCATAAAATGCAGAGCTGTTCCTTTCAGAGTTAATTCGCCGACATCCTATTTTCACAACTACGCTAACGTCATGTACATTTTCCTTCACAAATTTTCAGTCAGACTATATCCATGTCTAAATGTGTTAATTAGCCATATTATTATGACGATATTACATATGAAACAGTGCAGTCTGGTTCCACTAATAGTAGCAAAAACTGAAATCATTTTCCCCCTCTGGGTCTCATGAGCTTTTTGGGCAGACAAGATTTACTGTTTACATTGGATATTCTTTCTGTTTGGTCTTTGTAGCAACAAGCAGCAGTTTGGAGCTGAAAACATTACCACTTCATATGTACATTATATATGCAGGCTTTATGATTTCTTGGGAACCATCAGTGTTAACATGTTATTTTAATTGACTGCAATAATTATGTTGCCTTATGATAACAAAAAAAAAGTCTTACAATGTTGAACTAGTCAGTTTTGTTCTTAATTGGTAGTAGTTTCATTGACATGTAACAGTTGCTTCCTCTTGGAACTGCTGCACTCGTGGATGCATTAAAGACAATTAAAGAGAGCTCTGTGTGGGTCTGTCTACACTTACATAAGAAAATGTAGCTTTTTTGTGTGTTTCATCCACATGTAAACAGCTTTTTAGATAACTGAAAACAGCACTTTGGAAAACTGCTTACAGGGTGAAGGTTTTAGAAAGTTACTTTATGTGTTCACATGTGGACAAGGAAAACGGCTTCCAGACATCAAAGGCGTGGGTCTCTATTTCCTTCTTCGATGTCAGAATGTGCACAGTGTTGGTGATAGTTCCTCCTAGGCTTCTGATTGGCCCGCCTTTTAATACAGACAAGATTATATCACCACCTGCAGCGCTGTCATGCTCTTGACAGTACTTGACATCATTTTTGCACTTTTGGCCCTTTTGAGCAAATACAGTACCAAAACCCCCTACTCAGTTGCATTATGTCTCTCAGCAGTAGTAGAAACTAAAGCAGAGCCCAACTTAAACTATAGTGTCCATATACACCATCTGTGAAACACAAACACTTAAACCCCAAGTGAGTGTTCCTTCTCTTCAGCTGCAACTTTGGTTGGCAGATTCAATTCAGTTTAATTTTAGTTATCTAGCTCCAAATCACAACACTCGCCTCGAGGTGTTATATATAACTACAATGAGCTAACCCTGAACAAGAACTTTGCAACAGTGGGAAGGAAAAACTCCCTTTTCCTTTTAACAGGTAGAAACCTGTCAGAATCAGGCTCAGGGAGGGGAAGACATCTGCACTGACCGCTTTGTTGAGCAAGACAGGACAAATTAAATACACAGTGAAGGAGGGCCAGAGATTAATAATGATGATTAAATGCAAAGTGGCATGTAAGCACAGAGAGAGTGAAAAAAGTGTAGTGAAGAAGAAACCATCAGTACATCATGGGAAGCCCCAAACACTCTAGGTCTATTGAAGTGTAACTAAAAAGGAAAGTTTTACGCATAGATTTCCACCTAAATGCTACTTTGTCATAAGACCCCTATAATGAGCAAAAAGGTCACAGGTTGCAAAAATATATAGAGTCTGGTACATAAATAAAAAGTCCCATATAATTATACACGTGTATTTTGATTTATTTTATTGAGTCTAAAATACTGAGTCTATATAAGCCAAGTCTATAATGTGCCAAATTTATATTGCAGGAAGCAGAACATATAGCTTTGTTCAGACGTGGTTTGGTTTGGTAAAAAAAACTGGACCAAAGACCATATGTTCTATGTGGCAAATTAATAGAAAAATTACATTCAGTTACAAAGAGTAACAATTAACAATTCACAAAATGATCTTAGTAAGCAAGTAGGTTCATTGCACCCTTGTTGTCAAACACTTAATGTGTTACTTGCTTCGTTGCAGGTCTCTCATGCCCTTTGGATTATCCTGTAATTGACAGAAAGGAGAATGAGTGATCTAATCATTAAAAAATATCCCTGATAATTGTGTTTCTTAAGGAGTGTAATAGATCAGAGATGGCCATGATAATGGGGGCTTACAGGGAATATCTCTTCCGTCTGCTTAAAGCGTGAAGAAGCCTTCTCTAGAAAGAATGCCCAAAATATAAATGCGAATTAGTAGTCAGATATATTTAATGCATTTTGTTATATCGTATAAATCTTTATTTATATATAGAATTTGTGGCTGATGCATGCACACACACACACACACACACACACACACACACACACACACACACACACACACACACACACACACACACACACACACACACTTAATAACAATTTAAAATTCAAAGGAATATTAAGTTGCCTTACTGCGCAGTATCTTTCTTGCCAATACAGCCAAGCCCAGTAGAAGCAGGAGAGACGAACACCCCACTATAGACTCCAACATGTAACTAGGAAGCAGGCACAAAGCAGACTGAGCAGACAATCCACCTTCGACATCCATTAAAGTGAAAATAAAGAAGTGCTGACTTTTACCGGTAACGGTTCCAGGGCTGACTCGGAGTAGGTGGGGATGTCACGGGCTCTGTTTTTGAAGGTAAAGATATTGTAACAACTCTGTAAATATGCTGTGATAGGTAAAGAGTGTTTCCAGCATCCTAACATCAATATTACTCATAGGTGACTTTTAATAATCGATACCCTGAACAAGTAGAGACTTGAGAGCCTCTGCCATCTGTCACAAACACATATTGATCTTTAAAGCTGCTTCTTCCCATTTCAGCAGCTACAAGGTAACATGGAGAAAATGCCAAGCAATCACAAAAAAACTACAATGCATGATTTAAAATGCTAATAGGTTATGCAAATGATAAGCTGCAATCATTTATTTGTCTTGGAAATGTTGCTATTACTCTAACCTAAGAACACAGAGATGGTAAATATGCCTGTATTAGCATGTAAGGACTGTGAAACATGGGAAGGGTCTTAGTTTGTTTTCTTTCACTTAAAATAATGTTGTCTATAACACAAAATGGCATTATGTTTGTTAAAATCATTTGCAACCGATGATACACAATAATGACACAATCTCAGACTATGTCTGTTTAGCATTTTAGCAATTTTTGGTTCGTTCTACAGTTACAGGTCAATTTCATGTCAACGAGCTTTATCAGCCAAACATTCATTTCAGGCAATGATAAATATCATGGTTGTTTTTAATTAATTTTTTAAAAATCAACCGTTTCCATCATTTATTTTTTCCTGGCCATTTAGCTAAATGTAGAGTTTTGCTATTCAAATTAACACTAGGCTGCATTTAGAGGTGACATGTTAGCGAGGGCCTAAAACTAAAGAATTGTCAATTGTTTCACCTGTCACCCTGTTTTCCTTGATAACACATTCTATCATGATTTAGACTTAGTCTAATTAATGCACCACATGCTGATTTTGAGAGAAGCACTTAATATTTATAGAAACAGAGAGAGAAAATAGCAATGTTTTTATCTGAATACAGGCTTCTCTTTTCCTCTTAATGCATGCCGTCAGCTGTGTTGCTCTTTTTATTTCTTTTACACCCAACTGTGTTACATGTGATTTTTGCATCATAAATCTTTTAAATGTTGGCTGAATAGCAATAAAAATATAGGATCAACATAAGGATGTTGAATAACTCTAGACTCCCTATGATGAAAAAAAAAATCATCCTTGATGATATCAGCACACAGAAAATCCATAATGAAGTTTAATTATCACAGTTTCGAGTCAGTTAGACAGCAAAGCTCAAAAGTGTAATTTGTTATGTTTTTTATGTCTAAAATATGAAAGGCTCTTTATCAACTTACTAGTAGAGCCGTGTGGTCTGACCTGAACCTGTACGGCTACTTGCTGCTGCCCTGCAGAACATAAATACCAGTCAGCATCTCTCATCTGCAGCTTCTTTAAGGTTACAGTGAAAGCCTCAGTTCTGTCATCGCTGATGGTCACTGAAGTATCTTCGTAACTCCCTTCAGAACCTGTTCTGTCATCGCTGATGGTCACTGAAGTATCTTCGTAACTCCCTTCAGAACCTGTCGACAGACAGGAGCTCGGGTCTCCGCTCCGACACCACTTCTTCTCACTTAGTCTGTTGACAGGCAGTCACAGGAGAGCCAGTGAATGCTCACTGTCCACCAGCGTTTGATACCAATGAAAGTTTATGGACAAATTCCCACATTTACTGAAGTGTGGTCAGTGCTTCTTTAAGGACAGTTCTAAGGGTTTTAAAGGATAAAATGTGGATAAAATCCTCCAAAGGAAAACGAAATACCTGAATCTCTGAGTGTAAAGGCATTGAACCGTGAGACTACTTCCTTCTTCCCCACTCACCATGCTGTTCACAACTGACACACCTGCAGAGATCGTGAAAATGCAACAAACTTCTTTAAAACTGTGGGCTAATAAATGTTTATCATCTCAAAATTTCTCCATTACTCACCATGAAACACTTTCACTTCAGTGTAAGCCACGTCATCAGCCCTTGATACTAATTCCACACCACACGAGTACCACCCAGAGTCCGTCTCTTTCAGGTCGTTTATGGTCACTGTGAACATCAACCGGGCCGGGTCGTCAAAAATGCTCACTTTGTCTTCACTTGGATTGGCCGAGGAGGTCTCGTCAGTTCGGGCCAGGATCTCGCAGAAAATTCTCGTCCCCCCATGACACCAGTATTTGACATGGTCAGCATAGTGAGAACCATATCGACATTGGACAGTGAGGGATCCACCCTCCGGGCCAATAAACTCCTTTTGAGTGGTCACCCAGCAGAGAACAGCTGACATGAAGTGGAAATCATTAAATGTTAAACACCAATTTGAAATGAAACTTTTAGTCATGACACAACTTTAACAGAGCAGTTGCTCACATCGGACACCTGTTATCTATAAATAAAAGGTGTGGCCTTTGGCAACACTTGCACCATATTAATCCGCTTCAGTTTCCTTTGTTACAAAGCACAGTTTCCTGCTTTAGTCTAAGGAGCTTGGAAAGAAAAGCGTCTGGACTTATTTAAGTTGCCTGAAGATGTTTCACCTCTCATCCGAGAAGCTTTTTCAGTTCTAAGGGTCAAATAGTGGAGAGTCCCAGATTTAAACCCAGTGGGAGTAACCCCCCAAAGAGGGACAAAGGACCCCCTGATGATCCTCTACCTAATCTGAAAACAGCTTGAAAATCTTTTTTGTCTGACTTCTCTAATCAAATGCACACAGTCACATTGAATACCTGGGATCCATGGTATCAGGCTGAGCGTGAGTATAAAGAGTCGCTGCATGTTTCCTCTTCAAGTTTGACGCTTAACAAGAAAGTGTTCTGTGTTGTGCAAACACAGACTCCAGATTCCACCATATATAAAATTTCCCTTTGTCATGTGACCATTGGGTAGATACAGATGCTTCAGACGTTAACTACATAAATGCCAGATTGTAATGACACTGTAATAAACACTTCTTTAGATTTGAATTAGAATTTGATGAATGTTGTGTTGATGTGACTTCTTCAGTCTCAGCTGACTGCAGGTTTCCTCAATCTTATAAACAGTACATTTGCAATATGCATCTGGTACACTAGCTGCACAGTGGCTCAGAGGAAAGCACTCCAAGGGGTCATTAACACTGGCTGCCCTCTCCCCACACTGGAAGATCTAAACAATACCCGCTGTCTTAAAAAAGCTCAAACCATTATAAAAGATACCTCACATCCTGGGGACTCCCTGTTTGAACTGTGCCGTTGTTACTTCTGCAGTTGTTGCTTGACAGTTGTTGCTTCTGCTACAAGACCTTTTATGGTCATCTATTTCCTGGAAACATTTGTGATGATCTCAGAAGGGACATTTTTAGCCAGTTTGACCTTGCCAGCAAAATAACCCCTAAAATTCCCCGCTCTTTTCAGATCCCCTTACACAGAGCAATCAGAGCACAGGGCCACTCTTGTGGGAATGTATGTGAATGTTTGCTAATACTATTCCTATTATCACTTTTATTGTTATTTATCAATTTTATTGAATGTTATTGTTTTATTGATATTTTGATATTGTTAGGGATGATGCACTGATCGGGGACCATTTTTAATTTCACTGTACCTGTGACAATGACAATAAAGACATTCTGATTCTGAATTGTACTAGACTCTTACGGGGTCAGCGGATGCTGAGACCCAATTCTTTTGCTCTCAGGCTGGATAAAGAAGACGCAAACTCAGTGTATTCAAAATGTATGCTTTATTCAAACAAAACCTTCCAGAAGGGAGATATGCACAGCCTCCTGCAGATCTGAGGGGCGCTCCCTCAGTCTGTTACATTTATAACTTTTGTTTTCAGCATCTGACTTTCCTGTTCTTCAGCCCTCTGTGTCCCCTGCGCCCCTCATGCACAGTTTTGATCAAAACAGCTCCTTTTATGATCATGCACCCTAACTCTGTCTCTTTCTTAATTTAAGCCTTCATTTCCTATGTGTGTGGGCAATCTACAAATTAACTATTTTAAAACACAGCAAGCTTTCTACCTAGTTCTGCTTCTCTGTCTATATTTATGACAATGTCAGACACTTGTTAAAGGTTGCTCTCTGCACCTCTAAGATAATGCAACCGTGCATCTACTCCTGCAATGCAATTTTTGTGATAACTGGTTTGTCTAACTTCCCTCAGGAACGTCCAGCGGGGGTGAGTGACAAAGACTCCATTCTGCCGCCTTTTGTGTCAAGGGATAAACAGACTGTTTTCCCCAAGGCTGCTAACGCCAGCTTTATGAACCCCAGAGCTTGTGTTCCTCTGGTTCATGATAATAAAATGAGTGTTCATTTTGAGAATAATTACACCTCTCTGGGCTCTAAAGACTATGCAACTTTTGTCGCTCCAGAGCCAAGTGGTGTAAAGACTGTTTCTTCTGAGACTGCTTTGCATTCTAATGCACGCACTATTAAGGACTATTTGTTTTGCCCCTTCTAAGCCCAAATTAATTTCTAGTGACTCCGTTTACCCTGGTAACTTTGTGTCAGTTACTTCCCAGACTGTAGTTCTCTCTCCTGCACAGTCTACTGTCCACCCATTAGTTCACTCCTCAGTTCAGTCATTAGCTGCACCACCTATCGATCGTGGCTCAAGAGTTGGGAGTTCGCCTTATAATCGGAAGGTTGCCAGTTCGAGCCCCAGCTCCAACAGTCTCGGTCGTTGTGTCCTTCACCCGTTGCCTACTGGTGGTGGTCAGAGGGCCTGGTGGCACCAGTGTCCGGCAGCCTCGCCTCTGTCAGTGCGCCCCAGGGTGGCTGTGGCTACAATGTAGCTTACTGTCACCTGTGTGTGAATGTGTGGATGACTGGTTGTGTAAAGCTCTTTGGGGTCCTTAGGGACTAGTAAAGCGCTATACAAATACAGGCCACTTACCATCTATCCTGCCTTTACCCCCTCCTGTTATTAGGGCTAGGTCAGCACAACCCTGAAACGACTGTTTTTCAACCACTGTTTCTAAGCAGAGAGACAAACCTGTTAACAATGGAAAGGTTCCTCAAAAGCTGGCTGTGACTCACTCCAGGGCCTCCCCAGAGGCTGAGTTTCAGCCCTCAGCCCACTCTCGACCCCTGGGAGCTAAGAACCCAGCTGAGGACTGCACTTGGCTGTCGCTGCCTGAGCAGGGTCAGTGCTCTGCGCAGCTGCAGTCTGCTCTGTGTTTTCCAGAGGCCCACGTGCCTGCCGGTTCAGCCCTGTGTGTACCAGGGGCCCCTGTGCCCGCTGGTTCTGTGACTGTTTTCGCTGTTTGGATTCCTGGGGGAGGGGTCTTGTTTTGTTCTGTTCCGTTGTTCTGTTTAACAGTTACACATTTCATTATCCAGACTCTGACTCTAAGTATTCATTTTAAAAATAAGAGAAGTCTAGGCTTTAATCCTAATAGATTCACTTCAACCTTGAAAGAAATGTGTGGGAGTTAGGGTCCTTCTAGTGTCGCTGTTTAAAGTTAATTGGACACTTGGATGCATTGTACCTTGAAAGGTGAAGGCAGAGAAAAGGTGGAGAGAACCCCAGGTGTCTGCAGTAAAAGTCTGTGGGAGCATCTCCAGGGAAAACACAAAGTGTCTGCTGATGTCTAAGACTTAAAGCAGTCATTCACCACATGGTTTTCAATTAGAATGATTAAATATGACTGGATGTGGATCTGTGCAATTATTCTCACACCCCTAAATTCTGCAGTAAAAATTGCTGCATTTTGATGGAACACTTTTCAATACTGCCGTAAATCCACTCCAATTAAAACTGAGTCTTGGCACATTAATACATTATTCATTTCTTTATGTAGAACTGAATATGCTTAAGCTTAGACCCCAAAATTAGAAAGAAAGAAAAAAAAAGGGGGGGGGGGGGGGGACATTTTGGACTGTGGCATAAAATGGAAATGCACAACTTCTAAAGATGTGTGTTCCACCACTGAGCCTGGAGTCCTTTACCACACCCATTTGGATGTTAGAAGTTTCTTCCTTGCTACCCTTGAAAAGAAGAAAGGATGTCTCTTTGCAATAACCAGCACTAAATGGTCATTTGAAAAGCCAGATTTGAACAATCCTACTGTGTATAAGAAGCTGCAGAAGTTGGGGGGTGGGGGGATGCACAGAAATACAGTGCTGTGCAAAAGTGTGGAGTCACCACTATTTTCTTTATATTTTGCCAGGGAAATGAGAAATAGTAAGCATGTTTAAATACATACAGAAATACTGCATATAATGCAAATAAGGGCCTTGTATAATCCTACCAAGCTTCAAAGTCAATATTTAGTATGGACCATCTTTATTCTGCAACACAGCCTGAACTCTTTCGGGCAAGCTTTCATCTAGCAGTTCTCCGGGCTTCTTGAAGGCCATTCAAAGCTTTGGATGTTGACTGCCTTTTGTTCTGTTGTCTGTCAAAATGCTCTGACACCGCTTCAATAACATTTAGGTCAGATGGTATTAGATGGTGAATCAAAATCTAATGGTACTTTTCAGCATTCACAATACCGTCAAATCTGACAAGATCCCCAACACCGCTGGCTGAAATTCCACCATCAAACCATGGCATAGCCTCCATTGTGTCGTGGAACACTTAGACGCACTTACATGTTTGCCTCAGCCAATGAAATTCATCACAACGAGATGAAGGACGGTGTGAGCGAACAGGAAGTCGGCGAAGGCTCTCTCTGGGGAGATGGACAGAAAATCTCATTTGTTCTGTGGGTTTATCTGGATGAAAAACAAACAAGGGATTAAGTATCAGTACCTCTTTCACTTGCCAACTACTGCAACAACTGCAGTGGGGCTACAGCAGAGTTTTGTTTTGTTTTTTTCATGATAACTTAAATAGTTTTAAATATTAGGGTTAGTGGTTTAGAAGTTAAACACCAAAAGTCAGACAGCCTAATTTTTTCACAATTTTCAGGTTGTTACGTCCCCCCCACCATGGTGGAGGCAAAGGTAGGAAGGAGACAGCAGAACAGTTAAGTATCAGGCAGGATTTATTGGTTGCTTGCCTGGATAGTAAAACTTAACAACAGAAAAGAGGTGGGGGAGGAGGACTGGGCGGTTGATCCAAATCAAAGAAATTAATAAAACAAAAAGAGGTCGATAGCTTCCAGGGCCTAACTGAAAGAAAAAATGCAAAACAAAAGGCCTACCTAGCTACTCGACAAAAGGTCAGTGAAAACATACAAGAGTGGCATCAACCGCATAACCTAGTGTGACTAACAGAGTAAAACCTACAACCAGTGTATAGGGTACCCCAGCTTACCTGTCCAGCCTCCCACCACGCACAATACAAAGAAGCCTGTTCGCAAATGTTTGTCAAAGCAGACGCCAGCAGCCAGCAGCTGGCTAAGGAGCTGCTCATTTGTAGTGATCCTCAGCGTGTGATTGGCCACCTGGGCCCAGACCAGCCAACAGACACATGCCAATCAACTTCGAACTGGCCAATAGGTGGAGGCTTGACACCTGAAAGATAAATAGAACACAAAAGCAAAGCCACACCTCTTGGCATGTAACAAGGTCGTTACCTGTTTTTGCATTTAGGAGGAAATAGGAAGCACAGATACTATGCAGTATAGCTGAAATAATTAACTGATTAGCTGATTGGTCAATGCAGACAGATAATTTCCATTTTTTGTCATCCTCAAAACACCACACCTCCAACACATTTATAAACCAAATAAATTATCATACTTGTTAATGTCCAACATGATGAGTTGTAAAGCCCACCAATTTACCAATGGGCTTAAATTACTGACTTCTAGTAGCTATTGGAAGAGCCACTGGTATTGGAATTTATAACTGACGAGATATAAAAATCTGATAAGAAGTACTGATAGGAGAAACACCCTTTGACCATATTATGATTGCTGATGTTACATAGTGTGTACACCAGAGGGCACTCTGCAACTTCCTGTTGGCATCGCTTGTTTGTAATGCCACAAACAACAACAAGCTGACAGAAAAAGAAATTAGAGTTCACTAACAGCATCTTCTGGTGGTAAAAGTGCCACAGCAGCTATACACAGTTCAACAAATCACGTGGCAGTCTGAAGCGTGCATGCGTGAGGTTGTCTGTGTGTATAGTTGTGTCCAAATTCATGGGCTGCATCCTCCTGAGGACCCGGCCTTCGCGGTCTACGTGGGCCGGGTCCTCAGAAGGTCGGGTAGGCCGGAAGTAAACAGCTGTGGAATTGGACGGTCTAGCCTTCAGATTTGCGTCACCGCCATCTCGGTGGAGTTTAATCAACTCGGCCGTCTGCTCCTTGCTATGTAAAATATAACAGGACACTGGCGTAAATTCTCGACCATCTCACACTTCTGTTTAATCAATTTTCTGTTTGCCATTTATTCAGCTGTGTGAAAACCACCAATAAAGTTTTATTTTATCTACTCTAGTAATAACTTTAATCTCAGCCAAACCGATTTACTCACAAACAAATAAAACACTGAAAAAGCCAAACAATAACATTTAGGTTGTCTAAGTTAACTAACTTACATATTACGTTTAACCTGAGTAGCGAAACTCCGCGGTGATCTGAGATTTATGTGCCGGGAGTTGTACCGTTCTCTGCGGCTCTAGTGACCCTCAAGCTCTCAGCTAGCTATCGAGCTGGTGGGTAACAGACGTCTCTGAAAATGTTGGAGCGCTTTTGCAAATATGCGATATCTTGATAAACCGAGCAGATATTTGAAGTTTACACAACTACTTTCTCGCCTGAAAATATGTTAAAAGTTTATTTTGTGACCCAGAAAGATTGATAAGAGTAATATTAAAAACTTAGTAGCGACCGCCATTGTTGAAAACTGGAGTTTGGCTGGGCCGCGCTATGAATTCTGGGATATGGTAGGCCACGAAGGACACACCCGACCCATC
This sequence comes from Rhamphochromis sp. 'chilingali', assembly GCF_963969265.1. Taxonomy (NCBI): domain Eukaryota; kingdom Metazoa; phylum Chordata; class Actinopteri; order Cichliformes; family Cichlidae; genus Rhamphochromis; species Rhamphochromis sp. 'chilingali'. Next base: position 42,098,432 of record NC_137929.1, on the reverse strand, counting down.
CTTCAAATTCGGGGAAAAGGAGGACAGCCTTCGGCGCATCACTGTGACATAATCGGCCTACAAATGCGTCCTCAGGAGGATGCAGCCCATGAATTTGGACACGACCCGTATATGCATGTGTGTGGGTGTGTTTGTTAGACACTTCCTGACATCATATATGGCGTGACATCTCAAGTCACACCATTTAGGCATGACCTTTAAACACAAAAGCAGAAGTAAGCAATCCTGCTAAACTTAGAAAAACAAGAACTCGTGGTTTCTTGTGTGCAATGAAATATTATAGCGATGAGACTGTTTCCTACATCTTATGTTAGCACTTCTAAACCCGAAAATAAAGCTGCTAATCGTCACGCTCTTTCTGCACAATCACAACCATATTAGGACACATAAAAGCAGTGGTTATATATATATATCTTAGCACAATCTCGAAAGCATCAACTCTAACATCCATATTTTTAAATTTTTTATTTATTGTCCATTACAAACGGCAATAACAACACCTTTATAAATAAATTGATAAATCGATACTAGCGGCCACTTAAGGCTGGCTCCAAAAGCAAGTCAATGCCCATCTCAAAACCCCTAATTTTAAGAGGTCTATGCGAGCTAATTTGCGATGTGCACCGCTGGCCAGGCCATTTATTTTTTGATGCACCCTCTCAGATTAGTTCACTGTGTGTCGTGCACAGGGCTGGACTGGGTCAAAAAATCAGCCTCTGGCATTTTGACTAAAGACCGGCCCACCAGGTATTAAAGCCATTCAATTCAATTCAATTTTATTTATATAGCGCCAAATCACAACAAAAGTCGCCTCAAGGCGCTTCATAGATACAGAGAAAAACCCAACAATCATATGACCCCCTATGAGCAAGCACTTTGGCGACAGTGGGAAGGAAAAACTCCCTTTTAACAGGAAGAAACCTCCGGCAGAACCAGGCTCAGGGAGGGGCGGGGCCATCTGCTGCGACCGGTTGGGGTGAGAGAAGGAAGACAGGATAAAAGACATGCTGTGGAAGAGAGACAGAGGTTAATAACAGATATGATTCAATGCAGAGAGGTCTGTTAATACATAGTGAGTGAGAAAGGTGACTGGAAAGGAAAAACTCAATGCATCATGGGAATCCCCCGGCAGCCTATGTCTATTGCAGCATAACTAAGGGAGGATCCAGGGTCACCTGGTCCAGCCCTAACTATATGCTTTAGCAAAAAGGAAAGTTTTAAGCCTAATCTTGAAAGTAGAGATAGTGTCTGTCTCCCGAATCCAAACTGGAAGCTGGTTCCACAGAAGAGGGGCCTGAAAACTGAAGGCTCTCCCTCCCGTTCTACTTTTAAATACTCTAGAAACAACAAGTAGGCCTGCAGAGCGAGAGCGAAGTGCTCTAATAGGGTGATATGGTACTACAAGGTTATTAAGATAAGATGGGGCCTGATTATTTAAGACCTTGTATGTGAGGAGCAGGATTTTGAATTCAATTCTGGATTTAACAGGAAGCCAATGAAGGGAAGCCAAAACAGGAGAAATATGCTCTCTCTTTCTAGTCCCTGTCAGGACTCTTGCTGCAGCATTTTGGATTAGCTGAAGGCTTTTCAGTGAGTTTTTTGGACATCCTGATAATAATGAATTACAGTAGTCCAGCCTGGAAGTAATAAATGCATGAACTAGTTTTTCAGCGTCACTCTGAGACAGGATATTTCTAATTTTAGAGATGTTGCACAAATGGAAGAAAGCAGTCTTACATATTTGTTTAATATGTGCGTTGAAGGACATGTCCTGGTCAAAAATGACTCCAAGGTTCCTCACAGCGTTACTGGAGGCCAAGGTAATGCCATCCAGGGTAAGAATCTGGTTAGATACCATATTTCTAAGATTTTCAGGGCCGAGTACAATAACATCAGTTTCATAAAGCCTTTGAATGAAAACAAACGCTGTTGTGACAGTGATGTACAGTCTTGTTGGTATATGTATGATTTCTATACATTTTACGTCAGATAAAAACTTTGGTTGTAAGATTCAGATAATTATTTTTTAAAAGCTAGATATTTTAAATGAGAATAAGAAAGAAAAGTATTTCTTTGTGCCCACCTCTCCCTGTTAATGCCCTACCTGCCCCTGGCAAAACTTTGCTAGCCCCTCCCCTGCACAGTTACCAGCTGTCAGCTACATAAAAAAGGATCCTGGTGTTATTTGTCTCTCAGAAACAGTTCATAACTTCCCTTCAACTCATTCATGTCACCTAAAAGGTAAACCTGTTTCTCCATCACCTGTTCAGCTCTGATGATTCAGTAAGGACATCTCCTGGTTTTATCTTCATGTTTACCTCTCACCAGATAACCAAACAGATATCATGACCAGCAGCTTTTACAGCTGTGGCTCCAGCAAACATCAGCTGATAATAGAAATTAATATGAAATAAATTCTAACAGCAGCTGATCAAGCTTAAACGTGCTGCTGTTGTTTAACGCGAAATCATTTCATGATTGAAGTAGAAATAGGAGAGAGAGGGGGAGAGAATGAGAGAAGAAGAGGCAGCTATGCAGCAAAGACAGAATAAATCCAGCTTTGTGTCTTTTTTATCCTATCTGAAGTGCAGGACAAACTGTGTTACTTTTCAGCTCAATACAAAACGCGTAATATTTTCTCTGAATACGGGACGATTACGTTTTTTACCTGACGGTTGGCAACTCTACTAACTAACCTTATGAATAAAATAAAGTTCACTATCAGTAACATCATAGCACCCACCTAATTGCTAGCTAGTACGCAGTGCGAGTCATTGTAACTGACTGTAAAAAGTCAGCACAACGAAAATAAACTCCACCTAAACTTGGTTTATATCATCTGACCCAGATAGACTGCAGGTCATAACTTCTTACCTGAAGTTCAGTTGACACTCGGACTGAAGGCCGCCTCGGGTCTCTCCTCCTCCTTCCCTTCTCTTTCCTTCATCCACCTGCTGGCCTCTGTGGGAGCTCCACCATAGCCACCACCAAACAACTGACTTATTTTTACACATCTGCCAGCATCTGGCCAATCCACCAGCTTTCATTGTTTATACCGTTACTAAAAGAAAAAAAAACTCATTACCCATAACAACGGAAAATCACCATCGATGGTGGGCCGGACTCAAATGTTACTGAACTTCTCCAGCTATGGACGTGCCATCAGTTAACCCTTTGCGTGCCAGCTGTGGCACGCGTGCCCAGGGTTGCCGACCCCTGACGTATCGTAAAAGAGTTAGTAATTTATTTTATTACTACCTGTAATTTATTGCTGTTTACGTCTATTTGCTTACCGTATTTTCACGACCATAAGACTCACCGTACTAAAAGGCGCAGTCTCAGTTATGTGTGCCATTACTGTATTTAACACACACATAAGGCGCACCTGATTATAGGGCGCATACAAGTATGCGTGTTTAAAAATAAAGCGGGAGCAAAACTGAGTTAGGTACTCACATTTTTATTACCGGTAATTGTCATCATCATCAGCATACAAACATACAAGTATGCGTATTTAAAAATGAAGCGGGAGCAAAACTGAGTTTGGTACTCACATTTTTATTACCGGTAATTGTCATCAATCAAACCCATCGAAGTCCTCATCCTCTGTGTCTGAATTGAACAGCTGCGCTAAATCTCCATCAAACATGCCAGGTTCACTGTCTTCACCGTCAGAGTCACTTTCCGTGCCGTGCGGCTCCTCGGAAACGATGCCGGCTTTTGCGAAAGCTCGAACAACAGTGCCAGCAGACATGTTAGCCCAAGCATCTACAATCCATTCGCAAATTGTGGCGTAAATCGCCCGGCGCTGCCTTCCACTCTTGGTGAAACTGTGGTCTCCATCGGTCATCCATCGCTCCCACGCCGCTCGCAGCCTTACTTTGAACGGGCGGTTCACACCGATGTCCAGCGGCTGGAGTTCCTTTGTCAGGCCTCCCGGAATGACAGCAAGCTCACAGTTCATTTGTTTCACTAGCTTTTTCACATTGGCTGTGAGATGGGCACGCATAGAGTCACAGATCAACAGCGATGGTGATGCGTGGAAAAAAACCACCTGGTCTCCTTACATACACCTCCCTCAGCCACTCTTTCATCATTTCCTCATCCATCCAGCCCTTTTCATTTGCCTTAATGATGATTCCTGCTGGAAACTTCTCTTTAGGCAAAGTCTTTCTCTTAAAAATCACCATAGGCGGCAGTTTCTGTCCATTAGCATGGCAGCCAAGCACAACAGTAAAAGAAGACTTTTCGTGCCCCGTTGTGCGTATCGCTACCGTGCTGGTCCCCTTCTTCTCCACAGTGTGACTCACCGGGATGTCAAAAGTGAGCGGGACCTCGTCCATGTTTGTGATGTGGCTGGGCTGGATGTTTTTGTCGGCGATGTGTTTGCTGCAGTAGGAGCGGAAGATGGCCAGCTTTTCATTACCGGTATAATCCGCTGGAAGTTGCTGCGCTACCGTAGTCCTGGTCCGGATGGAAAAATGGCACCGTTTCATATAACGAAAGCACCAAGACGGACCTCCTCGGAAATGTTCAATTTTCATTTCTTCTGCTAGTGAAACCGCTTTTAGTCGAATGGTGACCGTCGAAACGCTTCTCCCGCTCGTTCTTTGCTCGATGATCCACCGCTCGAGTCTTTCCTCCAACTCGGGCCACCTCGCCTTATGTCCGCGGAAACTCAGCTGCGTCTTCTTGACCTGCCGGAGCTTGTTTTCCAGCTTCCTCCACTTGCGAACCATCGATTCATTAATCTTAAATTCTCTCGCGGCTGCTCGATTTCCATGTTCCTCCGCGTAGCTGATGGCCTTCAGTTTAAACTGTGCTTGATAAGCGTGTCTCTTTGCCATTTTCAGGGTTGTTAAAACAACGATGTTCCACATAATGCACATACCTGACCTTTTATACAGGTATGTGCGATTGTCCGGTATATACGATCAACGCCCACACTTCACCCTTTAGCGTTCTCATGGTGTTCTCTACTACGTCCTCCTTACAACACACAGGGCGCACTGCACTATAGGGCGCGACGCACTTTTTAAAGAAAATCTAAGGCTTTTATGTGCGCCTTATAGTTACAAAAATACGGTAATTGTTTACTAAATGTTTGAGGTGTGAAATAAACTGCAATGGAGTTTGAAAACAAAATATGGGTGTGTGTGGTTGGAGGATGTGTTTGTGCGGGGGTGTTTAGGTGGGGGGGGCAACATTTTTCTTTTACAACAAAGGGGGGTTAGCAAAAAAAGTTTGGGAACCACTGTCTCAACCTGTGAGAGAGACTTCAGTTCTTACATGTCAGCAGGAAGGGGACTGATCCTGCGTGGATCTTTTACTTGAAAGTGTAAAACGGGAAGTGAAAAATAAATGTTGTTGTTGTTGTTTGTTTGTTTCTTGGCTGTTTCTTCATTCATGCTTGTTCACTTTCAGTACTTGTACCTGACCATCTTCAGAGGAATGTGTTTTTATTTTTGTTAAGTCACCAAACAATGAGCTGTGACTCATTCACTCATTTTTTAATGAATCATTCACTCATTAAAAAATGTTGACGTCACCTAGTAAGAATACGTAGTTGATTGTTGTTCATTTGCTGTATCTTTTATTCCTTGGCTTTTAAATCAGAATGAGTTTGTATTACTTTTATTTATCTTATTTCTCACTCAAATCTTCTAATTTTATGATTCTTTTTCTTAACTCTTGTCATGTTTTTATTTCTTTTAATTGTCTTAATTGTACAGCACCTTGGTCAACGGTTGTTGTCGTAAATGTGCTATATAAAGAAATTTGACTTTGACTTTGACTATATGCTATCTTTTTTTTTAAATACAGTTGTGAACTTTCAGAAGAGGTTCAGTAACATTTGAGTCCGCTGATCTAATTTATGGTTTTGATTAGAAAGAAGTAAATACAATGTTTTAGCTCTTTCTTGTTTTCTAAATTCTGTCTACTGCCTTTTATCCACAGAGTCCAACATTGTTCATTTTGGGACAAATACTGGCGTCCAAAGTGATGGAAGAGTGTTTGCTTTTGTTGTTCTTGTGTTTTTTCTTTGATGAGCATAACCAATATGTATAATAATAATGAAAGTACTTTGTTCTGTCTCTTTTTCCATGTCAGTTGCTTTAATCATGTAAAATCCCTTTTTACTACTTGCATTTTTTGTCCATTCTGGGTTTCCTTTTTTAATCATTTATAGTTATTAATATTGAATCGTTGCTTCCTTTTACGCAATCACACTGGCATAATGTTGACAGGAAGTAGGTTTGAATTGGTTTCACAGGCATCACTTTTTTAATTTAACTCAAAAATCTGTTCTGTATTTTATCAGGTGCTTTTCACATCAGTTAGGGAGGACGCCTCAGTGTTTGAAGTCATATCAACCATTAACTTGACCCAAACTAGTTGAGACTGGAATATTTGGAGTTATTATAATAGCTTTCTTAACAAAACAGGCAGGTTCTGCTCCTTACTTCCAGAATGGAGATAGCATATTGTTTGTTATGTCAGGTTAGTCTGCTTTGAAAATCAACAAAGAAATAGTTTGTTAGTGTGTTGAATCCCGAGAATTCCAGACTTTATATTTAAGTGTGTTACACGTAAATAAGGCTTGCATATTTGTGAGCAGCACAACAGGAACAGTTAGCCAGGCTAAAAACATGGGCGTAACAGCCACGTGAGAAAACGTTTACAAGATGATTTATCATTCTGTCATTGTTCCTGACAGCTGTGTTGGGGATCAGGGGAACACGTGTGGAGTTTCACTTTAGGCCTTTCAGAGTACCAGGAAGTACTTTAACACCAAACTGTGATTTTTTTCTGGTAGTTGTAAGGGAAGTAAGTCAAATAAAACTTCACTAAAAACTGAAAAATTAATGCTAATAGCTCAAACAAATAAAACTGTGTCATCCAACTGGAAGTGAACTTTGACGTCCACATGAGCTAGTTTGTCAATCTTTTCACTACGTGGCCTAAATTCCCAAAGCCTCATTCTTCCTTCTCATCAAGGATTTGGTAAGCATGTCTGTCATGTTTTGTCTGGTGAGCGTAGGAGGAGCCTAACCAGACAGGCAGGAATAAAGAACCTGTCTCCTACACAGTGCCAGGAAGAGTCTGTTGCTGAAGGAGCTGCTCAGGGCCTCTGCAGTATCATGCAGGGGGTTTGCAGTGTTGTCCATAATAAACCTTTGCTTGGCTAACATCTTCCTCTTTGGAGTCTAGGGGACTGGCCAAGACAGAGCTGGCCCTCTTTACCAGTCTTTATACCCACAGCACTGTTCAGTATATTTATAGATAGCACATGAAGAGCTGAATAACAAAAAATACCAGGAAGTTTTACACTAGCAGTTTCACCTGTCATCTCTTTTGGGGTAACTGTTTTAGAAGATTACTGGAAACCAAAATTGTCATTGTAAAAATGACTTCCTAGTTCAAAGTGCAATGCTGTGACAGCGTGCCAGGTTTACACACGTGCATATTGGCAACGCTCGTGCAGAGAACAAGCAAGAACAATAGAATTAATACTTATTGTACTGGAAGTGTGAAACACGTGAGTTTGGTGTGGCATTCAGCTGAAAGGTTAAACAGGACGCGTCCAGCGGGAACCTGAATGAGTCATGACACAGTATGAGTGTGACCCAGTGAAACAAAACAGAGCAGAGTAGGAACAGTGATATTTCTAACAGAAGCAGGAGCTGTAGCACCTCATTTCTTCTTCTACATAAGCTAGGAATAATTGAAGCTTTAACAGGTGCTGGTATCAGGGAGCCAGTCTGTGTGCTGGCTGCTGATGGTGTTTATTGTCTTTATTTGGGTGTGTTTATACCGATATGCCACTACCTAATGCAATTACTGTAAATGACCTGAAAAGCATTGCTGCATATTTTTAGCTGGCTTTGTGTCACATAGGATGGATTAGAAAAATCCAGCTCTGACCTGGGAATGATTCATCCCAACAACCATGGGTGTGTTCATCAAGGCCTCTGTGACACAGAGCTTCCTCGAATGAATTACTCTGTTTACAGATTTAAAATGACTACAAACTTAACAATGAAAGATTTTACGATTTGTGGCATCTCGCAGCAACATTACTTAACACCCTGGATCACGTCTACAGCAACATACACGGTGCATACAGGGCTGCACCACAGCCCCACTTTGGACAGTCTGACTACATCTCTCTGTTCATGTACCCGGCTTACAGACAGAAACTGAAACAATCGAACCCTGTCATCACACCTGTTAAACTGTGGACCCCAGAGTCTGACAGCATCCTACAGCACTGTTTTGCCCAAACAGACTGGGATGTGTTTCAAACTGCAGCCACCAAGGAGATCTGCTCTGTCAATATACAGGACTATGCTGAATATGTGACCGGGTACATCAGCACCATCAGCTCTGCAGGCAGTCTGCTAGATGACCTCAATGTATTGAGGCAGCAGGACCAGACAGGACGGGTCCTTAAAGCATGTGCTAGTTGTTGGCTGATGTTCTCACTCCCGTCTTCAACCTCTCCCTCAGCCAGAGTACCGTCCCCACATGCTTCAAGACCACAACAATCATCCCTCTTCCCAAGATAATATAAGATAACATAATAATTTTTGCACATAAGGTCATCTTACATATTAAACCAGCATATTAAGCTCATAGCTCTTTTGCACATAAATCTATTTAACACTTCAATTTTTGTCTCCATTTATTTATTTATTCTATTTGTATTTCCATTGTTCTAGTTCTATTTGTACATTTTAACCGGCATCTGTGTAGGAAGGTAGATTATTTCTGCACCAAAGTGCACGTTGTTGTCATTCCCAGCCTGTATTTATTAATTGCTTGGATTAAATCTGTAGTTAAATTGATAACTGCATAAAAAAACATTTGCAACAGTGAACAGCAATTAAAATGTAGAGTAAATACCAGGAAAAGCTAACAGGCAGAACAAGAATAACCGGTATAACTCGTTGGGAAACTCCACTGTGGGAGGAACTTTGTACCATGTTTTATTTTATAGAAAGACAAGCGTGTTTTTGTGGATATTCATTCTTCACATCTTTCAAGGACCATCTGCCTGCATGACCTAAACAAGTAAGTGATTATTTATACCAAGCAGATAGCATAGAGAATAAAAATACATGAAACAAGACATCAGCTGCCTTTTCTTCAAGATAGACTGACTTTTGATCCAAATATTGACGGCAATATTTTTAATTAGAGGCACAGAAATAGTAAAAGTGGATATCTCAGAGATGATGTGTAAAATGTAGGTGTGTGTATTCTGGATGTAATCTCAGGTTTCAATCTTTAAATTAGAGCAACAACTACGACTACTTTTACATTTTTAACACGTTGACTGGAGTTTGAGTGTCAGAGAGAACTCAGTAAGGGGAGAGCAGTGGCTAAATAAAATGCATTAATAAAGAGCTGAGGGCTGATTTATTGGGAAAAAATTAAAGTAAGTAAGTAAAATAGTTAATATAGTGATGAAATTGTAAGAAAAGGTTCAGAAACAATTTCTCTTTATATTGCTTTCATTTGAATTTTACCCATTGTCTCAAAATTTCTTTCTTTTAATTTAGTAAATCTAATAATAATGAGCATTTCTTTGATTTTAAATTTGACTACAAAGAAAATTATTGTAGTCAATAATTCAGTCAATGAAAAGTCTGAGATTTTCTCCTTCTATTGCCTCTTTCACAGCCCATTTTTTGATCTCTTTACTGGTAAATCCATTAGATTCATAAAAATGTAACAATATGTTGCCACTAGGACCTTCAGACTCTGTTTGTGAACCCTTGTATATTTGCAGTCTGCAGATTGAACTTAAACATAGTTGTTGTCTTCGAAGCATCTGAAATAAATCTGTCCACTTTTCTCTGCGCTACAGCATGATGAGCTTTCATGTGTTATACCCTTTTCTGTGAAATATAAGTGAAAAGGGCACACTGGACGCTTTACTATGATCTTATGTTTAAAAATATCCTTTAGTCTTCTTGGTTTGCCATTTAGATTTTTTTAAACTTAGATTTATAAACCTGCATCTTTACAATCTGACCTTAAGAGCATAGTGTACAGAAGAATTTCAACATGTGTGGGTAACAAAATGTTATTTCTCTGTCAGAAACATGGCCTCAACATTGTCTGAAGAGCAATTTCAGTGCAGCATCTGTTTGTACAGCTTCAAAAACCCTGTCTCTATCCCGTGTGGGCACAATTTCTGCCTGGAGTGCATCAAACGTTATTGGGATGTGGCGCAAAAGTCGGATTGTCCACTGTGCAAAGAATCCTTCAGCAGTCGCCCCGAACTCAGGGTGAATTGGACCTTAAAAGAAATCACTGAAAGATTTCCAAGGTTGGTTGACTGTAACTATACTATAGTGCTTTATTTCAACGTTTTAGCACATTTGGTTGAAACTAATCAGATGTACATCATCATCTTAAAGCTTGTTAAAAGAAATGCCAGGATTCAAACCAAAGAGACCCGTCATTCCACTACTGCCAATTAGGTCTGGAGGAGAGATGGAGTTCAAGATCAAGGTGGGAGAAAAAGTGGTTAAATGTAACGATGCTCATGGATTATCTTGTAAGGAACTCCAGATAATCCAAGATGTAAAATACATGTTTTCAACTTCAGCCTCTGCAGACTCGGATAAAGAAGACCCAAGAACAGTATCAACACATGATCCAGATCCGAATCAGAAAGACCGAGGAGATCAAACAGTCAATGGAGCTGAGCAAAGTGAGCATTGCTTTTTAATCATTTACAGACATGAACATTTCTCGGCCTGTTTGCTCTCTAAGAAACAAAACTTCAACCAATTTGTTTGTAGAAGCTCACACCAGAAGAAAAACAGCAGTGTTGTTCTGCTTCATGTAGACTGTATTTAAAAGACAGAGGAGACTCCCCCTGCTGGTCATTTTAAAAAATGCATTAGCTTCACTTTTCAAGCCTGGAATCCACTTTTGGCTTTTATTTGCAGTTTATCCTGCTATAATATCCATGCAGAGTGTAAGTAACCTTGTGCACAAAAGACTCTGATTACAGGGCAGAGTAACTATAGAAACTCAAAAGCTAAAATCCTTGCATATCTTCTAAAGTCAGGATTACTTCAGTCAAAGTATTTTTCCATCTTTAGTAATTCATATATGGCAGCGTGGCTCTGTTTTAAGAGCTCTTGTGATCTTTTATTAGTTGTTTTTATTGATATAATAAACCTTCATTATGTGGACATAAAGAGACATGGAAAAGCAGGGCTGGAGGTGGGTTGGGACAATAGATCAACTGTTATCAGAGCACTGCAGGCTGCTCTCACTGAGATCATCTTCTTTGTGAAGTTATGTCTTCTTTTTGGGGGAAATGTGCTAAATTATGGGCATATTAATAAGAATCATCGTATATAAGCAGTTTTTCCCTAAGTTTAATTTGTTTTGCATTTCACTGAAGAAGGGGTAGCAAAGTACAAAGGTGGTGCATTTTAACATATTTCACATATTAATTAAACTCTTTTCATCTCTGCAGAGAAATAAAGAAAGAGAGATACAGTGCAGCGTTCAGGCTGCCACAATGATGGTAAGTGCCATTGAGAGAAACCAGGCTTTGCTCATCGAGGAGATCGAACAGAAGCAGGAGGTGGCTGAGAAGAGAGCAGAGGAGCTTCTCAAGGAGATCAGCCAGGAGATCAATGAGCTGCAGAAGAGACGCAGTGAGCTGCACCTCCTGGAGCACATTGAGAACCCAGTTCAGCTCCAGCAGGTCAGAATCAGTATTTATGTTTAATATTTCTGCACAGCCAAGCAAGTTTAAAGCATCTAAAGTGATTGTAATATGATATGAATACAAACCGGCCTGTCTGCTTGTTAGTGAAATCATTTGATGGTGCTCATTTCTGTCACTGATGCTGTTTTAGAATTTTTTACATCTGGACGCTCCGATGTCCGTCAAGCACTGGGCTGACGTCAGAGTCCAATCGGAGAGCTACGCACGGACTGTGAGGAGAAATTTCTCCAAACTGGTCGACATCTGCCAAGAACTGGAGAGGAAGCTGTGTGCAGAAGGTCTGTAATCCTTATGATGACATGACATTATAGTCTCTGATTTTAGAACACAAGACTTTCTTTGCATCACTGGTTCCTTTGGTTTTATTATAATCCTGCCACTTTTTGCATTGCATATATATTTATATCATATTTTACACTATAAGTCTGCACATAACTAACTTTAGTGATACACTTAGGGTGCAAAAATAAATCTTGTAACATTCGCTAAAATATTAGTGAATATTTTAATTGTTCTACGTTAATGTTTAATGACACTAAAATGACACAGTTTCTTTTCTGATCTTTTGCAGAGGTAAACAAGATGAATAAATATGCAGGTATGTGTATGGATATGATATTTATATTGTGATTACGTTATATGGATTACACAAGAGTGAAAATTTGTCACCACCATATCTAATAAAGACTCTTACTGATGTCAGTAGAAAGAAAGTGGCTCTTCACACTGATTCAAATAATCTTTATACATTTAAATGACTCAGAATACAGATACTCTGTTGCCAAAAAAGGTGACTTCAGTAACAATATGCTTCAAAACAACAGGGTTATTTTTTCATATTATTTCTTTAATCCTGAAAAATTTGAATAAATCTGAAATAGCAAATCTTTTTATGTGTTTTTCTTCTGTTTCTGTCTCCAGTGGATGTAACTCTGGATCCTGCTACTGCTGCTGGCTGGGTGGTCCTGTCCCCGGATAATAAAAAGGTGAGCTGTAATTATCAGCTGCATGATTCCTGACTGTAACACCTTAACAAGAGCTCGGAGTTAAACAAAGTCTTGTCCTGTTGTAAAAAATGATCCAACAAAGTGTTGATACATGTGCAGCTGTTTGTATAATTAAGTGTAAAGTCATTTGCTTAGTTAGTTATACACACCAGTTCAGTTTAGCCCTGTAATATTATTGGGAAAACACTTATTAAAACACCTGTTATTGAGAAATTGCATTTCTTGTCTGTGAAATTAGAGTCTGTGAATTACAGACAACAGCTAATGGACGACAAATATTATGCAGGAACTAAAATGATGGAAACTAGTGGATCAGAAGTCAGGCAGATGCAAAATAATGACAAGTACGGCATCAGTAGTTGTTGTATGAATGTGATCGTGGCAATCCACAGGTGAGCATGAGCTACCAGCAGGGGAGGACCCCGCTACCTGACGACCCCCGCAGGTTCGACTCCTGCGTCGCCGTGCTGGGAAAACAAAGCTTCACATCTGGGAAACGTTACTGGGTGGTTCAGGTAGGATAAAAGGATAAAATAAATAACTGCTAAACAGCTTATAGTCGTGATCAGTGTGAATATTATCCAAAGTGGAACACAACAGCTTTATTTAGAGTAAGATTTGGATTGAAATACACCAAAGAAAATTACACATGAACACAACGACACAACCTGTGACTAGGACTGTATAATGTATATGATCTAAACAAGCAGGAAAATAAAACTCTTTACGCCCCCTGGTGGCTACAGGATGTTCACTTCTGATTTTATATCTGCTGTGTTTACTCTCAGTAAAAATTTATTATCATTTAAAAAGCAACCTAAAGAAATGAAGCTCTACTCTGCAGTTTAGCATCATTTTGTCCTTCTTTGTGTTTCAGGTTGGGGATAAAACAGACTGGGATCTTGGGGTGGCCCAGGAGTCCATCAACAGGAAGGGCGCCATCACAGTTCGCCCTGATAACGGTTACTGGGCGATATGCCGACGTAACGGTGGAAGCCTGTATGCCTGCGCTGGGCCCGCCGTCACTCTTCACCTTAAAGAAATTCCTCAGAAAGTCGGTATATTCCTGGACTATGAAGAAGGCTCGGTGTCCTTCTACAACACAGAGGCAAAGACTCACATTTATACTTACAGCGGGCTCACTTTCACTGAGCCGCTGTATCCGTACTTTAACCCCTGCATACATGACAACGGGAAGAACACGGCCCAGCTGGTCATCTGCCCGATCGAGGCTGGGATCACTGTAGACACTTCAGCACGTTGAGCGAGAGACTCGGAGGATCATTTTTAAAACCTCGAGAGCATCCACATTCATTGTCTGGATAAGTTGTAATCTGTAAATGCAAACAAAAGACCAAGAACAGGAGAAAATATTCTTCTCCCAAGTGTAAAGCGAACACCCTGAATATTGTCCTGGTACAGACTGCAAGCCCAAGCTTAGCTCCTGCAAGGTGTTTGGATATATTTATTTATTCCAGTCAAAAGCTATAAGTTAACCACGAGGTTTGCTAATGTCTCTTAATCTTCCTGATGATATCTATAAAGAGGTTTTTAAAAAGAGCTAAAGATCCAAGCGAGGGTTCATCTGAACCATCCACTTATGTCTGCTAAGGGAGGACAAGTGTATGTAAATGAGGATAAAACTTCCACTGATAAGTCCACAGTTATCTGACAACGACACATTAGTGATGGTTTAGGAACTATAAGATGCACCTATACACGATCACTACGGTGGATAGCACTGCATGAATCCTGCCTACGTTTTTACACTACTCATTCTTTGGTAATTTATTAATATGGTATAACTTATATTATAGCTCAAGGCCTGATTTAAAAGAACTTTATGAATCCAACTTTGTTTGGATCTTTGGTTTAAGATCAGGGACACGTCACATGGTCTTATGAGTTCAGAGGTGCAAGTCTGTTTTAGTTGGTAGCACGTAGATCATAGTACCACAATAGTATATTAACATCAGTATATCATGTGCATGTAAGACATTGAGTATATATAATTTCTTGTCATTATTGTAAAAATTTGGATTATTGTGATGTATTTAAGCTGAAATAAATGTGAACTGAATCCCTGAGAGTCTGCTGTGTTCTTTTAACTTTTTATCCCAACGCAGAGTTTAGACAAATTCTAAAGTTAGAATTAGAAAATGGAGCACAGAAAACTTATCTATTGTGCGGAGTGCAAAAAACACTATCAAAATATTCCCCCACTTCTTTTTTAAGATTAGACAACCTTTATTAGTCCCACACGTGGGAAATTTGTTTTGTTACAGCAGAAAGTGGACAATGCAAAGTTACATAGCAAAAATTAGAAAAACACTGGAATAGAATAAGAATAAGATACTGTACACAACTGTACACAATAGAATACAATAAAATACTTTATACAATAGAATAAAATAGAATACAAATGCTATATACAACTGAGTATAATACAACAATGCCAGAAAAGAATATTGCACTTAGTGTTATTGCACATGTGTAGATGTGTGTTTGATCGGTTGAAGTCTTTGTTGTGGAGTCTGACAGCAGATGGAAGGAAAGACCTGCGAAATCTCTCCGTCCCACACCGTGGGTGCCGCAGCCTGCCACTGAAGGAGCTGCTCAGTGCTGTCAGAGTCTCCTGCATGGGGTGGAAGATGTTGTCCAACAGGGATGACAGCTTAGCCACCATTCTCCTCTCACTCACCACCTCCACTGGGTCCAGAGGGCATCCTAGAACAGAGCTGGCCCTGCGGATCAGCCTGTTCAGTCTCTTCCTGTCCCCGGCAGAGATGCTGCCGTCCCAGCAGACCACACCGTAAAACATGGCTGAGGCCACCACAGAGTCATAGAAGGTCTTCAGCAGCGGGTCCTTCACTCCAAAAGACCTGAGTCTCTGCAGCAGGTACAGCCTGCTCTGCCCTTTCCTGTAGAGAGCATCTGAATTATGAGTCCAGTCCAGTTTATTGTTCAGATGAACACCAAGGTACCTGTAGCTGTCCACAGCCTCAATGTCCATACCTTGGATGTTCAATGGTTGTAGTGGAGGATATTTGTGCCTGTGGAAGTCTGTGGGACTCTCCCCAGCCTCAGGCTCAGGTTGAAGATGGGCTCCATCACCCCACACAGTTGGTCTGCGCAGGACCTAACGACCCTTGAGCTGATGCCATCTGGACCCGCTGCCTTCTTGACTCCAATTCTTGACTGCAACTGCATTTCATTGTATTTTTATTTTTTTTTTACAGTGACAATAAAGAACCTAAAATCTTGAATGGCAAAAGCCAAAATCAAGAGAAAAAGAAAAGACAAACTCAAAGGCACAGAGTAATTCAACAGATAGATGGCTGCATTATGGAAGCAGTTAGAGTCGGAAAAACGCCATCCAAATGTAGAAAATCAAGATAACCACATTAGTGAAGGAGAACTCAAAGCAAGACAGATGACCAACTACAAAAGGAAAACAGGAAATGGCCCAAAAGACAATAAGCACAAAGTCATGACACACTGTTCATAGTACAAAAGTAATACTCTGGAAACAAAAAACAAGTAACTCCACAAACAAAATCCTAACTACAGCATTAGCAACAATAAATGTTTCAGATACTAGAATGTAAGCAGGATCAAACTAAGAAAAAATACAATTAAAACAAAAAGAAAAACAGTGACTGTAAGGTTTACATTGTTGGGTTGTCATTTATGCTTAGAAATACATATTCATATATTCTTAGAAATTAATAATCATTTAGAAATATATAGTTGATTGCATATTGAAAGAATGTCTCATCCTAGGGGGTCTGTAACAACTCTGAGTAGCGTGAAGAGGGGAGTGTGTTCACTCCTCTACAGAGTGTTCTGGCATAGATCACACACCTCCTAGGGTCATGAGAGAGGTCGTATCTTCTCTCATTGATATATGGTATAGCAAACACACGTATATCTGTTTGAGTGTAAGAGCCTAATAATTTTTAAAAATATTTCTTCACTCACGGGCCGTAAGTAGGGGTGACATGGGCCGCGAGATAGAGAGACAGGCATTAGAGCCTCTTATTGTGTGTTTTGTTTGGGTTCCCACCGGCGTGGAATTACCAAAAATAGAGAGACCATAGCCTAACATATGAAACAGATAAATACCGCCATGTAATCCATTTATTTCAACAAAGTAACTGTATTCTGAATATCACCTATTAAACGGTAACTGTAACGGATACATTTACTCATATTTTGTATTTTAAATACGTAACTCCGGTGCATGTATTACGTTACTGCCCAACACTGCCTGTTGATGAGATCTTGTGCCGCTCCTAAAACACCGGCCTCCAACTCCTAAAGAGACACGGGTGTCCCTAAATTTAGCAAATATTAGCTTCAGGCTAGCTTGCTACGACGGATAGGCTAATACCAGCATTTTACCACAACTTCACCAGATGTAGCTAAAAAAACTAAACTAATGTCCAGTCCAGCGGGACAGCAAGGAAAGATGACAAAAAACGATTACTTACCTGCGGTTTAGAGGGTCAAGCTGAAATTGAAGCAGCCATTGAAAGACGGGAAGAGAGAAGGATGGCAGCTTGGTCAGCACTAGTGGCCTCTATAATGTATGCAAATACATGCGGGTCGGAAGCCCCGCCCCCAGATGCCAAAACACTGCCAGCAGATTGAAACTGAAAAAAGTGGATTGAAACTGAAAAAAGTGGATGGAAGCTGAAAAAAAAGCGAAACAAAACATTTACAGCTTAATTAATTGTTTTTTACTATAAATTTTTTTTTCAGTTTCAATACAAGATTTTTCAGTACATTTATTTCAGCTACAATATTTTTTTTCCATTTCAATAATTCTTTAGGTTTCATTTCACGGTGGCATCGTTCTGATCCCATAGAAGTTCAGTTCACCTGACAGATTAACTGGCTTTGGTCCAACAGATGTGTGGCAGACTTGCCTTTCAGGAGCTGCTACCGACAAACCAGCAAAAAAAACGCCAAATGTGTCATCTGTGACACTTGTGAGAATACCTCAAACACAGTCCTTCAGTCCTGTTGCTGTTGAACAACATTGCAGTTACTATGAATTTACAGCAGTTACACAGTGATTAGTAATAAACAGCCAGTGAGAGTGAGTGGATTTAAGAAAGTGAGTGACTCAGGTGTGTCAGTTGGTGTGTCATCTGTTTTTGAGTGCGGGGGAGAGTTAGAATTTCTTGGTTTTAAAGCTATGTTAGGAATATTCAAAATATAATTTCCAAAATTTGCATATGATCTGCAATTTGTAGCAGATCTACTGACTATCACATAGCAGCTGGAGCAGTCTCAAATGGAGGTCAGTCCACTACTGCACGACTGCAGACCTGCTGATGGTTCCAACACCATCATTAAGTTTGCAGATGACACCACGGTGATTGGCCTCATCAGTGACAACGATGAGGCCGCCTACAGGGAGGAGGTGGATCGACTGGCTGAGTGGTGCGACACAAACAACCTGCTGCTTAACACCGAGAAGACCAAGGAGCTCATCGTGGACTACAGGACCCACATCCACCCATCCACATTAAGGGGACGGCTGTGGAGCGTGTGAGCAGCTTCAAGTTCCTGGGAGTCCACATCTCCGAGGATCTCACCTGGACGACCAACTGCTCCAAGCTGGTCAAGAAGGCTCACCAGCGCCTCTTCTTCTTGAGGACTCTGAGGAAGAACCACCTGTCCTCAGACATCCTGGTGAACTTCTATCGCTGCACCATCGAGAGCATCCTGACCAACTGTATAACAGTCTGGTACGGGAACTGCTCTGCCTCGGACCGGAAGGCGTTGCAGAGGGTCGTGAAAATTTCCCAGCGCATCGCCGGAGCACCACTTCCTGCCATAAAAGACATCTACAGGAAGCGGTGTCTGAAAAGGGCTGGGAAAATCATCAAAGACCCCAGTCACCCATCACATGGACTCTTCACCCTCCTGCCCTCTGGGAGGCGCCACAGGAGCCTCCGGACTAAGGCCACCAGCTTCTTCCCCACAGCTGTCAGACTCCTGAACTCTGCCTCCTGACATCTGACCCACGTTAAACTCATGGACTGAACACACACACACCCACAATGGACAACTGTACCCTCAAACACACAATAATAACATGGACTGAACCACCACTCACAACCACTAGCACTTTATATAGCCTCTGTAGAAACTATCTACACCCTCACTTATCTTAACTGCACTACTGTATAGCTCTGTGTAAATAATCATTCTGTACATTCGATAATCTTTAATCCTACAACTGTTTACAACTTGCATAGTTCCCATTTCTGTATAGCTGTATATCTCAGATTTCTGTAAAGTTATTTATTTCATATTCTGTATAGTTTTTCATATTTATATCCTGTTCATAGCCTGTACATAGCTTGTACTCACTACAGCCTGTACATACTTATAGTTATAGAATATTCACAACATACTTCATACCGTGTACATTATAACATACCATAATAGACCCATTTCTGTAATATACTTGCATATCTATACTATTGCTAATATATATTGTAATATATCTATATCACTAAAGCACTTCTGGATGGATGCAAACTGCATTTCGTTGCCCTGTACCTGTGCAATGACAATAAAGTTGAATTCTATTCTATTCTATTCTACTGCCACCTGTGGCCAAGTGCCAAAGCCTGCCTACTACTAGATTAACTTGTGACACATCTGCACCTGTTTCTATGACCACATTGAGTAGAGTCTGAGTGGCTGCACTTACCCTGGTGCATTCAAATCCACCCACAAACATATTGAAAGATGCAATGCCAGCAACATTAATTGTCAAGATTAAAAACAATCATTAAGCAATGACAACAGGGATCATTTGTTTCTGTTTATTTAGCATGCACAACATTTATAGTCGCCTTCTGTACAGGGGACGTCCACACACACAGTGTGGTACCACCTTCTGCAGAAAGCTTTTTTTGTGATCGCCTCCTGGATGAGGATATCACCAGGTAAACTCGTGACATTTTTAAACATTTGGTTGTTCAACAGCAACAGGACTGACAGAGTGTGGTTGAGGTAACCTCACAAATGTCACAGATGACACATTTGATGTTTATTTGCTGTTTTGTCAGTAGCTGCCCAGGGTTGCCGACCCCTGACGTATCGTAAAAGAGTTAGTAATTTATTTATTACTACCTGTAATTTATTGCAGTTTACGTCTATTTGCTTAATTGTTTACTAAATGTTTGAGGTGTGAAATAAACTTCAATGGAGTTTGAAAACAAAATATGGGTGTGTGTGGTTGGAGGATGTGTTTGTGCGGGGGTGTTTAGGTGGGGGGGGGGCAACATTTTTCTTTTACAACAAAGGGGGGTTAGCAAAAAAAGTTTGGGAACCACTGTCTCAACCTGTGAGAGAGACTTCAGTTCTTACATGTCAGCAGGAAGGGGACTGATCCTGCGTGGATCTTTTACTTGAAAGTGTAAAACGGGAAGTGAAAAATAAATGTTGTTGTTTTTGTTTGTTTGTTTCTTGGCTGTTTCTTCATTCATGCTTGTTCACTTTCAGTACTTGTACCTGACCATCTTCAGAGGAATCTGTTTTTGTTAAGTCACCAAACAATGAGCTGTGACTCATTCACTCATTAAAAAATGTTGACGTCACCTAGTAAGAATACGTAGTTGATTGTTGTTCATTTGCTGTATCTTTTATTCCTTGGCTTTTAAATCAGAATGAGTTTGTATTACTTTTATTTATCTTATTTCTCACTCAAATCTTCTAATTTTATGATTCTTTTTCTTAACTCTTGTCATGTTTTTATTTCTTTTAATTGTCTTAATTGTACAGCACCTTGGTCAACGGTTGTTGTTGTAAATGTGCTATATAAAGAAATTTGACTTTGACTTTGACTATATGCTATCATTTTTTTTAAATACAGTTGTGACCTTTGAGATGAGGTTCAGTAACATTTGAGTCCGCTGATCTAATTTATGGTTTTGATTAGAAAGAAGTAAATACAATGTTTTAGCTCTTTCTTGTTTTCTAAATTCTGTCTACAGACAGAATTTACTGTCAATATAGTATACTGTATACTGTATGCACCAGTATACTGCCTTTTATCCACAGAGTCCAACATTGTTCATTTTGGGACAAATACTGGCGTCCAAAGTGATGGAAGAGTGTTTGCTTTTGTTGTTCTTGTGTTTTTTCTTTGATAAGCGTAACCAATATGTATAATAATAATGAAAGTACTTTGTTCTGTCTCTTTTTCCATGTCAGTTGCTTTAATCATGTAAAATCCCTTTTTACTACTTGCATTTTTTGTCCATTCTGGGTTTCCTTTTTTAATCATTTATAGTTATTAATATTGAATCGTTGCTTCCTTTTACACAATCACACTGGCATAATGTTGACAGGAAGTAGGTTTGAATTGGTTTCACAGGCATCACTTTTTTAATTTAACTCAAAAATCTGTTCTGTATTTTATCAGGTGCTTTTCACATCAGTTAGGGAGGACGCCTCAGTGTTTGAAGTCATATCAACCATTAACTTGACCCAAACTAGTTGAGACTGGGATATTTGAAGTTATCATAATAGCTTTCTTAACAAAACAGGCAGGTTGTGCTCCTTACTTCCAGAATGGAGATAGCATATTGTTTGTTATGTCAGGTTAGTCTGCTTTGAAAATCAACAAAGAAATAGTTTGTTAGTGTGTTGAATCCCGAGAATTCCAGACTTTATATTTAAGTGTGTTACACGTAAATAAGGCTTGCATATTTGTGAGCAGCACAACAGGAACAGTTAGCAAGGCTAAAAACATGGGCGTAACAGCCACGTGAGAAAACGTTTACAAGATGATTTATCATTCTGTCATTGTTCCTGACAGCTGTGTTGGGGATCAGAGGAACACGTGTGGAGTTTCACTTTAGGCCTTTCAGAGTACCAGGAAGTACTTTAACACCAAACTGTGATTTTTTTTCTGGTAGTTGTAAGGGAAGCAAGTCAAATAAAACTTCACTAAAAACTGAAAAATTAATGCTAATAGCTCAAACAAATAAAACTGTGTCATCCAACTGGAAGTGAACTTTGACGTCCACATGAGCTAATCCTTGTGTTTGTCAATCTTTTCACTACGTGGCCTAAATTCCCAAAGCCTCATTCTTCCTTCTCATCAAGGATTTGGTAAGCATGTCTGTCATGTTTTGTCTGGTGAGCGTAGGAGGAGCCTAACCAGACAGGCAGGAATAAAGAACCTGTCTCCTACACAGTGCCAGGAAGAGTCTGTTGCTGAAGGAGCTGCTCAGGGCCTCTGCAGTATCATGCAGGGGGTTTGCAGTGTTGTCCATAATAAACCTTTGCTTGGCTAACATCTTCCTCTTTGGAGTCTAGGGGACTGGCCAAGACAGAGCTGGCCCTCTTTACCAGTCTGTTATACCCACAGCACTGTTCAGTATATTTATAGATAGCACGTGAAGAGCTGAATAACAAAAAATACCAGGAAGTTTTACACTAGCAGTTTCACCTGTCATCTCTTTTGGGGTAACTGTTTTAGAAGATTACTGGAAACCAAAATTGTCATGGTAAAAATGACTTCCTAGTTCAAAGTGCAATGCTGTGACAGCGTGCCAGGTTTACACACGTGCATATTGGCAACACTCGTGCAGAGAACAAGCAAGAACAATAGAATTAATACTTATTGTACTGGAAGTGTGAAACACGTGAGTTTGGTGTGGCATTCAGCTGAAAGGTTAAACAGGACGCGTCCAGCGGGAACCTGAATGAGTCATGATACAGTATGAGTGTGACCCAGTGAAACAAAACAGAGCAGAGTAGGAACAGTGATATTTCTAACAGAAGCAGGAGCTGTAGCACTTCCTTTCTTCTTCTACATAAACTAGGAATAATTGAAGCTTTAACAGGTGCTGGTATCAGGGAGCCAGTCTGTGTGCTGGCTGCTGATGGTGTTTATTGTCTTTATTTGGGTGTGTTTATACCGATATGCCACTACCTAATGCAATTACTGTAAATGACCTGAAAAGCATTGCTGCATATTTTTAGCTGGCTATGTGTCACATAGGATGGATTAAAAAAATCCAGCTCTGACCTGGGAATGATTCATCCCAACAACCATGGGTGTGTTCATCAAGGCCTCTGTGACACAGAGCTTCCTCGAATGAATTACTCTGTTTACAGATTTAAAATGACTACAAACTTAACAATGAAAGATTTTACGATTTGTGGCATCTCGCAGCAACATTACTTAACACCCTGGATCACGTCTACAGCAACATACACGGTGCATACAGGGCTGCACCACAGCCCCACTTTGGACAGTCTGACTACATCTCTCTGTTCATGTACCCGGCTTACAGACAGAAACTGAAACAATCGAACCCTGTCATCACACCTGTTAAACTGTGGACCCCAGAGTCTGAGAGCATCCTACAGCACTGTTTTGCCCAAACAGACTGGGATGTGTTTCAAACTGCAGCCACCAAGGAGATCTGCTCTGTCAATATACAGGACTATGCTGAATATGTGACCGGGTACATCAGCACCATCAGCTCTGCAGGCAGTCTGCTAGATGACCTCAATGTATTGAGGCAGCAGGACCAGACAGGACGGGTCCTTAAAGCATGTGCTAGTTGTTGGCTGATGTTCTCACTCCCGTCTTCAACCTCTCCCTCAGCCAGAGTACCGTCCCCACATGCTTCAAGACCACAACTATCATCCCTCTTCCCAAGATAATATAAGGTAACATAATAATTTTGGCACATAAGGTCATCTTACATATTAAACCAGCATATTAAGCTCGTAGCTCTTTTGCACACAAATCTATTTAACATTTCAATTTTTCTCTCCATTTATTTATTTATACTATTTGTATTTCCATTGTTCTAGTTCTATTTGTACATTTTAACCAGCATCTGTGTAGGAAGGTAGATTATTAGATTATTATAGCAATTAAAATGTAGAGTAAATACCAGGAAAAGCTAACAGGCAGAACAAGAATAACCGGTATAACTCGTTGGGAAACTCCACTGTGGGAGGAACTTTGTACCATGTTTTATTTTATAGAGAGACAAGCGTGTTTTGTGGATATTTATTCTTCATATCTTTCAAGGACCGTCTACCTGCATGACCTAAACAAGTAAGTGATTATTTATACCAAGCAGATAGCATAGAGAATAAAAATACATGAAACAAGACATCAGCTGCCTTTTCTTCAAGATAGACTGACTTTGGATCCAAATATTGACGGCAATATTTTTAATTAGAGGCACAGAAATAGTAAAAGTGGATATCTCAGAGATGATGTGTAAAATGTAGGTGTGTGTATTCTGGATGTAATCTCAGGTTTCAATCTTTAAATTAGAGCAACAACTACTACTACTTTTACATTTTTAACACGTTGACTGGAGTTTGAGTGTTAGAGAGAACTCAGTAAGGGGAGAGCAGTGGCTAAATAAAATGCATTAATAAAGAGCTGAGGGCTGATTTATTGGGGAAAAATTAAAGTAAGTAAGTAAAATAGTTAATATAGTGATGAAATTGTAAGAAAAGGTTCAGAAACAATTTCTCTTTATATTGCTTTCATTTGAATTTTACCCATTGTCTCAAAATTTCTTTCTTTTAATTTAGTTAATCTACGCTGAAATAATGAGCATTTCTTTGATTTTAAATTTGACTACAAAGAAAATTATTGTAGTCAAGAATTCAGTCAATGAAAAGTCTGAGATTTTCTCCTTCTATTGCCTCTTTCACAGCCCATTTTTTGATCTCTTTACTGGTAAATCCATTAGATTCATAAAAATGTAACAATATGTTGCCACTAGGACCTTCAGACTCTGTTTGTGAACCCTTGTATATTTGCAGTCTGCAGATTGAACTTAAACGTAGTTGTTGTCTTCGAAGCATCTGAAATAAATCTGTCCACTTTTCTCTGCGCTACAGCATGATGAGCTTTCATGTGTTTTGCCCTGTTCTGTGAAATATAAGTGAAAAGGGCACACTGGATGCTTTACTTTGATCTTATGTTTAAAAATATCCTTTAGTCTTCTTGCTTTGCCATTTAGATTTTTTTTTAAACTTAGATTTATAAACCTGCATCTTTACAATCTGACCTTAAGAGCATAGTGTACAGAAGAATTTCAACATGTGTGGGTAACAAAATGTTATTTCTCTGTCAGAAACATGGCCTCAACATTGTCTGAAGAGCAATTTCAGTGCAGCATCTGTTTGTACAGCTTCAAAAACCCTGTCTCTATCCCATGTGGGCACAATTTCTGCCTGGAGTGCATCAAACGTTATTGGGATGTGGCGCAAAAGTCGGATTGTCCACTGTGCAAAGAATCCTTCAGCAGTCGCCCCGAACTCAGGGTGAATTGGACCTTAAAAGAAATCACTGAAAGATTTCCAAGGTTGGTTGACTGTAACTATACTATAGTGCTTTATTTCAACGTTTTAGCACATTTGGTTGAAACTAATCAGATGTACATCATCATCTTAAAGCTTGTTAAAAGAAATGCCAGGATTCAAACCAAAGAGACCCGTCATTCCACTACTGCCAATTAGGTCTGGAGGAGAGATGGAGTTCAAGATCAAGGTGGGAGAAAGAAGTGGTTAAATGTAACGATGCTCATGGATTATCTTGTAAGGAACTCCAGATAATCCAAGATGTAAAATACATGTTTTCAACTTCAGCCTCTGCAGACTCGGATAAAGAAGACCCAAGAACAGTATCAACACATGATCCAGACCCGAATCAGAAAGACCGAGGAGATCAAACAGTCAATGGAGCTGAGCAAAGTGAGCATTGCTTTTTAATCATTTACAGACATGAACATTTCTCGGCCTGTTTGCTCTCTAAGAAACAAAACTTCGACCAATTTGTTTGTAGAAGCTCACACCAGAAGAAAAACAGCAGTGTTGTTCTGCTTCATGTAGACTGTATTTAAAAGACAGAGGAGCCTCCCCCTGCTGGTCATTTTAAAAAATGCATTAGCTTCACTTTTCAAGCCTGGAATCCACTTTTGGCTTTTATTTGCAGTTTATCCTGCTATAATATCCATGCAGAGTGTAAGTAACCTTGTGCACAAAAGACTCTGATTACAGGGCAGAGAAACTATGGAAACTCAAAAGCTAAAATCCTTGCATATCTTCTAAAGTCAGGATTACTTCAGTCAAAGTATTTTTCCATCTTTAGTAATTCATATATGGCAGCGTGGCTCTGTTTTAAGAGCTCTTGTGATCTTTTATTAGTTGTTTTTATTGATATAATAAACCTTCATTATGTGGACATAAAGAGACATGGAAAAGCAGGGCTGGAGGTGGGTTGGGACAATAGATCAACTGTTATCAGAGGACTGCAGGCTGCTCTCACTGAGATCATCTTCTTTGTCTTCTTTTTGGGGGAAATGTGCTAAATTATGGGCATATTAATAAGAATCATCGTATATAAGCAGCTTTACCCTAAGTTTAATTTGTTTTGAATTTCATTGAAGAAGGGGTAGCAAAGTACAAAGGTGGTGCATTTTAACATATTTCACATATTAATTAAACTCTTTTCATCTCTGCAGAGAAATAAAGAAAGAGAGATACAGGCCAGCGTTCAGGCTGCCACAATGATGGTAATTGCCATTGAGAGAAACCAGGCTTTGCTCATCGAGGAGATCGAACGGAAGCAGGAGGTGGCTGAGAAGAGAGCAGAGGAGCTTCTCAAGGAGATCAGCCAGGAGATCAATGAGCTGCAGAAGAGACGCAGTGAGCTGCACCTCCTGGAGCACATTGAGAACCCAGTTCAGCTCCAGCAGGTCAGAATCAGTATTTATGTTTAATATTTCTGCACAGCCAAGCAAGTTTAAAGCATCTAAAGTGATTGTAATATGATATGAATACAAACCGGCCTGTCTGCTTGTTAGTGAAATCATTTGATGGTGCTCATTTCTGTCACTGATGCTGTTTTAGAACTTTTTACATCTGGACGCTCCGATGTCCGTCAAGCACTGGGCTGACGTCAGAGTCCAATCGGAGAGCTACGCACGGACTGTGAGGAGAAATTTCTCCAAACTGGTCGACATCTGCCAAGAACTGGAGAGGAAGCTGTGTGCAGAAGGTCTGTAATCCTTATGATGACATGACATTATAGTCTCTGATTTTAGAACACAAGACTTTCTTTGCATCACCGGTTCCTTTGGTTTTATTATAATCCTGCCACTTTTTGCATTGCATATATATTTATATCATATTTTACACTATAAGTCTGCACATAACTAACTTTAGTGATACACTTAGGGTGCAAAAATAAATCTTGTAACATTCGCTAAAATATTAGTGAATATTTTAATTGTTCTACGTTAATGTTTAATGACACTAAAATGACACAGTTTCTTTTCTGATCTTTTGCAGAGGTAAACAAGATGAATAAATATGCAGGTATGTGTATGGATATGATATTTATATTGTGATTACGTTATATGGATTACACAAGACTGAAAATTTGTCACCACCATATCTAATAAAGACTCTTACTGATGTCAGTAGAAAGAAAGTGGCTCTTCACACTGATTCAAATAATCTTTATACATTTAAATGACTCAGAATACAGATACTCTGTTGCCAAAAAAGGTGACTTCAGTAATAATATGCTTCAAAACAACAGGGTTATTTTTTCATATTATTTCTTTAATCCTGAAAATTTGAATAAATCTGAAATAGCAAATCTTTTTATGTGTTTTTTTCTGTTTCTGTCTCCAGTGGATGTAACTCTGGATCCTGCTACTGCTGCTGGCTGGGTGGTCCTGTCCCCGGATAATAAAAAGGTGAGCTGTAATTATCAGCTGCATGATTCCTGACTGTAACACCTTAACAAGAGCTCGGAGTTAAACAAAGTCTTGTCCTGCTGTAAAAAATGATCCAACAAAGTGTTGATACATGTGCAGCTGTTTGTATAATTAAGTGTAAAGTCATTTGCTTAGTTAGTTATACACACCAGTTCAGTTTAGCCCTGTAATATTATTGGGAAAACACTTATTAAAACACCTATTATTGAGAAATTGCATTTCTTGTCTGTGAAATTAGAGTCTGTGAATTACAGACAACAGCTAATGGACGACAAATATTATGCAGGAACTAAAATGACGGAAACTAGTGGATCAGAAGTCAGGCAGATGCAAAATAATGACAAGTACGGCATCAGTAGTTGTTGTATGAATGTGATCGTGGCAATCCACAGGTGAGCATGAGCTACCAGCAGGGGAGGACCCCGCTACCTGACGACCCCCGCAGGTTCAACTCCTGCGTCGCCGTGCTGGGAAAACAAAGCTTCACATCTGGGAAACGTTACTGGGTGGTTCAGGTAGGATAAAAGGATAAAATAAATAACTGCTAAACAGGGCCGTGCAGAGAGGTTTAAAGGGGCGGGTGCTCAAAGTTAAAAAGGGGCACATTGA
Source organism: Rhamphochromis sp. 'chilingali' (assembly GCF_963969265.1). Taxonomy (NCBI): domain Eukaryota; kingdom Metazoa; phylum Chordata; class Actinopteri; order Cichliformes; family Cichlidae; genus Rhamphochromis; species Rhamphochromis sp. 'chilingali'. The sequence goes on along the minus strand of NC_137929.1, from coordinate 42,070,248 downwards.
ACCAGGCTGAATAACAACAACACACATTCATCAAGAATCTATAATGGGAAGGGCAGGGCTGTGTTGGTCTGAGACTGTAGACATTAAAAAGTCCATAGGAGAGATGGTAGCTGATTAAATGTCATGAGATAATAACAAAATGCAAAGATTGGTGACAGCGCTTGGAACCATAAGGCAACAAAAACTGTGAGAAATAATTTAGGCTCTGCCTGTGAATCACTCTTTGCTTCTCTTCTTCCTTCCATCCCATCATTTCATATATCACTCTCCACTTGCTGTCTATCTGAGAACAAGGCACAACTTGCTATTGCAATAAACTATAATCTAATTATCCACACCTAACAACTCTTGCACTTAATCTAAATGATGAGAGAAAAATGTTATAGCACTGCCTTTAGTAGCCTCACACAGCTCCTGCTGTTTCCTCCTCATGTCCTTACCAGCCATGTCTGGACAATGTTATATCATGAGTAATATTTTTTTTTTAAATCCATCTAAATAAAACACACACATGCACGCGCACACAGTGACATGTTAGACCTTCTTCAGAATACTGTATATACTATGGGCATCACAGTGCTGATCCAGAATCCTTACATTATTATTTATTACTAGAGCTACAATAATAAAGCAATGAGGAGGGGGAAGTAATAAATATGAAATAATGTCATTATGATGATTCCATTTGTTTCACTATCCACTCTGTGCAGGGGCAAAGCTTATTACATTTTTAAACTGTAGAGATACAATCATTTTACTGCTGTAAAATCCAACTTTTGTCTTATTTAAAATATAAATCTAATATAATCTGCTTCTTAATGTATGTTCTTTAAAATACAGCGTGTGTTTTTAATATATTATAATTATAATAATTATTATGTGGACATGGATATTAGATCGTTTTTTAGTGAAATATAATCCCTCCAGAAAGGCAGGAAAAGCCCGGAAACTTACTTTAAAACTAAATATGTTTCTAAATACTTTAAAACTAAATATGTTCCCTAAAACGGTGACAGAGCTACAGACCCATGACAGCCTTACACAGGTAGCCAGCAGCTGTGACCAGCACTACTTGTGCAGTTAATAAAAGGACAGGTAATGTTTGTCGCGCTGTTGCGCACACAGCACGCTCGTTTGTTTCAGTTCGTCAGTTGCAACAAGACAGCTTACCAACGTGTACGTAATAAGCTAATACTCCTGGGTGCTACACACTACAGTGTACGCTGTACACCTACTTACTGGGTTTGTCGCATCAGTCTGTGTCTCTGAGTTAACTTGTGTTTCTCCTACAGCTCCGGACTGCTAAAAATGCGCGTGCTCTTTGTGAGCTCGTTCCCGGCTCGTAACCAGCGCGTTCTGCCGTCAAGGGCGATCATTGGTTAAATGGATCATGTGACTGATGCAAGCCAGATCCTTTTATTTAGCAAAACTGTGATTAATAGTTAAATATTATTGTTGAGGGGCACAGACAGGACTCCGCACGCACACACACATAAAATATATATATATATATATATATATATATATTTTTTTTTTTTTTAAAGTTGCCTCAACAAAAGGGCACTTTTGGCACCCATCAGGAAAGGGGCGGGTGCTCAAGCCCCTCTAGCCCCCCCCTCTGCACGTGCCTGCTGCTAAACAGCTTATAGTCGTGATCAGTGTGAATATTATCCAAAGTGGAACACAACAGCTTTATTTAGAGTAAGATTTGGATTGAAATACACCAAAGAAAATTACACATGAACACAACGACACAACCTGTGACTAGGACTGTATAATGTATATGATCTAAACAAGCAGGAAAATAAAACTCTTTACGCCCCCTGGTGGCTACATGATGTTCACTTCTGATTTTATATCTGCTGTGTTTACTGTCAGAAAAAGTTTATTATCATTTAAAAAGCAACCTAAAGAAATGAAGCTCTGCTCTGCAGTTTAGCATCATTTTGTCCTTCTTTGTGTTTCAGGTTGGGGATAAAACAGACTGGGATCTTGGGGTGGCCCAGGAGTCCATCAACAGGAAGGGCGCCATCACAGTTCGCCCTGATAACGGTTACTGGGCGATATGCCGACGTAACGGTGGAAGCCTGTATGCCTGCGCTGGGCCCGCCGTCACTCTTCACCTTAAAGAAATTCCTCAGAAAGTCGGTATATTCCTGGACTATGAAGAAGGCTCGGTGTCCTTCTACAACACAGAGGCAAAGACTCACATTTATACTTACAGCGGGCTCACTTTCACTGAGCCGCTGTATCCGTACTTTAACCCCTGCATACATGACAACGGGAAGAACACGGCCCAGCTGGTCATCTGCCCGATCGAGGCTGGGATCACTGTAGACACTTCAGCACGTTGAGCGAGAGACTCGGAGGATCCTTTTTAAAACCTCGAGAGCATCCACATTCATTGTCTGGATAAGTTGTAATCTGTAAATGCAAACAAAAGACCAAGAACAGGAGAAAATATTCTTCTCCCAAGTGTAAAGCGAACACCCTGAATATTGTCCTGGTACAGACTGCAAGCCCAAGCTTAGCTCCTGCAAGGTGTTTGGATATATTTATTTATTTATTTATTCATTCCAGTCAAAAGCTATAAGTTAACCACAAGGTTTGCTAATGTCTCTTAATCTTCCTGATGATATCTATAAAGAGGTTTTTAAAAAGAGCTAAAGATCCAAGCGAGGGTTCATCTGAACCATCCACTTATGTCTGCTAAGGGAGGACAAATGTATGTAAATGAGGATAAAACTTCCACTGATAAGTCCACAGTTATCTGACAACGACACATTAGTGATGGTTTAGGAACTATAAGATGCACCTATACACGATCACTACGGTGGATAGCACTGCATGAATCCTGCCTACATTTTTACACTACTCATTCTTTGGTAATTTATTAATATGGTATAACTTATATTATAGCTCAAGGCCTGATTTAAAAGAACTTTATGAATCCAACTTTGTTTGGATCTTTGGTTTAAGATCAGGGACACGTCACATGGTCTTATGAGTTCAGAGGTGCAAGTCTGTTTTAGTTGGTAGCACGTAGATCATAGTACCACAATAGTATATTAACATCAGTATATCATGTGCATGTAAGACATTGAGTATATATAATTTCTTGTCATTATTGTAAAAATTTGGATTATTGTGATGTATTTAAGCTGAAATAAATGTGAACTGAATCCCTGAGAGTCTGCTGTGTTCTTTTAACTTTTTATCCCAACACAGAGTTTAGACAAATTCTAAAGTTAGAATTAGAAAATGGAGCACAGAAAACAAAAGATAACAAGCAGAAAGTCATGACACACTGTTCATGGTACAAAAGTAATACTCTGGAAACAAAAAACAAGTAACTCCACAAACTAAATCCTAACTACAGCATTAGCAACAATAAAGGTTTCAGATACTAGAATGTAAACAGGATCAAACTAAGAAAAAATACAATTAAAACAAAAAGAAAAATGACTCAACAACCTCTCGTGGGGTAGTCAAACCACTGGTGACAGACAGAGCACAGGAACATACCTCCATAAGCAACAAGTCATCAAAGACCGACACAAAAGCTGACATCAAACCACGTTGTCTGCACGCTGCGTTTCTTTGCATCATGGATGGTGAGTCAGACTCATTCTGTGTCAGCACTGTATTGAACTTTAGAGTATCTTATGTGGGGCAGAGCACTGAAGCTGCACTGAAGCTGCTTTCAGTGCTGGAGGTGCTGGAAGATCTTTTTAAAATGTCTTCATGTATTATGTTTATAGATGATGTACAGTGTTTGCTTGTAGGTTTATCGTTAAAGAAGCAGCACTTTAATGAGTTTATTTGAACAAGGGTTTCTTTCCTGTTATTTACCAATAGAAATACTTTCTTAAATCCTACTTCTGCTACTTAATTATATTTGTGTATTTGTATCCCAATAACTACAATAAAAAAGTGTGCTTTATCCTGCTTGAGTAGCACGGCTCAAAGGTCATACATTCAAAATTCATAACTGACTTGTAGCAACAGCAACTACAGTGGGAGAAAAAAACATCATTTCCTTTTCACAGAATCTCACACTGCTTAATATTTCTTACACTTAGTGCAACTTACATTTGTGCACAGGTGCTTTTACATTACACTTATATTTTACACTTCACTTACATTTACACATTTTACAGTGTAAAAGTAAACAAAATGTAAAATGCAAGTTACAGTTAAATTGTACAGTTACACTAACATTTTACAGTGTAAATGTAAGCGAAGTGTAAAATATAACTTATATTTACATTTTACAGTAGCACTTGCATTATAGGTTACACTTGCATTTTGCTCTTTGCTTTTTCACAAATGTTGTGCTATACCCTGTGTGTTGTATTAAGTGACAATTGCACTTCTTTGTCTTGTGCTTAAACATGTTGTACAGAAAGTCACAACCTTCTGCCGTTGGGCATTATACTAAGCATATCTGAATTTGTAGTCAGATGAATGAAAAGGGGCTCAAATGCAGGAGTCCTGAACAAAAGTTAAAGAGTTTATTTACAATGCAGCTTACTTAGAATGAGAAAATATGCAGATAAGATAGGGTTTTGGTACCAAAAAATACTCCTTTTCTCATTTTCTGTACACTAATAGTTTCTGAACAGCACAGTTAGGTACGGTGACATTCTGTCAGTTCAAATGTGGATCGTTTTTCTGCCAGTTTATATTTTCTTTAAGTGTGGACCTAAAAAACATCTGTAGTCTGAACTGTGACTGAATGAAATGAGCAGCAGTTTGTCGTTGAGTGGAGCACACATGGGAGCAGACACTGACCCACAGTAACATTTTTATTGACCACTAGGTGTCGCTGTAGCCCTAAAATTCACATAGAACTTATTGACCGTAAGCGCAGAATGAAGCAGTGATTGTAGCTTTCTGTTGTCTCCACTAAAAGCTGCTGATGACTGAAACATTCGGCAAGTGGCGTGATTTAACAGATAAACCCATGTGAAGGATAAAAGTCCCGGAAACACTGGCTCTGCTCTGCCTGTACATCTCTGAGTGTGTGGGTGGGGAACAGACTGAGGCATGAACACTATCCACTTTGCTGTCACTGCTTCAAGGCGGAAAGCATTTGGAGACAATCGAGCTCCTGTCAAAATAAAAATATTGCTCACCGATCCCAAACAGGATGTTGCACATCTGTGACAGCAAAGGGTTAAAGATTTTTATTTTATTTTTTTTTTAATTTATTGCAGCTTTGACTAAACCTGATATGTGTTTTGGTTTCGGTTACAGCTGACCATCACCTGACTGCCACACTAACAACAGTCTCCAGTATAACAGACACTGAGGAGTGCACAATTAAGCAGCAGCTGTGATAAATGTGGACAAAAGCACTGAAGGGGCTTTTGAAGTAGACAAGGCAGTATCCTCATGAGACCCTGAACTGGGATGCACAGATCGCATCCTGACTGTCTGGCATAAAAGTCCAGACTGGCATCTGTGAAAAGAAAACTGTTGTATAATAAATATGCAGTATATAGACAGCTCTCCCTTTTTAGCCATGCTTTGATTTGAATGCCACCGTCTCTGTGATGCTTCAGCACAAGACTTGTTACAGACATTCAAATCTTTCCCAGAGGAACAATGATGCCGGTTTTGCTGATTTCCTCATCTTTTATCAGGTTGTATCACAAGAACCAGTCGCAGGTTTTTTTCCGAGATTTTGGCTACGGCTCAAATATGTTCATAAATTTCTGATTTTTCCACTGCGAGAGTGAGAATCGTCATGTCCTCCTTTTTTTCCAGGCGCCTGATTGACACAGGCCAGGACATCATCCCAGGCTGCTCTGTTTGTGCAGATGATTACTCCTTATTTTGTGTTTCAGCTCATGTGTTGGACTGGATGGATTCTGGGCGATCTGTAAACTATTTGCTGACTGAATTTTCTCGGCAGGTCGAAACAAACCTCAGGTCACCAAGAAATAAACTAGTGCTCCCTGTGGCCTCTCCAGCCCTGCCTGGGACAGAAATCTACTCCCCACCAGTGCCACTCAGATCTCCATAACAACACTTTACACTAAATTTACAGTTTACAGTGATATTTAAAGCAACGGCATATACACCACTTATATAAATATTTCCCAGGTCTATTAAATCGCTTACATCCCAGCACAGTAGTCTTACACTAGCAGACATATTTATCTATAGAAGAGGTACACATAGATTTATCCTTGTTGACAAGTAAAAAAAAAAAAAATGATAAAAAAAACACTTAATCGAAAGCTCTCTATCTTCCCAAATAAACAGCAGGAAGTAAGCTTAAAAAAGATGATTTTTTCCACATCAGCCCCTCTGATGGTGACAGGGGTAGGAGGAGGAGCCTGCTTCCTAAAGTCCATAATCAGTTCCTTTGTCTTTGTGATGTTAAGTTGTAGGTGGTTTAGCTCACACCACTCGACAAAGCTGTCTACCACACTCCTGTACTCCTCCTCTTGTCCATCCCTGATAAAGCCCACAATGGTAGAGTCATCTGAGAATTTCTGCAGATGACATGACTGAGACTTGTACCTGAAGTCAGATGTGTAGAGAGTGAAGAGGAAGGGTGATAGGACCGTCCCCTGCGGCGCTCCCGTGCTGCTCAGGATGTTATCTGAGCGGCAGTTCTTTAGTCAGACATGCTGTGGTCGACTTGTTAAATAGTCCGTAATCCAACCAACCAGTGGGGCGTCCACCTGCATTTCCATGAGCTTATTCCCCAGCAGTGATGGTCTGATTGTGTTAAAAGCACTGGAGAAGTCAAAGAGCATGACCCTCACAGCGCTCCCAACAATGTCCAGATGAGAATAAGCCTGGTCCAGCAGGTAGATGATGGCCTCCTCCACACCGATACGAGGTTGATAAGCAAACTGCAGGGGGTCCAGCCAAGGCTCCACCAGCAGACGCAGATGTTTCAGGATGAGTCTCTCCAGCGTCTTCATGACATGTGAGGTCAGAGCCACTGGCCTGTAGTCACTGAGGGTCGGCGGGTTGATCTTTTTAGGGACAGGAACCACGCAGGATGTCTTCCAGAGTGATGGGACTCTCCGCATTTCCAGGCTCATGTTGAAGATCCGTTGTAGAACTCCAGACAGCTGGGAAGCACAGCACCTGAGGGCCCTGGGACTGACACCATCAGGGCCAGCAGCTTTGCTAGAGTGGAGTCTGCCCAATTTTTTTTTGATGTCATCTGCTGAGAGGGACAGGGTGAGACAGTCTGAGGGGGCAGGAGAGGGGAGAAGAGCTGGGTGTGGAAACAGGAGACGCAGGGCAGTCAAACCTATTGAAGTGCAGATTAAGGTTGTTAGCACTTTCCACGTCCCCATCCATCCCAACACCTCTCTTTTGTCTCAGGCCAGTGATAGCCCGCATTCCATTCCACACCTCCCTAGTGTTGTTTTCCTGCAGTTTGTTTTCCAGCCTCCGTCTGTAGGACTCTTTACCCTCTGCAATCTTGGCTTTCAGCTCCTTCTTTCAACAGGAAAGAAGCAAAAACATTTAGAGCATTCACATTCATCCATCCTGTCAATGACCCGTACTACCACATCCCACTTCTCAGGTGAACACAGACACTCTCACAGTGAACTCATTGTCCTGATCATGGAACCAGTTTTAGACTTTGTGGCATCTCCAGTTTGTACACTAAAAGTTAATGTCAGGCCACCACACGGCTGTTATGCCTAGTTGATGCTTGACAACCTAATAAAATCTGGACTTTTTACATTTGGTTGTGAGCAACTGTGTTCTAACTCATACCTGTGTAATTTACAAACCTCAGTTTGTTGTTTAAACCAACTGAATCAGCCTGTGTGTAAACCCAAAACTTACGCCGCCCCTCTGACCCCCTCATACTACATTTAGTTGCTGTTTTTAGAGAGGAGGAGTTTCAGTCGTCTTGTTTGCATAATCAAAGGAGGTGACAGCAGTCTCCCGAGTCTGCTAATAGGTGAAGGAGTCGACCAATATTACCAATATCTAGGGGAGAGAAAACTGATAAAAGCCACTTCAAATTGACTGATAACAAACTGACTGATATTCAACCCCTCGTTCACTGACATTAAGCTGATCAAAATGTCTGGGTTATGGATTTGTACTGCTGATGTTAAATGTTGAGCCAGTTCTGTCACTAATGATGAAGTTTCAGTCGGCGATCTTGTGTTTTCACCTTTCTGATCTTGGATGTGAACATTGACTGCAGCTCTTCACGTCTGTCGGCAGGAGTTTAGGACTCTCGGTGCTGCCACATGACTGCATCAGTGAGCAGGTGCACATGTGTTTCTAATAAAGTGGTCTGTAAGTGTACAAAGCTTATTATTGGTTAACGAAACATGATGTGTGTTAATGGTTAAACTACCAGACTTTCAGACTGAAGGCCAGAGTCTGTATCCTGTGTAAAAATGCAAAATATTGATATTTTTTTCTTAGTTAAGACAAGATAAAGATTGTTGCTTGGATTAAATATAATCTTGTTCACAACATTAACCACATGTTACATGCTGAGAACATTTAGCTAAGGTCTTGTGTTTGTTTCAGATAATAAATCTGTATTAAGACTCAAGGCTCACACCGAAGGCCCTCAATCAGGAGTTCTCTCAGGTCACCTTGACCATGCCTATATGCCTACATGCCTAAATGCCCTCAGTTACTTCCATCTGATTGGCCAATTAGATCCTTGTGTTAGCAGTAGAGCAGGTGTGTAAGTATAAGAGGTCTGAGAGGCAAAACCTGCTCTCTCTTTACAAGTTTGTTTCTCTTATTCAGGTGAGCTAACAACAAATGACACACCTGATCTAAACAATATAAAAGCTGGATCTAAATTAAGAAAAGGCCCCCATTTCAACCTGGTGATAATGTCTGCTTCATGTTGTGAGGTGGATGTTTCCTGATCTGTAACCACGACCAGGTATCACCTGATCCAGCTGGTATGTGGAGGTTTTGGCAGCGCCGGGAACATTAAACATTCTTCAGATGTGAGTCAGGTTAGCACAACGCTGTGGGCTGTTTTATGTTCGTGCCTTTTGATGAGATCTTGTGGTTTGTTGACTGAAACAGTAACAAGGAAAAAGTACGTGTAGAGCAATGTTGAAGTACTTCACTTTGCGCTTACTTGTGTTCAGAGTTTTCTTCATCAGCTGAACTACTGCTACTTCACACTGAACCAACATGAGGCTGCACCGGTGATTTGTGTCAACAAGTATTGAATGGACTCCTGAAAATTGGGAGCAGCCGTTCCTCTCCGGACACTGTGCAGCCTGCTGTGGTCATACATCACTTCCAAAACGTAGTAACGTGCAGAGCTTGGTCAGAGCACCTTAGCATCACATTTTAACAAATGAGCTTCCTGTTCTGTTCAGTGGCAATTTAGTAATTCAAAAAATGCTCCTTGTCCCACTTCCTTCCTGTTACTAAGATGTTTAAGGATCCAAACACACTGGTTTTGCTGTTCCTAAATAAGATATGTGAACAGGGGTAACAGTGGCATCACTTATATAAGATTATATTATATAAGAACATTATTATGTGTAATACTGAGCTCTGTGTACTTCATCAAGATGCAAACAGTGAAACGTTGCTTATGTAATAATACAACAAAGACACATTAATAATTAATCTGACCGTTTATTCATAACATACCTTTAAACACTCCGCTTTACACACAAGACGTTCAGCTGGACTCATTGTGTGGACGTGACTCATTTATTTGAGCACAGCTGTGTACATGTGCATAAGTGACTTGAATGATTGATAAATGAATGCAAATGAACACGTACTGTGTCTTTCCTACGGCTGTCCTGAATTTTAGGTTTTGATTTTGAAGGATTTTGTTTTTCTGGTTGATCTTAGATTTTGTCCTCTGAGCTGACGATGGAGCGAGTGTTAACCAGAACAAGAGAAAAGATTTAGTGCTAAAGTGACAAAAGGACACAGAGAGTTCTACAAGATTTTGATATTAATTCGAATTCGATGTTATTCAGTGTAAGAAATCTCATCATGTTGCACAGATAGCTTTGGTGTGTACCAGAGTAGCTAGAAGTTTCAATTTCATGTGAATTGAAACTAAACTAAGAACAGAGAGAACACACCTCTGAAAAAGCCAATATTGGGAAATATTTCCTTTTTTTTTCCCTAAGCGCTGATAAAACTTTGTGCAGGACACTTGATAAATGGCACTTGCAACATCATGAAGTTAGTGTGCACACTAAATAATAATTACTAATATTAATGATTAACTTCAGATTAATGCACAATACGCATCATTAATCTGCAACTGAGTCTGCTGGAACTGACAGACACATTGTATGATGGCACACAGAGAAGGACCAACGTTCCCTCCAATGTGTGACTGAGCCGGGGTTTTCTGTTTATTCTTCTCTCAAAGATAAGATGGAGCTCTACAAAACCGGTTTGGCTCTCTGAAAATCTTTCTGCAACTCGGAGCTGATAAGCTGAAGTTGCCACTTGCGACCTGACAAAGCAACAAATCTGTGATGTGCATGCTCATAGACGGCTCCTCCTCTGCATCGATTTTCAAGATCCGAGGTTAAACGAGCTGCGGGTGCAAAGGCGAACTTGTGTCATGTGACAAAAATGCAAGTTAGTTAAAACTAAAAAGCATTTAAGTTTGTTAACCTTCTATGAATTACACAGAAAAGAAGAGAAAACTATTCTGAACAATATTATTAAATTGTATTTACTGAGATTTTACTGTAAGTAGTTACTGTGACAGTACTTTTTGTTTTATTCTATATCATTATGTTTAATCAATATAAACATGTGATAGTCCCTGCTTTAACCTCTGTTTGCTCAATCACTGCGCCTTATTTCTTGCTATGGATTACCTACAGTGGAGTCAGCAGCTGAAGCTGAAGAACCAGAAACACCAGACTGACTGCAAAACCTGCGAGAATGAACTCAGGGAGGAGCTCGTGTAAATAATCTCAGCACAAACAAAGAGCACCTGTGAGGAGTATTTAAGTGTCTGTAGGCTGAATGTGAACTACACAGTACGAGCTGCATCTGTGAGGATCGGGGCTGCCAGCATGTCCACCCAAACAGGTACAATGTTATTATTATTACACTGCAGAAACTGGAAGATGAAACTGTAAACTGTGAGAGGAAACAATGTATACCAAGTTGAGGCTTTTCTTTAAATGTATCAGATTACTTTTACTCAAAAATGTAGTTACTGAGTTATAGTAAATGGCATGAATGGTTAGAAACATGTTTTAAAACAACACAACAAAAATGAGCTACTTAATCAGTCGCATTTAGGTTTTTAAGGTCAGTTTTCTGGTGTGGGAAACAGGAATCTACAACAATCTGTCTGAGTTTCAGTATTTTATACTCATTGGTAAATATAGAAAATACTTGTGCTGGGTGGGTGATCCCTCTGTGGTGTGTTGGAATAATGAGCAGTAAGAAGTCGAACAATCAGCACAGGGAGCTTAAAACAACTGAACCTGTCCTGAAAAAGAGCCGATTTGCAAAGTATGATTCAAAGCGACATATTGCGCTAAAAGTGGAAACAAACTAGTCTGTTAAGTGTAAGTGGTGTCAGCCTCTGTAACATGACACACTTTTATTGCAGTATTGAGTATTCACACTGAGTATTTGTAAAAGTGCACTTTGTCTTGATTTTTTGCTGGTGCAACATGTTGGAATATTTGTTGGAAACAAATAGTCAGATTTAGGTCCCCTCTAGACGTCTTCAATGATGATCTTAAAATCCATTCTGCAGCTTTTTTGGCTGGTAGAAGCAGAACCAGACGTTACATGATCACAGCTCAGTTAACACCATTAAATGAGGTTCATCTGTAGTTTGCAGTCTGTGTTGGGACTTTTTATTGCTCTGTTACTGCGAGCTTTCATTGCTTTTTGACTCAAAAACAAAAATGGATGTTTTAAATTTAATGAAAGGATGGATAAAGCAGCATTTTCAGACTTCAAGTTTTCTATTTAAAGCAGACAAAAACAATCCAGAGTCTATTATCTTGAGCAGACATGTGATCTCACATATTTGACATGTGATTCAAAACAAATCAACCACAACACAAAAAAAGAAAAAGGCTGCCAGGATCTGTCAAGATGTTAAATATACTTTTGAACTATGCCTCCAGCTACCATCTGCAAACAGGACAGACAGGACTGACTCTTTTTGTGGTATTTTCCAGTGACAAACATGGCCTCGGTACCATTGGAGAATCAGTTCCGGTGCTGCATCTGCCTGGACACCTACACGGATCCCGTCTCAATCCCGTGTGGACACAACTTCTGCCTGGATTGCATCGAAGGCTACTGGGACACGAAGGACAAGTCGGAATGTCCGCTGTGCAAAGAGACGTTCAAAGAGCGACCGGAGCTGAGGATCAACCGAGCTTTTTCCGACATGATTGAATTCTTTAAAAGGTCTGTTTTACTTCCATACTCTTTGTGTCCCAATCCCAGTATCTTTATTGCCAATGTACAAGTGCAACAAAAGTGAGGGCGGTAATGTACGGTGTTAAAAATAAATAAATAGCGATAATAATATACAAAATGAGAGACATACAGTAAATGTGTGTACACCAGTCCCTGCATTCACGATGCTGAATTAGAATTAATTTCTTAAAACTGCTTTAATTGTGTGTGGTTTCATGGCTGTGGAGTAGGAAGCAGATCCAGGATCAACTGACCAATCACGTTGTCTGCCCATTTAGTTAGCATTAGCCAAGAAGTTAGCTCTATTAAAAACTTTCACAAGGAAACCGACATATCTTAATTTGGCTAATATCCAACCTAACTTGATTATAGAGCCTTACTCTACCTTAAATGCCACATATATTGACCATGAAGTGCAATGTCACATACAGTGCATGTTTACACCATGTCCAGCTGGCTATGCATTGTGTTTCTGGCACACCAGAGTCCCTTAATTTGAATTTATTGTCTTGTTCCGTTTTGTGTTCTCTTCCAGATGGCAGATATATTTGAATATATTCAATGATATTTAACATTATCTTCAAAAGGTCTTTGTCACCCACACTGATGCATGGGGAGGACGTCAAGCCCCCGGCACACCAGCTATCAGACCGTGAAGACGTGCCCTGTGACGTCTGCCACGGGAACAAGGCGCCGTCGGTGAAGTCGTGCCTGGTGTGTCAGGCGTCTTACTGTGAGATTCACCTCGTGCCTCACCAGAGAGATCCAGCGCTGCAGAGACACTGCCTCACAGATCCAGCAATCTTCAACACCAGCCACCTGTGCAGAAAGCACAACAAGCCCCTGACGATGTTCTGCAAGCAGGATCACACAACTGTGTGCTCGAAATGCACAGAGGGCGACCACAAGCACCACAAGATTGTCCCCATGGAGAAGGAGAGCAGGAGGGTGAAGGTGAGGGAAAAGCTTCTTCCTTTGCCCTGCGTTTTTTGGGAGGGAGGGGGGGTTTCCTGAGCTCACAGATTTTTGTGTGTTCTTCTTCTCGCTGTCTCATTTTTACATTGTTTGATCTTCTCCAGATGAATCTGAGGGAGACAAAGTCCGACATCCAACAGATGATCCAGGACAGGCTGAAAAAAATGGAAGACATCAAAAGTCCAGTGGATCTAAGCAAAGTAGGTCGTTGATTGGTTCAAAAAGTCAGGCTTGCAACCAAGTAGTTCATTTATCAGTTTATTTATTTATCTAGTTGATCATTTTAATCAATAGAGGGCCACAGAGAGAGAGATCCAGAGCAGTTCTCAGATCTGCAGCATGCTGATAACCGCCATCGAGAGGCAGCAGGCCGAGCTCGCCAAGGATCTCGAGGAGAGGCAGCTGGAAGCCGAGAGGAAAGCTGAGGAGCTGCTCGAAGAGCTGGAGAAGGAAATCCACGAACTGCAGACGAGGAGCAGCGAGCTGCAGCACCTGGAGCTCACGCGGAGCTCGCTCCACCTCCTACAGGTCAGATTTATCTGCTGCATTTTACCGTCTCTCTGCTGCATCCGCATCTTAAAGCTGGTGCTCACAAAAAGCTCCCTTCTGCTTTTAGAGTTTCCCGTCTCTGAGCAGGCTCCCGGCCACCAGAGATTGGTCAGAGGTGGCAGTGCACTCTGATAACTCCCTGGGGATCGTCAGGAGAGCCGTTTCTATGCTGGGGGACATGTGCCAGGAAGTTGCAAACAAACTCTCAGCAGAGGGTGAGTAACCCTACAGCAACATGAACAACAAATCATTGTAAAAATAAATATATTATCTAATTCTTTAACTTCTTTGTCATGCAGAAGTGGACAAGATGAGTGCATATGCAGGTATGATCACAAATATATAGTGAGACAGTTTTTCCTATAAATTTTTTTTGAGCTTCATCAGTACCTGACCTGCTGTTTTCTTCTTGTATCTGCAGTCAATGTGACCCTGGATCCCGAGACAGCTTCAGGCTGGCTGGTCCTGTCCCCAGATAAAAAGAAGGTATCAGCCTATAATCACTGACTCTATCACGATAACAGTAAACACACTTAGATGGACATGCTGATTTTGTAAGCTTTTTATGCTCAAGTGGAGAAGGAGATTCAGAATGAAAGTTTCTTTGGCAGCGATGATGAGCCCATTGTTGATCCTCAGGTGAGCCTCGCCAGCCAGAAGAAGAAGACTCTGCTCCCAGACAGTCCCCAGCGGTTTGACTCCTGCGTCTGCATTTTGGGGAAACAAAGCTTCACATTTGGAAGACGCTACTGGGTAGTTCAGGTGGGATCAGGATCTGGAAGTCATGTCCTTAAGAAATAGAAAAAAAATCCAACAAATACCAGAGATGCTTCTAGCCCTTCAGTTGATGTTTTTGCATTATATACTGTATTTACATGTATGATTGCACAATTTAATAAATCTCTTCACCAATGTCCCATTTTCTTAGCAAAATATAAAGAAAGTAATGTAGTTTTCAACACAACTGGGGGGAAAAGCTATTATTCATAGTGGTTATTATTTTCTCTTCCTCTTGCTTTTTCCATCTAATTCTTTGTACACCGTGTTTCAGGTTGGGGATAAATCAGACTGGGATCTTGGTGTGGCCCAGGAGTCCATCAACAGGAAAGGTGCCATCACAGTTCGTCCTGAAAACGGTTACTGGGCCATCTGCCGGCGAAAAGGTGGCAGTCTGAGCGCCTGCGCCGGGCCCTCGGTCACCCTCAACCTTCACGAAATCCCCAAGAAAGTCAGCATATTCCTGGATTATGAGGAAAGGTCAGTGTCCTTCTATGACGCAGAGGCAAAGACTCACATTTATACTTACGGTGGATGCAGCTTCAGTGAGCCTCTCTACCCGTATTTCAACCCCTGTGTTCAAAACAACGGGAGAAACGTGGCCCCGCTGGTTATCTGTCCTCTCGAGGGAGGTGTCAGGGAAGAACAGGACACAGGCATCGATTTAACCGTATGATGTGACGCTAACTAATGTTTTAGATCTCATTCCTGTGCTTCCCCTAGATGATTAAAATGGTTGTTCCTACAGAAACCACATGTCACATGTCTGAGTTAGCAGGCAGTCCAGCTGCAAGAGGCACTAACACTCGTCTCACGCATGCGTCTTTGTTCCACAGGTGATGTGAACAGTGTGCACAATGTTATTAAGCAACCCTGCCACTGGCTAACATAGCAAGTTACTTCTGTTTGAGTGTGCAAACCCTAGCATAACCTGTACAGCCTGTAAGATGGGAGTAAGTTTTGCTCTCTCTGTCATGAAGTGTGTGGGTTTTTAACTTTTATTATTCAAATCTTCACAAAATACTACTAGACTAGTATTTACTGTACTTGAGATGCAAAAGTTGAAACTGAAAATAAATTCTAGTTTTTTGGGGGAAAAAAAGAAAAACAAACAAAACTCAAATATGCGTTTTTGGGTCCTGTTATTTTGAAGGAAGCTGATTTGTTGTATATTTTAATGTGAGGTCTAAATAAGCTGCACATCAGGCTTCACATAGAGGAGAAATCCAGCTTTAATGTTTGAACATTAAGGCCTTGAATTAGTATTTGTTTTTTGTATTTTTCAGACGTTGTTGTTCAGATGTTCTGTCATCAGACAGGTTTGTCAGAATATACATTTTAATTTTTGGTTTCTTCTAAGGCATACTGAGACGTTCTGACTTTAAAAACTCTTGCATTTCATCACATTTGTGCTGAAAGTACCTAAAGCTCACCCTGAAACATATCCTATATCAGTGCCCAGACAACAAACTGAACAACTTATTTTCCTGCACTTGCACACAGTAAAACATAAATCCCGGCACCTCAGTACACACACAGATCACATCAACAGAGGGCCCTATGAGTGCATGATCCAGAAGGCCTCATAAGAGCTCCTGTAACTACTTAAAAACATGCTTTAGTGCTTCCTTTATTACCTCCTTAGAAACACTGAACCATATGATAGAGATCATCCACCATCAGACCCATCATGCAAACAAAAAAATGTGCACAGGTCATATAACAGTTAGTTAAAAGTTTATTTAGACCCTGTTAACAGAAAAAGGATTAAACAGATGTGGTGTGTGTTCAGTAAAAAAAATTACATCAAACAGTAACAGAGTATTTTAACCTTCCTGCCTTCTTGGGACCTTTTTGTGCCACTGCTATGTGTTAAATGGCTGCCATTTCCACTGTGTTCAGTGGAATATAACCAAACTTGCCACAGGATAGTTTTTACCTGTCAATGTTAATATTCCAGTGTGAATTCCTTAAATCAGCCTAAAATGGCTGAGCAGCAGAAATCCCCACACCCATCACCCTGGGGACCATTTTCTGCCCATTGACTTCCATTATAAACGCTATCTTTCAACCCCAAATTATCATCATATGATTTTATTTTTTCTTCTTTTCTTGGATGTCAATGAAGACTCGGGGCCTTGAAGTTTTAATTTTTAAATTGCAAAAAAAATGCAAAAAAAATAATGGCAGGTCAAAATGTATGTTGGTGCCAATCTTTGGTCCATCTAAAGGCCTACTTATAATGACAATCACATATTACTTCAACTGGTTTTTTGTGGAAATATTTAGTTTCGTTTTTTGGTTTTTGGGGCTTATAACACAGGGCGCTCATGTAATAACACTGGGATTTGAAGGGTTAAAACAACGAAAATATAATTAAAACTTTACATGAATATTTCAGGGAGAAGTAGTTTTACAAGGTTGGTTAATTTAAAGTGGAATAAAATATGGATATATGGTCTTTTTATGGCGTGGCTGAGAATGGTCCCTAGGGTGATGGGTGTGAGTTTTTTAAAGGATGGCAGGAGGGATAAATATTTAAGCGATTCTGAGTCTGACGTCAGAGCACAGTTCTGCTGGATGTGAGCAGACGTAAGTACTCGGCATCTTTATGGTTTTGTTCCTCCCTCCTATAATTGTTGCTCTGCTCATTTTACTAGGCCTGGGCCCTGTTCTGAGTCACAGTGAGCAGATCCAGATAATGGAAAATACCCCGAGTGTGCTGAACCTAACATTGACAATCAGGATAAGCGGACACACAAAGCTGGTTATCAACATGATAAGTTAACTCAGTGTTTCCACTGAGCAGGTGTCAGTATGTGACCAATCACAAATGGTGGTGTAGAGGTTAAACACACAATGCGGACTGAAAGACAAAGCTGCAGCGTGGGTGTGTGTGCGAGGAAAAGCTTTGGTGAGAAAGACTGGAAGAGCGCCACTATGCTAACACATTTTAGCTTTTTGAAAGGCAGGAAAAAAAGGGAAAAATACAAACTGTGTAAATTAACGTATCTCTCTAACAGAGCTCTCTCATTTGGACAAAGCACAGTCTGATGGATTACAGTAAAGTATGTAATTAAATTAATGTCGAGCAAGTTTTACTTTTTATTCTCAGCTGCAGGCTTGAGTGTCTTTAATGATCTGAGAGTAAAGAATAAATGTAACTCTCTGAGTGAATTAGATCCACAACTACATAAAAATACTGCAAGTACCTGCTCTGTTTTAGGATATTTATGGAACAATAAAGGAAATAAAACCAGTAAAGTTGGGAATAAAGATGTGTCTATGAATGTTTATTACTGATGCTCATCGGGAAGACATCATCACTTTAGATGCTGTTAAAAATTTACACCCACTCAGAAGTCTGAGGAATCTTCAGGGATGGTGATTTTCTGGAGCACTGGTCCATCAGTAGGCGGTGATTTCATACCTCTTGATCTCTAATCCGAAACATACCCTGTTCACAGCATAAGTTACCATGGCGATATACCTGTCTAAATTGATGAATGTTTAAAAGGGGGAAAAAGCTATTTGTACCCGCTATCACCCATTAATAGTCATTTACTAATTAAAAAAAAACATTTTTTAATTATAGCAGGGATACGCGTGAGTTCGTGATGAATCCTTTAAGTCCCAGCGCATTTTCTGTAATATCTGAGGTTAGATGAGAAGGAGGGAGAAAAAGGTAGAGTGGGGGTGGGTTTGAGGAACAGTGAAAACAGAAGGATGGCAACGCTCGTGATGTGATTAAACGTCTGCTCGAACGCAGGGGTCCCCTGGAACAGAGATGTAGTGAGAGAGAGAGAATGAGAGAGAGAGAGGGGGAGAGGAGGAGAGATAAAGCTGAAGGTGAGTGTGAAACGAAGCTCTAACTTTACTGAGCCAAGCTGGCTTCTGTATGTTGCTGCAGGAGCAACGCTGACGACGTGAAAGGTGGGTGATGGAGCATCTGCAGATTCTTTCTTTGAGGGTCACTCTCGTTAGAGCAATTGTACTTTTTATCATTGCACTTATTGTCCATGCTTTTGAGGATTTTTCGGAGCAACATCTCTAATGTCACACAAGGAAATGCTAAAAGGTTCTTTTATAATTTATCAGAGTACTGTCTGAATTCTTGTGTTTGCTTCTTAAAACAGTGGCTTTTTTAATAGTAAGCGTGGTTGTGTAAAGGAATGCAAGTGCAAAGAGAGAGACAGGGATTAAATTGGAAAGGTGCACGAGGTGAATGAGTGGGAGTGTTTACCCACAGATGGCCTCTCGGCGGTGGGATTGTGATAGTCCGCTGTACCCCCTCCTGAGTCCAGCTGGCGTCGCTCACGCGGGCCTCTTCCTGGCCAAAGCATTACCTCATCACTTCTATTTATTTTCTGCTTCAATATAAAGCGGTTTTCTATTAATATTCTCACCGTTTAATTAAGCAGTGATGTGGCAGAGCACCGGGATGGGTTTTTTATTACATTTACAGCAGTGCGGGTTTGATAGATTTTAACTGTGCTGAGGCACACAACTTTTCTCCAGCAGCACCGTGCTGTGTTTTCAGCCTGTTTTCAGTCGTCATGTTCTGTTATTAAAACGCAGAACAAGAACGAGCATAGTGGTTTTGTATACTTAATATTTTGATGCATGAACTTGTTTTAAAGGGCTAAACATATGTAAAAATGGTGGATTCTCCAACAGTATGGGTTGTTGAAGCAAACTAGGGGCAGGAGTTCACCAAGGTTCAGGTTTTTTAACAGCTGTTGCCATTGTTCACCAGTAAGTTTATTTGCAAACTAAAGATGATCAGGTCGTCCAGTCATATTGAGATTCGTGCAATGTTTTCATGTGAATAACTGTGTCACTGACTCGCAGGCCTGAAGCTTCAATCCAGTCTGGACTTCTGACTCAGCACACTTGGCTGATGGCCACTCCTGCCCTGGTGTGAGGGACCGGACGCCACCACTTATTCCGCGCATTTATGGACTTCCTGTCAGTCGTAGTAAGCCAGCTGAGGAGTCCCTGAATCGTTTAATCTCCAAAGAGATGAGACAAAGCCCTGGCTGATGTTTTCTTTCCAGGTGAAATTATGACCCTGCTGGTAAAGTGAGGTGCGCGCCAAGAAGAGTCTCGCTAAAGAGCTGTGGTGACCATTCTGCAGTAGAAACGCGAAGAAAAAAAAGATGTCTTGTCTGTCATTTACCCCTGCACTCTACCTTGATGCCCACTCCGTCTTTGTCGTTGGACTGCTGCTGCTCGTCCACCGGGGGCCCTCCGAGGTCAGCTGCCAGAATGACACGGAGCCGATCGTGTTGGAGGGAAAGTGTCTGGTGGTGTGCGACTCCACCCCATCGGCGGAGCCGTCAGGTAATGCCCTGGGCATGTCAGTGAGGTCAGGAACTGGGCGGGTGGCATTTTCGGCCATTCGTAACACCAACCACGAACCCTCAGAGATGAGCAACCGAACCATGACCATCTACTTTGACCAGGTGGGTTTTAAGGCTTGTTTTTGGAAAGGTGTGGTGCAAGTTAAGGTTTTGGTTGAATTTCACGAGTTCAACCAAAAATGACGCTTCACCTTCTGCTGCACTCTAAAAACGGTCAACAGAAACTTATGTTTCAAAGGACATAGACCTCATTTTGTATTGAATCTGGAGAGGATCCAAATCCTGGACACTGCAGGCAGAAAGCTAGTATTTTATTTTTAAAAAAATATCCAAAATGTCAAACAGAAGTCCAGTCAACACAGAGAAACATGCGGGGAAGCATAGACACTGTGACAAAGACTGAGAGCTGACTAGGGAATGGCCAACAGGACAAGGAAGGACAGTAAACAAAACTAACACAGGAGAGGAAAGAAAACAAACTTTCAAAGTAAGACAGGAAACAACCAAAAAGGAATGATACAGAAATTAATGCAAATATTAAATAAGCATCACACAAGGAAACAGCGCAAAGGAAACATGCATTTGTTTGGACACAGAAAGATGGAAACCACTGACGACACATTTGTATACCAGACCAGATTATCTTTGTTTCAAAATTTCCAACTTAAAACTGAGGAAGCTTTTAAATAAGTAAAAGATAAAGTGTATTTCTAAACCCCCTAAATTAATCAATTTAAATAAATAAATAAATAAATGTATGTGTAGGTCATTCAGCCTCTGAGCTTATGTCCCTTTGTGCACAGGTGAATTTTCATAGTGGAATAAAAAAGTAAAAATATAAATAAACTGCAAACCTGGGACAATAGGTCCCAACTAAAAACTAAAAACCTCTGTGTAGAATCTACGTCAGCTCCATTATTTGCAAGGAGCCACCACAGCAGATAGCTCTGCATGTTTGATTTGGCAGATTTTTACACCAGATGCACTTCCTGATGTAACCACAAAGAGATTTGTGTCTCCACCCAGGATCAAACTGAGATTTCTGGCTTGTTAGATGTAAACCTCCTTCTGGGGTGGCTGTAGCTCAGGTGGCAGAGCAAGTCAGCCACTAATCAGAAGGTTGGTGGTTTGATCCCAGGCTCCCTCCTGACTGCATGCCAAATATCCTTGGGCAAGATACTAACCCCACGTTTGCCTACTGGTGGTGGTCAGAGGGCCCGGTGGAGCCAGTGTCCGGCAGCCTCGCCTCTGTCAGTGCGCCCCAGGGCAGCTGTGGCTACAGTGTGGCTTGCCATCTGTGTGTGAATGGGTGAATGACTGAATGTAGCGTGAAGTGCTTTGGGGTCCTTAGGGACTAGAAAGGCGCTATACAAATGCAGGCCATTCTTCTTTTGGCTGCTCCGTTTAGGGATCACTACAGTGGATCATCTGTCTCCTCCTCTGTCTCCATCTCACTCCATCCTTACCATCCTCCTCTGTCACACCAACCCTCTGCGTGTCCTCCTTCACTACACCCACGAACCTCCTCTGTGGGCTTCCCTTTCCCCATATTCATTCCCTTTGTCCCCTATCCCTCCTCTGCACAAGTCCAAACCATCTCAACCTTGTCGTTTTAATTTTGTCTCCAGCTTGTTAGGTAAACCACTACACTAAAGACCTCTATCCATATACATAGAAATAGCAGGTCAGCAGGCAAATTTTGCAAGTTACAGTTTGCATGACTTTCAGGACTCTCAAATAAGACTACAAGAAACAGTCGATAAAAGAGGAGCATTGATGTCTGTGAGAAAATCTCATGCATAGACAGTTTACTGAGAAACCAATGTGGTGAACTGACCAACCAGCCAGTTTTATAATAACCAGAACAGACTGCCATCGCCATTTATAGATACAGCCTCTTCTGCTGTTACTAAACTTGATTTATTGCCATCAAAGTCCCCAGTTACTGATCACACTGTACAAACAGAAAAAAGGCCTTCACAGAAAAGCATTATTACGACGGAGTGACTCACTGCCAGTTCTCTCCCTCCTTTTCTTGTTCTCCTGCGAGGACGAGCAGACCAACTTTCTTGTAAAAGAGAAACATTAGAAAAATTTAGGTCAGAAAAATAAGAATAATAAACCACAGTGGAGGCTCAGTGAAAGATTATGGATTACACATTTGTGGCTAGTTGGTTGGTTGAATTTGTGAAACTCTTTGCTTCTCTCTTTTCCTTCTTAGATCATAGTGAACGTTGGCAGCCATTTCGATCCAGCAACAAGCATCTTTGTGGCACCCAGAAAAGGAGTCTACAGTTTCAGCTTTCATGTTGTCAAAGTTTACAACCGGCAGACGATACAAGTAAGAACAAAAATGTAAAAGCGTCACGTAACACTGAACGGATCTGTTTGTTTCTCAAAGAAAAGTTAGACTTATTGCTGTTCTAAGGTTTGTGAATTAACAACAGACAGAGAGGTGCTAAAGTCTGGTTCTTCTGTGATGTCCACACAGTACCAGATTCTACTGATGTATAGACACAATCATCAAAACTGCATCAGCGTCCAAACATACCTGATTCTGTTTTACATGCACTCATTCACAAGGCCACTAAAGGTTGTGTTCCTTTAACCTCCTAAGACCTGAACTCTTCCACTGCATGCATTTTTAATTTCTCTTTGATATTTGGGCTGATTGGGACCCGATGAATGGAAAAACAAAGAATTACCAGATTTTTCTTTTTACCTGATTTTTGTTTCTAAGAAAAATGAGCGCCACATATGAGGATATTTGTTTAAAATTTTGATAGAACAGTAGCAGTATAATGTCCTCTTAAGTGGATATCAGGCCCTTGTAGAGCAAAATTGAGTATTTTGATCTAAATAACCCAAAATGTGATGTCCACATATCTGGATGCCAGGTCCTAGGAGGTTAAAATACAACTATAACTAAAAATAATATCTTTCACCACAAACAGCCTCAGTCCCCTGACTTAATATCTGTGAATGAATTTACAGTCATCTCAGTGTTATTTAAGTGGAGCTGGTTGTTTCCCTGTGTAGCTTTACTTCTAATCGTCCATTTATGGACGCTATCCTCACTTTCGCGATTGCGCTGTACGACAAAAATGAAGTCGCAGTTGTACACATCACATTGAACTTTGTGCCTCTGCCTCCAGAGTTGAGAACATGAGTGCAGTTTTACTTCTTACTGCTATTTTAATGATATCAGTGCAGAGAGAATAATTCACAGATTATACAGAGGAAGAGTTTCTGAATGTGATTTCATTCAGTTTTTACTTCTTCTACTCCTGTACCAGCACTGATGTGGAGGTTTTAGGATACAGTACATACAGGATACTGTATGTACTGTAACCAAACACTGTCTTCTAACCAAACTTTCCGTACAAATCTTACATCCTGCTTTCCCAGGTGAGTTTGGTTCTCAATGGCTGGCCTGTGATCTCAGCCTTCGCAGGCGACCAGGATGTGACCAGGGAAGCTGCCACCAATGCGGGTCTGGTGATTATGGAGAGGGGGGACAAGGCTTACCTCAAACTGGAGCGGGGGAACCTAATGGGAGGGTGGAAGTACTCCACCTTCTCTGGGTTTCTGGTGTTCCCGTTGTAGGGTTGACTGAGGTAGGATTATGAGAGCTGGTGTTCTGACCATAGTCACAGGTGTGGAGGGGAGGGCGGGTGTTACATAAAGAGTTCTTTGTTACTTTCACAGCCATCAACACGAAGGAAGAGGAATTAACTGATACATTGAACTGCACTGACGCATCTTGATGTGTATCGATTAATTGGTGAATTCACCTTGCACCAAATAATCTTGGATGTATTTTCCATTTCCATTGCATTTTTATGGCTTATTGTGTGTTTTTCTGTCATTAGTCTGTGGTTGCTTGCAGTTTTCCTTTTAATGCATGAAATAAGAAATGGCCAATAAAGAAAATAATTGTGTCTACTGACTGCATCAATCTATTAGCACTAACAAATTAATATTTTCAGTGCTAGCTTGCCAGTTAAAATGCTTTATCTCAGAAAGGTACGAAGGAGAATATGATCCAAGATACTTCACTTTCATTAAAATGTTCAGTGTAGCACTTCATTGTTGTCTTAAGTATACAGACTGCTATAATAAAGAGGATTGACAAATTTGGGCAAAGTTAGCAGTATGCAAGCTTGCTAGCTAGCAGACATACAAAGATTAGATGTTTTGTGAAAATCCAGTCTGAAGCTTTTCAATGTTCTTTGTGTTTTGAAATGGGATGTGAGCAATACGCATATTTGACTGAGAAACAGCACACTCATTGGCTAACACTGACTTCATTCTTTTATTCAACCAGGGCACCGTGCAGTCACTCACACGGCCATGAACTCCTCTGTATACCAAATTACCCTCAAGTCAAATGTGAGGCTATCTGTCTGACAGCTAAAGCTAGCCTCAAACTGGCTCATCTAAAAACAATTGAAAGCACAAATCTGCAACAGAATGGATGAAAAATATAATGGCCAATTGTACAGATCTTTAAGTTCTTACTGCTAAAACAAGTTTTTGAATCAAGGACCATAGAGATTGTAGCTTTCACTCAGGCATATGCTAATTAGTGCTATATATCCATATAATAATATGTATTCTATATAATACCAGAAGTGAAAGTGATGCATACCAAGCTATGAGTCAGATATTTCCATAAAAAAATACTCCAAAAGTAGACATTGAGATGTCCAGCTCAGTGACTCGAATTAGCACAGGTGAGGCCTTAGAGCAGCTAGCTACAGCTAGCTTGAGTTACAGAAAAAAAATACTGATGTGACTCAAAGGAAGCTGTGAAACTGATAAGCTTACTTTTTTATTTAGAAGTTACAGGTAGACTACATCAACTCGTTTAGCTTTCCAGTTATAATATCCATAATTATCCATAATTATTATTCAAATAAACAGAGGCCCATACAAGCTTGTTAACCGTTCTTCCGTTTATTTAATGAACATACTGTTTCCCTTTTCTTCACAAAGGCTGCATTTTGCTTACCACATATGTCCTTAGTTAAATGCTGACACAATTGTGGCCCCCAAACACCCTCTATCACACTTTACATATGCTCTATAAATCGCTCTGTACAAACAGAAGGTTGTTCTGAAAATAGCAGGCCTCCCTGCTGTTTGTCCCAAGAGCTGTCCTGAAGGTAAGAGATATTGTACTATTGAGAGTTTTACTATGCCCATAAAAAATGCAGGTACTTTTCTCACATAGAAAAGGTGTTCAGTCATGAAAACTGCAGCTTTTTTTGTAAAAGTCATAAATTATACATGAATTTCTGTCTGTATTCGTCGCTCCCTCTGACGCACAGTGCGCACAGCGACAGTGCACCTCTCAGTGGTGGATCCGGTGACAGATGGAGGGCTGGCAGTAGAAAATGAAACCATTGCCAGGAGCCTGCTGAGTTCACACTGGACCTTCACAACCTATTAGTGTCAACGTCCCGGTGCACAGCAGAGGCCTGTGTTAGCACTTTAGAGAGTCGTGTCTGGAGTACAAAAACAACATGAAGTGAAGACTTTGGTTCCAAAAGCGAGATAAACTCTTCAAAGTTAAAGACAAACACAGAAAATGTGACAGGGAACATTCATAAAAACACCACCACAGCTAAAGTACAATTACTGATGTAGATTACAAAAGACATGGCTATACATCAGTGATTGGGCTGAATCACTGAACAAAAAAAACAGCAGTGCCCCCTACAGACAGGGGAGGCATGGTAACATGGTAACAGAAATGATAACAGAAATACAAAACTAAGACTTAAGATACCAGTATAAACGGAGGGATTACAACTATAATAACCAAAATATAGGGACAGAATCCTAACCTCAGAATATAAAATATACAAGAATCAAAAGTCACAGACCAGGACCATGACATACAATTATTGTTGTCATCTATAAATTTTCCAATGCACTATTTTACCAACCAAATAAAAGCTGTAAAAAAATAGTGAAGCAGATTCTTATTTTTTTGATTAGAATTATAGTTATTTACTCATGTTTATTAAGAGAAACGTTAGTTTTAGTGGTTGATTCATTTCTGACTCCTCTCATATGTAAGCCCGCTGTGTTCGCTCAAATTTGGGTATAAACATAATTTTTTTTCCCTTGCTGGATAAATAACAAAATAATATGTGTTTTAAACAGGTTTTCACTGTTCTTGTTTTATGACAAGTGGTCTAATGAATTTGTTAAGCATGGTAAAACAAAATAAATAATAACCTAAAATAAACACATATTAAAGTCTTAGTGGATTCTTTAACTGTTTAAAATGCTTAATAAATTATTCTAATGACATACCTGATGTGTCTTAAGAAAAATAAATGCAATTTTGGGGCTTCTGTTTTCCACATTGTAAAGAAAAGCTACTGTTATCAGTGCAGCTTATATAAAATCACATAGAAAGAACCAGCTGCTTATTGCCTTGATTTTATTCTATAATAAATGTTAAAGTTAACACAAGGTGTTGGAGATGTTTTTTTATAGATAAGATTAAGTTAGCAGTTCAGATGAAAATATAGTGAAAACTCCCGAATCTGTGCCTTCTTTTGTAACTTTCACATTTTGCAAAGCCATCCACATGACTGTACTGGACCCTGTAGCAGTTCTGGTCTCTGTTCAGTATGTTCAACATCTCAGGTTTAACAGAATCAACTTTTGGAGGAATACTTTCATTTTTCTCAAGGTGGACCTAAAAATCCTCTGCAGAGACATTACTCAAAGCAATATAAAAATGAAATACTTAAACAACTTTCTGACTGATAGCTTAAAAATTACCTTACCTGCATCGTTCAAGAACTTGCTTATGTTGGTGTCTGAAATAAGAAAAGAGCAGATAACAAAACATAAAACATGTAAAGGAAATACAACACCAATAACTTCTTAGTATAAATGAACTTTTTATTAAATTGTCAGATTTTTCTTTAAAGCAACATCAGATTTTTTCCTTTTTCTTTCACAAAATTCACAGGAAAAAAAATTAAGGCTGAACATAAGGTTTAACATTTCAAGTTATTATCTCAAAATTCAAACTTTTGAATACGTAGAAAATTTGAGACATTTAACTGTAAGTTTTGAGATAAAAATCTGAAATTACAACATATAGAAGGCAAAAAAGAAATGTTTTTTGCGTCCTGTTTCTTAAAAAGTCCAGTTTCTGGACATCACCTACCCATCATTTAAAATAAATCAGATACACATTAGGATGATTTCAAAAAGTGGTAAAGTTCAGATAAAAACCATCCTAATATGAGAACATTGTACACATACAACACAACCGTACCAAATAAATATTTCACACAGCATTGTTCCAGCACTTCATTGAAGCTACATCATGCTTCTGCGCAATGAAAAATGTGTTTCTTGGGCAAGAAACAAAAACAAATTCTTGATTGAAATTTAAGTTAAGGTGACACTTTAATCTAACTGATTATCATGTAATGAAGGAAAAGCATGTGTATAGAAAAAATTAAATAATGAGGACACTGTACATGCAGTTTATCACTGTGAGAGAAAAGTTTCAACTTAAAAATCACTCTTTGATTTAACAAGAGAGTGGATATCCCCAATGTGACCCACCTGCTATTCAAACCTTGCTAAGGGGAGATTTGCTAAAATGGGCGGTCTCCACCAAGGCACAGTTTAAGATAAATAAAGATTATTTTCAACTGTGAACGCTGCAAAGCTGCCCTCTTAAAATATGGAGGTTGGACAGTCCATAATGGGCCAATTTTAATGCAGCTCCTTTATTTTTTAACATCTCGGCTGCACTTAATGCGCCAACAAAACAGCATGTGTAAGCAAACATACAAATACAGTACAAACCAGGTTTTTGCACATACCGTATACTAAACAGCAGTGATGTTTGTAGGGTTGCTGAAGTTTGGCTAGCTATATAATGATGCGCTACGAGCGACGCAGCTATGTTAGCATAGCATAAACACAATGAAGCTGGAGGGTGAACGCTAACTTTTTTCCACTCGATAAAAGTTAATGTGAGGGTTCCTGATGCTGTCAATGGACCAAATTTCAGTCACGAGAACAGCTGACATAATACATCCACAACACGAAGTTAGTCATTATTATGCTGCAAAAACACGGGAATAGAGCAGCTGCAACAGAATTCAACATTAATGAATCAATGGTACGGAAGTGGGGGAAACAAGAAGAATGAGTTGAGTAAAGTTTGATCTGATTTTGTTTTGCCTAATGCGCCTTATATTCCGGTGCACCTTAGTATGAAAACAGACCCATTCATCAACAGTGTGCCTTATAATCCGGTGCACCTTATGGTCCGAAAAATACAGTAATACAAACAGTATATGCTGAAAGGCATGTGTTTAATTTTAACCTCCTTGACAAGCCAAAGAAGTCCCACCCGTATCCATGGATTATTGCAGGGGTGTCAAACTCCAGGCCTCAAGGGCTGGTGTCCTGCAGGTTTCAGATCTCACCCTGGGTCAACACACCTGAATCAAATGATTAGTTTATTACCAGGCCTCTGGAGAACTTCAAGACATGATGAGGAGGTAATTTAGCCAATTAAATCAGCTGTGTTGGATCAAGGACACATCTAAAACCTGCAGGACACCGGCCCTTGAGGCCTGGAGTCGAAGACCTGTGCATTAATGCAAATCCTACGTTTGGTTTTATAACACATATTGACTTGTTGTGATTAACAGTCAGTCTGCCGTTAAGGCAATTTCTGGCTTAAGATGATTTCCTGGCACTGTGTCTTTGGATATTTGTTGACCACAGTAGGTGAAAAAGCATCAACCATATGACCAGACTTGGCCCATAATTCTACTGCTGACAGTGCAAAAGAAAGGTGTGATGTTTTTTTCACTGGTTTCAGCATTTCAAACAAAATAAACAGAATAAATACAGAAAATAATAGAAAACAAAAAGCTTTTTCAGAAACCTGTCCAGATATAAAAATCCACTACAACAGATTAAAAAAAAAAAACATGCAAAAAAAACCCCTTAAATATGATCTCAAATTTGAGAAGTTAAAAAGAAAGAGGGAAGATTAGACAACACACTCAGCCAACTCCTCCAGCCTTGTTCCCCCAGCCTCTCAAGTGTGGCAGAGGGACGTTAACGGCAGATGGTGCTGTTGGGTGCCTCTTCCGCTCTAAAGGATCTGTGGCGCAGATGTGCATGGTGTTGTTGTCACCAAGTTGTAATCCAACTACGTTGCAGAAGTGCATGTTGATTCTAGGTGTGGCAGGATAGCAGAAATTACCAGGGCTGGAGGACTGACGCTGCAGAGAAAAGAAGAAGAATATTTGTTTAAAGCGGTTCAGAATAAAAGAAAATCATGTTAGTTTGAGCCGCTGTAAGATTGAACAAAAATGTTTACATTCATTTTCCAGCACTTAAAATTCAGTCTTTTTTTGTCTTTGCTAAGAACTATTTTGGAAACATTTCATTTGGTTTTCTTAGCTTCAGACAGCTCTTTTTGTTTTTCAGTTTTTCTACTTTTGGACCTCTATGATGTCACTGAGAGCCGATGTCCCTAATACAGTAACCCCACTGAACCCTCAAAGCACTTTCTTACTACAAACCTGATTCAGTCATTTACACACACGCACTTTTTTCCTACGTTCTAAGTGTTTTTAACCTAATATTCATACATTCATTGTTCAGTGGATACATCGGGGGTCAGTATTTTGCTCAAACATACTTCTACATGCAACCAACAGAAGCCTGAGATCAAAACACCAACCGTCCGATTGGTAGACGACCTGCTCTACCTCCTGAGCCACAGACACCGCTGTGAACTGTAAATGATACAAAGTTAAAGTAAAAATTTGAACATGAAGCTGGAATGGAGCGTACCATGTTTCATCTCGTGGCTAAAAATTGTGTATCATGCAGTAAACCTTTTAATCTTTTTTTTTAATCAAAACATTTCTTAGCACAAGAATTGATGACTGAAGCTCAAATCTAACTGAAGATTTTGGCCCTCTGTGGAC
This sequence comes from Rhamphochromis sp. 'chilingali', assembly GCF_963969265.1. NCBI lineage: Eukaryota > Metazoa > Chordata > Actinopteri > Cichliformes > Cichlidae > Rhamphochromis > Rhamphochromis sp. 'chilingali'. The sequence goes on along the minus strand of NC_137929.1, from coordinate 42,040,160 downwards.
AAAAGTAATGGGACACCTTCACATACCACCTACAGGACCTGCTCAGACATGGAAACACATGCTATGAAGCTCCTGTTGTATATGTTCGTGCTGATATTAGTGCCAGATGATGTTTGGAGCTCTGTAGTTACTGAGTCAGCAGAGCTTTGGAGAAGTTTGCTCTTTTCGGGTTTTTAACTACTGCCTACATATATTTTTACTAGAATTGCTTTTATTTTGACACATTTTAACATTTATGAGGCACAACATGCAAGAAACATTTGGGTTATGTAGCTGCATGCTAAACAAGCAGATCTTCATAAAATAGTTATGGAAAGTGGACCAGTTCTCATATATTGTTTTTCTACTGTACTGAAGGACCCAAAGCGCTTTATACAACATGCCTCATTCACAGCCATCCATACAACCGCTTTTTTCCTTACTATCTAACATTCACACACATTCATTAAATCACATATTATACATGCATTTGGCCATCTGAGATTCCAGACTGGGTGTACCATATAGGAAAAAAGGGTAGACATGAACATAACCCTTGCCAGGTCACTGGTGACCAGTGCTGGTCAAGTTACTTGAAAATAGTAATTAGTTACTAATTACAGATTAATTCTCCAAGAAAGTCATCCAGTTACTTTACAAATTACTTAGTTTCTGCAAGTAATTAGTAACTTCATTACTTTTTAAAAACATGATACAAAACTTGAATATGTAACAAAGCAATGGTCCTTTCAGTCCAATTCTTTTTTTTCTGCATAATCCATCATATACAATTGAATTTTTAGTAACGCACTAACACAGCGTGCTTATGGGAAAGTAACAGTAACTCAATTACTTTTTTTGCAATAATAATCCCTTTACTTGTTACTTGAAAAAAGTAATTGGATTACAGTAACATACTTCTTTTAACATGTTACTGCCCGTCTCTGCTGGTGAACTGGTAAGTTTTGAATTAGGTTAACTTATGAAGTTAATTAGTATATTCAAGCTCTTTTAATTGAAAAACATTAGACCTGCTCATTGTGGAAAAAGTCTTTAAGTCGGTGAAAAACAACGAACACACACACCTGGTACTGAGAGAAATGGTTTTGCTTAAAAGGTGGGCAAATGTTTTTCGATGATCTATTTTGCGGCTTCCTCGATGGAGCTGACGGGGGCTGCGACTGAATGGGCTGAACAGAGGATGGTTTCATTTTATAGCCTGCTGAGTGGGGTTGGTCCACCTGAGACACATTGGCAGTTCGATGTGAAGGTGATTCTGGAAGGCAACACATTTATCTTCAGACATGAAGCCACAACAGGCACTTTATTTGACTACAACAAACGGTTCCCCCTTCAGTCAACCGTTTCTGTTCTGCTTCAGCAACAACTTCCTTCTTACCTTTGACTCTAGTGTTGTCTCTTTGATTTGCAGGCCAACTGCCAGCCACTTCCTGTAAGAAAAGGAAATAAAAGAATTGCTCTGTTGCAAGTTACAGCAAAGATGAAGAATGTGGAATAAAGTGAGGATAAACAATCTTTACCGGCCTCATTTTCTCACAGTTCTTACAGGGTCTCAATGGGATCCGAGTGTAGTGAAAATTATTTAGATGCTTCCTGTGGCTTTGGTGTAGTGACAGTGTGTAAAACTGTGACGACAGTGGCTGATGAGCTTTACCGCAGTGTAACTTCCCTTGGATTAGGGCTCAAGATAAGTAACACTGATACTAATAATGGTACTAAAAACACACATGCTTTCCACTAAAAGTCTCTCACGATTGTCGTTCTTTCACAAGATATGCTAAAAATGTACAAACAAGATTAACGTATTTCTTTTATGAGTAAATCTATAAAATCCACATCTTGGAAAGCATCTACACTTACTGTAATGTTTTAAACTTTAGTTTTTTCTTGTTTTTTTTAAGTGAAACAATATAATTAAATGTGTGGTAGACAGATCTACATCTACGCCCCTCTCATTACACAACTATGATTACATGTATGTGATTCATAGTCAGCATTACATTTTGGCTTAACGTAAGAGTCCATTTCCATCCCCCCCATATGAAAGTCCTCTACTTAGATGATTGCACCACTTGGTCTTACTTCCTATATGGACTATTTTCTATTATGAAATTTAAACCACAATGTATTGCAGAAGTCTAGTTACCATTCAGACCACTTGAATTACAATATGTTGAAGGGGTATTTTTGATTTTTTTTTTGTTCAGTGATGGCCCAATGTGAACCTTAATGTAAAAAACCACTAGACCAGCAGTTCTAGATATTAATCATTAGTTAGTCCTTCAAGAAAAGTATGCTTTATGATTCTAATAAAAATGTAACCTGAAGTGAAAGTCTATCAGTCTGTTATGGGGAGGGGAGCAACCATAGTCACTAAGGGATTTTTCCAGGTTGATGGCTTCTTAAACCAGGGGGTGTGGGAACTCCAGGCCTCAAGGGCCGCTGTCCGGCAGGTTTTAGATGTGTCCTTGATCCATCACAGCTGATTTAAATGGCTAAATTACCTCCTCGACATGTCTTGAAGTTCTCCAGAGGCCTGGTAATAAACTAATAATTTGATTCAGGTGTGTTGACCCTGGGTGAGATCTAAAACCTGCAGGACACCGGCCCTCAAGGCCTGGAGTTCGACACCCCTGTTGTAAGGAAAAAACCCTAAAATAATCCAAAGAAAAACCCAGCCATCAGACAACTCCTTACAACCAAGCACATGGTGACAGTGGAAAGGAAAAACTCCCTTTTAACAGGAAGAAACCTCGGGCAGAACCAGGTGCATGGACCATGCGGCCATCTGCTGCGACCGGTTGTGGGTGAAGGGAGGAAGACAGGACAGAACACACATGTCCTTAATTTTAAAATTAAATATAGTGGACAACAGTATCGGTCTTCACCTCTTAATCTTTGAATTCAGGTGCTTTCAGTCTCATGTGCGCAGGTATATAAAGTCCTGCCTCTGGCCATAAAGTCTGCCTTTACAAACATATGTGAAAGAGTGGATCATTCTGAAGACCTCACTGAATTACAGTGTGGTGCTGTTAACAGGACGCCATCGTTGCAACAAGTCAGGTTATGAAGTTTCTTGCCTCCCAGTTAGTCAACAATCCCCTGTGTTTAAGAACCAGAGTACCTCAGACCACGTAGCGTTACAGAGCGGGGTCACTGAGTCTAAAAGTTGCAAACCTCCTCTGGCATTACCGTCAGCACAAAACCTGTGCACAAGGAGCCCCATGCATGGGTTTCCATGACTTGTACATGTAATGCTTAGGTTGTCGTGCTTATTTTACATTTGCTGTGTTCAGGATTCCTCTTTGAAAATTCCCCTAGTGCAGTAGGAAGTGATGCACACAGTATTTCCCCGTGACTGAAGAAGCGCAGTGTTGAAACAATACTGTATTGGCCAATTCATGACAAAAGGGAAAGAAATGGCATAGAGCACATTTTGAGTATTTGAATGTTGTTTTTTGCCACTCAGCTCATTCTGACTACAACACTGATGGTTGGTTTATAATTTCAAACCTACATGGTGTTTGGAGCTAATCCTTTCTGACAACTATATATAATTTGTCAGCGTTGAACTGAAGCAAACGTGGCTCTCTCTGCTCACCTGAATGGGCGGGCGCCCTGTAGGGACATCTTCACAAATGTTTGCAGGTTTCACTATGGTGCTCACTGCAAAAAATATACTGCTATTGTTATTATTGTTATTATATAGATAAAACAAGCTTTTATTGTAGTTTTCTTTTGTAGTTCTTTAGCATCAGTTCATTTTCTAGCCGGAAAGACAAATAGAGTTCACACTGCTACATGTTGATGACAATTAGAAGAACATGAAAGCTGTAGCGAAGTTTGGTTTTGACAAATCTGTTGGTTTTTTGTTTTGTTTTTTTGCTCTGTTTCACACAGAAACTTACGGAGCCCCGCAGGGGACATGGAAGAAAAAAAATTAAGACGGACTTTTGCAAGATCTCGCAAAAGTTTTGCGAGATCCCGACTTAGTTTTGCGAGATCTCGCAAAACTAAGTCGGGATCTCGCAAATGTTTTGCAAGATCTCGCAAAATAAACTCGGGATCTCGCAAAATTTGCGAGCTCTCGCAAAAGTTTTAGCCGCCAGCTCGAAGCCGACCGGGAGGTCGAGGCACGATGTGCCGGGAAAGCGGTGTTCCTCCCAGCTGTAGTACGTCTCGACCTCCCGTTAGCTTCGAGATGGTGGGTGTCAGATCTCCGAAAACGTCGGAGCACTTTTGCAAATATGTGATGTCTTGTAAACCAAGCAGATATCTGACGTTTACACAACTACATTCACGCCTCAAAACATCTTAAAAGTTTATTTTGTGACCCAGAAAGAATAATATTACAACTAAGTAGCTGCCGCCATTGTTGGAATTCAACTTTTGCGAGATCTCGCAAAGGTTTTGCGAGATCCCGAGTTTGTTTTGCAAGATCTCGCAAAACTTTTGCGAGATCCCGAGTTAGTTTTGCGAGATCTCGCAAAAGTCCGTCTTAATTTTTTTTCTCCCATGTCCCCTGTGGGGCTCCGTAGAAACTTTAAGTGGAAGCTTTAGAAAAAATCATGTTTTAGACACTAAGTGAGAAATTAGCTTATCTTTGCATTGACTTGAGTCTCTAATCTGACATAGCAACAGACAAGAAAAAATGTAATGAGTGCATTTTCAAATATTGTAGACTTTTTCTTTAATGCACTCAATCAAAAATATGCTTATTGGCTTCAGATATTGGTATAAATATCTGAACCAGGGCGTATTGCTCTTCTTGCTGTGACACCTATTAAATAACCAAGTTGTAATGTATTCACAAGTACGCTTTAAATGTGTGGTGTTAAACATGGTGCGAAACATACAAAACAATATCACAGAATCTAATATACGCTGATTATGGTAAAACAGACCTGCAGACTGAGCAATAGAAAACCTCTCAAACTGCTCAGTCATTTCCTCTGTTTCCGTTTGGTCCTGGAAAGAGGAAAAGAAACAAAAAATCAGTCCGTGACGTAAATTAACCTCCTAAGACCCGAACTCTTCCACGGCATGCATTTTTAATTTCTCTTTGATATTTGGGCATATTGGGGCCCAATGAATGTAAAAACAAAGAATTACCAGATTTTTTTTTAACCTTATTTTTGTTTTTATGAAAAATCAGAGCCACATATGAGGATATTTGTTTAAAATGTTGATAGAACAGTAGCAGTATAACGTCCTCGTCAGTGGATATCAGGCCCTTCTAGAGCAAAATTGAGTATTTTGGTCTAAATAACCCAAAATGTGATGTCCACATATGTGGACGCCAGGTCCTAGGAGGTTAAGAAAAAACAAAAAAATATGCTGCGTCATGTCAAAGTTTCACATAGTAACAAAATTACTTATGTCTATGAAAACAAGAGGTTTGTCCCTCACCAGTTTCTTCAGCACTCCATGAACGGCGTCAATAATTGCACGTTTGTGCATCTTATACAGCTCTTCTGTCACAATTGTGCACACTGCAGAGGGTGTGAAGACAAAACATTAGGGCCAGCCAAGCTGCTCTGGTTTTCTTTAGAGTTTAGATAACCTGGTTTGAAATATTTCTTCAGCAATTAAAATTGTGAAATATAAAGTAAATACTGTCCTTAACAAATTTATTAGTCCACCCGTTTAAAACTAAAAGTTATGCTGTTATTTATTAGCCAAATAATGAACTGAATTCACAAATTTATAATCAAATTTACCCAAATTTGAGCTTCTTAAGGAAGCTGGGTTTTGTGTGCATGTAAAGCACTTTGGTTTAAAATGTGTTATAGAAATAAAATCTCCATTTCTTTGCTTAGTCCTGTTCTAATCAATAACAAGAGTCTCCAGCTATGCTAGATGCTTTAAGAATAATGCTAATGTTCAACCTCTGTGGTTCAAAAACTACTTTACTGCATTAAGTATAAAATAGCATAAAAACAGATAATACACATAAGAAATTTAAAAAGCAATAAAAAGGGTGAACAGAAAGACCGCATGACATAAAAGGAAGTTTATAAAACTGTTTCACTGATTCTGCAAGCCTCATCTCCTCAGGCACATCATTAAAAATCTGAGGGACCCTGATGACAAAAGGACCTTCAGATTTAAGCCTTTGCAGAGTCAGTAGAGACCCACCTCAGGCTCTAAGACAACCATCCCACCCAGTTTTCTTACCATGAGAAGTGGGTCTTTGAGCAGGTTTAGCCTCCCAGCATTTCTGCATGAGCTCCATTAGTCTTGCTAACCCGGCACGCCCTGCAGCCAAACAACGGATCTCGTCCAGCGATGGACGGTCTCCCTGCGGGATGCGGAGACGAACTATGCTGGACAATGCATCTGCATCAGAGGGATGTGTGCGTCAGGAGAGCATCAACATTTTACGTTTCTGCACTGATGATTATTTTGAAGTGATGTGTTTAAATTTTCTCTAACAAATAGCTTCATATGAACAAAGGACTAAAAGTAAAGTGTTTTTTGGTTTGCTAAATTTACCTTACTATTATGGGACACTCTCTGCCCTCTTCCAGGGTAGCATAACACTTATGCTATAACATAAGTGTTAGCACTTAAGCTTATTGAGTGGCAAAAAGCATGACTTCACTTCAGTTTTGCAGACATGTGATTGCTAACCATGTACTGTTAACAGTGAGCCACTTAGAGGTGTGAGATTAAGGTGACATTTGGTGACGAAAACACCAAATGAGATGCTGCACTCTATGTGAGAGAGGGTATCTTGGAGGACCACGACTGCCAATGCCATCCTACAAATCACTTAAGAAGAAGAATATTGCTGCATAGTTTGAATGGAAGCGACAGATTTATCTACAAACACTGTCCCGCTGCTCTCAGAGCTGTAACTGAAGTGCGACACAAAGCGAGATTGGAGAAGGTTTGCTTACAAAGTAAAAGCTGCATGTTTTAGACTATGATGATCTGGATGACTGAGAACCTGCACAGACATACTTGTTATGTTGTTGTGATACAGAGCTGAGACACAAGTTTTACTAAAAATTCCTGAACAAAAAATTTAACATGAAAAACTAAAGGAAATTATTGCAATCTGCCAGCAATCAAGGCAATCACAGCTGAACTTTCTTTGCAACTGATTTCACTCACTAACAGAAACATTCAGGATCCACCAATTTTGCGAAATACACATTTTTCCCTAGCAACCAGTGGTTCTATGATGGCCAACTGGGCTTCACTTTTTAGACTGGGAGTAACTGCCATCTGTTATGTTCACACTGCAAGTCTTAATGCTCAATTCCTATTTTTTGATCAAATCCGATTTTTTTTTGTCTGTTTGATGATGATGACCATTCAAACAGCAGTCGCTTTCTAAAACATCAGATATGTATCGGATTCAGTACCACATACGAAAGTGACCCAGGTCGGATTTGAAAATATCAGATTTGTTCTGTTCAAACTGTCATACCATGATCGGATATGTGTCGCATAGGGTCAAAAAAGTCGATTTGATGCGCTTTCGCCTGCATTGTGAACGTAGCCTAAGACTCTATGCTGATCACAGACCGTCAAACTTTCTGTTTGACTGTTGGTTCATTGTCTAAAAACAGTCAGTGGAGTCTTTAGTTTAGTTATTCTATCTTCTGGTTACACATGGTGAATTTCCACTATGTGGCTTCAGTTTGCTGCCAGTTAGAATCAAAAACACTGGCTATAAAGGGGGCTCTGTCAATATGCATTCAATCATGTGAAGCTCAGAGTCAAATAAGGATAGAAGCTGTTTTTGAGCCAAGGAGGGGGAAGATTATGGAAGCTACCTACGTGGATATGGTTCTTTTCCTGTGACAATGGACCACAACAGTATACCATAGCTGAAAGAGAGATGGAGAAAATCAAACACAGCAATTATAATAATGTATATCTGCAGTCATTGTCGAGTTTGGCTATCAGTTTGTCAGTCTGCTCCATGACATCAGTAACAACAACACGACCAGATTACAGAGGGAGGAGTTAAGCAACTGGCTGCAGTTCGTCAAATGAGGAAGTCACATGATTACAATTACGATACATTATTCCTCAGCCAAGTTCCCTGGAACCTGTTAACCTCGTGTGTTACCACTCGTATTTTTATTTACCCACCAGCAATGAGCCTGTGGTTAATGGCTGTGGATTAGAATGCAAAGTTCACCATCTAATGTTTTAAGATGAGTGTGAAGGTGAAATTTGGCATTGGTACTAATTCCTAAATATCAAAGGAAAAATTGACTCTTTTACCTGTAGATATCAGATGCCCGAGTTGGGTTGTATGAGATGCTAAATGCCTCTGGGGGCATGTAGCTGATAGTTCCCCCTTCTTCTTCGTCGCTGTACTTCTTAGATTTCCGTGTGACACTTTGGGAAAACTTGGCAAGGCCGAAATCTGTAAGCTAGACGGAAACAGAGGGAAGGAGAAGACAATCAGGCAGTTTGTTTGGACAAAAATACTGTATTTTACACAAACCTACAGTGCATTGTATTAAAAATATTACTGCTTTATTAAAGACACCTTAAAAGAAACTGCTCAAACTGTTATCTATCTCATTTTACTGCAATCTTTCCGGTCTTTGATGTTATCCATGAAAACAGTCATGGATAATTATTTAAAATTACATTCATGACTTGTGGAGTATGTAAGTTGCACTTGAGTAACCCCTGAAATGACAAAGCAAAAAATCCATGTGAAATGCTGAAGTAAAACTACTTTGTAAAAACCCCCCAAAATTAATTATATTGGCCAACTTTCTGAAAATCTTACATTTTAATTTTATAAACACATCACAGAACAAATGTTTTTAAATGTCTTTAGATGTATTAAGAGTTTTAGAGGATATTATTAATTAGAAAAAATAATAGTAGTAATAAAATCATATGTAAGCTAATTTTAAACCATTTTTATTCACCAAAAACCTTTTAATAACCCAATTATTACAGGTGTGCTTCATAATAAAGTAGTCAAGTGGTCTCAATATTAAGCTAACAATAGTAAGAAATGGATTTAAAACCCTTTATTCAAATCAATCTAATATCTGCTAACATATTAAAAAATAAACCCATCTATTCACCAAAATCATCAAAATTTAGCTTCATTGAGAAAGTTGGACCTATTGCCGCTGTCACAGGGTAAGAGGTAGTCTAGACTCTGGCTATCATTATTGTATTTGTAGAGTCACCAATAAAACACTCAAACATGTAATAAACGTGTCCATTTCATGCTTTGTCTCTTCAAAGCTTGAAAAGGACCTAAATTTAATCATCAACAGATGAACACAAGGTCAACTTGGTTGGTACCAAAGGAGATTTATCAAATAAAGAATTGTTGGCTAACGGCTTGTGATTGACAAGTATTCAGTTGTCTGGGTGGATGCTCTCCATCGCGAACAATCCTGCCAACATCTTTACTCAAGATACTTTGGAAGTCCTGTTTCTCATAACGTCTCTGATTCAGTCACAGTAAATACAGTTGGATGAGGTTTGGGACTCTTCCAAGAGGAAACTCCACCAGTTTTACGCATTAAAGTCTGTTTACAGTTGTGCAAAGCCTTTTGTGGTAAACACCATGATGTCATTGTGGTTAGGCTAAAGAGTGGGGCTCAAAGTCAGATGGAAAGCATTAGAGAAAATACAATTTTCTTTAAGCAAATAGTATTATTAAATTTCTTTATGACTGGGCCAAGTGTCCCCTTTTTTGGAAATCAAAATATGGTCACCCTAATATAAGACCTCTGCTGGTGATTCAAAGGTTTGAGTTTTCAATGTGAAGAAGAAAACGCAGCTGTTTGTATTTTTCCTTCCAAAATTTATAGAAAATAATTACTTCTAAATCAGCAGAGCACCATTTTAAAGTCTAAACAATCACCTTGGCATTCAGAAAGGAGTCCAGCAGCACGTTGCTCGGCTTTAGGTCCAGGTGCAGCAGAGCAGGAGAGAGATTGTGGAGGAAGTTTATACCTAGGGCCACCTGGTGGGTCAGTCTGAAGGCCAGTGGCCAGGGCGGGGGTCCTTGTAAAGTTCTCTGTTAGAGTAAGGGCAGATCATTTTGGCTTTACACTTTGACAATCTCTTGTCTTACATTTTTCTCATCTAGCTCAGTATAATCTCCTACTCATACATAATTTCTCAATTTAAACCCAGGTATTTGTAACTGGACTCTTCCAGTTCAGCTGCTTTGTTGTTTAAAGATGTTACAAATGAAAACCGGCCTAACCTTTAATCCTTATAACAATTTCAAGAAAGAGAACAATCAATATTAGTCTAGAGCCACCCTAAAGGCTCTTTGAGGTTGAGCTTAAAGACACAATGTCTATATGATTGCAACTGACATGATAATTTAGCATGTTAGCATCAGCTAAGGTAAAGCTAATTATTTTGTAACCAGACATACTGATAAAGTCTGAACTACTGACCGTAAACTGAGTCACAAATATGTGTGGATTTCCCTAAAGGTGAATCCCAATAGACTTCCATGTTATAATGCTCTACTTTTAAGACTTGAAGTTACAGTATGCATAATTAGCGAGTGCTAGGGTTAGCTACAAAGTCCCCTTGTCTACTCTCCTGTCCATATGGATAAAAGACAGTAATGGACTTTTTGTAATGAAATAACCCACACTGCCATAATCATTATTGGGAGTTGTATTGTTCAGCTGAACCTAAACAATATCAAACCAAGATTTATTTACTATTAACTAACATTGATTTCTTCTTATGAGTGGTTCCTAGCTTTAAGCACATGACTTGTTACCATGATGGCAATGATTCTTGTACACTGAAAAAAACAATTTATATCTAAGCTCAACCAAACAAGCCCTTAACTTAAAACATGACATTTCCCTGACCCAAGGAGAGGTAGTTTACATGTTGAAAAAAACAGTACAGCATTTTAGAAGGGCTTGTTTAGGAAATTTTAGGCCAATCTATCCAATAAATTTTGAGACACTATAATTCGTCAAGCCTTTTGGCCTTCATCTAAGTGGATCAGGTATGTTGTTTACCTGCAGGTTGGCAAGTGATCCTCTCTCCATGAACTCCATGACCAGCCCAAGCTTTACTGGTCCAAAAGAGGGACTATGACCTTTAAAGACCCCAAGGACTGGAATGACGTATGGGCTGCTTCCTTTACACATCATTCTGACTTCACGCAGCAAGGATGAACTGGTCCTGTGTGTGTCGGATTCCCCCGTCAGTAAAATCCAACTCTTGTTATTATCTAAAAACAGTTTGGGTAACCACTTACCCATCGTCATCGTGGAGCAGTTTAACGGCCACATCGCAGCACCACATTTGATGTCTGGCCTTGTAGACTTGTCCGAAACCTCCAGAGCCTTTTACTTCCCAGTCATCCAGATCAGAGTCTCCAATCTCCGCGTGAGTGGGAGAGCTGTGCAGTGCCATATTTCACTAGAATATTATATAAATGAAGACAGCAGGGAAATTTATTTTGTTATTATACAACTGTAGCTTGCCTCCACCAGTGTGTGAACGTGTGTGTGAATGGCATTCAGTGTGGCACTGCTTCATTCAACATGCCTACCCATATACAAATAAGAAGTAGGTAAAATAAATACTTTTCTGGGTTTATTTGGCTTGAAATGCCAAAATTGGTACCCAAAGAGCAGAAGTGTTAGCTAAAGACTTTCACGTCATGGAGTTTGAATGTGTTCCCCTTTGAAAAATGTTTACTTCTGTCAGGTGTTACCTTGTTATGTGGTCATCTGTTCAATTTGCTGCCAGCAGCATCATAAATACTGATTTTCTTTATTGCTTCAGTCATTGAGGAAGTTGAACCGTATGTTAGGAGGAACTAAAGTGCCTCTGGTAATGTCCATTTTAAAAGGTAAAATTCAGAGAACTAGCTTTTCAACACACACCTCAACATATACACAGGAAACCACACTCTTTGTTTTTCAGGGGCCTTGACACGCTACAAGAATTCCAGAAAGTCGGCAAAATAAAAGAAACGTGTCAACAATGCAGAAACACAACAGCCCTGCTGTGAAAGCCACCTCTGTGGACTTTGTTTTAGTGAACACTGTGAAGTATTAGAGACTTTAGTAGCTTCGGTTGTTCCCCTAAACTGCGATTTATACTAATTTAAAGGATGCCTAATGTTGTGTCTTCTTTGAACCAGACTGACACTACATTAAAGTTTGAAACCATTACGAACTCATTGCAAGACACTCACATAAACACTAGTAAGAGAATCTAGTGGATTTTTCAAAACATGGGGAATTACTCACCCTTAGTTATTCGCTCCTCTCTGTCATCATTCAATCATACCGAGTAAGTGTGAAAACCCTTGTGCTTATTCAGTGACTTTCTACTCGCTACTAGAGGCTGGACCTGGTGGAAGCAGAAGCGAAAGTTCAGCTCCGACCAATAAATGTCTTTTTTTTTAACTTCTGCTTCTGTCCTGCTCCTTTTTTATTTTTTTTAACCCTAGTTTTATTTCACAGATTTAAATCTTTAAGTGTTATTTATCACCAAAAAAAAGGGAAGAGGAGAAATAATCAGGTGAAAAGTTACAAAAGACTTTTTTGTTGCTGTGAGAGTAATAATCATTCTGTAAGATTTTTTTTTTAATTTGGCCAGCAGATGGTGCTCAACTCAGTGTGTCAGTAATGTCAGCTGAGTTATAGTAAATGGGAGGGTTTTACAAAATCACAACACCGCAAGTATGGAGGACTGACAAAACAGGCATCACACGCTTTTGTCTTGGCCTGAGCTTCTTTATGTGGATGAATCAGGGCTAAAACACAAATGAGACAAATAAAGACCAGGAAGTAAAGATAATCCTGAAATTAAAATGAATAAATACCCACCAATAAATACAGATAAAATACATTTAAAAATAAAACAGGTAAGAAAAGATAGCGTCCTGTGTTGATCTTTTTTTTTTTTTTCTTAGGGTAATTTCATTAAAGGTTGGTTAAACATTATAGATGCAGGTTAACTAGCCCTAACTTTGTAACATGATCAATTAAAAACACTGGCATTAAAAGCCAAACACGTCATTATGTAATGACAACAGTTTATAGGTTCGCATCAACAGGCTTTGTTTCCAGATGATTAAAATAATGACAACACCGCCCCAGTTCAGACATTCCTGTGTCTTGCTTTTTTATTACAGGTGTGTCTGAACACACACCTGACATGTTGTCATTCGATGCAAGCCTGAAAGCAAGACTGATAATTTGCTCTGCAATCATATGCTAAAGAATCAGGGCGTGTGTGCTGAGCATTCTTGTCCTGTAGAAGAATCAGGGCGTGTGTGCTGAGCATTCTTGTCCTGTAGAGCAGGAACGTCAAACTCAGGTTGAATGAAGGCCATGCTGAATCACAATGACATACAGGGACATAAAGCAAAATTAATCTATAGTGACATGATTTATGTTTAGACCCATTGCCAAAAAAGACTGAAATTTCTATAGCAGATTGTAAAAAAAAACAGTGCCTTTTTCTGTCCTTTAATTGTTTATCTATTAGCTAATTGCTTTGGTGTAGCATGACTGGATTGGAGGATTGGAGTCTTCGTCCAGCCAGTTCTGGCCCACGGGGGTTATGTCTGACAAACCTGATCTAGCAGAAAAAAACAAGCAGACTATTCAGGTTAAAGTTCTAACTGTTAGTTCAGCTACTGTGATCATCTTTGGGTTGCTTTTTCAAACTGACCTTCATAAAGTGTACGATCACGCTGGGTACAGCCAGCCCTTCAAGAAACTAGCTGCACATAAAAGTGTTCAAACAGGCTTTGCTCTTGAAAAACAAAGACTGCCTCAGTGAAAAAGAATCCACTGAATGTTCCTCACTATCAAAAACCATCACCTTGTTTGTCACCTTTCATTTTTTCAAGGCTTTTTGTGTTAGCCAGGTACTGAGCATGCAGGTGTGCAGAAAGAGCACCTCTCTGTTTGCACAGCTGCAAATGTTTATTGGGTCTTATCACCAATGGTGATGAGACGGCTTACAGGGAGGAGGTCAGCACCCTGACCCACTGGTGTCAAGACAACCATCTCACCCTCAACGTCGCAAAGACAAAGGAGTTGATAGTGGACTTCCGGAGGGGCAGAGAAGTACACACCCCCATCACCATCAGCGGCGCTGCTGTGGAGAGAGTGAGCAGCTTCCGGTTCCTTGGCGTACACCTGGCTGAGGATCTTACGTGGTCAGTACACATAAACAAAACAGTGAAGAAGGCGCAGCAGCGCCTCTTCTTTCTCAGGAGACTGAAAAGATTCGGCATGAGCCCCCGCATCCTCAGGACCTTCTATCACTGTGCCATTGAGAGCATCCTCACTGGATGCATCACCACCTGGTATGGCAACAGCACCGCCTACAACTGCAAAGTTCTCCAGCGAGTAGTGCGGTGCTCTGAACGGATAATTGGAGGTGAGCTTCCCTCCCTCCAAGACATCTACAGGAAGCGGTGCCTGAGGAAAGCGGGGAGGATCATCAAGGACTCCAGTCACCCCAGCCATAAACTGTTCAGACTGCTTCCATCAGGAAGGAGGTTCTGCAGCATCCGGTCCCGTACCAGCAGACTGAGAGACAGCTTCTTCCACCAGGCCATCAGACTGCTGAACACTTCATAGACACCTCAGCTTCACTACTGGAACTTCAACATTATGCACTCCATACTGTACAGTAACGCCACTGTTTTGCACGTCTCAACTCTGTATATTTTTATATATTTTATTTATTGTTTACTCTATTTAATTTGTAAAATATGTGTATACACACACACACACACACACACACACACACACACACACACACACACGTAGAAAAATATTTAGTATACACATCCAGAAATGCATATACTATTATATATTGTACATATATTTATTAGTTTCAGATGTAGCCATTCTTGTATTTTGCTTGTTTACATTATTGTATTTTGCACAACTCTGTTGCTTGTGAAGCTCGCACACAAGAATTTCACTCACATGTGCTGTGCCAGTGTACCTGCACATGTGATGTGACAATAAAAGTGATTTGATTTTGATTTGATTTGATTTATTGGGGACATGAAGGGGGATGTCTCACCTGAGGAGGGCAACATGAGGTGTCATAGGTGGACAGAAATAAAAATCTAGAATTTTCTGCAAAACCAATGGGTTATAATCTTTAAACTTCAAGTTATTTTCTTAATATTGAGCTTTTTCTCAGACGTTTAAGTTCGTGAGTCAGAATTTTCAGATTACAACTCAAGATTTTGGAAACATTTTAATCAGGTCTGCAGGCCTGACAAGGAGGATTTGCACTGCTGTGCTGTGTTTGGCTGGCTATCAAACCTACATAAGAATGACACAACACGTGGTAAATGTTGCAGCACATCTAAAACAAAAATGATGCTTACCAACATAAACCACTATTCTCTGAACAGACACGATATAACCACTGATAACAAGTGTTTGTCTTCCTCAGTGACGTGTCATGCAGGAGATAAACTAGAGATAAACACAACACGTGTACATGCACTTCGTGTTGCAGGAAGGCATTGATTTTCATACAGTCATGTAGTTGCATCTGTGGGGTGGAAGCATCTAGTGAGCATGCTCAGTTGTTTCTGATTCTTTATCAAGATGTAAAGAAGAAAAAATGACTTGGAAGGGCAGTTGATTGTTGATGCACAAGTATCTTCCACAGAAACTGCTTAACACACATCATATGGGGGTTCTAGTGTATACAGAGCTCATTATGTCACACAATGGAGGTTATGGTTGGTGGTAACTCAAAGACGTGTGAAACAGTGATTCTGTGAGGTAAATCATGAGAGCAAGAGAAATGTATGAGGCTGTACAGTAAGCTGTTAGCTGTCACTCAGCAAATAACAGAGGGGTGACAGAATAAAGGGAAAACATAAACCTATGAGAATTTGAGACTAATCAGTGCAGGTAATGTTTTTCAATCTTCTCTCCTCCAGTTTTGAACTGTAGCCTCAGTTTCCTGCTTTTAGCTGACAAGAACGACACCCGTTGCGGTCTTCTGCTGCTGTAGTCTGCTACCAGACTGCTGTGCATCCAAAGATGCTTTTCTGCAAACTTGGTTGTAACGAGATGTTATTTGGGTTACTGTCGGCATCAACAAGGCATTTTTGCACACAGAACTGCCACTCGCTGGATATTTTCCCTTTTTAGGCAGTTCTCTGTAAACACTAGAGATGGTTGTGTGCAAATATACAGTAGATCAGCAGTGTGTGAAATACTCAGACAAGCCTGGCACCAACAACCATGCCATGTTCACTGTCACCCTAAATCCCCTTTCTTCCTCATTCCTCATTCTGATGCTCAGTTTGAACTTCAGCCATTTGTCTCAATATTATCTGCACCTAGCTGCTGCTGAGTGATTGGCCGATCAGACATCTGTGGTAACAAGCGGTTGAACAAGCGTACCTAATGACATGGCATGTGAGTGGTTAAAAAGGGTCTATGAACAACAGCTGTTGAAGTTCTTTGCTTGTTTTTGTTTTTAAATAAATGTCATGGTAGAAAAATGAGTAAAGCTGTCACCTCATCATATTTTCTGCTATTCAGCAGATCTTACTTCCTTTATAAACACAGTTTTCCCAGACTTTAGGATAATAAATGTATACTTTGGTTTTAGGGAAGCTCCTCAGCTCAGCGATATGACCTAAATCAGACTTTACCCACACAGAAAAGCTTTAGAGGGGATGAGCTCATTGTCATTCATTTTGGATTTGTTGACACCGGATGTAGTGTAGGAGGTAGCAGCTCTCTTCCTGTCTTCGAGACAGACAAACTACCCCCCTTTTTTCCACCTCGAACCGTGGACGGAGACTTTTATTAAAAACCTGCAAATTTAAAAACAAATATCTTTTTTTTTTAAATTTGAGCTACTGACAGAGAAATGCGTTACCAAACAGCCCAGCTTTCCACTTTACAAAGCCTGTCAGTGAGCAAAGTGAAAATTTTTTAGAAAAACTAGAAAAGGAGCGACAGAAAAACCCGTTCTGACGTCAGTGGAAATCCCCTCTATCTCCATTGTGACTGACAAAAGTCAACACCTAAATGTATTTTAAAACACATGTTCCGATGCGTGGTTTAATCACACAGTCGTATATTTTTGTCCAGCTTCACATAAACAAAAGACAAAACCTATGAGCCCTCCTTTATTTGAATCAATAAAGGAGCATACCGTCAATTCTTTCTGTGTCCGGTAATTCTCCCTTGCAGCCGCGCACGGCCTCGGCAGGGTTATTATCATCAGGGTATTACTACAGGTGACCCAGTAAGAGGTAACCACCCGGGCCTCGCTCGCTGGTTTAGTTTCGGTTTTGTGCTCGGGGGTTTTCACCGGTTGGTATGATGTCCCTGCCCGGCGCTCACTGGCTTCCTCATCCGCCCGTCCCCTGCTGCCGCCGCCGCTGCAGGGACGTGACTGTGAGCTGTGCTTCCGAGCAGTGAGCGTCGAGGAGCATGTGGTAAACTTTGGACCGCTTGCGTAGTTGTTTTTGTTTTACGGTTGCGGAAGACTGAAGGGGAGCTGCCGCCGCTGTTTCTCCTGGAAACGAAACTTTAACGGCGCGGATCGAGCTCACGTAAGAAAACGACACCGACGCGTTACTGTTATCGTTATTATTTGATGCTTTTATATGTTTAGAAAACATTTTTTGTGTGTTCCGCTAAGAGAAGCGAGATCGTTTCCTGGAATTCAGATCTAATAGAAAAGCGTTTCCCAAACACTCAGGCAGGTCCTAATAGAGCCGAATCATCGGGCCATTGTTTACAGGCTGCTGCTGCTAGATTACAGTTTATTTCTATAAATTAGATCTTTGGCTGGGTGGGAGCTGGAGTGGCGGATGGGCCGTTAAAGCGGATGTTTTGTATGGAGCTGGTAATACTATATGAGTCTTGTTTACATGAACTCCGATGATTTCAGGTACAAAGGT
Organism: Rhamphochromis sp. 'chilingali'; assembly: GCF_963969265.1. Taxonomy (NCBI): domain Eukaryota; kingdom Metazoa; phylum Chordata; class Actinopteri; order Cichliformes; family Cichlidae; genus Rhamphochromis; species Rhamphochromis sp. 'chilingali'. Next base: position 42,022,243 of record NC_137929.1, on the reverse strand, counting down.
GGCGGAGACGTATTTGTAATGCTGTCATTCTGTGCCCCCTGCTTTGAAATGTGGGTAAGCCTGCATTACAGCGGGTGTTCCCCTAGCCGTTTGACTTGTTGCAGATGACTGTGAGTTACTATATGAGTATTTCCACAAAAAAAGGGGAAACGGTTCCCCTCCAGCCAAGACCTGCTGCATTCAAACACTGCCTCGGTATCACAGGGCTCCCATTGTTTCCAGCTTCATATTTTAGTTGTTAGACTCTTCTAGAGCGTGTTTGCATCAGTTATACCCGTGTTTATTGATAACAGGCCATTGGAGCTTCCCTCAGTTTAGGATAGCTTTCTTCTCATTGGCTACATCTGGCAAACAGAAGGCTTGAGCAGAAAATATACACGTAAATGTCATTTTGAGTACACTGTAGTTGTTACATTTATTGTAATCTGGCCAAATGACATGTACTTGAATAGTGAGGATATTTTCCTTGATTTCTTATCATGTAAAATAAATGAACTGTTGATTTTATATATTTCACTTGCATTTTATTCAGAATTATTGCATCATGTTTATGAATTGTGTTTTTGAGTCTGCTTGAAATCTACACCCAATAAGCAAGTCATAACGGCAAACCCTAGAAATTAAGTGATTGCAACCGCACAGGTATACATGCTGGTACCTGCTTGTGTCAGTTATTTTGTAGGTTCTATGCAGGCCCGACGCAGGGCTCTATGTTTAGGTTGAAGATAGACCGGGTTGCTAGTGACCTGCATCAGGTTGAGGTAGGGTTAGGTTTTCATAGGTCCTCTTTTTATGGATAAATGAGGAATGAGTATAAACATGGGCAGCTCAGCTTGACAGGTTTGGAGGCAAGGCTGAGATGGTTTGGACACGAGCAGAGGAGGAAAAGAGGAAGACCGCAGAGGACGTTTTGGATAATAGTGATGGAGAACAGGCAGAAAGAGGGAGGCAACCTCTAAAGAGAGCATCTGAAGTAGGAAGAAGAAGAGTTATCCAGCTGATCTAGACCTCAGAAGCCTAACAGTTGAAACCACAAGCTATACTCTGAACTGGGTGAGCCAAGACCCTCAGGTTCCATGTGCAGTTTCAGGCTTGGAATAGGCTGACAACATTTACTAACCAGTAACTATTTTGATGGTAAACTGATTATGTTTAGATTTTGGACTATTGAACTATTTTTAGATATTTCTTTACATCATTTACGGTCGGAAGAGAGAAAAGGTCAGCATGTGACTGAGGTGTCCAAAAGCTGCACTGACTTGAAACTCCTGTCTTTCGCTGATGTCAGGAAAGATTCCCAGCAGAATGAAATAGAGGAAATGACAAGCTTCCCTCAGATGGGAAAATTCATAACTGGTTTTCAGCAGGAGCTGCTTAAAGATAGTTAAAATCTACTGTGAGACCTGGTTATCTCTCATGCTTTTTTTGGACTATGTGAGTTCACCTTTCTAAAACTGTAAACATCTTTTTACCCATGTTAGAAAAAAGCCAGCTGTAGTTATCCAAAACACCAGACACTCTAATAACTAAGATATTGACTGGCAGCAGTCTTAGTTTATATGTTTTCTTCCTTTAACCTTTTTTAACCCGACGGATACTGAAATGTGTTTTTCGCAGTATGTTCGACCGTCTGTCACCAATTTAAGAAGAAAGGATGGATGACGAGAGAAGCGACGCAGGCGGAGGAGAGGCGGAGTTGGAGGATGAGTTTGCGTGCGCCGGGATGCTGCGGGGGTCTCTGACCTCCCTGCACAGCACGGTGGAGCGGATATTCAGTGTGGCGTTCAGCATCGGGGCGGACGATTTGCCTCACGGCAGCAACGGCCAAATATGGCTGAAACTGCGAGGGCCGAGCGCCAGTGTGAAAGCCGCCAAGGTGAGGCCCTGCTCTTGTTTATAATGCCCTATCAGTCCAGAACAGAGATAAGTTATTAGGCAGTGTGGCTCATAAACACGATGGAAGTTGACTTTGCCAGAGGTTGCTCTCTGCAGTAACCTCTGGCCAAGTCCAGTTTCACTTATCAGTAATTCTAACTGGTAACTGAAACTGGACTTGAGTTCACATTAGTGGTGCTAATTTTTCCTTATCCAGTGTTACTCCATTGATTTTAAGCTTTAGTTTAAAAAGTTGCCACAGCAGTGAAAGAAAACAAGCCAGAATACCATTTATGGGGAGCTTTAGCAGTTAAGTAGTAATCATCAGCTGATAGCTCAAACGCCACTCTGTTACCAGAGTGGGAGGGGCGTGACGGTGGGAGGGGCGAGACAATGACCCATATTTGCTTTATAACCACAACAAACTCATTGTGATGAATTATACACCTTCTATTTAGAGCTGGATCAGGTGACCTTAGTTACGTGTTTCTTTCTATTATTGTATCATCTTTACATTACAATATAAAGAGTCTTGAGGCCACTGTTGTTGTGATTTGGCTCCATATTAATAAAACTGAACTGAATTAATGTATGTGCTGTGACTTACTTAGAAGTACTGCAAAGAGAGCCAGAGAGACATCAAAATGTTCAAAAAGCACACCTCGCTGCTGCTAATCAAGCAGGAGGGAGGTACGAGATAAAGTGTGCGTCTGAGTAGTCAAATATTTGCGTTCGGTAGCTGGAAATTACTTAAGAGCTGTGAAACTGAAGCGCTTTCATCACCCCTACTCTCATTTCTCGGCAATATCCCTTTTAAGGATTATTTGCCCGTTCGTTACTTTGAGCTTCTCATCACGATCTGTCAGATCAGGAGGCCTTTTCTTTCTCTTTTAGTATTTAATCTTTCTTGCATCAACTTTCACAGGAAATCTTTTCTTCTTTATCCGAATCACAGCCTTTATCTCCGGGGCTGCCTAAGCCAGTTTTTGGCTTTTTTTTTAACCTAATCACTCAATGTTAATGGAAAATTGTATTTAGTAGTCAGTATAATCTTTTAGTGATATAAGTTTGCATATGGTAGAATACTGCATGTAGTTATTTGTATTAGGAAATATTCAACCATGTATACTTAGAGGCATATAATTAATTGTGTGTGATCTTTAACAGGCTGCAAAGGCTTGGTGTGTATTCCACACTAGGATGCACACCCACATCCTGGGAGCACGAGAAAGATCGTACTTTCTCTTATTGTTTTATGGTAGGATTAACGTAGCTACGTTTGTTTTAGTTAAGTGCTCTTTTGTTTAGATGAACTGCAGGACTTCCTCACTGTGTTATCTAGGGTGAACCATCTAGGGTGAGGGGGAGGCTACCCTCTTCCTGACCAAGGATGTTTGACCCTTTGATCAGCAGTAACACACACACACACACATACGTTCAATGGAGTATAAAATAAAGACCAGGGCAGTTCCTCACCGGAGTCTCTCAGTAGGGAGCTGCCCTTGCTAGCAAGAACTCTGTGTGTTTCTCTTCTCTGAGTCTTTACTGAAGAAGTGTTTTAGAATATTTTCCTTAACACTCAAGTAAACAAGTTTCCTGTGCAATCATTCAGATTTTACTATTTTTTCAGTATCGTCGACCGCCCCGCTTTCTCCATTGTGCACCATATCTCTGCATCCTCGTGCAGGGCTAACCCACTTTTGTCATTAATCCAGCTGTAAATTTATTTGGGTTTTTTGTGTCTACAGTCTACTGAGTGTTAAGGGACCATTCCCAGGTAATGACTCATCAAAGTTTTTTAAGTGTTGTTTCACCCGTTAGGTTTCATTCCACATATGCAAGCGCCTGTTGACACATGCAGTCAGAAAGATTCGTTCACTCATACAAAGACTAGCAGACTGATGCACTGCAAAGTCAGTCGCTGTAGTGTTACAGTAGTAGCTGTAATCACACCATTGTCGGGCATATAGGCAGTTTGAGAAGACATGCAAACCATACGTAGGTGGACTTCCTCTTTGCTAAAGGCCATTTTGGGAGACGCAAATATCAGCTTGACTGAGTGATATGTCAGTGTATTGTGTTTTATTTATTTTTATATTGTTTTACTGTCCTGTGTTAGCTGTGTCTAAAAACATTCTCCTTCATGTGCAGACCGCAGCTGTGGAGGTTCAAACGAGAATAGTAGGTGTAAAAATGACCAACGGAGGTGGAGATAGAGTCAGTCAGTGGATCTGCTGCAGCTGCTGTCAGCGAGATGATTTTATAAACATAAACTATAATAAACTGCTTATTACCTTTCCTGCTTTCTTTAACGTCCGCAGCTAGATTAGAGCGTGGACGTTGCAGACTTTGAAACTTTAGCACAAATAGGGGAAGGTGGATCTCCTGTGGATGGACTTCAGTGGGGTCAGGGTTCAGTCATTCGTACCCACCGCATCGGTCTCTTTGTGCGCCAACGGTGACATCATCACACAGCCAGAGCCATTTATGCTCGCCACAGCTTTTGCAGCAACAGCAAATGGTACGAGGTTACAAAAATCTAGAGGTTCATCATCAGCCAAAACGACACTGGAGCGCTGCTTGTGGTTTTGTTGTGAGACGATTAAATCGAACTCTGGTTTGTTTTCCCCCTCGGTGCGATTCGTTTGTGCAGATGTGAACACGGTGATCACAGCAAAACAACTGCACCGAGACCATTTAGAGGAGGTGGTCTTGGCTCGGTCCCAAACAGACTACGAAGCGTGTTTATGGTGAGAACGTCATCTGACCTCAATCTGACTGCATGTTTGAGCTAAACGCCTTCGCGTAGCTAGATATGCTTTACGAAATGTAAAGTGTTTCCCAGATAAACACAAATTTATCCACGTTATCCACTAGGTAGTACACAATACCTAGACACATCCGGCTAGTAAGTGGACTGACCGTTCTCGTGCAGTCAGTCCTTTGGTGTCTCTGAACTTCCACCTTTCTCTCTAAGTGTAGAAAATAATCAAAACCTTAAATATTCCCAGCACGATGCATGGACAGAGCATTCAACTCTGGCTCTTCCCATGGAGCTTCTTTTTCATAATTACTAAAGTTTAACAACACTATTTTGTTTTTTTGTTTATTTTTTTCAGTTATTTGTGAAAGGAGTTGTGAACCAGGAGGAACAGCAGGAGATTAAGTATCCTGGGGTGCTTCACTGTGTCTTCTGCGGAGCCAAAGGCCTGTTCATGGACAGCCTGATCAAAAGCACCTCAGCACATATAGTGGTAAGAGCTCAACAACAGGCCGGTTTCACAGTAATAGTTACTATAGAGAGGCATTTGTTACACCTTTGTTTGTCTACTACATTGGTTCTCTAACCTTTTAATAACTTCATTATTACTGAATAGATTTTTATTAAAGATGCACAAATTGTAGAAATCTGAGCTGATATTGATATTAGAATAACAACAGTTTTTTTTTCTTTTTTTGTATTTATTTCCACTTTTGCCCCAAATAAGCAAAGAAATCCTCCTTATAAACAATACCTGATCTGTTTTAAAGCCTTTCAGTTTGTCATTGCCCAATTTTTAACGGATAGCAACCAATGTGACACAACTGATGTGCATATAATTATGGGTATTAATGTCATGGTCATTTGGGGCATTTAATGATTTCTTTGAAGTGTTCTTTTCCCAGGGTGGGATAAGCACAGCATATATAATCTTTAATAACTTAAAAACAAGAATTGTGTTCACCAGTTTCAATTTGTTATGGATTGTCTCTAGTCATGATATCTAGAACCCATTGGGAGTGTACAGAAGTTCATTTCTGGGTCTCAGAGACTTAAAATGAAAAAAACACGTTAAATGAAAGTAAAAAGGTTTAGAGGGTGTAATACATTAACAAGCTTAGTGTGCCATTATTCACTGATGATGCAACAAAGTGACTAATAGTGTGATATCAAGAGATTACAGTCCTGTTATTCCAATAAGAAATCACATTATTAGTCAATATCAGTTTTACGCCATCAGATGGAAATGTGTCACACGCCTTCCACAAGTTAAAAACTGCCTTCAAAACCAAGACCGTGAAACAGTTTTTGGGAACTTCTGGTCTATTCTTAAGACGACTTATAGAACATAAAAATGCAACTCTGCATTCTGACAACTTTCTTTTTCAGTATGATTTGTTGCCCGTAAATTTCTTGGAACGTATTTTAATAATCTTACTTAAGAGGAAGAGGAAACTCCAGTAAGAATATTTTGAGGTCCCCATTTTAATGTGTGTAAATGTTTAAATTAAGGCTTAAGGAGTGAGTTTTATGGGTGACTACCTGAGCTAAGTCCATGTCCATGCAGGACCGGAGGAGATGTGGCCCAGTAGTTTTGTCCATATGGTGCACTTTTGCTTTACTATGAGCTTGAGGTCGTCTGGCCATTCTCCTCTGACATCTGGCTTTTCAAACCACTGGCACCATGCACATTCAAAATCACTTGCTTGGTTGATGCTTGGTTTGAACTTGAACGGGTTGTTGCCATGTGACTGGCTGATTAGACATCTGCTTTAATGAACAGTTGAACAAGTGTACCTAACAAAGTGCCCTGTAAGTGTATGTAACTGTACTGGCAGATTTCCACACCTGGAGAAGCCATAGACTGTAATGAAAACATTGCCACCCTGACACCTACCATTGGCCTCTCCCATGGGTTCATAATTCCATGACTTAACTTTACCATTACAGCCGTCACCATCCTGCTTCCTTTTTTTATTTTCTCAGTCTTTCTTAAATAGATTCTGTATTTGAATATGAAGAATTTGTAGGCAAGAATGGTATTTACTCTGTTTGGAGTCTGCTTATAGTTTTGGTTGCACGCAGGTGAATCATCCAGTCTTTCAAGTAGTGATGGTTTATGTTGAAATGCAAATACTGAAATACTCATTGGATACTGTCAGACAATGATTTGTCTTTCTATTAAGTTTTTATTGAATTTTCATTCATTGTATGATATAATGGTCAGTGGATACAAGACCTGAAAATTAACAGTTGGTCCACAATCCATTAAAGGAAACAGCAAAGGCAAAATAAATAAATTAAACATTGATCTGTTTAAGTAGAATTCTTTTATTCTTTTGTTTTGGTCTTTTTTGGTTTAAATGATCTGTTATATTATTATTTTTCAGTCATTGGTAGAACTCAGATTAATGCCTTTCTGTCTTTCTCCTACCAAATCAGGTCGTCTCTCCAGGATTCCTGCTCATATCTGGCCTGGTGGAGCCGGTGGTGCGAGCCTACTCTCTTATTACAGACCTGGTAGAGAGGTATGAGGGCACACAGTCCAAGCGCATGGGGGACGGAGGCTCAGGTGAGTCCCTGGATTCACGACGGGCCTTTAAAACTCTGGTGGAGAAGTGGGAAGACAGGCACATCCTGGATCTTCTTGTGCTGCCAGGATCAGTAAAGGAAATCCTGTTGGACTTGGTGAAAGAAACGGGACTTGGATCAAGCCCTAGTTCATCACTGACTGATGTAAATACAGAGGCAAGGCCACATGGGGATTCAGAGGATAGGTCTAAAATACCCAGTGCCCTAAAGCAAACAGTCCCTGATCCTTCTACCACTACTGAGCGATGGGCTGAAGGGATGGCTGCAGGCACAGGAAATGACTTTGCAAATAAAGACTCCTTCCAGGGTTTTTACATGTCTGCAGGCACCCGAGGGAGGGCAGAGGGTGCTGAAGAAAGACCCGCGCATTCACCACAGGAGGTAGGAGAAGAGCACTTGGGCCAAGCAACAGCATCCGGGAAGGAAAAAGAGCAGGAGTTGCAGCTGTCGATGGGAAACAAGGAGTTTTGGCTTCTTTTGAAATTCTTTACCGCCATGGGATACACAGAGGAGGTTGTGAAACGAGTGCTTGCCAGAACAGGACCTAAAGAGGCATCGCAGATTCTGGACTTAGTTCAACAGGAGCAGGACCGCAGTGACCAAGAGCAGAGGAATCGGGTTCTCCCAAACCCAAAGAGGGAAGACGCTGTCGACCTGAATCAGACAGAGAAAAACCGACCCTGTGAGACAGAACACAGAGAAGATGGGGGAGAAATAGCAGGAGGCGGTGGAGCCATACGTAGCGATGGAGAAACAGAAGAAGGACGAGAGGGGGAAGACGCAACAGGGGATGCAAGACACAATCAGGGAAAAGTCAGTGCAGACGTAATGAATAAAGAGCAAGAGGAAGACTTTGTGCTGGGGGTGTTGAAGAAAGCGGCAGCCAGCTGTGGGTACCCCGAACAGAACGTAACCAAACTGTACAACTTGTTGCCTGATGGATCGACTCACCAGCTGCTCCTGCAGCTGCAGAAAGAGGGAGTCAAAGAGGCAGGAGCCTTCAGAGAAGGACCGAGAGAGATGGATGATGTGGTCTTGGACACTGGCGGGTCAAAACTTCAAATAATACCAGAACTTCAGCCTTATACACCTCCAGAAGAGAGAGAATTCGATGGTCGAGAAAAGATAAGGGTGTCAAGGATTGATAGTAGTGTCCCTATTGAGGGACGAGATATTTGGAATAATAAACCCCAGCAGTCACCGGTGACCTTGTACACCTCACAGCAAAAGCAACACCAGCCTTCAAAGTCACAAACTCCTCACCACATCATCCTACCTGGGGTCAAAGGGCCACCAATGCCTACTTATGCCTCATCCATGGATCCTCAGCTCACCAATTTCCAATCTCATAAGCAACAAGGCAACACCAACTACTTGCCTAATCCATCTCCCACAAAACAGAATCATCATGCTCAGAACAATGGCTCAAAGCACTCCTTTAAGCAAGCCCTTCAAGCTCCTCAGCCTTTATTCCCTGGCACGAAGGACTCGTCTCCCACCAGAGCGATGGACAAACGGGGTTTCGTGTCTACTCCTTCAGTGGTGGTGACAGGAGAGCAGCGATTCTTGGAGAGCCTGCAGATCCCCTTTGAACTCAAGCTGACAGACCAGCCCGGAGACCCAACACTGAGGACGATCATAATTGATGGGAGTAACGTGGCTATGAGGTAAGAATTACAGCAAATAAAGGTCGTACTGGGAAAATGCGGTAAGGTATACAATAGAGTAGAAGATTTATTTTGGTGGGGTGTTTATGAGAAGGGAATATGAGAACAGGAAATATAGATAGTCCTGTTAGGCCAAATGTGAAGGACTTCTTGAGAATTTGAAAACATATTTAGAAATGAGGATCTACTCTTTGTGTCCTTTTGCTCTAAAAGTAAAAGCTTAAAATGAAAGATATAGTTATTATTCCATCTTAGTAGTACATTATGCCACAGTTTATGAATGTGCATGATTAGTTGAGTGCATGTTTACACATTTAAACATGTTATAACAATGGAATTGTGCATTAATAAGATACCCATGCTGCAGTGGGCCTCTGTAAACTTTCCAGGAATGGTGATTGTATTTTCTCATGTAATAGATGGTAAAGGAACACCTGTGGCTGATGTGTAGACTCTGTTTAAAGATTTATAAAGTTGTGATGGCAGTGTGTTCATTAATAATTGTAGTCTGCGATGGGCTTACCTACCCAGCGAGTGGGAGCAGGAAGATAAACTGACCCAGAACTATTGGCGAAGCATGACGTTTACACAGAAACACAAAGCGAAGGGAAGGAACAGAGATCTATGCATGTAGGTGCTAAACAGTTTTTTAAAGGGTTTGATGGGTAAGAGTAGGCACCATCAACAAATGCATATGCTGCAGTCATTTTTACCTCAGAGCTGGGAGTTGCATTGGTCCCGATTTGACCGTGTTACACAGTTACGACCCGGCTCAAAAGCCGCAACAAAAAAGAGAGGAGACGAATACCAGATTGTAGGTGAGAAGAGGTTTTAATCCTAAAATGCATAGCAGGTTGGCTAACATGGCTGGTACCACCAAGGCACGGCTGGTGAGGCTTTTTGAAAGCCTGCCTCAGATATGCTTTTATCAACACCTGACTAGGTGTGGCCAATTACCATCAGCTGAACACACTGAAGAGATTAGGGCTGCAGAGGGACGTAGCAACACATTTTGGTTTCTTCGAACTGGATGGGTAAAGCCTGATGCTCTTCGTATGGCTTATTTGGTGAACCACAAATACGCAATAGTGGTAATAGCGAGTGCTAGTTTTGCAGTTTCACTACTGTTTTGCTATCCTGGATTGGGAAGTCTGGTTTGGTGGGCCTTCTCTGACTTTTCGAGTGGAAATTCCAACTTGAAGGGTTATTCTGGTGGAAAATATAAGTGCAACATATCATCAGAGATACAGATGTCAAACAAAGGGGTGATAAGGTCACAAGGTCCGATACTGCAGGGGATTAGGAACTGTTTCATGATTAGCATAGTGACATGTAGCCTAGTTCCTCTTAGATGTATTTTTATCTGTTGCTTTTGATTGGACAGCACAATCGTCAAAAGTCAGAGGTTCCAAGAACTGGAAGTCAGCATATTATTCTTCACTGCACTTCAACTTCAATGTTAATGTTTGTTGGAGACGCACATAGTGATAAAAGAGAAAGAAAGTCCAGTGAACTGTGATCATATGAAGCATTATTTGTAACACTTTAATGGCAATCTTCATTTTTCCACAGTCACGGACTGGGTCATTTCTTCTCCTGTCGGGGAATCGCTCTGGCTGTACAGCACTTCTGGGACCGAGGCCATCGTCAAATCAGCGCCCTAATTCCACAGTGGAGGCAAAAGAGCGACCCCAGGGTCAAAGGTAACGCTTTAAAACTTAATGTATTGCTGAAATTGAACTCTTGTCAGTGTCAGGAGAGTGTCATAACGTTATCACATAATGATGTTCTCTTCTCTCACACGTAGCACACAGCAGAAAATGTGAGCAGTTTTTTTATTACTGGAATATACTTGGTTTAAGTTTTGACTTACAGACATGTGAAAAAGAAAGTCTTTCACATGACTGTGTGAATAATTAGGTACACCCAATGAATTGTTGACTTTATCAGTCTCTCATATCATTGTGGAGGAATTTTGGCCCACGTTACAAAATTGCTTCAGTTCGTTGAGGTTTTCAGGCATGAGTTGGTGCGCAGCTCTGTTAAGGTCTATTCACAACATTTCAGTCGGGTTAAAGTCTGGAGTTTTTTCACAGCACCTTGATTTTTTTCTTTTTCAGCTATTTTGTTGTAGATTTGCTGCAAGTGCTTTCTATCTAACATTCACATGCATTCATTCCCTGATGGATGCATCTATCTATGGATGTTAGCATCCATAGATAGAAGCTTGGGCAACATGCCCAAGGATATTAGCAGATGAGCTGCTCTACCTCCTGGGCTACAGCCAACCCCATGCTGTGCATTATGGTATTATATTAGCATCTACACCAGAAATCTTGTTGTTTTTTCAGATGTAGCCTTTTAAATCTAAGCTGTGCTGTCATGTTCTTTTTAGAGAGATGAGTCTTTCTTCTGGCCACCCTTAGAAAACAAACCATACTTATTTAGTCTTTTTCTAACTGTGCTGTCACGAACTTGCTAACTGAGCCCTGTAGAGTCTGAGATGTAGCCATTGGTTGTTGTTTTTTTTTGTGTGGTTTTTTTTTTTTACAGTTTCTGTGGATAAATTATTATTATTCAAGTCATTACATTTTTGTCATCATAAGTGAATGCCTGGCTAATCTGGCTCAGCTGTAGAGCAGAGGTTTCAGGGGGCAGTGCCAGGAGAGACTAGTATGCGTTTTCGGTGTCCCATTTAACACAGTAGCATCCTCGGGCTGGGAGAGAACCTCACGGGTGGCAGCTGGAGAAGTCAGAAGGACTGAGCGAAAACTGGGCATTATTTGAGAAGACAATTTTGAAAAGTGGTAGTCAACAAGAAAATAAAGAACACAGGCAAAGCCAAGCACTGTGTCCAAGTGTTTGTGTGCTGGGAAAAACCTGCTAGACTATGGAAGCATGAAGGGTGTATTTAATTTTTCAGAGCACTGGTGTAGGTAGGAGAGCTGTGTAAGCCGAGAGCATGCAGCTCTCAGCTTACATGACACCTTCCTGCTTTTACTGCCAGAGTTTACTGGCCAATACTTCCTTCTGTTCTCACATAGTTGCCACAAAGGAGCTGACAGGTTAAAGTCAGATAAATATAAAGCACTGGAAGAGTGACGTGTGTAGACTTTAGGGCCCCAGCTAAGAAAAATCTTGATTTATGATTCATTTCTTGATAATTTTTTTGTTGAAGTAAGAAACTTAGTTTAGTCTGTCAGAGGTAACAAATGTGTTGCATAAGACACCGTGTCTCCGATCACAATCGAACCAGCAACTTTTGCTTGCTAAGCAAATGTGTTAAACTCAGTTAATAAAAACAAAGCTTTACTGTTGATGAAGCTCAATTTAAATGAGTGATTGAAACTGCAGCTTTAGAAAATATTTCACTAAAAGGTTTAATTCCAAAAATTCTACTTCATGGCTATAACTTCCGCTCTATGAGTGTGTAGCTAGCATCTCATTGGGGTCAGGCTGTGACCCCATTGTTGTGCGTGTTTGCTCCTTGCTCCTGCTAACTCTGGATTCTGCAAAAGACTTCAAACGAGAAAACAAGTCATGCTTGGTGAATGCAGACTTCATGTGAGCTTTCAGCATGCGTGTGGGTGTTTCCCCTCATAGCAGACTGCTTCGTAAACAAAGAGTTGTTTGTGTCTGTCTCTCAGAGAAGCACTATCTGACAGAGCTGCAGCAGCTGGGCCTGCTCTCCTACACACCATCCAGAGAGGTCCAAGGCAAGAGGATCAGCTCGTATGATGACAGGTACAAGACACTGAGATATTGTTTTGTTTACACAACCCATCACATTTCATGTGGTTTTGTTGCTGTACACACTCCAGTCTATCTGGATACAGTTCAGATAAGCCAAAAATTGATACCCATGTCTTTGTGTTTATGCAGAATGATACTGCAGCACGCACAGAAGACAGGCGGAGTGATCGTGACCAACGACAACCTGAGGGACCTCTTGGACGAGTCCCCCGTATGGAGGGACATCATTAAAAAGAGGTAGGGCAGTGCTGCGCAGTCAGGGGGACTGAAATTTTGATTTGCACTGAAATGGTTTCACTCACATTTACCAAATGTAATAAAAAATCAGTCTCTGGACGTTTTTGTCCATTTTTATCTAAAAGATCCAAAAAGTTGGGTTGACAGAAAATACTGTCAATACCCTACACAATGTTTTTCACTAAATACATTTTTCCTCTGTGATCTGTTGCTGCTCGTCCAGTCTTCTTCAGTACACTTTTGTCGGGGATCACTTCATGGTCCCTGATGACCCTCTTGGAAGAGGAGGGCCTCACCTGGATGACTTCCTGCGTTCAGAGCATAGGTAACAGACCCAAGATATCCGATCTTATCCAATCCTTTGAGAATAATTTCACATGATGCTTCATTTTCCTTCTCAACATCTTTCAGGAGTCCAAATCCAGGAAATCACTCTTTTGCTGGCTCGGCCTCATCTTTCAGTTCCTCCAAACAGCCACGCTCCCAAACAGAGGTCATCAACTTCCGTGACCGAACACTAGGGGGCGCACTGGACGCTTTGGGAGCAGCCGGCAGGGGTAGAGGAAGGGGACAAGGAAAGGGATGGGACATGGGACAGAAGCAGAAGCAGTATGGTGCTACAGGTCATGGCCAGGGGGTCCGGACCGAGAGGAGTCCTGAAGAAACAGCCAGCCTGAGAGAGCAGCTCTGTCAGGTTTTCCCTAATCAGGACAACATGGTGACGCTGGTGCTGCAGTGCCACTCGGCAGAGACGGACATCAACGTGCTGTCTGATCTGATTTTGGAGCAGCAATCAACAAACTAGAAATCTCTCAGTTTTAGTGTTTCACCATAGAGTTTTCTCACAGAGTTGTTATTCATTTTCTCGTGTGACTATAGACTCTATGTAAAAGATGGATTTTAGCAACTGTGACATCATCCATTGGTTTGTGGTTTGTTTGTTTTTTAATCAGAACCAATGAAGGTGAAGTGGATTTAGCTGAGAAAATTAGAATATTGTACACTCAGTTTTGGCCAGTGTTGCCAACTTAGCGACTTTGTCACTATATATAGTGAGTTTTCAGGCCTCCTCAGCATCTTTTTTTCTAAAAAGCGACTAGCGACAAATCTGGCGACTTTTGGTGGTGTTATTAGGAAGACTTAGAACCACTTTTTGACGTGAAAGCACGTATCACTCTTTCTCTCAACAAGCAGCGGATGTCGCCATGGGCACCTCGCCTGTGCCAAAGCGCTCACAGGTGACGGATTGTTGTCACGCAGCAGTCGCAACCCAGCTGCTGTCAGAGCAGGAGATGTTGACCCCCTACGCCTCCAAAACTGCAAATGAATGGCGCATGAGTGACTGACTGTAACACAGTCAGTTCTTCTTTTACTCCAACTTTTTGCAAATCACAAAGTTTAAAGCTACACACACACAAAGTAATTCTGCCAGAGTGCCTATTTCAGGTCACTTTTGCCAGTACCCAGCCCAGACACAGGAGGTGGGTTAGAATTGTGACATAAAAAAACAATAATTGCTAAAAGAAATTTAATTTGTAGTTCTAAATATATTCTAAATTAATTTATTGTGTTTTTTACTCACTTTATGTCTCTTCCACGATATTTCTCTCTCCTACAACATAGGTTACAATTACATAAGCATGACCAATTGTGCAAATTAGGTAATGACATTATTTAGCAACTTTTAGGACAGCGATTTTCCTTACTGAGGAGTTGGCAACACTGGTTTTGGCTTCACATTTCAAATTCGGAGGTTACATCCATCTCCCATATACAGTCTGTATGGATATAGCACAACAGCAACTACATAGATAGATAGATAGATAGATAGATAGATAGATAGATAGATAGATAGATAGATAGATAGATAGATAGATAGATAGATAGATAAAGCTAAAACTAGACCTGCTCTGTCAACTGAACCAGAAAAATCCCTCAGTGATTGTCAGTTCATTATTTGTGTTTGTTGTTTTGATTTTTCTTTCAGAACTATACAGATGTATTATTCTCCTACATTTATGCATTGCTGTCAGTGTTTATTGTGTATTTTATGTTAGTCTGATTTCTGTCAAAGCACCAGTAAAACTGAAGACATTCCAGTGTAGCTTTAATGCCAAATACTGGCATGCTAACACACCAAACTAATGTGAATATATGGTTAATACATTAGTTAGCATTCTGACGCATTAAATTGACATCCAAAAATTTGGTCAAGACATAAGTTAGGATGCTAAATCACCTAATTGACACACAAACATATGGTTAACGCCTTAGTTAGCTTGCTAATTACCAAACTAACACATTAGCATGAATATATTAGCTAGAATGTTAACATACATAGTTAGCGTTTTAGCATGCAAAAACACCAAATTAACATTTTGGTTCTGACACACCAAATTAATGTAAATATATATAAACATATTGGTTAGCATGCTAATATTGACATTTAGCTTTAGTACAGCTTCCTAGGTTTAAGTTGGTTTTATGGTTGAGCAGAAGTAGCAGGGACTGCCCGTCCACCTGCAGTGAGCGCTGTTGTCAGATGGAGGCAGTGTACAAGGTATGTTACCGCCATTGTGCAGGCTACTTTTGTTTGTCTGTGAGCGAATTTTTTACATACAGAGAGCTGAAGTGAAACCGAGTGTTAAAAACTATGAAAATATTACTGCAGCCACTGTCTGTGCTATTCGTGCTTTATTTTTTTAGTCATTTTTCGAGGTTCTCCGATTCCTGGTGAACTCTTCTATTGCTCCCTTCTCTATTCCAGCCCACTTGTCAACCAGTCAGCATTCTGCAGTTGCAAATATCATCCACTTACAGCAACCTGCAGCCTAGATCTCAAAGGACTGCATGGGAGAGCGTCTTGGGTGGGGGAAAACCCCCCTGTTTGACCAAAAGCTGTACGCAGATGGACACATTTGTGACCATAAAACCAGCCTTAGAGACACTAGCTCAGCAACAGAGTCTTATTTTTATTTTTTTGTATTTTTATAAGACTAATATAGTCATTGCGTAATGACACCTATTAACTATCTTTCTCCGGGTAGTTTTAACTCTGGGAAAACGATTGTGAATCCCATATGGTATCATAACAGAGCCATTTTATAAACAGTTAGTCTGCTTTGGGTAATATAAAATTACATATTTTGTGTATTTTTCTGTTGTTTTTCCTTTAATTTTACAGCCACCGGTTTACTTAGAAAATAGGTTGAAAGATTTCTCAGAGGTACATAGTTGGCACTGAGAATAGATTTTTGGATATACAGTAACTGGTGTAAGAGTGTGTCATGCTGAGAAAGTAAAAACCCAACTTTGCAAAAATCTGCACAATTATATATTTTAACTTATTTTAATTAGGTCTTTTGTTTCGCATAACTTTGGTTATGAGTCTATAATTATATCTTTAAGGTATGTCTGGATGAAGAAATTAAGAGCAAACCAAAACATGGAAAATTCATTCTTCATCCAAATGTCATTGTTAATGTGGGCTACTTCCGTGTGAGTAAATAGCCGTAATCTTATTTGTATTGTTAATATTTATATATTTTATTCTTGTTCTTAATTAAAATATTTTTTAAATGGTGTTTCTATTGTCCTCTGTCAATTTCTGTCCTGTGTCCATCAGGATGTATTGTTCTCCAGCTAAAGCGAGGGAGTATGTAATCAATTGCGTTTGTTTGTCTGTCCGTCTGTTTCTTAGCAGTCTGGTTTTTGAGATATCATTTTTGAAATTTTGTGTGATGGTAGATTGCTAAAAACAGCTGTATATTACCCACAGCTTACTCGATCATCTTCAAGCCTCACAACAATAATCCAGGCCTTGGGAGATGTAAGGCCTAGGAGGGCTAAGCATTTGATCTTAACCTTCATTGTTCGTCCCCAAGATCAAAGCTCACCTTCAAGAAATATATGAAGAAACCGTCCATCCATCTTTGTGCTCTTTATCCAGGGCCGGGTCGCGGGGGCAGTGGCCTAAACAGAGAGGCCCAGACCTCCCTCTCCCCAGCCACCTCCTCCAGCTTGTCCGGGGAACACCCAGGCATTCGTAGGCAAGCCAAGAGATATAATTTCTCCAGCATTTCCTGGGTCTGACCAGGGGCTTCCTCCTGGTGGGACTTGCCCGGAACACCTCACCCAGGAGGCGCCCAGGGGGTATATTTGTCAGTTGCCCGAACCACCTCAGCTGGCTCCTTCCAATGCGAAGAACAGCAGCTCTACTCTGAGCCCCTTTCGGATGGACAAGCTTCTCACCCTATTTCTAAGGGAGAGGCCAGCCACCCTTCGGAGGAAGCTCATTTCCACCGTCACTACCCACAGCTCGTGACCATAGGTGAGGGTAGGGACATGGCTTGCAAAAGTATTCGGCCCCCTTGAACTTTTCCACATTTTGTCACATTACAGCCACAAACATGAATCAATTTTATTGGAATTCCTCGTTAAAGACCAATACAAAGTGGTGTACACGTGAGAAGTGGAACGAAAATCATACATGATTCCAAACATTTTTTTTACAAATAAATAACTGAAAAGTGGGGTGTGCGTAATTATTCAACCCCCTGAGTCAATACTTTGTAGAACCACCTTTTGCTGCAAGTCTTTTAGGGTCTGTCTCTACCAGCTTTGCACATCTAGAGACTGAAATTCTTGCCCATTCTTCTTTGCAAAACAGCTCCAGCTCAGTCAGATTAGATGGACAGTGTTTGTGAACTGCAGTTTTAGATCTTGCCACAGGTTCTCGATTGGATTTAGATCTGGACTTTGACTGGGCCGTTCTAACACATGGATATGTTTTGTTTTAAACCATTCCATTGTTGCCCTGGCTTTATGTTTGGGGTCGTTGTCCTGCTGGAAGGTGAACCTCCGCCCAGTCTCAAGTCTTTTGCAGACTCCAAGAGGTTTTCTTCCAAGATTGCCCTGTATTTGGCTCCATCCATCTTCCCATCAACTCTGACCAGCCTCCCTGTCCCTGCTGAAGAGAAGCACCCCCAGAGCATGATGCTGCCACCACCATATTTGACAGAGGGGATGGTGTGTTCAGAGTGATGTGCAGTGTTAGTTTTCTGCCACACATAGCGTTTTGCATTTTGGCCAAAAAGTTCCATTTTGGTCTCATCTGACCAGAGCACCTTCTTCCACATGTTTGCTGTGTCCCCCACATGGCCTGTGGCAAACTGCAAACGGGACTTCTCATGGTTTTCTGTTAACAATGGCTTTCTTCTTGCCACTCTTCCATAAAGGCCAACTTTATGCAGTGCACGACTAGTAGTTGTCCTATGGACAGATTCCCCCACCTGAGCTGTAGATCTCTGCAGCTCGTCCAGAGTCACCATGGGCCTCTTGGCTGCATTTCTGATCAGCGCTCTCCTTGTTCGGCCTGTGAGTTTAGGTGGACGGCCTTGTCTTGGTAGGTTTACAGTTGTGCCATACTCCTTCCATTTCTGAATGATCGCTTGAACAGTGCTCCGTGGGATGTTCAAGGCTTGGGAAATCTTTTTGTAGCCTAAGCCTGCTTTAAATTTGTCAATAACTTTATCCCTGACCTGTCTGGTGTTTTCTTTGGACTTCATGGTGTTGTTGCTCCAAATATTCTCCTAGACAACCTCTGAGGCCGTCACAGAGCAGCTGTATTTGTACTGATATTAGATTACACACAGGTGCACTCTATTTAGTCATTAGCACTCATCAGGCAATGTCTATGGGCAACTGACTGCACTCAGACCAAAGGGGGCTGAATAATTACGCACACCCCACTTTGCAGTTATTTATTTGTAAAAACTGTTTAGAATCATGTATGATTTTCGTTCCACTTCTCACGTGTACACCACTTTGTATTGGTCTTTCACGTGGAATTCCAATGAAATTGATTCATGTTTGTGGCTGTAATGTGACAAAATGTGGGAAAGTTCAAGGGGGCCGAATACTTTTGCAAGCCACTGTAGATCGACCAGTAGAAAAAGCCAATATGAAGAAACCATATTGAGTAATATATCATATGAAAGAGAAGATTTATTTTTTCAATATCTTGCCCTATAATGTCCCATTGGTGCCATAAAAGCTGATGTCATCATATTGTAATAGAAAAATCCTAAAACAAGCACTCTCTTCTTTTTCTTACCTTCTATCATTTTTACACTTACAATTTTGGAACATGGCTAAAAGTTTAAGTGAAACAGGGAACATGTAGTGTGGATGTAATCTCTGTAAACAAGGAGCTCAGGCTTCCGAAGGCTATTGAACTTGTAGGTATATGCACATAACTATCATGATGTGCTACTGACACCTCCTATTTGTGAGGACCAGCCAATGAGAAGAAGGCTGTCTTAAAGGAACAGAGAGCATATCCATACCAAGGCCCAGGAATAAATTGTATGGGAATCATTTTTTAAAAACACAACCTAATTGAGTGTTATTGCTGATCACGTCCATCCCTGTATGACCACAGTGTACTCTCCTCTGATGACTGCTTCCTGTAAAATAACGCACCGTGTCACAAAGTTTAGATAATCTCAAACATATTTTTGAGCATGAAAATTGCTTCACTGTCCTCAAAAGACCTCCACAGTCACCAGATCTCAGTCCAACTGTGTGATGCTGTCATGTCAGTGTCGAACAAAGTCTCTGACGAATGTTTCCAGCACCTCGTTGAATCTATGCCATGAAGAATTAAAGCAGTTCAAAATGTAGTTTGTTTTTAATAAAGCATTATGCTTCGTATTTTTTGTAATCTAGAGT
Organism: Rhamphochromis sp. 'chilingali'; assembly: GCF_963969265.1. NCBI lineage: Eukaryota > Metazoa > Chordata > Actinopteri > Cichliformes > Cichlidae > Rhamphochromis > Rhamphochromis sp. 'chilingali'. The sequence continues at coordinate 42,002,626 of NC_137929.1, read as the reverse complement.
AAAAGATAGGTCTCATGTTGGATTTGTTCATATTTTTTGAGTACACAAACACATGTTGTAAAACCCAAATAAGGAAAAGCTGTATTTTTTTTATCTTTCCCAAATGAATCAGATTTATAGACTTTTATATCAGCAGCCATAAACAACAGGAATAACCCAGAGGGGAATTATTAATTTTGATAACGACGGCTCTGTTTCAGAAATGAGAGGAACACAGCCATGGATAATATTAGTTCCAGTCCTGTTTGAACAAACCAACCATTCATTAAGGTTTAGATTTGCATTATATTTTCCCCTAATCATCATTTTGGAGCCTTGGCACCAGACAGAGAAACATTAAAAGGCATGTGAGAGTAAATTTAAAGGGGCATTATAACTCATTTGCATATGTGGTGTCTTTTCAGTCAGCATCAGTTTGGACATGAGAAGAACATGGGGCTGTATACAGGAAATGCAGTGGGGAAACAAACTTTTTTAAGTTTGTTTCCCCACTGCATTTCCTGTATGCGTCTCTGCTTCACGGCAGCTACACAAGTCCACACCTACTGCTTACCTAAATCTACACATAATAGTTTAAATTGTGTCTTTACTTTGTTACTAGCAGCCTGTCACAAAACAGATCATTTGTTCTTTAACTGACGAATGAAGAAGACTTTCAAACTTGATAGAACTGTACAAACTCTGTGTTTGCCCTATTATATACGGTATTCCCAAGTATGTTTGCACATTTTTCAATAAACCTATTTATTTTTATTTTGCTATTTTTACAGCAAAATATAAAGAAATATTGAGGTGATGGGATTTTCGCACAGTACTGCACGTCGCTTTCAGTTTACTCCAACTTGATTCTGTTATCATCCACCTCGTCAGGGCTTCTTTAAACGTAAAAACTTTCATGCCTTTCGATAAAAATAAAAATTCAATTCAATTTTATTTATATAGCACCAAATCACAACAACAGTCGCCTGTTAAAAACATAAAACATAAGATTCAGGTTTACTTTAAGCTGGTGAATCACTTCATTAATCTCTATTTGAAATAAACTAGCAGTTTGCAAAAGTTTCCACCAGAGGTCACTCTCTGTCACGTTTTGAGACCTGATTCAGCCGCTATCATGTCTGTGCACACCAGGCTTTGATCCTTGCTGCAGTTTCAGGTTCATACCTCTCTGCAGTGACTTTAAACAGATGTTGTGTTTTTATCAGTGTAATTAGCCTACATTAGAACCTGCTCTGCTCTACGTGGAGCTGCAGAGTTACAGGACGAGGTTTCACAAACTTTCTACCCCGAAGCAGCTCGATTTTGGGATGAAGTTCAGACATGTTTTCTCCGGGATAGTTCAAAAGGATAAAGATCTTGGTTTTTGTTTTGTTTTGTTTTTCCAAAGAATCCTGGCCTGTTTATTGTATTGCTTTTTTGGTTTCTTTCCCTTCTGTTGCTTCCTTTTCTGCTATTGTTAGTTTGTTTAGTTGCTCTCTTGCAGATAAGAAAACTAAAAGACTCAACAATGCATATGCTCTCTTTGTTTGTATACAACAAGAGGTAGAGATTATGACTTGCTACTTTTTTTGGACGTGTCATCCACCTGTTGCTGAGAATAGATGCTTTTTAAACTGGTTGGTTGAGTTTGGAACAATAGAGAAAATACACTCACATCTATTTTAGGATCATACTGAGCAACGTGGGGAGCGTTCTCACACAGGCCCTCGGGCATAAAGAGAGAAACTAAAGGTCACTTAATTAACTTGCCTGTCATAAATTATTCAGCAGCGTCTTAGTCACCCCTGCAGGAGCTTAAGGTGGAGACTGTAGGTCTGCTCAGCCTTTGCAAAACGAGTTTAACCCATTTCCCTGCATCCCAGTGACTGACAGGTACAGACAGCGTGAGAAAAAACTGTCAATATTGCGATAAACTTTACTCATAATGCATAAAAAGTCAAGCGGTTCACTGCTGTTCTAAGGCCTGGTACCCAAAAAAGAGATACAGCAGCATCATCGGCTGTAACTTTCCACCTCTGTGTTTCCTGATTTAACTTGCGCAGTTTCATTTCATCAGATTGTGTCAGTTCCACTAAAATAAGTGTGAACTTTCATTTGCTTGAATCAGCAGCACTGATGGAGTGACGCTGGTTAGTGAATCACACGTCGCAAAGGTCTCCTGAAAGCAGCTTGTTTCCTGTTGGCCTGTTCTGAAATCCTGCTCTCTCTCCATGACCGGCTGCCATTATGTTGTATGTTGGGCTGTATCCAGGCACAAAAGACAGGCATTGGTTAGGGGGGAATTAGCCTCTATGGGGGAACTTTTCAGCACTCGCTGCCTTTTTGGACACCTGTCACATGATGGTGGACACGCAGATGGTTTGAAATCATATCTAAGTAAGACAATAAAGTAATGACGTCCTTGTGGACAATAGTAAGTGGGGTTTAAAGTAGAGTGGCTCCATGAATTACTACATATAGCTATTTATCATTAATATTCACTAAGATCAGTGACATTAGTTAACCCTGTAACTCCATGTGTATCACATGTGATGCATGTCATGGTTCTCAGGTTTTTTTCCTGTGTTCTTCATCCAGTTTGGAGTTACTGTGATTATTGTCTCGTCTGTATTCTCCTAGTTTAGTTATTCGTGTTTCTAGATGTTTAATTTTGTTCCCTTTCATGTCCAGTCTGTCTTAGTCTCGTCTCCGTGTGTCCTCCCTTGCGTCCCCCGTATGCAGTCAGTCTTGTCTCCGTGTTTGTTTCCCTTTCTGTCTGTGTGTCAGTTTGTCTCTGTAGTCTGTACTTCCTGTCTTACTTTGTCACTTCCTTGTCTTGTGTGCATTGTGTTTAGTTAAATTTCTCTATGTCCCCTTCCTCCTGTGTCAGTTCCCTTGCATTTAGTCGATTCGTGTATATGTTACGTTTCCATTTAGTTATTTCCCTTCTTGTTTCCTTTGTTTCTTCCCCATGTTTACGTTTCATCTCTGCAAAGTTTGTGCTTTGGTCTCTGTCTCAGTGTTCATGCTTCCTGTTTTATTTTGGCGTCAGTGTTTCGTTTTTTCCCCTTTACAAAAACCTAAATTTAAAGTTTCACAATACATGTTTCAGCAATAAAATGCACCAAAAATGAAAATGTAGTAAATACGATACAAATTAAAACTCGTCAAGTTGATATTTAACTTGGTTCAGGTTTTAAAGGGTTCAACAGAAGCACCAGACGCACATTCACGTCATTCAAGGTGTGGTGCGCTTAGGTGATGCTGATGATGTTGTTAGCTCTCTAGTCAGTTACGTAGTGTCTGTTTCATTTATTTACATTTATTTAAATCATAAATTCAGGTCTATGTTAAATTCTTTGCGACTGTTCTGCCCTTTGGGACATTTCAAAAACACTTCATTTGTTTTAAAAATGCACTCTGTTTATTTTATTTCTTTCTAGCACACTAGCAAGCCACGATAATGGCTGTATTTAGCTGTATAATACACAAATGATCAGGTATGGACAATGGTGGATGGTAATAGGTTTCGCTAGAGACAGGGGCTGCAAATCAAGTTCACCTCGGGGCTCCATGAAACCTTGGGCTGGCTCTGAGTTCATCTTATTTACATAGCGCCAGATCACAACAGCAGTCCTCTTACACCGATTTAGATAAAGCCAAAGAATAAAACAAATCTACATGTGTAAGCACTTGGTGACAGTGGGGAGGAAAAACTCTCTTTTAACAGAAAGAAACCTTCAGCAAAACCAGGCTCGGGTAGGAACGGCCATCTGTCGCCAGCAGTAGTGCTGGGAGTGCATCATGCAAGATCAAGCTGTAATCTGAACCTACAGCAACGTGACTAAAAAGTTGATTCAGGATCCCCTGATCCAGCCCCAACTATAAGCATTATCAAAAAGGAAAGTTTCAAGCATAATTTCAAAAGTAGAGACAGTGCAAATTCCCAAAATCGAAACTGGGAGGTGTTGCCACAAAGCTGAAGGCTGTGCCTCCCATTCTGCTTTTAAAAACTCCTTCTGAGAGGTACAAAACATTTTTTTAAAAGTGCTTTTTTAAGCGTAGGACCTTGATTCTGCTTTAACAGTTGTGTCAAGTGACAGATCGCCTCATTGTCAATTCAGCATTTTCACCCCAAAACACTTCTGACTCTGAGTCGTCTTGAGACTGATTGGTGTTTACATAGAGCTGATCAGAAGTGCCATCCGTCCAGCCTACATAGGATACACCGAATCTAAGCTTCAGCTACATCTTTGGATGGAGGAAACTCATGTAAAAGCCAGAACAGCTGCACCACAGTGCCACCTTTAGCACATAAAAAGTTTAAAAGAAAAATAATCATTCTTTATTTATTCCAGAAGCCAAAAATAAGTCACAAAACACAAAAAACAAGTTAAATAAAAATAAAAAAGACAGCGTAATCACCATGACGAGACATCCACACCAGTGTCTCCATAATAAAAACCGACAACATTAACCTGATATCCATCAGGGCCATGATGATCCCATTCTCAAAAGTGTTGAGCCTGCAAACAAATTTATACATGAGGTTTCATAATAGAGCTTCAAATGTGCTGACATGGACTGTAGATTGCATACACTCAAAAAACATGAAATCTCACTGTTGCTGGTTTAAAGAATCATCTTTAGTTTTATTTTAAGAAGTTGTGTAATGTGGTTCCACCCAACTGCGTTAAGCAACTCCTGAGAAACTGACTGCTTTTATGGAAACGTTAAACTGGCTCAGCAAAAAAAACAAAGTTTCACTGAAATAAATCAAACACATCAAGTAAACTTCTTCTCTGTTTCTTAGAATTCAGATCAAGTCAGTTCAGTTTTATACTGTAAGGTAAAGACCCTACAATAATAGAAAGAAAACAGAGAAAACCCCCCTAAGAGGAAGCACTTTGGTGAAAGTGGAAAGGAAAAAAATCCCTTTTAAGAGGAAGAAACCTCCAGCAGAACCAGGTCAGGTTTGCCACCAGAGATTAATAACAAGTAATGATTCGATGCAGAGAGGTGTATTAACATATAGTGAGTGAGAAAGATGACTGAGGAAGATACATTCAGTGCATCATGGGAAGTCGCCACCAGTCTAGGCCTACTGCAGCATAACTAAGGGAGGATTCAGGGTCACCTGGTCCAGCCCTAACTATATGCTTTAGCAAAAAGGAAAGTTTTAAGCCTAATCTTGAAAGTAGAGATAGTGTCTGTCTCCCAAATTCAAACTGGAAGCTGGTTCCACAGAAGAGGGGCCTGAAAACTAAAGGCTCTGCCTCCCATTCTACTTTTAAATACTCTAGGAACAACAAGTAGGCCTGCAGAGCGAGAGCGAAGCGCTCTAATAGGGTGATATGGTACTACAAGGTTATTAAGATAAGATGGGGACTGAATATCCAAGACCTTGTATGTGAGGAGCAGGATTTTGAATTCAATTCTGGATTTAACAGGAAGCCAATACAGGAGAAATCTGCTCTCTCTTTCTAGTCCCTGTCAGTACACAATTAGCACACTGCTGTGTGTTTGTAATTTGAGATTTAGAAATCGGGAAGATCACAAAAGCTAAAGATTAGAATCAGCAACTGGGGGGGCATCTGTGAAATCCACACAGGAGTCAGAATTCAGTTATTTTAAACAAGAATCCAAAATTCCAGAGCTGAGGTTTGCTTTGCTGAAAACAGTCCAGGTTCACTGCAGCTCTCTCATTAGCTAATATCACCTCTAAAACCCCGAAACAGCGTCAGATCTTCAGCTTCCACGCAGGATCGCTGAGGAAAACACGACACACCTGCAGCCTGACCTTTGACCCGTCCTCCTCGACAGTCTCTGCCTCTCTGTTTACCTTCATCATATTTGCATAGCTGCTGCTGCCTGACCGGAGCGCTCGTCCTCGCGTGCTCACACACGCCCCCGCCCCCGCTCACCTGCCTGCCTCGCGCCAGAACCAATCCAGCGGTCGCTCGGTGCGCACAGACATACAGCAAGTTTCTGACGTCTGTTCTCGAAAAGAAAGGACTAAATTCACAGGATATTTTTCACCTTTTTTTATTTTATTATTAATTTTTGTGAACTTCTGTGAAAGTGAAGCCTGCGTGTGAGCGCTCCGTGGATGACGGAGGAAGTTACGCGTAAAGAGGGAAATGAGGTTTACTGTGTGGGGGGGATCTAAGGCTGTAAGTGACAGTGAGTGAGACGTTAACATCATTAAAAAATGAGGTAAGAATCTCACCTGTCTTTCTAACACACTGACGCCGTTTAAATCGAGTAACTGTAGCGCAGATGTTAATGCGCAAAAGCGCCTTTTTTCCGCCTTGACGCACAGTTCACGTCGCCGCTTTAATTTATTACAGTTAAATCGGTTTTAAAGCGACAATAACCACCCAACAAAAGCAAGAGCCGCACGTCAAACGGATAGACCTATTTTAAACTGTTCTCACTCCTTAATATTTTATCCCTCTCGTTTTAGCTAGTTTATTAAACTCTGACAGATGCTTCCATCATCCATCAGAAACAGAGACAGAGGTGGCTTTGTTACCTTCCCCCTTTTATCTTTTTTGTCTGAATTTGCTTTTAAAGCTCTCTACAAACTCTGATTTCCAGGTTTTCCGTGCAGGTAAAATCTCTCTGTGAGAGGCTCTTTCTAAACTTCACCAGCTGCCCTTGAACTTGTGCGAGAAATCCTTAAATTGTGGGACTTTCTTTGGCTTGACCAATGATTTTTAGTCGCCAAAGTCAAGACAGTGGGTCGAGTTTGTGGCATTCAGCACACAGAATTAAGTTTAAAATAATTTTATAACGAGATTTTTTTTGTATGCTTTCAAATTGCCTTTCTTTGTTATATAACCTAAAAAAGGTGGTTTAAAATGGCTTTAAGTGTCCTGTAAGTGTTAAAAAAGAGATCCTGTTTTGTACACTTTATTAAACTGTCAATCTTAACTATGAAATAGTCTTTTACACAGTTTTGAGAACCTGGACCAGGTATCTGCATTGATTATCTTGGAAAGCCCCTTCTTCTTTCTGTAAAGTGCTTCACAGACACAGAATAGAGTAGTGAAACCAGCAGGCATGGGAAAAGGACCACAAAGTAAGAACAATAACTGCGCTGTCTCTGCCACATGAGCAGACACAGTGCTCCTGTGTTAGAGAGTGAATGAAAGAAACCACGCTGTTGTCATTCAATCTCAAAGTGTGCGGCTTAAAGCTGACCTCCTGCGCCGGGTGCAGGTTGGTCAAGGTGAGCGGTTTGAATCAGATGAATTACTGGGTAATCCCTCCATGACTCTGCTATTAAATCTGATATCTGATGTTTTTTTTGCAGCAGACTGGACAGATCAAAAGAATATTTTAATCTGTGAATTGATGGGGACTTGGAAGTGGCAGTCATGATGTTTTGCACACTAATCAGATAGAGTGAGGAAAGGGGAAGAGGCAGATCAGAGCAAACCACTGCATCTAGGTGGTGGCTTGAAAAAATGTTTCCAATGCTCAGTGAGTGCGTCAGCTGCGTGTCATTCCAGTACACACCTGAACAGGGTAACAGTGTGTTACTGGGGAAGTGCCTGCAGCCAGACTAACAAGTTTTTTTTGCATAATGGGGAAAGGACTAGAAGAAGTCAGTCATTAAAATAGCATTAAAACCGAGGGCAGGTACAAACTGAGTGCGCGTGTTATCAGGCTTTGGAAGCTGAAGGTGAAGGCTTGGCTTGGTTTAACCTTTGCTGAATGTGTGGTCTTTCTGTCTTTTTCTTGTTGACAGGGAGACCCTTCTTCCCCCCAGTATGGATCAGAGCTCATCTAAAGAGGTTATCTTGCAGTTTAAGATTCCTTATCGACAATCTTTGGGTCCGTAACACATCCAGAGGGAGCGTCTTTAGCCTCATCGCCTGACTTGCAGAGTGCTGAAAACAGAGGAGCTGGACTCTCTCTGAAATACTCTCTGACTCTTCTCCTTGATGCTCAGACGTTAACAGCATCCGACAAGGGAAAGTAAAGACAAACAAACACTGTTCTAGTGTGTTTTTGTCATGCAGAGGAGCTGACGGGCACAAGGGGAAAAGCAAAGTGACAGGTTGGCAGACTGTGAAAGCCCTCGCACTCACACTGGGTCACCATGCCAGACGAGTCCCGAGGCATCCAGGACGAGGGGAAGCCTGGAGCAGAAGCTTCGCAGCTGTCCTTGGTGCCAAATATTGTTGTCGTCTCCAACGACGGGGAGGGCAAAGTCAACGGGCGCAACATCATTGAGCTGGAGGACTTCACAGACAACTTAAAGCGCTCTGCTAAAAGCAGAAATGGTAGCACAGGCAGCCTTGTCATCGGAGGCGAGTCAGGACTCAGTGCATCCCAGGTTTCCGTAGAGGTGGGAGTGGCCAAGACTGGACAGGCCCCCGAACCAAACAAAGCCAACTCTTTGGTGAGGGGAGCAGGTGCAGATCGTGATAAGCTACAAAGTGACAGCAGGGATTCGATGCAAAAGAACAGCTGCAGTGATTCGGATTACGGCAGCTCAAAATCCCTTCCCGGTTACGGTGGCGCAAGTTTAAGCGCTGATTCCTGTGATGAAGAGCTGTCTGAGCTCGATGGAAATGTATTCGAAAAGGCTAGCCGGATCTCTCCCATCAATCTGTCTGAATCCAGCTTGAACACCTCTCAGCTTGAGCAAACCCCTAAAAACAGTCATGACAACTATAGCATTGATTCTAAAACTGACATAACTACTAAAGCAAAAACGAAAAATTCACTGAGTGGAAGCTCACCAGAATTACCCAGTGTTTCCCCCAGGGCCAGCCAATCCGGGGACAGCATCGACATCAGGTGGGCCAACGAAGATGACGACCGACGAAGCAACCTGTCCAGGCAGACTGTGATAGAGGGCGTGTGCTGCTGCTATCAGGCCACCCACAGGGCTTGTCTGCAGTGCGTGGAGGAGACTCCGTTAATGGTGTCTGGACTGGTGCTGACATTGGTCTTCAGTTTGGTCATTATCATCGTCCTCGCCGCCACAAGGGTGAGAATTAAAGTGAACACTAACCAGCCATGCTTCAGTTTGGGAAATGCACCCCACTGAGCACCAGAGGTCCATTTCCTGGTCCCTTTATGTCTGATTTTGATGCAAGAGGGAAGTAGATGTCCACATCACACACAGTTGCTGTTTCCAAAATAAAAGAACGTGGATCTGTAGTTTCTTGAGTTCAAAATTTGATTGAAATTGTAGATCAGACAACATAATCAGTATCTTATTCTTACCGTATTCAGAGTTTTTTCTAGTTTTTGCTATGTAACTTTGCACTGTCCACTTTCTGCTGTAACAGAACAAATTTCCCACGTGTGGGACTAATAAAGGTTATCTTATCTTATCTTATCTTATCTTAACGCAGAGTAGCCTCATTGATGGCTATTTTAGTCCAAGTTTCCCTGGGCAAGATACTTCACCCCAAAATGCATCCATCGAGGTGTGATAGGCTGAGAGATTAAAAGTTCTTAGAGTTCAGTAAACAGTAAAGAGCTCTATAACTGTGTGTGTGTGTGAATCTGACTTCTGTTGCGCAGATGGTTGCCAGTAGGTGGCCTGTGACTGAGACCTAAAGCAGCAAAACATAGCCAGCATATAGAGTCAGATAAGTGCAAGTCACGTAGATGCCAAAGAATTAAAAGAAAAGATCAGAACTGCCACTTTTGAGATTATCAACATGAGCGTAAGCAAAGGAGAAATCTTACAGCCAGCGGCACCAAGAAAATGGAGGATTAAACCTGTTTCACCAAAACGCAACAGCATTCCTGTTGCACTTCACTTAGACCACATGACTTCTTACAATTGCAAGTCACTGTTGTACATGAAAGCCGTACATACAAGTATTACCTGCCTTTGAAAAGTCTGTTTTAAGTACTGTTTTCTGTCTCTAAAAAAGGGTGATCTGTAAGAACCGGTTGCTATCGTATCAGACGATACAATAAAAGTAAAACATCAAATTATCTAAAAAGCTAAAAAAAAATTATCATTTTCAGATAAGATCATATAAGTTAAGATATCCTTTATTAGTAGAGGTGGGAATCACCATACATTCCTCGATACGATATTATCACAATACTTAACGCACGATATGATATTATTGCAATTTTTTAAAATATTTTGCGATATTCAGATTCTGTACATAAAGGTAAACTTTATCAATATTCATTTTATCTAATATCAAAGTCTCACACTCCAACTTAACTCAATGCAACCATCTGGTACAATTATAGCTATTCTGAACTATGCAATTTATGAAAACTATGCAGCCCCTTCAGCAACTGAAGAATTTGAAAGTAAATTAAAACAAAATATAATTTTACATTAAATAAAAAAGTTTTAAACTTAATTCAAATAAAACATGTCTTAAATTAAAATAAGTAAACTGTCATGTTTATTGCTGCCATAAAAAAAGTTAAACACATTTGGACAGTGAAGGAATGTCAGGATTCTTGCTCAGAAAAAGGATCAACATGCTCTGAAGTCAGAGCATGTTCCAGTCCACAAAAACTTTTTTTGTAACAAAATATCGATTTCTGCTGTCCCTGTATTGATACATTATTAGCAAACAAAATATCACGATACTACACAGTATCGATTTTTTCCCCCACCCCTATTTATTAGTCCCATAAATGATAGGTAGATAGGTACATTCATATCATTACAGCAGTAGATTGGACAGAGCAAGAATAAATAGATCCAGTATAACCAAAGAACAATAATATTATACAAGATAAAATGTACATATATGCAAGGTAACATTTTCGCTAATGGTATTTACAAAGGCTTCCCTTTATGTCTAAATTTTGGGTGGGGGGGAGAAAGTTGATTAATCGCCTTTTTAGGCTTGAACAGAGGCTTTCACTCGAGCTTATCCCAAACATTCACTATTCACCTTTACCTGCTCAACAAGTTTTCTGTTTTGAGGTCTAAAAGACATCTAAGAAGTTAAATAAGATATAATCACATTTTGCTTCTCATTTATAGCCCAGCTAAGCTATATAATGACAAAGGAGAAAGCACTTCTTTTCATTGTGCTCGTGAATTTCAATTCACTTTATGTTCTCTGAAACACATAAACCTACATTTGAGTCATAATACTGTCCAGTCTTGTGTTTGCACAGCAGTATTTAGTGCTAACGCTAGCCGCACACTGCATGTGCATCACCAAGCTAGCATGCTAATCTCCCTCCTGTTTAATTTATAAATACCAACTTTTAAAGTGGATAGATGACCATAACCCTTAGTCAAAACTAATATTTCCATTTTAAAAATAACCAATCCTCCCTGTCATTGTGAAAATTAAAATACCTTTACTTCCTGTGGCTGAAGCAGATTAAAAACATGGCACCACCTGTTTGAAGCTGAGCCCGGCTTTCACGTCTGATGAATACAAGCATTTTAATTTTGCTCCTTTGTGCTAAGCAGGCAGGTGTTTTTTGGATATAGTAAACAGCAAAGTAAGCTCTTCCAAATGCATTAATATTAATAGGAAGTGCTCCTTTCCCTGCCACTGTTAATGCTGTGCAGGAGTTTGTGCAGGAGCAGACAATTTAGTTTTCTTTTAGAGCATTTTTTAAAACTTTCAAACAGCTAAGACGTTGGTGACATTAAAGCACTATTTCACTTTTTCTGTCGCTTCACAGACAATAAGCGAACATGTGGGCGCTCTGTCCATTGTTAGCATTGTTCTTTGCCTGAGCACGATGCTGCTCGTCTGCCTGCCCTGGCTGGCCACGGTGAGGCGCTGTCGAGGAGCGCTGGCCCTCTTCGTCTGGGGGATACTATACATCACTGCGATGGTCTTCGTCTTCACGGGCGGACAAGTGACAGCGTGGGAACAGGTGAGTCCCAATGGTCCTGAGCACAGATAAATGGGAGGGTTACATCAGGATGGGCTCCGGTGTAAAATCTGCGCCAAATAAACGTACACATCTATCCGTGGTGGCAACTCCTTGGGAAACAAAGGAGAAGTTAAAAGTGAAAAGACGCCCAGGACAGCTGGGATAAGCTCTAAACTGCTGCATGTTTCTTTCTTCTTAGGTTGCGTTCTTCCTCTTCCTCTCTCTCAGCGTGTACACGGTGCTGCCTCTCTCGCTGGCCTGGGCCCTCATGGTCGGGATAGGGACCAGTGTTTCGCACGTCATCATCATCAGCGTCTACGTTCCTGTCACCAGACCAGAGACACCAGATCTGGCTGTGCAGGTTCACACACATATCATATTTGAATATATTTAAACTAGTTTCTAACGGCACGAGGGTCATGTTAACCTTCCTCTTGTGACGTTAATTGTTTTTCCCTATTTCTTATTAATGAAAAGGGTTTGGTCGTGCTGAAATTATAATTGGTGTGTGTGCTTTGGAAGTTCATATGTAAATTTTGGAGAGATGCTTCCTTTTGCATGAGCCAGAAAAGAAAAAAAACAAACCTCAAATTCAAATAGAGTGATACAGCGGTATCAACAGGGCTCAGTTACTTTGGAAAAATGTAAATCACCTGTTGTTATTATTAGTGAAGTCATAAACACATTTAGTTGTGGTCAGATGTTCATATTCACTCATCATGTGCGTGACTTTTAATGATTTCTTTTGGATTTTCAAGGGTCAGATATAGACACACCCCCCACTAATAATTGGGTTACTGTCTCTTGACATGTTGGGTCTTTTGATATCCATCAACAAGCTTCTGGCATAATTCTGGCTAGATGTGTGACTACTTATCTTGGCAGAATCACTAGAATTCATTTAAATAAGTTGGTTTCCTGGCACAGACCCGGCTTTTAAGCATAGTGAGGATGGGGACTGGCAGCGGCTCCCGGGCCTGGCAGATCCCCAAAGAAGGCATCCCCTAGAAAGCAGTAATAACTGTGTGTTACGAAGGTCATGGACCTCTGCAGTAATATAAGTGGTAGGCCTGCTAGCGAAGATAAGTAGCCCCTGGCCTCAATAAGGTGGTCGAGGGGACTTTTGAAGGTCTTTCCAGAAGTTTAATGTTAGCCTACTCTATCGGATCCAAAACCAGTTTTTATGTATGTTTGGAAATCTCAGTATCTAGGGTTACTTCATGTCAAGTTGTTTGTAAGTGGCTTAGCGGCCCTTCTGTTTTGTTTGCTAGTCTTTTGCCTCATGTACATTGTGTTTAGTTTTCCTTCCTTTCCTGTCCTGGTTTAGGTTCATCTGGTTCGTAATTGCCCTGCTGTTTGGTTTTTCCCGATAACTCTCGTGTCTATTTAAAGCCTTTGTTTGCCTGTGTTTGTTTTACTGTTTTTCCTCCTCTGTTTCCTGTACATTGCCTGCATGTTTCCGCATTTGGATTTGAGGACTTTGTTTTGGGGGTCTGGGATTTTTCTGCTTCTGTAAACAAAGGTCAGTGTCTGTTTATTCAGCTCAGCTTTTGAGTCTGTATTTGGGTACGTGCTTTGCAATTCATAACAGCCTCATCTGACAAGAAAACTTTTCTCTGGATGGCATTTGGCTCGTCCATGTGGAGAGCTGCAAATTCCTGTCGAGATTGAAGCAGAGGCTTCTCCCTTGGTCAACGCCCTCTCAATCCATGATGTAATATTGGCTTCAAACTGTGGACAGTGATGCTGGTGTTCCAGCAGTTTCCACTTCATGTTAGTCTTGAGCCTTGGTGGTTCGTGGGTTATTCCTGAACATCCGTGGGTCTTCTCTCAGGTCTTAGTGGTGACACATCGGATAACTTGTACTTACATAAAATCATTTAAACTGATGAGCTTTTGTAAGTCTACAATCTTTCCTTCTCAGATCTTCTCGATGAGTTCTATCAAACAAATCATTTTTATGCTGCAAAGAGAAACTACCAGTTGGAGTCAGTCATGACCACTTACGAGAAGTTAGTGAGAAGACACTGTAGAACATATTAAATGTTTAAGTGAGTGCATGTATATATTTGAGCCTCTATGTATACTTTTAAGCAGTATATGTTCAACCTTGTCCACCCTGGACAAAGAACAGCTCAAAGAAATCATTAAAAGTCCAAAAATTGCCACGGCATTCATTCAAGCTCATGATCCATGGATCAAATCAAATTAAATGTGTTTGTAAGCAGCTGTGCAGTTTGCAGTTCTCAGTTAGTGAAACATATCTCGTGATCTGTGTCTCTAATTTTCATATAACAGCGCATATGAGAGGACGGCTTTAAGTATAAACACCCCCTCTCCTCTGACTGTTTCTTCTCTCAGCTGGTGGCGAACGCTGTGCTGTTTGCATGCGTGAACGCCGTGGGAGTTTTTCACCTGTACAGGACTGAGAAAGACCTCCGGATATCCAATCAGAAGCGAGAGGAGTTCAGCGCCATACGCTCCCAGAAGGAAATAAAGAAATATCAGCAGGTCAGCTTCTCAAACAGACGTGACTCACATCAGGCCCACGAATTCCTTTCAGACCCGTTTCATTGTCGTTTCATTTGGGCAGAGCATTCGTCCGCTCTGCTTACCTTTGTTTAGCACATTGCAGTTATTTGCTTACATGAATGACACAAAACTAAAGTATCTGACCCCGCCCTTTACTGATTTTGGCTTGGCTTTAATGAAATATAATTTTGTTTCGATGTCTCTTTCGCTGCCAGCGTGACGAGCCAGAAAGTTAATTTTCTTCGCTCCTGCTTCAAATTTCCGAAATAAAGATACAAGAGTGTGCTTTAATCCATCCTACAGCTAAAGTAGTAAAATAAACAAATGAGATAATTTGATAAATTAATCTCTCCTCCATTCCTCTTGGGGGCAGCTCATTTAATTGACTCGTATGTGTAATCGCTCTCATTAAAGTCCTCTTTATGTGACACTGTATGCTTTTCTTGCTATTACTCCAATAGATTAATCATTCACTTGTCTGAAGTCGAGCAGCGTATATAATAGGCGAGCCTGAATGGGAACCATTTACAGCAAGTAAACAAATAGATGAAACTTGATCCACCGAGTAAACATGGCAGCGCTTCAAGGAGGCTTTTGATGGCCATCTCTTTCTTTTACAGCCATTGTGAACTCCTCACCCACCTTCTCTACACACACACACACACACGTAACCCCCGTCCTGTCTGTTTCCCCGGCAACAGGAGCAGCTCCTGCTGTCCGTGTTGCCACGGTACATCGCCGTGGAGCTGAAGACGGAGGTAATAAGCAGGCTGTCGAATCCCAAGAGCGACGACGAGAATAAATCAACTTCAAACAACTTTCACAGCCTGTATGTACGGCAGCACAGAGACGTCAGGTGAGCATCGCCGGAGAAAGTGCTGATTGTCCTTTCGTGATGTCGACTGTGATATCGTTCTATTATTCATGTTTGGTGGGATTAACTATCTCAAGAAGTACACAAAGTCCTGAAAATGTAAAAATATGCAGTGAATGACATCAGAATAAGAGATAGCAGACATTTTCAAGCAGGTTAGTGGGGCGGACTCGCCGGCTGTACACACGTGTACCAAGAAAAGACTTCAAAAGTAGGAAATCAGGAATGTCAAGCTGACTTTGCATCGTGGGACGCAAGCACTGATCTTAAGGGGGTCAGAAACTCTCCTAAGAAGACGTTTAACTACTCTTTGAATCGCTGACATACCTTAATATAAGAAAGAGAAGGTTTACATGACAAAGCAATGCTGCTGTAAGAAATCTAATAGGAGTAAATGTGTCAAATATCAGAAAAAGCTCTGGGTGGTCATTAATGAGACTGACCCGTAATTATAAAACAGAAGGTTTTTGTTAGCTGACAGAAAAGCTGTAAAACTCGTGAAAATACAGTTAAAAGTGGGTCAGATTCGATTGGCGTCTTTACCGGCCCAATTCCGGCACACGGCCCTTATGTTTGGCACGCCTGTATTAAATTGTCTCAAATTCAGGTGTGGACGGGTGAGGTCACAGTGAAAGTTTCCAGCACACGGTTCTGCTGTTTATACCACCCCCCCCTCCACAAACAAATGTAGTAGTAGCGTCATCTGTTTGTGTCTGATGTCTGATCAAATGACATAATGCTGACGTGAGAACAAGGCCCGGGCCCCTTCCTGAAGACAACACAAACACAGCGCTGTGTTTGTGAACCACTTTGATCTAGAGAAACATAATCATCTGTAACCACATGGCACCAACTTTGATATGGCGTCATATATGTGATATTTACGTTGTTCTTTAACATTACCGCAGGGTGCTGTTAGTTCAGACTTACCAAATTATGACCAAATGTACAATCTAAACATAGAAAGGTCTATATTTAGATTGTACAATAGGGCTACACCTTTAACATTTACACACCTGTTCTTATGTGTGTAAAAAGAGTTTGAGTTAGCTGATAAGGTATCTTAGCAGTTTTATCTAAATGCTTATAAAACATCCTGATTTTAGCTTGGTAGCAGGCTAACACAGTCTTGCAGTGCACTTGTGGAAACCTCAGAGGTGACGATGAAGGCAGTTTATTCGTTAGTCGCCAGAAATGGGAAGGTGTGAGGGTGGCGTGCAATGATTATGATGATTAGAAAGACTTTAAGGCATAGAACAGATCCTTTAATGAATGGATGAGTGTCAGTTAATAAGGCTTAAAGTAAAGTGGTGTGTTTGTCTGTGTGGGTTCATGTAGCATCCTGTACGCCGACATCGTGGGCTTCACAAAGCTGGCGAGCACCTGCACACCCGAAGAGCTGGTCGCTGTGCTCAACAAGCTCTTCGGCAGATTCGACGAGATCGCCAAGGTGCAAATACCAGCTCACCCACCCTGAAATAACCCTTTCATTTCCCCACAAAGACTTGCTTTGTGTCAGCTCTGACCTCCCGGACTCACTTTCTCGTCCCTTTCTTTCCATATGTAGAGGAATGGGTGTCTTCGCATTAAGATCCTGGGGGATTGCTACTATTGTGTGTCTGGTCTGCCTGACCCCATTCCCACCCACGCCAAGAACTGTGTTAAGATGGGGTTGGACATGTGCACTGCCATCAGGTCAGTTTATCTCAAGTTATTTCAAGTTTTACTCATATGTATTTCAGGCGATTTTGTTTTTCTCCACACATACAGACGACTGTAAGAAAAAGAAATGTGCTTTACGTTTGTTTAAAACGTCTGACGTGCCAAAAATAATTTTCCATCTGAGTGAAGCACGTCGGTTTTGTGAATTTGCATGTGATGTACCCTGTTTAAGTTCCTCTTTGTGCTTGTTGCGCTCATATTCAAATGTACGACTGAAAGCAGACTTTATCCTGCTGCTGGGAGCATACAGTGGCAACTATAAAGAGTCCATAATACACTGGTGCTGTTTATTTCAGTGAGGTCTTGTGTGATTTTGTCCCACAATGTTCATGAAATGTCAAAATATCTGGCTTTGTTTGCACGGTTTTGCTCACATTTGGATAAAAATAGGTGTATAAATTTACATTACAGTGTCATGTGTCAGTCTGATGGGAAGATTAGTGATTGACATTAATGATTGGGGGTTATTTTAATAGTCTTTCATTTTTGATTTCCCCTCTAAGGCATAAATTAAAAACAACATTTTGTACAGAAGCAGCTTCTACAGGGCGGTCAGTGTGGGTTATTGTTTAAACTAACGAAACGTTAACATGAGATTATAATGTTCTTCCGCTGCATCACCATCTTTTCTTGTGTTTCACTGCACAAACAGGGGATTGCCACTTCTGCAAAGTATTTGCAGCCCTTTGTTTCTTATTTTTGTTGCTTTCATCATTAGCAGTTCCCAAGAACAGAAGTTTAATAAAATACAGTGTAAAAAAAATAGAAATGGAAGTAGAGAATAACAG
The DNA here is from genome assembly GCF_963969265.1 of Rhamphochromis sp. 'chilingali'. NCBI lineage: Eukaryota > Metazoa > Chordata > Actinopteri > Cichliformes > Cichlidae > Rhamphochromis > Rhamphochromis sp. 'chilingali'. Next base: position 41,984,878 of record NC_137929.1, on the reverse strand, counting down.
AACAGAAGTTTCTTTTTTTTTAAACGCAACGGAAGAAAAAAAAAAGGAAAAAGATAAAACACACACAATGGATGTTTTAAAGATAAAACACAAAGGAACGGAAGTGCTGGATGTTTTTGATTTTTGATTTCTTCTTATTTTCCTTTCTTTTGTTTCTGGGTTTGTCTGTCTCACTGGCTCCTTGTTTTACTTTGAAGGTTTGCTTTTGCATGTGACCTGATCTGGTTTTACTTTCTATTCCTTCCTCTCCCGTTTCCCCCTCACTCATTGTTGTCACCTGTTGACTTGTCTTTCCGTCTCTGCCCTTTGTTGAGGTCCACAGTGGTGCACTATGAGATTAACGGCTCAGCGAGCTGTGTTGAGCTTGACGTCAGAGTTTTCCATGTCAGGAAAATTGCTCGTTTCTGACCTAGCTAAATCACCATGGTAACTGATGCTGAACACAAAACCTAGTCTGGAGCAGGTCCGGAGTTTTTCCTTCCCACTGTCACCAAGTGCTTTCAAATACGGGCTGTCTGATTGTTGGCGTTTTCTCCGTATTATTGAAGGGTCTTTGAAGCAATGTATATAATATATATACAGTGGGGCAAAAAAGTATTTAGTCAGCCACCGATTGTGCAAGTTCCCCCACCTAAAATGATGACAGAGGTCAGTAATTTGCACCAGAGGTACACTTCAACTGTGAGAGACAGAATGTGGAAAAAAAAATCCATGAATCCACATGGTAGGATTTGTAAAGAATTTATTCGTAAATCAGGGTGGAAAATAAGTATTTGGTCAATAACAAAAATACAACTCAATACTTTGTAACATAACCTTTGTTGGCAATAACAGAGGTCAAACGTTTACTATAGGTCTTTACCAGGTTTGCACACACAGTAGCTGGTATTTTGGCCCATTCCTCCATGCAGATCTTCTCGAGAGCAGTGATGTTTTGGGGCTGTCGCCGAGCAACACGGACTTTCAACTCCCGCCACAGATTTTCTATGGGGTTGAGGTCTGGAGACTGGCTAGGCCACTCCAGGACTTTCAAATGCTTCTTACGGAGCCACTCCTTTGTTGCCCGGGCGGTGTGTTTTGGATCATTGTCATGTTGGAAGACCCAGCCTCGTTTCATCTTCAAAGTTCTCACTGATGGAAGGAGGTTTTGGCTCAAAATCTCACGATACATGGCCCCATTCATTCTGTCCTTAACACGGATCAGTCGTCCTGTCCCCTTGGCAGAAAAACAGCCCCATAGCATGATGTTTCCACCCCCATGCTTCACAGTAGGTATGGTGTTCTTGGGATGCAACTCAGTATTCTTCTTCCTCCAAACACGACGAGTTGAGTTTATACCAAAAAGTTCTACTTTGGTTTCACCTGACCACATGACATTCTCCCAATCCTCTGCTGTATCATCCATGTGCTCTCTGGCAAACTTCAGACGGGCCTGGACATGCACTGGCTTCAGCAGCGGAACACGTCTGGCACTGCGGGATTTGATTCCCTGCCGTTGTAGTGTGTTACTGATGGTGACCTTTGTTACTTTGGTCCCAGCTCTCTGCAGGTCATTCACCAGGTCCCCCCGTGTGGTTCTGGGATCTTTGCTCACCGTTCTCATGATCATTTTGACCCCACGGGATGAGATCTTGCGTGGAGCCCCAGATCGAGGGAGATTATCAGTGGTCTTGTATGTCTTCCATTTTCTGATGATTGCTCCCACAGTTGATTTTTTTCACACCAGGCTGCTTGCCTATTGTAGATTCACTCTTCCCAGTCTGGTGCAGGTCTACAATACTTTTCCTGGTGTCCTTCGAAAGCTCTTTGGTCTTGGCCATGGCGGAGTTTGGAGTCTGACTGTTTGAGGCTGTGGACAGGTGTCTTTTATACAGATGATGAGTTCAAACAGGTGCCATTCATACAGGTAACGAGTGGGGGACAGAAAAGCGTCTTACAGAAGACGTTACAGGTCTGTGAGAGCCAGAGATTTTCCTTGTTTGAGGTGACCAAATACTTATTTTCCACCCTAATTTACGAATAAATTCTTTACAAATCCTACCATGTGAATTCATGGATTTTTTTTTCACATTCTGTCTCTCACAGTTGAAGTGTACCTCTGGTGCAAATTACTGACCTCTGTCATCATTTTAAGTGGGGAACTTGCACAATCGGTGGCTGACTAAATACTTTTTTGCCCCACTGTATACACTTATATATATTGTTTTATTTGTCTTTTGGTACTTTTTTTTATCTTCTTAGCACTGTGGACGAAACAAGGCCAGAAATGATCAGGGCTGAACTTTACTGATTTGATTCATGCCTTTGTCTCCCTGTAGTAACCTGCGAGAGGCAACCGGGGTGCAGATCAACATGCGAGTAGGCGTTCACACGGGCAACGTGCTCTGCGGCGTAATTGGCTTGCAGAAGTGGCAGTACGACGTGTGGTCAGATGACGTCACCTTAGCCAATCACATGGAGTCCGGAGGTCTCCCTGGGTGAGAGACGCTTAAAGTCAGTTTAAACATAATGAAACTCTGAGCTGTGTGTATTTTATTATTTCTACTGTTCATCTATAGGCGGGTCCACATCACAGAGGAGACGCTCCAACATTTGGACGGAGCGTACGAAGTTGAGGATGGGGACGGGGGGAGTCGGGACCATCTTCTGAAGGGCAGAAAAACATACCTGGTGATCGACCCCAAGAAGCCACACCGTCCTCCCAGGAGGCACGGACTGGTAGGTGTCTGCCCATCTATGAGGCACGGGTCAGGTATTTATATCAAACAAATGTGAACTTCATCCTACTCCTTTCCAAGTTTATAAACTATGTGGTAAATACAGATATTCACAGAAGCTGTTTGGTTTTTTCTTATACTTTGGTTTTCAGTTTACAGTGTGTTATGTTTTTATTTTATCAGTCAAATTTTTGTAGTATTTTTGATCCCTGGTAACCTTATTAATACCCACATTAAATTTTCCTGTTAAAAATACTGCAGCCAATCAAGCTGAAACACCTTTCATTTCCTCGAACCTTGGAAATCCCAACCTCTGACTTCAAATAAAACACGTGTTTGTCTTCTTGTGAATTTCTTTACAACTGCGGGGAAATCATCTCAAAAGGACTCGTGAAAATACCATCACTGTTCCCGCTCACTTGACCCGCGACTAAACAAACTTGTGACACGTTGTCTTTAAAAGGCAGAAGGTGCCAGATTGAATCTTTCGAGTGTTTTCTCGCTCTAGTGCCGCGCCAGAAGATCAAACATGTTGTGCCTCATTCCATGTTAGGAATTTCAGCCGTGTTTGTGCCCAGCTTAAGGAATCAACACGTTGCTGTAATATGTAATTTCACAACAGCAACCACAATGTAAACCGTTACGTGTAAAAAGGGAAGCTGTTAGATTAAAAGCTGTTAGGAAGATGATAGAGCTTTCCTCTCCTCAGGAGCTCCCTCTGCAGGAGGGGGAGATACAGGAGAGGTGGAGGAAGATCTCAGCCTGGGTGTTTATTGTCTTATGTAGTCTGGAAGATGAGTGGATGGTGGGGTGGGTGCAGTTTTCTCTGTGGTGGGGTTGGGTGGACTGTCCCGGGCTCTGTGGGGCCGGGCGGCGCTGCTGCACTGGGCCCGGTCTGGATGGGCCTGGGCCCCCTTTCCCTGGCGGGTCGCGGAGTATGGGGGTGCCTACTGGGGTCAGCGGGGGAGCTGGCCCCAGGGAGGGGTCACTTGCCCCTCCCTTCCTTCCCTCCCCATCTCCAGCTGCCTCCCTCTTCCCGCTCCACCACAACCACCCACACATGCAGGGCCTTGGAGTAGGGGTATGTCACCAGGGTGCAGAGGAGGCTACCCCCCCCCCCCCCCCTCTGTCCCCTTCTGGCTGCCTCTGCCTCAATTTTATCCCACAACTTAGACATTCACATTACTCACACTCTCATTACACATACATATAGGATCTTGGGGGTGGGCACGATACACGGAGTCCAAAGTACCATCAGGGTGTACACCCCACCCCTGGCATCGTTGCCCACCTCTCAATGTTAAATACACGTAGACATTGAGGGCTAGCAGGAGGGACCATGCGCTTACCTGCTGCTCTCTGGCAGGTAGCTCCAAGCCCTCCTGGGTTTTAAATGCACCTTAGAACACACATGCATCAACACTACAATGAGCGGGTGGAGGGAGGTTCGGAGTCTTCTCTCACCCCCATTCTCTGCGACCTGCTGGAGCAGGGGGGCTAGGACTAGGAGGAGGAGTTGGCCGTCCGACTGCGGTCTGGAGTGTGGAGCCTTCCTGCTGCTGCGGAGTCGGGGCGGTCTGCCTCCCCCCACCGCAGGGAAAAGGGAAACACCACCTGGGTCTGGGTGCAGTTCCCCCCTCCAGGGGCGGGGGCACCTAGACCCGGTTTGTAGAGTACGCTTGGGGAGTGTGATTGTGTGTACAACGTCTCTTTATGTCTGTCTCCACGTTGGTTGAGTGTGGAGTAAGTGCATATGAGAGCATGAGGGGGGGAATGGATGTTTGTATCTGTGTGTGCCTGTATGTCTGTGTCTATATGTCAGGTTGGGTGTAAGGCGCCACCTCTCTGGGGACATCTCAGGCCCTCCAAGGTTTGGAGGCCTATCTCCCCCTACCACCACTTCCCCTGCCAGTGGCGGACCCCCTCAGACATCGGTGCGTTGGTGGTTCTTTGTGTCCGGGGGTGGGCGTCCAGGTACACACCGGCTCACTCCTTGGCGGCCGCTTATCGGGGCCTGGAGCCTGGGGCTCGCTCGGGCCACTTCGGAGGTGGGGTGCCCCCGGCCTCTCGGCCTGGGGCTCGGTCACTCAGGCGCAGCTGGCTGCCGGCGGAGCTCACGGGCGCGTCACTGCAACTCCCCCTGGCTTCTGCTCCGCGGCTGCTGAGTGAGCCCTCATCTGGGACTCTCCTCAGCTCTTTCCGGGACAGTGGCGCAGCTGCCCCTCTGTTGGTCTTCCATGGTCTCTTGTGTTCTGGGGGCCTCTGGATGTCTGGAGTTTTGATCTCCTCCACACCTGCTTCACGCCCTGGAGGACGGGGCTGTGGCCCCCCCACACCCTCTAGCAGATTATTACATGAAGGAACCTTTTAAAAAAACAAAAAACCAAGCGCGTCCATGCTCACAGGTGTACACACGGGTGATCACACCCACAAACTACACCCTTTTTGGCTCCTACCTCAAAGCACACTGTGTTCTGTTGATCTTATGTGCTGCACAATAATGTTTAACATTTAGTATTTACTGTCATATTCCCATATATCATTGTGATGTTGTTTATTCTATTACTCTTGTTCTCTTCTGCTTGCTTTCTTTTTTCTTTCTCAGCAGGTGATCCAGGTGATTGATATATGCATTTTTTTTCTGCCCGTTCTGTTGGTTTTTGTCTTTTGCCCTTCTCCCCCGTCCCTCTTCTCAGCTGTTTCTCTTTCCCTCTTTCTTTCTCCCCTTCTTTCCCCCAGTCAAGTCTGTCCCGTATTCAGTAAGTGAAAATAAAATAAACAATAAAAGGTGAATCAAATGGACCATTACGGCAAGGCTGGGATGGTCAGTTTGGTAAAGTAAATCCGTTGGGCAACTTTCTTTGCCTTTAGACAACAATTCTGATGGCAAAAGAGCCAAACGGGACAGGCCAAAAAAAAAAAAAAAAAAAAAAAGGAAGATGATAGTGGTGTCCCCTCTGGAAACCCTCTGTTGCGTGTATTGTAGCTGTTAGGAAAATGAATCACAGTTCAAATCATGTTAAGCTGTAATATTTGCCCCAATTTCAGCCCAGCCATCTTACACCAGGGGAGAACAGGCAGCGAGCGTCACTGCGGATGTCTCAGTACCTCCAGTCCTGGAAGAGCGTCAACCCCTTCGAAGGCCTAAGCAACCCCGAGGCCAGACGGCCCAAGAAGTCAACCACCGTACGTATCTGTGCATTTGTGCTGTTGCTGCTTAGTTTCTCCCTCAGAAATGCAGCGTGTCACATCACCTCCTTTGCTTGGCCTCTAATCAGCGTTTCATTATTAACTCCATTGTGTTTATCTTTGTTTGTTTGTGTGATTGATTCAGGAACGCCCGGTTTCACAAGATGACTGGTTAGTAAAAGATCACCAAAGATCACTAGAGAAGTCATGCAAAAAAGCATTAGTTGTTTATTCAAGTTTAATAGAAATAAATAGAACAATAACATCCATCCTTTAATCCCTGGATGTGTCTAACATGTTCCTCTTTCTTTCCCAGTTTGGTCATTGATAACAGTGTTAGGGGATCGCTGGACATTAAAAGGTAAGATTTATTGTTTTTGTGCTCCTGTAGAGTTAAAACGGTTTTAACAGTCCTCTGAAAAACTCAGCACACCCCACGATTCAGTCGCTCGTAGAACTTTTTTGGTCCACTGTTCTTGGCAGTGAGGATTTATTTATGCACAGTCAAGCATTTGTTTCAGGTTGAGGTCTGGACTTTGCTTGGGACCAGTGTTGTGTTGCATCAACCAGTTTCAGCCAGGCTTTAGGTGACTGATAGATGGCCTCAAATTTGACTCTAGAACACTTTGGCAAACAGAGGAGTTCACGGTTGACTCAGCGAGCACAAGTTGCCCTGTGGTTGTAAAACAAGCCCAAATCATGACCCCTCCACCACCGTGCTTCACAGCTGATAGTCTGTGTTTGGCTGCGCTTTGTAAACCTAACCTGTTCATTTTTGAGAGAAGAGGCCTTCCATACATGTTCAATCTTTTTCTAACTGTGCTGTCATGAACTTTAACATTTAACATGCCAACTGAGGCCTGTAGAGTCTGAGCTTTGTGCAGTTTCTCTGAACATAGCACAGTCTGACCTCGGGGGTGAATTTGCTGTCAGATCATGTCATTGTGTTAACAAACACCTGACTGCTCCAGAGCAGCAAATTAGGTGCTCTGACACCTGCTGATGTTCAGTTAATTAAGGACATTTGACATTAACAGTGCCTGACTCCAACCGTACCCTCTTAACTCCTGTGGACGCCGTGGGGGTGTATGTAGCTTTTCATTAAAATTAATTTAAGAAACTTGATTTGTTGAATATTTCTGGCTTCTGTGATTCGTCCTCTGATTGTTTTCCAATCTTTCACTCAGGAAGAGAGCAAAGAAGCTCAACTGTTTGACTCTGCTGTTCAACGATATCAACTTAGAGAAACAGGTAGATTCATTCAGGTCAAAGATGAGATTACTGGACTTTTAAGCGCCTTTAAGGTTCTATTGAGCATTTTTAAGCCATTTACACTATTTTTTTGTTTGTTTGTTTTCAGTTCCGCTTTTCAGAAGTGGAAGGTTTGCACCACTCAATGAGCTGCTTAGGTTTAATTTTCGTCGCTCTTTTCACCGTCCAGATGCTGGTCTCTAAGACGTGAGTAATACTGTTTCCTGCTTGCCGTCTCACAAGCGCACACGTCTTTTATTATTTGGGGAGAAAGTGGTGTGAACTATGAATTTTCACTCTTCCACAGGAACTTCGTGATGGCGGTGTCCTACGGTGTGACCTTTGCAGTGATGGTGGTGTTCTTGTTCATTGCTTTCACTGGATACTTGGAGGTAAACAAACCCAGGCGGGCTGTGTTTAATACATATCAACAGGTGATCCGCCTTTTATCGACAGTCCAGGTTTCAGTGTCAGTGGTTCTTCAAATGAAGAGAAAACACGCGTACGTGCACCTGCGGTATGAACGGTCCAGGTTCAGGGTTGACCGACGGCTCCAGAGGAACACACAGGAGCTTTTGCACATTTAGTCCTGCATTTTTTATTTTTAATACAAGACAAAAGCAAAGAAAACAATGAAAACCAAACCATGCACACCCCCAATCTTATACCAACTCTCGCTGAGACACATTTAACACGCCTCTGTCCATCTCCTCAGTCCGTTTCTGCACAAGAGTACCCCTTCACTTTTACCGAGTGTTATCAACGTTATCATCTCACTTTAACTCTGAAAAGAGCAGCGATTTAAATTCAGTTTAATTTAATTAAATAGTGCTTCACAGTTTGGATGAAAAGTGCAAACGTCTCAATATGCAGACACTTGTTTATGCACAGTTAAAGCAACTAAAATCGCTGCAAATAGCTTTATTAAGATAGCATTTTTTTTTATTGTTTCACAGAAATGGCGTTCCAAGATGCCGGTGGGTGTCCAGTGGATATCTGGGCTATCCCGCGGCGTCGCCACCAGGGCTGTGCTGCGGTTGTTTGTGATCATTATCTGTGTGCTCATCACTCTGCTGATGGCCATGCTCAACCTTGTAAGTTCCTTCATCGGTCGTTCTGCCAGTAACGTCTCAGAGTAAAAAACAACTCTCTTTTTGTTTCATTTTTATTTATTTTTATTTTTTTAAAGTGCTCTTGACCAACAGTTCTCCAGGCTTCCTGAAGTTCTTTCAAAGTTGGACATCGGGTGCTTTTTCATTCATTTTCAGTCCAGTCGTTTTACTTTTAGAGGAAATTTTCTGTTTTCTACTAGCAGCTGGTCGTAATAAACACATTTGTTCCCATTTCTTTAGTTGAATCTATTAAAAATGTGAAAGATAACTCAGTCTGACAGACATAAAAATTGTGTTTTTGTATCAACAAGGTTATTGCCAAAGAGCTGAAAACCTGCTATATCTCATTATAATGAGTGTTACCTTTTTTAAGGACACACTGGACACCAGCAGATGATCCTTAGAGAAAAAATCCACCAATCTACTTTTCTCTGCATATTTCAGAGTGGCCTGTTGTTGTGGGCAGTCTAAGGCACACCTGTGCAGTATTCGTGCTGTCTAATCAGCACCTTGACACCTGTGAGGTGGGACGGATTATCTCGGCAAACGAGAAGTTCTCACTAACACAGATTTAGACAGATTTGTGAACAGTATTTGATAGTAATGGGTCCTTTGTGTCTGTAGAAAAGGTTTCAGATCTTTAAGTTCAGCTCATGAAAAATGGGAGCAAAAACAAAAGTGTTGTGTTTATATTTTTGTTCAGTGTAGAAACAGTATCAGCCTCCCCAGAACTCTCCCAGATCTCAACATATGCCCTATATAATGTATTTCAAAGCACGTTTGCATCTGTTTCAGTAAATCACTGCAATTATTTCCTATATTCCTAACAAAATAAAAAGAAATTAGGGGTGACTCAAGACTTTGGCACAGAATAGCGTTTAGCTATAAATTCATTCAAAACAAAACAGTTTATGGCTAAATAATTATTGATCTTTTGTAGATTAACTAAATGGGCCTCTTTACTCTGTTATATCTCATTTACTGTTTTAACTTTAAATTTCTTGCAGCACTTCCTTCCTGGAAATAACTGCACCAGCATAGCCAACACCACAGTGTGGGAAAGTTTGAAACTCCACACGCTGCCTGTGAGTAAATAAATGCTTCACTGCACCTTTATTACATGTTAAATAATGTACTTTATCATTTCTTTGGGGCAGTATGATAGTTTGTTAGATTTCTTCATAACATTGTTATCTATAGATCTATGTGACTTGTTTTTTGTCTCTGCACAGACTTGAACGTTGCTAAAATACTTGACATTTAGCTCCTACATTTCTGAAAGATATTTGGCCAAGAGAGTTACATAGCTGCTTGAACTTATTGGAACATTTCACTCGAAGTATTCCAAGTCACGCCTAACCTGTTGTACTCACATATTTCTCCTGCTACCTCCCTCTGTCCAAACATGCAGTATTACCTGTACTGCTGCCTGCTGGCCATGCTGGGAGTGATTGTGTTCACCAGGACGTGCATGTCTGTGAAAACACTGCTGCTCACGCTGGCTGTCGTGGTTTACCTCGCCCTCTTCCTCTATGTTTTCGAGTCAAGATCAACCTGCCTCATCGAACTGTTTTATAATGGTTCCAAGTGAGTACATTTCACTTCTCCACATATGGAAAAAGCCAACGCTGATAAACAAGCAAAGCACTCGCCTCATTCTCCACATTTCCCAGAGCAATGGTTACAATAACTTTGCAAGGTTCAAGTCCTCCAATATCTCATGTTTGTAGCAGATTTTAATAAATAGATTTCAAAAGGCACTATTGCATCAGTTGATACCATAGTGTCTAAATGAAAATGAAAAAAATAATAAAAATAAATATGTTTAAAAAATAAAGAATTGTAAAAACGATCAATAATAATAATAATAATAGTAATAATAATGAAATGCAAATAAATAAATAAACAAATAAATAAAATAAAATGATAAAATTTAATTATAAAATAAATAAATCTTGAATGAGTTTGAATCTTAACCTCAAGGTCAATCTCAGGTTTTCAGAAAATGCTGTGAACACGATGACTGGGAAGGAACGATTTTCAAATAACAGGACATGAGGGGTGGTGGTTAGTATTTTTAAATGTTGGCAACCACATTTAAGCTGTAAATGTGATTTTAAAGACAGAACTTTTCCTCTTATGTTAAACTTTTCATGATAAATAAAGCTGCAACTAACATCTACATGTGTTTTCATGTGTCTTTTTAAAAAGCCAAAAATGAAAGAAAAGTGTAACAGTATTTTACTAACACCCCCCAGCCCCACCACCACCACCACCCTCCCCTCCACAATAAGAATAGTCTAAGCAGACAAGCCCAGACCTCCCTCAACCCCCAGGCTGCCTCCTCTAGTCTCAGTTTATCTAGTGTGACACCCTGGTGTTCTCAAGCTGGCTGACAGATGTAATCTACAAACAAAACACTTCATGTAGGAAGCATCCCAGTCAAATACCTGAACCACCTCAACTGCCTCCTTTTATGTGGAGTATTGGGTCTACTCTGAGCCCCTGAGCTCCTAACTCTGGGGCTACGTCCACACTCGCCCGGATAGATTTGAAAATCCACACTAGCGTTTTCAGTCATTTTCACAGAGTTGTGCGTCCACATTGAAACAGCTAAAACGCTTACGTTCCAGTACAGCGCATGCGCAAAAGCGAGTGAGAATTAAAGAGTTTGAAAAGCTATCCGGAGCATGTACAAACTGATGTTAATCTTTTTTAGGGCTGTCAAAATTGAGAGCAATCAAAACAACTGCTGTATAATGCCCTCCGCTATCTTTGTTTAATTGGTCACATGACGGCATCACATGACTAAAATGCGTCATCGTTTTAGAAAGTTTCCATTTTCGAGTGTCCGCACTGCGACGGGACAGCTCCGTTTTCAAATGTATGTGTTTTCGTGAGCGTTTTCGAAATGCTCGATGTCAATGTGGACGGGAGGCCAAAACTGAGAGAAAACGATGCGTTTTCAAATGAAAACCCATTAGTGTGGACGTAGCCTAAGTCCTCCACCCTTTTCCAGTTGAGAAGCATGACCTTTTTGAAAAAAAAAAAAGGTAAACACATCACCAGGATTTTGGTTTATAAATGATCGGACACAAATCAGCCACTCCACTTTAGAAGTGTGCTGCTAATCTTTAATAGGGGGGGTCTTAATTATCCACTTCAGCTTTAAGCTATTTGTTTTAGAACAGCACTGAATGTGGACGAGCCTCCACAGGAAGTAAAAGTGTGCAGGGAGAGGGTGTAGGAGATGAGGTGGAACTGGGCCATAGTGTGCTTTGCCAAGCCAAAGTGTTGGATTTCCTACTCTTTGTCTACCTCTGAGAGTCCAGATTGTGAATCCTGGTCTGGAGTTTCACATCAGCATTACTTATTCATCGGCTTTCACTCCACGTCGACTGAGGCCCGCCTGGGGGCGCCGGCCGCATCGGCTGTGTGTGATACAAGACACTGGTCTTTGAACATATGTAATGGAAACATGTTAGAAGCCTGCACGGTTCTACAAATAATAACATGCATGGGATTTTCCACAGGCCCGGAGTCCTGAAGGACCCTCAAATCATGTCTGGGATTTGGCTGTCCATCTTTTACATTGTATGCATCATACTGGCCAGACAGGTGAGTGTGTGTGTTTGTGTGTGTCCGTGTGCAAGAAGTTCTTTAACAAAGGAAATGCCGTGCATGTCACATCCGGGTTTAAACCAATGCTTCTTCGCTTCTCTCTCAGGATGAGCTGAGCTGCCGTGTAGATTTCCTGCTGGAGCGCTGCTTCAAGACAGAGAGAGATGAGATGGAGACCATGGAGAACGTCAACAAGCTCCTCCTGCAGAACGTCTTGCCACTCCACGTCGCCTCTTTCTTTGTGGGCAAAAACATCAATAACCAGGTAAGTAAGACATTCCCAAGGTGCACAGCTTCTGTCCTTTATCTGTTCAATACAGATCCAGTTGGAAACAAGCCTGATATTCATATTTATCTTCCACTGTGTGACATTCCGAGGAATTTAATGAGGAAATATGAAAGTGGGTGTGTAAGGAGGATTTGCAGCACCACATTTTTGTCCTTGGAGCTTTGCATGATTCACAGTTCAAAATAATTCTTATTTATCAAGAACTGCTCGATTGAGGCAAAAATCAGTTATCCCGTTTGATTATTTGGCACAATTGAACATAGATTTAAGGAATATTTTTAACAAACCGGCACGGTGGTACAGTGGTTAGCGATTTAGCCACACAGCAAGAAGGTCCTGGGTTTAAATCCACCATCTGGTCTTTCTATGTGTGGAGCTTGCATGTTCTTCCCTCTGTGTTAGCTCTGTGACAGATTGGTGACTTGTCCAGGATGTACCCTTCCTCTCACCCTGTGGCAGCTTGGATAGGCTTCGGCCACCCACCTGCAGCCCTGAATTGGATAAATGACAGAAGACGGATGGATTGATGGGGAAAAAAAACTTTATTTGAAAGCCAAAAAAGAGAATTTAGGTTTAAATCTAGTCGGTTGCACACCCCTATATTTGTCTTTTGGCTTTGGTGCAGCTCCTCAGTTCATCCTCTATCAAAGACAAGCTGCTTTATCTCTGCCTTTAAGCCAGTTTTCTTCTGATTGGCTGTCCCCTGCAAACAGAAGGTTTGTGAACGATGGGCATTCTTGGCTGAGATGGCCATATTACGGATGTCCACTCTGTTTGACATCATACAGTGAAAGAGTAGACGACAATCTCAAAAACAGTGCTTAGAGTGGTTTTAATTCTCATGGCCTTTACTTGTACATACTCTGACCTCGTGTGAATTATTGGTTAACAGCACATATTTGACAGGAAATAAAGGGAAAAAAGTTTCTGCTTCATATATTTTTCTTACTATTTGTACCACCTCAATCATTCAGTCAGCCATATTTGAGAGTAGTTAGTCTGAAAACACTGTGGAGGGAAAAAAAATCAATGATTTTTGGATGTTGAGTGAGTTGAGTGTTGGCACCAACACGCTAGTTTCCAGTTATGAAACCTTTTTGGAGTTTCATGTGCAAAAAGCAGCAGAACAGGTTTGACTTGGCTCCTGCATGCAAATTGGATGAAAATAGGCTTATGCTGGAATTATTTTTTTAATCATAATTTTATTTTACATCCTTTCAGGACCTGTACAGTCAGTCATATGACTGCGTGTGCGTGATGTTTGCATCGGTGCCTCAGTTCAAGGAGTTTTACAACGAGACGAGCGAAAACAAAGACGGCCTGGAGTGTTTGCGATTCCTCAACGAAATCATATCAGACTTCGATGAGGTATGAGGAAGCTGACGGTGTGAAGTCCTGCTGCTGTCAGCACCAGCCTGCTGGAACGTTTTGTCTTTTCTGCCTCTTTCTCACTCTCTCTTCCTCTTTGTGTCTCTTTCACGCAGCTTCTTTCAAAGCCCAAGTTCTCCTCGGTGGAGAAGATTAAGACCATCGGCAGCACCTACATGGCCGCTGCAGGGCTGACACAGTTGGCTCCGGGGGATGAAAGAAAGGTTTGTGACCCTGAAGTCACAGCTTTAGGTTATTACCTGCAGGTTGCACACAGGATGACTGACATACTCAGGAAAGGAATTTGGATTTGCAAATCCAGGCTTGCAAAGCCGTCTTCTGGGGCCTGTTCTTCGTACCTCGCTAAGTAAGTTAGCTGGATTAGATTGTTGACGATTTCGCGTGATCTTGGATCGTTCGGTTCCCCGAAGCTCATCCGGGACTTGCTGTCATAGCAACAGAGCCGTAAGCGTAAACCTGCTCGGGAGCAGGTTTACTTTATGTAAACAGGATTAGATCGCGGCCACGCAGGTATGTCCGCTTCATTTATACGAAAGCAACAGCGATAAATAAATAACATCAATGTAACTGAAGATAATGCAGCACTTGATCCTTTTATTGATGTCACACAGATACATACAGGTCATTTCCTAAAAAAGGGAAATGTACTATTAACATTCTATTACATGTATGTGATTATTACAGATGTAATTCATATTTCAGAGTAGTAATTGTAAATTACTTCGTGTAATCAAGATGAGAGACCACGGCTATAAAAGCCAAGGTGGATTTGGGAAGCCTGTCGCAGCCATGTCCTGTCCGTTTACGCGAGCAACCCATTGCGGAAGGTGCAAGATTGATAAGGAGAGTCCTCAGAATTCAGCATATATTGCGGGACAGACAGGATCCTTTAGCTCAGCGCGACAGTGTGCTCATTGAGAGATATCGATTTTCCCGTGAGGATATTATTTACTTAACCAACTTGTTGACGAGGGGGTGCAGGACCACCACCTGTCTTTTTTTGCTCTGCCCTTTTCTTGGTTGCTGTTATAAACAAACAAACAGATTATTTCAGGCTCTCTTTCCAAGAGACGAAAAGCAATATAAGTGATAAATATTACCATTCTGTAGAATATTCTTATATTTCACTTTTACTTGTTCCCATGTTCTAGTGGGTCCTGTTGTGGCTCTAATGTGAAAGAGGATATAATATAACAATATAATATAATGTAATATAATATTGGATAATATAGTGTAATATAATAAATCTACCCTACCGCCTACTGGTGTTGGCCAGAGGGGCCGATGGCGCGATATGGCAGCCTGGCTTCTGTCAGTCTGCCCCAGGGCAGCTGTGGCTACAACCGTAGCTGCCTCCACCAGTGTGTGAATGTGAGAGTGAATGAATAGTGGCATTGTAAAGCGCTTTGGGTGCCTTGAAAAGCGCTATATCAATCCACTCCATTATTATTGTTATTATTAAATTACTTACGAGTTTAATTTGTCAGCAACTTCCTGCCAGCCCTCGCTCCTTGCTTTTGCAGCCTTTGCAGTGTTCCCTTGCGTTCTGATTAAACTCTGAAACTCCTGAAATCCCTCACTCAGGAGTTCTTGCTCTGCTGCCGAAAAATACCGAGCCGAGCGCACTCCTTCGACATTTTCGCCGACCAATCAGAGGGTTGCCGATCAATGTTTCTACTATCGATGCGTAGCCCCTTTTACGACACCCAGTGATCTCACATTACTGCGTCCAGCTGTACTAATCGTCAACGGAAGGTGTGTTCGGAGAACCGGATTAGCGAGCTCACGGTTAGCGCGATGGTTTGATCTTGGATGTGTCATTTGATCTTGGATGTAGTGAGCGACGTACGAAGAACGGGCCCCTGGTCCACTTTTAAAGTGTAAACAAACTGCACACGCTCCCTCTGACTGAATACTGTGATCTCTGGCTCCCCCTACAGAAATGTGACATGTCCTACAGCCACGTGCGCTCCATGGTGGAGTTCGCCATCGCTTTGATGGCCAAGCTAGAAAACATCAACACACACTCTTTTAACAGCTTTAAATTGAGGATTGGTGAGTCTCTGCAGAAGAATAATGCAGATGTTACAGATTATTTATAGTCTGGTTATTTATTGTTATTTTCAGAGTCGAATCAGAAGTTGCATGATGTCTGTTTATTTTTCATTTTTATAAACAGCTAAATGATTTAAAGAAAGACAACACGGGTGCATGGATGGTGCTGATCTCACCTCCTCAGACAGTCTTGATAACCCTGAAATAACTTCTGTCTGCTGTTCACCTTCAGGGATCAACCACGGCCCAGTGATTGCAGGAGTTATCGGAGCCCATAAACCTCAGTATGATATTTGGGGGAACTCTGTTAACGTGGCCAGCAGGATGGACAGTACAGGAGTACTGGACAAGATCCAGGTCAGTTTTGTTTTTTGGAATATATCCTGAGTCTGTTTCTCTCACCAGTGTTTGATGGATTTGGTGTAACAAGCCTATAATATGATAATAAAATATTGTATGGTGGTTTATTGATGTTTGTAAAGGCATTAATGTATTATTAAAGGACGCCAGTCTGATGAAAGTTTCAATATTGTTCAGTAAGATAAGATAAACTTTATTTACTGACTCTCAAAGGTTAGGAAAGTGGTTTGTTACCGCGGCTACAACTCAAACACGACCTAAAATAGCTTATAGAAGAAGAACAAAATATATGGCTCAATAAAATGACATAAGGACACAATACGACAAAACAAATATTTCAAGGTAAAGTTCTATTAGATAGAAAAAAAATCTAATAAAATTTTAATGGAGACTATTTTTGTTGTGTGTTTTTTAGGGGTATTTTTAGTTTTCTGGTAAGAATGCCACACAACAACACTACAATAAATGTAATGGTTTTCTAGGCCTGCAACTTCTTCCTTTGTCCGGTTTCCTCAGTATTTTAAGGACATCCCGCTCATCAGGCTGAGATATGCCAAGTTTTCAGCCAATAGCTGCCTGTGAATCACCTTGTTGGTCCAAAAACACTATTTCATGTATGTCAAGCTGCCATGTGCTGGTTGTGTGAAGCAGGCAAGAGAGGACTCAAGCGCAGACTCATGGAGGCAAATAATAAATTTTTTAAGTTAATTATAATTTATTGCAGAATATCAGACAATGCAAAACTAACTAAAACTGGAATGTACAAGTAACTAAGCAGGCAGGCAGGCGGGCAGAACACACAGCAGGGAATGAAGGAGACGCAACACTGGACAGAGGGAGACAGAGGCTTAGATACACAGTACAACGACGAGGGAACAGAAAACACATGGGAACACAGCTGAGACAAATTAGACATGACGAGACCAGGGAAGCTAAAGTAAGCACACTGAACATGGAACATAAGACCTTCACAATAAAACAGGAAATGAAGGAATGCAAGACTGACACAGGAGTTTGACAGAGCGGAGGAACGGCAGACAAAGGGGGGACATGACGGGCTGGGGGAAACGTAGAGTGGAACGCAAGAAAAACAAGACACAAGAGGGAATCTAATAATCAAGGAACTAAACAGAGACTACTAGTGAACCAGAACATAAACCATAATACAAAATATTACCAAAACACAAGAGACTCAAAATGTAGGGTCAAATTGACCCAGAACCATGACACAAGCTATGCTATCTTTGGCTTTTTTTCAATAGATTCAACTAAAGAAATTAAAAACAAATTAAGTGTTTTTACAACAGGTTGTTAGTAACAAAGTGGCTAAATTTGGTCCCTTGCTTTTTGTTTGGGAGCCTTTTTTATGCTTGAAGGATTCAAGCATAAAAACAACAAACATTACTCTTAAAAGGCAAAAAGAATGAACTGAAAACGAGTGAAAAAGCAGCCAATGTCCAAAGAAAACTTTGAAATACCTTCATAAAACCTGGAGAACTACTGTCCAAGAGCATTTTAAGAATGACAAGAAAACTGACTCTTTGGAAGCAAATCTAAGGCTTTAACATCATACTGTACCATGTATAGATAGATAGATAGCACCATCGGGTTCTCGTTACAATAAGGTCTTGATGTCTACTCCCCTCGTCATTGGTTGGACGTGCTGAGTGACAGGACGTGGTCGGATTCATATAATCGAATTAACTGGGGTCAGGACTTTTCTTAATGTGACTCCAGCACAACACCATCTTTTCTTTCATACTGAGCTGTGAGCTCTGCCTTGGCAGCTCGTTGCCTCTTGTGCTTTTCTGTTGCCTCAGGTGTGGTTTTTTTTTTGGCACAGCAGCTTAAAGATGCCTGGAGAGACATATAACCTAACTCTTTTTATTGTCATTTTCTGGCTCGCAGGTGACCGAGGAGACGTCCCAGATGGTTCAGACTGTGGGATACGGCGTCACTCTCAGAGGAAAAGTGAATGTGAAGGGGAAGGGGGAGCTCACCACCTACTTTGTTAACACGGATCACACGTCTCCTGATTTCTGATCAAGCCTTCACTGCAGGCCACGGCCCAGACACAAGCTGCAGGTGCTTGTTGTTTGTCTGTAGCAGCCAAGCTCACACTTGCATGACTCATTCTGGGGTTTTCTTTTTTTCTTTTTCCACACGGAGAAACACAATCAGTGTGAAGGACTTAAAATAAAACACCACTGTATGTTCAGCCAGGCCGGCAGTCATTATAGACACCTGCACGGCCTCTGTGTGATGTGACGGCAAAGGTCAACACCCGGCAATCATTCACATTCACCGAAGAGAAGCCACCTCAGACTGGTCAAAGGAAGGCGCACAACTGCGAGCAAGCAGCCGAAAGCAGGGAGCTTTCCACGCATGCTGCCTACTGTTTCTGTACTGTATCTGTGTTTCATGTGAAACTGCTGCAGACACTTTTCATTGTATTATTATCAAAACATTAAATGAAATATGCTTTTTTTGGTACATTGGTCGTGGCTGAATCACACAGTACTCGTGTATGAAGTTAGAAGGTACCAAAGATCACTGCTGTTATATGAAGGATCATATAGGATTTACATTTAGAGGATTTTATTTTAGATTATTTATGTTTTTCACTACAGACATTTAGGTTTTAGCTCAGATATCTTTACATTTTTCACTTTTTTTTTCTTTTCTTTTTTACTGTATTGCTGCATTTGCTGTTTTCTGATATAATGACTCGTCATTGAAGGAAAAACACTGGCACTGCTCATAACTTTAGCTACGCCTGTGAAAAGGGTTTATATGTGCAGCTGGAAACAGGTTTGGTAATATTTTTGCTTTAACCTGAGGGAATCACAAGCTGTTCCATGGGATAGGAAAGAAAAATATTTGTGTAAAATATATTTATTTTTGCGATTTTTTTTAGTTATTGTTATTATTCTCTAACCTGTGCTTTTATTGTGAAATTCTGAAAAAAAAAGGACTGGCTGGTCATATGTCCTCACTGCTGGAGCCAGAGAGATTTAATAAAACCATATAGCTCTGAAATATGATTTATTTATCGAGTGTGGCCCCATAGCTGTCATTAATTATGCTGTAAAACATCAGAATATCAGTATAATTACGCCATTAAAAAAGAGTCACATGATGCACATTTGGAAATTTTGCACTTTAAAAAGACTTATTTTATGTTTTAAAGGATCCTATTCTGATTGTGCTCAGAATATTTCTTCGTCTTCTTTTTTTGGATGTGTATTTCTGTGTAAGTTGAAGAATTCACTCTATTTATAAGCTAATAAAAAATTAAAAAAAAAACCACATGTGGTGTTTGTGTGTGTGTGTGGAAGCTTCCTACGTGCATCAGTGAGCACTTTAACAAGAACTGTGGAATTTCCCCCTTTGCCTAACATGGTAACGCCCACAAGTGCTCTGATTGGTCTACGCTCCTCCCTCGGTTATGGCTTCTAACTTGCTATTGGCCCCCGCCGGTGTCAGTCAGCCCGCTTCCTGCTTCACAGTATGGTTTGTTATTGCAGCGAAGCTCCTTTAAATGTGAGGGGAAATGTTGACGGTCGGAGCCCATGAAGTTGGTGAGTTTCTGATAGACGCCTACAAAACTTACAAAACTAACCGTGTGTCTTTGTCTGTTGAGGAAATGACGGAAAGTTAGCCTTTTGCCATTTCTTTTGACAAACCTTGAGTTTGAACGCCAGTGAGGAAAATTTAAACGTTACCTGCCGCTGCTGCCACTTGGTCCGACAGACAGGTTGTTTCTTTTTAAACCCTCTTTACGTATCTTTTAATTAACTATTTTTCTCAAATTTTTAGAAAAATGAAGGGGTTAATTCGACTGTGAACCAGCCACACTTCACACACACGTAAGATGTCAGGGGCCCATGAGCAGATCAGGAAGCGCCGCCCCCCCAAAACGTTCTTGATCTCGACCGACATAAAGGTGCGCGACCAGCTGGAAGGTACCATTTCGCTACAGCGGGGGTTCATCTGCCAGGAGCAAGATTTGGATAAAAAAGGGGACAGCCCCTGGGTTAAGGTATTAACATATATTTGCATTCACAGATTTACACAAGATTTGACACATGGAGGAACTTGTTGTGTAGTGCTAGGAGGAGAGTCTGAAAGGTGCTACCATTTGTCAGCGTCAACTTTACTAATACAAGCTGTTTTTATTTCTCTTACTTAGAATGATTAAAATTAATTAACATTGGTGGAGTAATCTTGAGTATTTTGCGATAATATTTCGAAAAGACTTTTAAAGTGGTGTTTTTGTGCAATCTCAGTTAATTATATACATTATGCATCACTTGGGTGGCCCATGTCTTATGTTGCTCCTAACACATTCACTATGTTCCACTTCAGATTCGAGCATCCACCAGCCGCTGCTGAGTTCCTGCTTTTAAAATCGTCAGAGTTAAATTTCCTGTTGTTTTGTTCTTAATTTTTCTTTCATACTCCACACCACCATCCCTCCTCTCCCTGTTTCTTTCTCCCACATGTGTTTTTCCTCTTTTCCTGCAGGTGTTGGACAATGACTTCATGGGAAAAATAGAAAGGAGAGTCTTAATTGATGTCCCAACTGACCTCACTGGCTTGCTGGAGGCTGTTAGAGATCCAGAGGCTCGAATAAAACTTCTAAGTAAGAAGCAAAATACTGCAGATTTTACAGCTGCTTACTTAAAATGTGCTCGAAGCTTGATTTAACTCACTTTCTAAGGAGAGAGAGTTCAGATTTGTGTCTCTTAAGTGCTGCCAGTTACTCATAAGCTGCCCTGTTTTTACTGCACACTGTGCACACTGTAATGGCTGTTTATCGCAGTAATTGTAGAGCACACTGAAGCTTTTCTCTATTATAAGTACATTTATGGCCTGAAATGTGACCAAAAACTGTCCCAGAGGATGTTAATCAAATGTAATTAGAAGTTTGTAATCTGCTAATTATTTGTTTGTTTGTTGTATTGTTCTGTGTTTTTCAGACCAGCCTGGGAAGCTGCAGCAGTTGGCTTCTCTGCCGTCTGACTCCCCGCTGTGGGTCCAAATAGGTCAGCAGGATGAGCTGGCAGAGGCAGAGCTGAAGTACATCGGGCCCTTAACCAGAGGAAGCAGCGCTGTGTATTTTGGGGTCCAACTCAAGGTTGGCTTAATCATTGGATTGATTGAATTTTCAAATATTTTAAGTTGCTTTAATCAGCAGTTTGAACTACTTATGCGTTGCATGGTATAGCTGATACTGTTGAACCTGCTTTGCGGTTTCTCACTACCTACAATAGCTGTTCGTTACCAAACCTGGGCAAAAAAAAAAGATGGCAGCTAAAGAGCCAGAGTATAAAATCGCTAAAAGAAGAGACTTCCTGGGATCTTTTTTTGACTCATTACCCAGAAGCTTCACAGGATCAGTGCTGATATTGCTCTGTGGGTGCTAGCTGTACACCAGTCAGCTACACTGTTAAAACCACCCTCCACAGCAGAATATTTACAGTTGTGGTCAGAAGTTTACATCCACTGAATGTCAGGGTAATTTTGGACTCATAATTATATCTTTCAGTTGTTCTTTTTCCAGGGTGGGATAATTGTACAGCATACATCTTTAATGACTTAAAAAAAAACAAGAATTGGGTGCACAAGTTTTAAAAAATGTTTGGATTTTCTCTAATATGCACATTGTCAAAAGTATAAATACAGGCTCAAATATATACATACACCCCACTAATATATATTTAAGGATCGCTTTGCAAGTTGCACCATGACCAGACTCTATTGGTAGCCATCAGCAAGCTTCTGGCATTATTCTGGTTGAATGTTTGGCCACTGTTCTGGCAGAATTGGTAGAGTTTATTTAAACTTGTTGGTTTCCTGGCCAAGGCCCAGCTTTTAAGTGTAGTTCATAGATTTTTATTAGGGTTGAGGTGAGAGATTTGGGAATACCATTCAAGAAGCTCAGTGTGAGCTTCATTCATCCATTCCAGTTTTAATGTGTGTTTGGGAACATTGTCCTGATGACACCCAACTATGTAAACTTTCAACTGTCCAGCTGTTTTGAGGGGAAGTTGAAAAATTTGGAGGGAGCCCTCCTTCATTATTCCATCCACTTAGGACAATGTATCAGTATCACTGGCAGTAAAACAGCCTAAGAGCATGATGCTATCACCACCATGCTTTACAGTTGTTACAGTGTTCTTTGGTTTGCATGTCTGACTATAAAAAAAAGTTCCCCATTTCAATCGCGCTTGAAGGTGTCAGTTATGGAGCAGGGGCTTCTTTCTTGGTCAGCACCCTCTGAGTGCATTGTTAGGTCACGCTGTCTTCACTGTGGACAGAAGCACTGGTCATGCAGCAGTTTCCACTCCATGTCAGGCTTGAGCCTTGGTGGCTCCTAAACATCCCAACCAGTTTCCTTCCATCAGAGGTTTCTTGTTTTGTTTTTGTTTTTCCCATCTTCTTCCAGACATTGGCAAAATGGTGACACATCTGAAATCCTTGTACTTAAGTACAGGAAGAAATTAAATTAGAAATTAATTTTTTTAAACCTATTTGGAAAATATCCACTTTAAATGCTGGTTATACATGTCGTCCATTGACTGTATTTTCCTCACATCAGATTACATAAAATAACCACTGGATCCTCACCCCTGTGTGTGAAATCAAGTGACCCACAGATATTTATAAAAATCCTTCCTAATGTTGTTCAGGTTGCCCCTGTGCTGCCAAACTATCTGCAGACCTTTGGGATGTGAACCTCTGGGAGTGTCCTATACCTTCGGCAGTGTGGTGTTGGCAGCTGATTCTTTGTGTCCTAAAGGTTGTTGTTGTTGGGTGAGGCCTCCATGGATGAGGTTCGTTCAAGCAATGCTTGATCAGGCTGCGATCTGGCCAGTTTGGACCTTGTTCATCTGACAAATGCTGTCACAGCCTGAAGCACCAGGTTGCCAGGTTCTGCAAGAGCTTCTTCCCACAGGCAGTCAGGATTGTGTACTCATTTTAAATACACATAATCATGCACTACAGACACACAATCCTATAATTGTTTGTATACATGAAAACACACAGTCATCCTCCACAATGCTTCCTTTTTAACTGTTGCTGGCTTGTGCAATAGTTTTGTTTGCATAACTTTAGTTTAATATTCATCAGTACAGACATTCACATATGATGACTAACCTTCATTGCTGTTGTGCTGTGTTTTCATATTTGTAAAGCTGTTGAGTCCACTGTGCAGTCCTCATGTCTGCTGCAGTAAAGTTGACTCTGACTTTGACTTGTAGCTAACTAAAATGAAATATGACAAAAAGATACAGGTATCAGAAATACAAATAAAAACTAGATGTGTACTCACTAAAATAAAACAATAGTACACATGAACGCTCTTCAGATAATTATGTCAACCTGTGTGAGGAGGCTTTGGTGTGACTTTAACTCAAGTGTTTATGTTGTAGTACTTGTTATTAGTTTCTTAAATGTGTTCTATTGAACATTTCTAAAAAACAAAATAAATAAATAAAAGCTAAAATGAACAGGGTGGAGACTAACCAAAGCTACATTTATCTGAAAAGAAACATTTGGAAGTTCATAAAAATAAATAATGTAACTCATTAATTCACACTTTTCCTACAGTTTGCTGTCCTGATGGGGAGGCTGCTGCCATCAGGGAGTGCCATTGCCAACAATAATCAGTGGCTGGCACAATCATCACAATTACTGCATACATAAAACTCCAAAGTTTGCGAGCATAAAACTGCACCAAAATATCCGGGGAATCAAATCATAGGTTTATATACAAACCACAGATGTAGGAGCTGAGTTGCTGTGTCACTTGCAGTGTAACTATGTTAACTGTGTGTGTGATTGTCCTCCAGGGCTCAGCGGTGGGTAGGGGAAAAAGCAACGGCACTTACAAAGGCCAGAGGTTATTCACCTGCCCCGAAGCTTGCGCCCTCTTCGTCCCGGCCAGTCACATCAGGCCCCGCCAGTGGTCCAGCAGCTCCGAGGGACACCAGCGACCCCGTGAGCGAGAACACCGCAGCAGCAACGGTCACCATAGCAGCAATGGCCGCCCAAACCATTTTCAGCTGCCGCCCCAGCAGCAGCAGCATCAGCACAGTCGTCACATTAGTTTCCACCAGCATCCACCCAACAGCTCTTCTCAGGTGTCCCCCTTTAGCATCCTTCCACGAACTGCAGACTCAGCACCCATCACAGCTCAAAACCATGTCCGAGGCCCTGCGTCACCCCCGCTGTTTCGCCCTGGTCAGCGTGTGTGTTTCCCCCTGGATGACAAAGTCTGTGCAGGGGAAGTGGTGTTCTGTGGGCCCCTGCCAGGCCGGGCCTCATCAGGAATGTACGTGGGAGCCATTCTGGTCAGTATGACCCATGAGAGAGAGAAGATGTTTGTTTGTTTGTTTTGTTTTTTTGTTGAAAATAGGACATGTTTTAACTGTTAGCAAAAAATATTTTCCCTCGCTTTGACGGTCTTATACAGTGTAATGGTGAAGCCGTTCTATTTGCATTTAATGTTTGACTCTGTGTTGTACATTAGGACACTCCTGATGGTAGCTGGGACGGGACTTACAAGGGAGAGAAGCTCTGCCACATTCCTTCAGTCCTTTATGGAGCGCTGGTGTCAGTCAACAAGGTTTCCTTAGGTAAAGCAGCTGTTTACACTCAGAAAGTTCAGGCCTCAGTTATTTCAGGTAACTCAACAAATTTAGATTTTAAACTTTAGATTTTAATCACTCTTCTTAACATAAATTGACTTCTATATAGAAAAATTTAATTAAAAAATGGCAGATTTAGTTCCAGTATTTTTCCACAATTAATACGGTCAAATGAGAATAGACCGAGAAACATAGAAACAATAAGGCTAACCTGCCTAAATTTGGCAGCTGTCCACATCAAGGTAATTTCCTTGTGCCTTTTTCAGCACTGCTTCCATTTTTAGATTCTGTGGTTGAGTCAGAAACACAAACAAAAAACCCTGTATTACACCTGACTTTGTTAACTTTTACAAACTACGCAAATCTAGCTTTTTTCTTTCATTACAGAAAGTAAGTCATTACAATACTTGTATTACTTTTGTGTTACCTGCATCACGTCAACCATATAAACCTTGGGCCTACATAACCACACAGTGTCTTAAGGGGGATTCTTTTCATTGGTTTACTAAGATGCGTTTAAACTGTTTACATGAGGTGATGAAATAATTTTGCTTTTCCCTCATAAACTGAAGTCACCAAGAGGGAAAAGACAAGTGCCTCTTTTCTGTCCACCTAACGTGCACAGATCGACCTGACAGCAGTTCTGGTTTCTTCCTGTTAAAAGGGAGTTTCTCTTTCCCACTTTTGCCAAAGCTCTTGCTCAGAGGGGTTATATGATTGTTGGGGTTTTCTCTGTATTATTGTAGGCTCTTTCACTTGCAATATTGTTTTTGTGATTTGGCACTATATGAATAAATATGGAATTAAAATGAACTGTGAATCAATACACTTCCTAAAATGAAACGAAGCTCGATAAGTCGCTGTCTTTTTTCTTTATGCTAGAAGAGCTAGAAAGCAGCAAATGACAACTTTGAAGGAGGCACTTACCAAGTTTACATCAAATTGTGAAGTGTTTTTGCTTGTAATGGGTCACTTGCCACATTTTTTTTTTACCTCACCTTTTTATAAACATCTTGCAGAAAAGAAACAATTAACACCAACAATCACTAAGTAAAAGCAATACAGAGATGTGTAACTGAACCAAATGAAAACGCAGTCAAAACAAGGAATTATGTTTTGTCATAAGGGCCGAGTGGACGTGAATGAGGGCTATGTGGACACAACTGTGTTTACACCTGAGCTTTGTAGAGACGAAGCGTTGCAGGAGCATAACAGTAAAAATAAACATCTAACATCTAACATCTTCACTTCTGCGTCCTCAGAACCAAAGTCCCATCGAACCAACCCCACTCAGAAATCTTCCAGAACCGTCCTGAAGGTGGCACTCCCCCCAGTTACTAAATCAGTCCCTGTATCGCCGCCTGCCTCTGCACCAAAGATAGCCCTGATGCCCCCAATCAAACCAGCACTTAAATCTCCCCCTCTGCCTCTGCCAAAACCCGCCCAGAAACCCGGGCTTCCTCCCCCTCCTCCTCTACCCCCTCCCAAACCGCAAGGCCTGACAGCCGGCCAGCAGCAGCACACCAATGGTACTCACGGACCCGCCTCACCGCTGAGGGCTCCGGGTAACGGTGACGACGCAGCAGAGAATGGAGAGGCAGGATCGGGCAGCAATCTGGAGGTCGGGTCGATGGTTGAAGTGAATGATCCGCCGCTGTTTGGAGTTATCCGCTGGATTGGATGGATAAACGGGATTTCAGAGCCAGTGGCAGGAATCGAACTGGTAAGGACAGTTTGTGCCTCAGTTTTTATTCCCTTATTGAGGTTGTACACTCATACAGAGTTTTCTACATCAGTTTTTTACTTCCCAGACGGATTGAAAGCAGTTGCTACTTATAACTGAATCATTGTTTTCTTATGCCGGTAAAGTCGTGTTAGCATTATTATTTAAACAAAAACGGGTTATTTCCATCACCACATTTGTCACCACATATCCTTTTTCATTATTACACAAACTTCCTGTTAACTTTTATGAGGGCAACGGAAAAGGAAGCCGCAGTTTGTTTACACTTAAGAAGATCATTCGCTCTTTGTTAAAGGATACCTTTCATACCAAGCATCCATGTTTCTGCATGTTCTCTTTTCAAAGAAACTGTTGGCAGTTCTTGTGGATTGATTCCTGATAAAGTCTTGCCTGTTCTTGATCCTGTTCTGTGTTCTGCTGGCTGCAGGTGGTCTGAGAAGCCTCTGCAGAAGTGCTTTAATGCTGCGTTTTTGGAGGACAGCTCCTATTACATAAATACTCTGTATATATTTTTCTTGTCACTTGATCCATGACCTCAGCAATTTTTTACCTGGCGGGTTCATGGGCCCAGTCTTTAGTAAGGAGTTTGAATTACTACAACATGATGTCCATTTTGTAAATTATCGTCCCATTAAGAGTGAAATAGGTCAAACAAAGCAGGGTTTGAGTTGCTGAACTCGCAGATTCAAAAGAGGATATACAAATGTTTGACCTACACATGCACTGAAAAGAAGAGATGAAGGCATCAGGAACTCATCAACTACTTAGCCCCCTGCACTTGAAGTTGCAGTATGCTGCTCACTGTCTGTGGTATCTGGTGGCCATGTGACTATGAATCACTCCAAGTATAGATTAGCTTAAGGTTATAGAGATAGATCTGCTATGTAGGAGTCTGTGGGGACTGACTCATCCTGAGAGACAGCCTCAAGTGGACATTAGAGGTACTGCAGTTTTTGGCACTTGTGCTGTGGTTTCACCTTTTTGTTACAGAGGTTACAGCTTCAGCTACATTAATTGTTTGTTTGTTTTTTAATCTATAGCAGTTGTAATGGCGCATCAAGCATCAGTACAGAAACTGATTTCTTCCAGTATATTGTTCCAATGGATTCATTTTTACCATCAACAGCTGAATCAAATACTTTGTTACAGCAGCAGAGGAAACTTGGAGTTTGATGTGTGGGCTCTAGGCACAAATATGCCGCATATCACACAGGGGGGTGATATGAGCCCCAGAGGGAGGATGTCTTTGATTTGCAAGGCAGGTCAGTACGTAGGGCTCAGGCTGCCTGCCTGGAGCAGGTCACAGGTTTCACTCCATTAGTTTAATGACCTCCTATCATGCTGGTTTGCAATAGGCTAATAAATTCCCTGTGTGTGTGTGTGTGTGTGTGTGTGTGTGTGTGTCAGGAACAGGAGCTGTCTGCTGGAACGGATGGCAGTTACCTCGGGGAGCGTCACTTTCGTTGCCCGGCCAACAAGGGGCTTTTCGTAAAGCTTCGCAACTGTAGACGGGACTCCAGATTCCCCGCCCCCGAGATGCCTGTCAATCAAGTGGAGCGATGCAACTCTATAGGTAAAGTAGGCTGTAATCTGACACAAGGCCACGCCAGCACCTCGCCGTCAAAGCTCTCTGTCTCATTTTTGCATACGTGCTGATGATCGCTGTTAAAGCAGCATTTATGACGCTCTGATATCTAATACCATCTTCTGTGTCTGTGGCTGCCAGCCTTTGCAGAGTGGGGCAGTGAGCGCGTGGAGGAGCACACTCCTCCTGTGGAGGGGGATGAGGCCCGGGAGCTCTACCAGGGCTGGAAGAAAGGCATCCAGGGTCACCTCAACTCCTGCTACCTGGATGCCACGCTGTTCAGGTAACATCTGAGACATTAGTTACTGTCCTACATCTCATAGAAAGAAGACTGTTGGTGTAAATATGTTGTTTTGACAAAAGCTGGTTTTTCAGATTTATACCAGATCTTTCAGATTGTTCACAAAAAGGCTGATAATGAATGTTTTTTGTCACTGTGATCTACAGCAGACATGCTGTGCCTCTGCTGTGTATACTGTTACAATACTGTACATACAATACAATACATATTAAATGTGACCATTAGAAGTGATGCATGTGACAGGCTTATTTCTGCTGCTGGATGAGGAAGAGAGTAGATATGACTAAGACCGTCATCTCACAACTCCGCCCACGTGGAAACCAGGGACTTAGAGGAAGGTCAGCAGTCTAAAACTGCTACCTTCAGTTGAACATATCAAAAGCAAAGACATGAAAGTGCACTCGCATATGATGTCACATGTCCGACTGTGGAATATGTTCAGTGTTATAAATATCTTGGAGCAGTTATTGTGAAGCTGTGTGCAAGAATGTTTGAGAAGGCTTCTTTTCTTCCACGTTGATAAAAACAATGATGATTTTATTTTATTGCGCTTTTACTGAATCGTTCTTATCTTTTTCTTCTTGGTGTCCTGGTTTGGATATTTACATGTAAAGAACAGAATATCGCTCAGTCAAATGGTGAAGTGGTCTAACAGGCTGATCGGTGAAGCACAGCTGAACCCAAGCATCCCTGCACACCAGACAGTTGCAGCGGTTCACTGGTTCGATTTCTTTTTGCACAGAGTTTTAGTTTCCTCCTTCTGGACAAAGATATCTGGTTTAAAAAAAAGCTTTGTTT
Organism: Rhamphochromis sp. 'chilingali'; assembly: GCF_963969265.1. Classification (NCBI taxonomy): domain Eukaryota; kingdom Metazoa; phylum Chordata; class Actinopteri; order Cichliformes; family Cichlidae; genus Rhamphochromis; species Rhamphochromis sp. 'chilingali'. Next base: position 41,955,810 of record NC_137929.1, on the reverse strand, counting down.
ATGCAGCCGTCACGCAGATAAACAAATTATAGCTTTGCCGGTTTTGTGGGCTACATGATGCCCCAAATGAATTATTAATAATTCTCACTTTTAATATTTTTTGCATGATGTATATTTGTTGCATTGAGAGTGTGCACGTGAGGATGGATGATTCACCACTGCTGAACTAATCTACCTACAGGTAGAAATGAAGGAGCCTGGCATTAAATGAGGGGGTGCACCAAGATTCCACCCAGCTGCTTGTTTTAAACCCCACCTGTGTGCTTTTGTCTCCACAGTCTGTTTTCCTGCTGCAGTTCAGCTGACTGTGTGTTATTCTGGCCCACCGACCCTAAAACCGACCAGAGCTCCAGTCAGGCTCAGGACCTTCTACGCTGCGACATTGTCAACCCACTGCGGAGGTCTGTGCTGTTGTCACTGGTCATTGTTTGGTTAAAATGAACCGGGAGGTATGATGGAGGGACTGTTGTCCCCATTTCCTGTCTCCTTACTATCAGTTTCTGTTGTCACCATCTCTACAACAAAAACTGAAGTTTCTCTAGTGACCACTTGAGACTGGCTTTAAAACACGAGTCAGTGGCCATGGTTATCTGATAACAGTACTAACACTACTGCTACTTATCCAGAATAGTGACCTTTGGTATCACAAGCATGTGGAGTTTAATCCAGTGTTCTGTTTGTGGTCGTTAAACACAAATGTCATTCTAATAGGAGGCCCAAAAGGTTGCAGTCATTAAACACCACATGTTCACGTGTCGCTAGGCTGAAGCGCTCATAACTTTAGTTTGTGCTCACATTCTGCCGTGTTTTTAAAGGTACGGCTATGTGTGTGCCAGTAAGACAATGGCGTTGAGGCGACTGCTGGAAGCTGCGAACAGTGATATGGGCTTCACCAACCAGGAGAAAGGTATGCAAGTGTTCTCCTCCACCAGGGACTGTGCTGCAAACATAGTTAAAGACTTCGAGGAATGCTGTCATACCTCTCTTGTTCTTTCTGTCAGATCCTGAAGAATTTCTCAACAAGCTTTTCCAGCTTCTCCGAGTCGAGCCGCTTCTCAAGATCAGGTAATGTTGCCGACACTTGCTGTTTTTTCTTTTCTTTTTGTCTGCATGGACAGTTTCTCACTGGACTGTTGTTCCCAGATTACCTGCACACAGTCATTATCACACACACAGGTTAGCTGTTGCATCGACGCGGTTGGAAGTTGAATTTGGATGACGTTTTTCCAACACTGTCGCTCTTCTACATTTCATGCATTCCTCTGTGAGAACACAACCTGCCACCAGTTCACTTTTGTTCAAAGGTGATGGAAATATTTGCCTGGTTGTTGTTTGTTGTTGTTGAAGTTCACACTGTCTAAATCTAACTAAAGGAAAAGGGACTTCCAGCCTGGAGGTCAAACAGACTGTGGCTCTTCCTAAAACTATTTGACTTGCCTCTTGTGTCTATAGTGTCCCTGTGAAGACTGCGTTCAGTGTTTTCATGCTTGTCCATGTTGTTATTTGCTTAGAGCTCCATGAAGTGTTTCACCTCCCTTTTATGTACTTCAGTGACTCAACGGATCTCAAACTTGACCTCTGACCTTGACTTCAAGGTCACTGTTATTCAAACTTGCCAGTGTTTTTTAATAGATGCACCTGTTTTATGAATTTGAAAGTCCTGTGTTGCACTGATCTTGAGTTATCGTGACCACGCGGCCCGCCCGCCTGTCTATCGTTGGCAGGGTAATGACAATACCCCATCAGTCTTTTATAGCTGAAGGGTAAAAATGACTGCAGGTCCTAAAGAGTTAATGCAATACTCTCATTGAACCCCTTGAATTAAAGCTGGAAATTGGCTCACATCTTGTTTGATTTAAAGTCTACTGTGAAGGCGTGCAGAGACAAACTACAAGGAAAATTGTTATTATCCAAATATTTATGGATAACTATATGCTTACACAGCCAAGCATCAAAGGTGGTCATTGTTGTAATGCCTGCTCTGTCAGTGTTTTAGGATTGCACCCGGTGGCTTTGTTCTGGTGTTAAACAAGGTCTCGAGGGAAACAATAACAAAGCAACACTGAACGAGACATGATCCACAGTGCAGCCAGAGGGCAGCATAATTAGACAGCTAGATCTCACAAGCTTGGCTTGCAGACTGCATTTAAAAACCGTACACACACACGCTGGTGTTTCATTGATAAAACCTGAAGCATAGACATGTTGGATGGGCTGCACCACACAGAAAACCACATGCTTCAGGAGGTAATATTTGTTTATGAATTCCACAACAATGTATCGAACGTTAAAGGTTTAGCAGTTAAAGGTCAAATTCAGTAGCTCGAGTTAGAGGAGCTGAGGCCTGATCATCACCTAAATCTTGAGCTCATTCTACATATTTAATTCCCTGCCTTCTTCCTCTCCTCAGATCGATGTCTCAGCAGCCACAGGAGTGTCACCTCTATCAGCTCTTCCCTCCTGCCCTTACCCCCTCTCCTTCCTCGCCCGAGGCTCTCTCCCCAGTCAACTCCCCGATCCCCCTCTCCTCAGCGTCATCCATGAGGGTCGCCAGCGTCCAGACCCTGCTGGAGTCCTCCTTTCTCCACTCCGGCCTCAAGTTTGTTGAGGTGATAGAAATAAGCCAGAGATTTCACATCAATATGAGTAAAAAGGAGTTACTATATTTTCTTATGTGTGGCTTGATGTGCCCACCAGGCTCCCTCTTGCCTCTTGCTGCTCATGCCGAGGTTCGGGAAAGACTTCAAAATGTTTGACGCCATCTTGCCGACCCTCAGCCTGGACATCACAGACCTGCTGGATGACAGTAAGGACGATCACAGGGAGCGATTTGTTCCTGCTCATTGAAGATTTGAAGTAGCTTAAGTTTTATGTTCTCCTTTCTCTTGCAGCTCTGAGGCAGTGTACTATCTGTCAGGCTGTAGCCGAGTGGGAGTGTCTGCAGTGTTACGATGATGTAGACATCACTCCTGGACATCTGAAACAGTACTGCAAGACCTGCAACGTTCAGGTAGCCCTTCACTCCTTCAGGTTTATAGAGACATGCACCAAAGAGCCTCTGCTTTAAAGATGGAATCGTCTGCAGCAGTCCAGCTTAATTCAGCCCAGTGTTGTGGTTTTCTGGATCGCTGATACTCTGTAGACTCGCTCGGTACTCTGTACATGATACCAGATTAAGATTGTACCCTGTGCTGAAAGTTGGCTGCCAAATAAGCACTCTTATTTTGTGTCTTACTCTGCACTAAATATCAGATATGTTTATAACTGTAACTGCTAGATGCTGCTGCTTGCTCCTCACATAATCTCAGCACTCCACTCTGTCATCCAAGTATGGGCACTTGTGATTCAGTGGTTGGCTTCATGGTAGCTGCTGCCGCCTTTTATATACAGTCTGTGTTTTTTACTCATTGACTTTGATCACCAGGTCCACAGTCACAGGAAACGAGCGTCCCACAGCCCGGTGAAGATTGGCGTCCCCGGGGAACAGTGGACAGGCCCCCTGCACTGCATGCGACAGCGAATGTCTCTCTTCGCTGTGACGTGCATCGAGACCAGCCATTACGTGAGCTTCGTCAAGAACGGGCCCCTCGACACCGACTGGCTGTTTTTCGACAGCATGGCGGATCGGGAAGGTGAAACTCAAACACGATAACCGAATCTTACATTCAGCCAGCGAGGAGCACGCGCTCACGTTTCTCCATGTGCTCTCACACAGGTGGAGAGAACGGCTTCAACATCCCCCAAGTGAAGGCTTGTCCCGAGGTGGGCCGCTACCTGAGCTTGTCAGAGGAGGAGCTGAGCAGAGTGGACCCCAGCTCCTTGAGGGAGGCTGCGCGTCGCCTGCTCTGCGACTCTTACATGTGCCTGTACCACAGCCCCGAGCTCAGCCTGTACAAGTGACACGGACACTCAGCACAGACGTGCAGACTGAAGTGGACGTGTTGTCCTCAGGTTCTTCCCTTCGCACAGCTGTCTGAATAAAACGTTGCACTTCAGAATATCAGGTGTAACATGAAATCTGCCTTATTCTCACCATGACCAGCATTTTTTTTTATTACTCCCTCCTGTGAAGTGGGGTTAGAGACTGAAGTTCCCAGTGAGACGGGAATGTTGAAGTGCAGCTTCTTTTCTTTGTGGGTAATGTTAGACACACAAACTGGCCTTCATGTACAGACCCAGGAGGTTTTTTGTAACAGAAACTTTGCTCATCACCCGGAACACTCTCCAGAATTGGCTGCCCGCAGCTTCACACACTCAGAGATGTAAAAATAGCAGATGTAGCAGCAAGAGTCCAAAGGTTTTTAAGAAGATGGTGTAAAACAGCAAAGGTTAAGCTGGTTGACGTTTGTTATTGGGGCTAATTTTTTGGGTCATCCATGTTTAAAACTGCTTAAGTGCCAAACTGCTGCAGATTTATGGCACGGCCTTAATGTTCACATCTTCTGTATATCAGGAGTTGCAGTTTGTCTACAAACAAGATGCACTTTAAACTCTTTCGTGAAGTGTTGCCCAGTAAAGGACGACAAGTGGTGAGGGTCTGAGAATAAACCACCGTCCATCCAGAAAGCAGTCAGCCATACTTCCACACTTCTACTGTGCCTGTTGAACAAAGAGCCTTATGTTTAGGTAAAGAGCTGTGTACACTTGCCAACCTGCTGGTGAGTTTACCTGTGCCTTAATGATGCTCTCACACTGTATGAAACCACTGTGCCTGTAACATGTAACACTTGTACTCTGCACAGTTCAGTTTGCACTGCTTTATTTACACGTCAGTTCATCTGTATATAATAGCATTCCCTGTAACTGACAGCACAGATTGCACATTGATGTTTAAACTGTTAGATTGCTTACAGGTTCTTTAATGCAATCCAGCTACACGCAATGAGAATAAAGATTTGATATTGTTCCTATGTCTTAGTGTTTTTGCCTTTTTTTTTTTTTTTTCTTTTTTTTCTTTTTTTTTTTATTGTTCAAATTTGTCAAGAAATCTAAAACATGTGGGACATGTCCATCTATCTTCTTCTGGTTATGGTGGATTTAAACCAGGACCTTTTTGCTGTGAAGCAAAAAATCCACACCGCTGTGCTTCCCAACTCTTAAACGGCTGAGTGAGAAATAATCATAATTTTCCCAAATCTGCTCCTTAAAAACATGGGTTCTGTATATTTTCTATACGTTCTTCCAGTGAAGCTTTCGCTAAATAAACTATAATATATAATATTTAAACGGGAAACGACAAGAAACATTATCAATATATCAAAATAAAACAAAAAATCACTGACCCATCATACCTTTAACACTGTTCTGTGGATTTTCTCTATCGACCACAAACAGAACACTGGTATCACAAGCATGTGAAGTCTACATTATATATTATATTGTCTACACCGCCTGGGGGGAAAAAACTGCCGTTCAATTTTCCTCAAATTAAATAGTCTTGCCACAATTAACCATCCATGTTATTTAAATGAATATTCACTTTAAGTCTTTTCCGTACATGGTAAATTTTTTTTAACCCGCAAATTATTTTCTATAACTTAAAAAAGTAAAATTAATTATTATATTTTCCCCTTGAGGAAATATTTTATTTTATTTTAGCGGACATATGACGTAATATCCGTATCAGCAAACTGCGTCATCATTTAGAGCCCCGGAAACGTCGAGAGAGCGACGAGGGGGTTATGTAAACCTGAGCGTACGTCGGAAGCTTTGACTCTTTCCGTTAAAACGACACCGATTAAAGAAGCTCCTGAGAGTGTTGGATGTTTCTGTAAGGTACAATAGTTTTTGAAATAACGCTCCGCTGCCTCGTTCACCTATAACGTGCTGCTTAGTGACAGCGTTGTGAGGCGCGGTGACCTCCTGCTTAGCTTCTGGTCGGCTCGCTTGTATTTATAGCTGGCAGTGTGTTGAGTACACACTTGAACCGTTAATGTTAGCTCTCCGGGAAACTGTGCTTAGTGTTTTAGGTCTATAACAACAGAGGTGGCCGCTGTTAGCAGGTGCAGAGACACCGAAGCTGTTCCGACATTTTATCTGCAGAAAAAAACAGAGAACTGGCTGTTATCCCAGGATCGATCTGTTACAGAAAGAACAGGTTGGAGACAAACTGGGAACTCTGATAGTAATAATTTATGTTGTTTAGGGGCCATTCCTCTGTTAGAGCATGTAGAGATCACAGTGTGTTCACACACTGCTAGTTGCAGAGTAAGGTCTTCTCTGTTTCTCTTATTATTTTTTATATATTTTATTTATTGTTTACTCTATTTAATTTGTAAAATATGTGTACACACACACACACACACACGTAGAAAAATATTAGTATACACATCCAGAAATGCATATACTATTATATATTGTACATATATTTATTAGTTTCAGATGTAGCCATTCTTGTATTTTGCTTGTTTACATTATTGTATTCTGCACAACTCTGTTGCTTGTGAAGCTGGCACACAAGAATTTCACTCACATGTGCTGTACCAATGTACCTGCACATGTGATGTGACAATAAAAGTGATTTGATTTGATTTGATATTTGACAGCATTAAAACACACACACAAGGTGACAGGTCACTGGTCACTTTATTAGGTACACCTTTCTTTCTCCATTGCCCTCAATACATTAGACAAGTAGGAATGTCAAGACGTCCTGCTGAAGTTCAAACTTGAGCATCAGATAAGAAAGTAAGTTGATTTAAGTGATTTTAAACGTGGCATGCTTGCTGCTGCAAGACATGCTAGTCTGAGTATTTCAGAAAATGCTGATCTGCTGGCACACAACCATCTCTAGAGTTTGCATGGAAAATATGTAGCGAGCCAAGTTCTTTGAGTGAAAATGCCGTGCTGCACTTAAAAACTAGACAACAAAAAATGTTGCCAGGTCTGATAAGCCTCCATTTCTGCTGCGACGTTCAGATGGTAGGGTCAGAGTTACCAGTAAACAGCATGAAAGCATGGATCCATTCTGCCTTTATCTGCAGTTCAGGTGCTGGTGGTGTAGTGGTGTCCATAACATCTTCTTGGTACCAACTGAGCATCTTTTAATCTATTCTGTGAAGATTTAAAACAGGTCTGAAGTGACAGCAACTGTATAGCTGCTGCTTCTGCAGTAGTAAAGGTGGCTGTGTGTGGTTAAGGCAGTGTTGCCTGTGTTGATGGATTTGTGGGTTCTATTTTCCTGATTAAATGTAACATTACTTTATAATAAGTGGTTAAAATGTTTTCCTTTTTGGGGAAGATTAAAAGGATGAAACCTGTTCGATGTCTGAAATCAATGACTTCCATTTATCAACTGGTGTTTTATTCTCATATTTTGTCTTTGGCTTAACAGAAAGCTGCACAAGCCTTTTACGTCTGCAGTTATTTATGCATCCTATCTGTGCAGGTGCTTTCTGTCTCCGAGGTCCAGCAGTGTAGTTGGTTGCCATGGCGTCTCCAGGAGGACAAGGAGGAGGAGCTCTGTCAACAAGAGGAGGAAGCGGTGCCAGGAGGATGAAGTGGGCTCTGGAGCTGAGCCTGGGCAACACCAGGTAAATGGAAACTGACACGTACCCTGAACATTTGTCCACACCACCAGGAGGTGTGGACTAAAGCTCTGGCGTAGAGGTGAGAGTAGTGCAGGTAACAGCTCTGTCCAGGTGATCGAATTTACATGTAAGATATGATTCTGGCTTTAATGAATTATTAAACAACAAGTCTGTTATCCTGTAATGGTTTCACTTTTCAGCACGTCCCTTTCAATATTTCTGCCTCCCTGCATTACCAGACTGCTGTGTTCCAGGTGTAATTAAAGTTGAAAAAAGTCCATTCAGTTCAGTACAGGTCGCTGCTTTTATTTAAAGTTTCATAAACTGAGAATTTAAGTAATTGTGTTACATTCAGTATGGCTCAAAATCTTTCCTGGCAGGTAATTGTCCCATTCCCAGTGAACAGTTTGGGAGTGTGTCCTGTCTAAACTTAGAAGTTGTACATCGAATGCTCATCTTGATTCAACGCCAAAGGGCATTTGTGTCTCCTGCTAGACTTAAACTAGCAACCTTTTACTTATGTCCCGCCTAAACTACAGATTATTTCTGCCTCCAAACTTTTTAGAAATCAGCTAATCCAGTTTCTCTTTGTTTACCTGGGCGTCCTCACAGTGTGTGCATGTGGGCTTTACACTCTTGTCTTGAGTGGTTTAAATGCTGATACTAAATGAAACGGCAGAGCTTATGAGACGGTGAATAAAGGTTAAATCTGGTCATTTTTATTCCCGCTGCAGGAGCCGCGGTGACCGGCAGGGCGGTCAGGGAGATGTGGTTTACCCCATCGGCTACTCTGAGAAACCGGTCCCCGACACCAGCATCCAGGAGACTGACAAGAACCTGGTGGAGAAGGTGAGAAAAGCTCCAGATACACACATTTTCCCTCCTGTTCGAATGGTCCCAACCACCAGTCTGTGGATTTAATGTCTATTTAACTTCATAGGTGAAGCTACCATTGCTGAATTAGTTATGCTTTACTTTGTGAGAAATAAACACAATAACAAATCTTTTTACAGTGACCATCCAGATTTTGTTTTTACTGTAGTTTTATAGTTTTTGTACTAGCTTTATAATGACTATAATAACCATGGTGTACATAGTTATTCTGTCAAACATGTGGAATCAGTACTTTGGGCAGAAACTGGATGTGGATTTTGGAACTGGCACAGAGGAGAGTCTATGTGCCTTCTCACAATGAGCGGTCAGCCCGTACTTTGGAATAGGTGCCTTAAAGACAGTCGCTTTTATTTTGATAGGACATTTAAAACGATAGGACTACAGTCAAAATGTTTCCTCACAAGAGTGTTAGAATGAAGGTGATCTGCTTAGAATGAAAAGAAAAGAGCTCAGTAAAGAAAGCGAGGCTTAGTTTTGGGTGGACGTAAGAGGGTCTTTAGCAGGGATTTAAATCAAACATGTGGTACTTGGTCTGACCCCGCCCACTCTCTCGTCTTGCTGTGGTGCAGAGGTGCTGGGACGTGGCCCTTGGGCCCCTGAAGCAGATCCCCATGAACCTGTTCATCATGTACATGTCGGGCAACACTATCTCCATCTTCCCCATCATGATGGTGTGCATGATGGCCTGGAGGCCCATCCAGGCTCTCATGTCCATGTCTGCCAGTGAGTATCCAGCGCTCGGACACCGTTTATGTTCCTGACCGGATGCTAACTGCTCCTTTCATTCTCTCTGCCTCAGCCTTCAAGCTGCTGGAGAGCTCCAGCCAGCAGTGGCTCCAAGGCCTCGTCTACCTGATCGGAAACCTCCTGGGCTCGGCGCTGGCCATCTACAAGTGTCAGTCGATGGGACTGCTCCCGACACACTCGTCCGATTGGCTGGCGTTCATAGATCCGCCGCAGGTAAGGTCGTAAACGTGCAGCAGGGATAAATAGTTCTTCAAATTGATACCCTAACTGTATCTACTAAAAATCTAAGATGAGTTTGACCTTGACCTGAAGGCCAGAGGTCAAGTTTTCTGTACATCTTGTATATGCAATGACTTGAACAAGGGCTGAGATGCAGATTCTATAATTGATACCATAGATGTGTGTACTAGGAGGCTGACAGGTAGCACTGCTGGTACCCAGTGTTTTTAGTAGTAATATTAATAATAATGATAGTAGTAATAAGAATGGGTATAATGGTAGTAATAGTAAAAAATGATAATAAATGATGATGTTAACCTTTAGAATTGTCCCTTCTGTTTAAGTGTAAAGTTTAAGTACATTCATATTTATAAAACTTGTCTCAGTTTGTCCACAAAGAAATCCACCAGCACAGCCGATGTTTGGGCTTAAACTTTATTAAATTAGATAAAGGTTTCTGCAGCTCATTACCCCAAATTTCTGTGGACCCCCTGCTTACAAATAAAAAGGGAAAGCTGTAAGTGGTTTGTTTACAGGGGAAAATAAAAACACCTCATTGTTTGTCATGACGGAGCAGTACAATCTGCCACTGAGCAGATTTTCACACTTTGTTCACATTTTGAGTAATTCTAGTTAAAAACACAGCCAATAAAATGAGGTACAGAGTCTGACACAAGCTTTCCATTAGCTCAGCTTTTGGCTTCATCGGACTGTTTGTTGATAAAAGCTGCTGTGAGCAGCGCTACATGTTTGATTTGGCAGATTCTTTCTAATGCAGCCTTTGAAGGGATGTGTGTGGGAGTGGTGACCCTTCACTTGTTCTGTGAATGTGTGAACCACTGCGCTGTCTGCCAGAAACACAATACCTGAAAAATGGCCCAGTAGGTTTGGTCTGTAAAGTAATTTTTTCATGTTTTCAGGCTTTTTGGCTTCTTCATTAAGTTCTTATAAAACAGACGTGTCACGATCCTCAACCTGCTGAACTACTGTTTCTAGCTCAGTAGGGGGCAGAATTGGCTTAGTTTCAAATTCTCCTGAGGTCATGGAAGACACCTTGCGTTATCAATGATGTATTTATTTGGTCGTCAGAAACATCTTTGTAACATGCAGGAAGAAAATAAAATCTTACCTTTTTAATGTTAAAATACCTCAGAGTGGGCCTTTGAGGGGTGACTGCACATAAACATCAAACAGTTAATGCTGAGAGTCTGTTTCCTTCCTTCCTTCCTTCACAGTGTGACTGAATCATTTGCAGGTCTGCTTGCAAGTAAAATGATTGCAAGTTGGTTTTAGGTGCAGTAAGCAAAAGTTCCCTGATGTGCTCTGGGGAGGAGATGCACATCCTTCTGGATTTCCCTCAGGAAGAGTATGCAATGTCCCTGAATCAAACATACGGAGCTAGTTGCTATGGCAACCGCTTGTATAAGTGCACAGCCGGAAGTAACTTTTTTACCAGTTTCACTTGGTATTACCCAGCAACCTCCTGCAACCACTTCCCAACCAGTTGGGAAAGGTTGCCTGATGGTTGCTAACTGGTGTGTAGGCCTGTGTGAATTAGAAAACAGTCCAACTTGGGCATCATTTACCTCTTTACCCCTTGAAAGCAGACTTGGAGTAACATCTGAAGCTCTTTTCATCACTGAGTGGTTTATGTCATATTTAAGGCCTGTTTACGGGAGATATGAATGACTGTTTGCATCAGAAGTTAGTGAGGGTGGTGTCTGCCTGTGGAGCTACCCAGAAAAAACCCAGAAAATATTCTAACGGTGGTCAAAGCACCTTTTTATTGATATATGCTGAGGTGTCAGAGGGGAGGTCTTCAGATGTCGGCTGTATGGGGAAAAGAGCTAAACGAGGTTAAACATTGTCTGTATTTTACACTATTAGTGAAAAAACTCCTTCTAGTGTCCACTCATTTTCCAGCTCGCAGTGTTTCAGGCTTCTTTATTTTCCTGTCACAGTGACAGCCACGTGTTCCTGACTATAAGAGCTTGAAACCAGCAGCTAACTGCCAATTAATTAAGTATGGGTAATTAGTTTAACCGAGTAGTGTTTCCCAGTTTGAGTGTTTCAGTTGTCACACAGGTCCCTGCGGTGTTTTGTCACACTGGTTACTGCCTCTCACTGTACCCACATTTGTCTTCTCCACAGAGGATGGAGATCATGGGAGGAGGGATGGTGTTGTGAAGAGGACCACGTGTGCATGCAAAGGATTGATATGTTGACCTTCAGAGGTTAGATACTGTAAATACTCTGTAAAGCTGACATGGAGGAAAATCCAGCTGGCTTTTTTTTTTTCACGTCCTCAGCAGATCCAGGCTCGAGCGCAGCAGCTAAAATGGCACCGCCAGGGTTTCATCTCACACACACATACACTATTTGCCTTTTATCAGAGAAACGTTACTTCCGCCAGCTGCTCTGCTTACGTTTGCCGTCACCTCTGACGTTCTTCTTTTCTTAAAGCCAGCTGATCATCATATTTACTTCTGTTCAACTACTGTAATTTCACTTGACACATACTTCACATGCTAAAAATACGAGATTATCGACAAGGTTATTTTTGGAGGGTAAACATCACTAATGGCAGAGTGTTACCTGTAACTCCCGAGGGAGTCCCTGGGAGGAGGTCATTTCTCATGAATAGTACAGTAGTTTTCTTTTTTGTTTTTCTTCCATCAGTCGTTCAGTTTGTTGTGAACGCTTCATTATGTTAACATGAACTCACCAAGCTAGCCCACAGCATTTACTCACCTGTTTAATTTATAGGTTTGTTTAATTTATGCAGATTTGTTTTTTCCCTATGAAAATATTCTAGGAAATAAATCCTTATTGGTTGAATTCAAATGAGTTTGGATGTTTGATTATTTTTGCAGTGGTTTTTTTGGTAAGTTGTTTCATGAAGATACTTAATGTTCAGTGGAATTACACAGAAACTAAACTATAAAACTTCTAATGAAGGCTGTAGGGGTGGCAGAGCAGGTCAGCCACTAATCTGAAGGTCGGGGGTTCGATCCCAGGCTGCCTCCTGGCTGCATGCCAAATATCCTTGGGCAAGATACTAACCCCGTGTTTGCCTACTGGTGGTGGTCAGAGGGCCCGGTGGCGGCAGCCTCGTGCCCCAGGGCAGTTGTGGCTACAGTGTAGCTTGCCATCACCAGTGTGTGAATGGGTGAATGACTAAAGCGCTTTGGGGTCCTTAGGTTCTAAGTAAAGCGCTATACAAATGCAGGCCATTTACCATTCATGTTTTTGGTGATTTAGGTGTGAACTACTGGGGACCATGTCAGACTTTGGATCTTCTTGTCCAACATGTTTAAATCTGGAGGGAAAAACTTCAGTTTATTTGCTCAGTTATGATATTTTTCAGCCATAAGCACGAGAGTTGTTTAATATGTCAGAGTGATATGATATTACACAATATGACTGGTTGCAAGAGAAAAATGCACACCTGAAGGCACGGCCGATAAGATTGTTTTTAGTTGGATATTTACCGCACCCTGTCCACAAACCCAGTTCAAAAGGTCTGAATCTGATTTAGTTTGTTGGATTTTCTGAGATGTCACAAAGCCTCCCAAGTCTCTTTTTGGTTTTTTCAAATGTTTGTCTATCATAGTCATAAAGAACACTAAAGGATTTCTGGATTTATACTGGGGTTGGCTTCAAATGTTAATCACTCTCAGTTAAGTCCCACTGTCCTGAATGTTTTCAGAAATCCTGGAAATAAATAACCTGAACCACAGTCATGAATTCACAGAGGTAGCAAAGATATTCCTTTAATGTAACTGGTTTTAAAAGATCCTTCAGTGAGATTAGTCTCCGGTTCAGAAGCAGAAACCACTTTGAATCCATTTCAGCTGTTTTGGTGTAAATGAAGGTACTGGTTGGAGCAGAGGCTCCTGCTGGGTTAAAGTCGCTCTACAGCCCCATCCAGCTCTCCTCGTGTGGCAGCCTGTCTCAGGAGAACTCCTCTATACTCTTGATATACCTGACTGTGCTGCAGGAACTAACAAAAACACTAACAGAGTAAAACCAAAGAACATCACATTAGCTCCTAATCCTTCTTTTACCACCTGGACCACCTTGGGCTTCACCTTCTACCTCTTATATATGTATGTACACACTCAACTGGCTTCTTTCCCCACACCTTGGTGGAGGGATTCAGAAAACCACTGAAGCCCCGCCCTGGAGCCAGGCCTGGGAGGGAGCTCAAGGGAGAGTGCCTGGTGCCAGGGTCTTACCCCATGAGACCCAACCGGGCCCAGCCTGAAGAGGAGACGTGGGCTCACCACCTGCTGTAGTGAGCAGGATGCCTGGGTGTGTGTCTGCTGGCTATCAGGACATATACTTATAGGTCCCTGATGAGAAGATTAAAAATGTGTGTTTTGTTAAATCATATATGTTTAAAGGGAAAATAAGAAATACATATATATAACATAAATGATACCAGTAAATAATTTTAGAATGGATGCTTCAGGCTTCACACAGAGCCGTCTTGGTGAATAACATTTATGAGCCTGTTTTGAAAGCAGGCCTTTACAACGCACTTGTATCAACATTTAGCCAATTACAGGAAGTAAGTATCAAAATAAATGTTCAGCTCAGCCAGCAGTGAATTTCAACTCCCGTCTTTGCCTCATTCCAAACTTTTCCATTCCTCCATTCCTTTTGCTTCTTCTTGTGGGTGTGGATTTATCAGCACCCAGAACAGAACGATCAGGTATGGCAGAAACCCCAGAGGCCATGAGGCTTTCACAGCGTTTTGGTAGTCATCAGTGAATAAACATGAAAGCTTGGCTCTTAATGTAACATCTGAGATTCAGAAATGTCCCAAAACATATTAAATATAGTCTTCTTCACAGGTATCTTCATCTTATCACAGTACTGCCACACAGTGTGCATTAAATTTACAAACAGCACAGAGGACACACAGAGAGGGTAGCATCGTCTGCATTACTGGTACAGAGATTATGTTTAAAGAGCCTTCTTCTCTGTCAGGGAGCAGCTGCCATCCCACACAGTGACACAAAGTTACACATCTGGACACTCTCTCCTCCACTGCACATCTTCAGGACTGAGCAGACTTCATCCTTCTGAGAGATTGACGGACTGGTGCTTACGCAGCACCTTCCTCCTCTAACTGAGCTGTCGGAGCGTTTTGTAATACCAGCTTCATTCACCCAGTCTCGCACCCTGTCTAAATGTGTCTAAATCCCTTGTCAAACATCTGTACACCCCAACCTGAGAGTAGTATAAATCCCGCTTTAGCCAGCTAGCATACTGGTATAAGAGTCACAAGTAGCAAATGAAAAAGCTAGGACTGGTAAAAATCTGGTAAATGGAAATATCCAAATGATGAGATCCACGAGGGAGAGACAATCCTGATTCGAGCGGTGGTTCTGCGCATGCACTTTATGGTTATATTTATTAAAGTTAATCTAGATGTGTTAAAATTACTGAAATTTGTTTTGGTTTTTTGTATGACATCACTTGTCACTTTTTTTGACAGTCGTATGGTAACACTCAATTTGTCACACACACACACACACACACACACACACAGATTTTTATTTCTTTTTTAATAACAATTCCATACATGCTTTCCGACCGGTTTGTCTGGTCCGACTTGGCTGTCCTGCTGGTGGGCCGGGCTGTGAGCTTACGTAGGGGACGGACGGGGTGAGGCGAAGCTTTAAATGAGGCTGGGTGGCGTTGCTGTGGCGTTTATTTGGCCATGTGGAGGAGAAGGACCGGAGAAGTTGGTTTTTAGATGGTTGTCGTCTTATGTTTTTGCTGCTTCAAAGGATTGCACGCGAGCGTTTGGCTTCTACTAGCTAACTGCTCTTTTTAATAGAGTGCGCGAGGCACTTTAATTAACTTTTTAATTTAAAATAAAAGCAAACAGGGGAAGTGACAGCTTTATGTAACTTTTTAATCAACCCCTCAGGGAGTGTAAATTACTTTTTTAAGTGTTAAAATTCCTTTAAGAAAATTAATAAACTTTTCCAGTTTACCTCGCGCCATGGAGAGGATCGACGACGGTTACTCGGCAACGCAGGAGTATCCACATCCGTTCATTCACAAAATGAAGCTGACCAGGGCGCAAAGGATCCGGGTAACGCTCAAATATATATCGAT
The DNA here is from genome assembly GCF_963969265.1 of Rhamphochromis sp. 'chilingali'. Classification (NCBI taxonomy): domain Eukaryota; kingdom Metazoa; phylum Chordata; class Actinopteri; order Cichliformes; family Cichlidae; genus Rhamphochromis; species Rhamphochromis sp. 'chilingali'. The sequence goes on along the minus strand of NC_137929.1, from coordinate 41,940,286 downwards.
TTAATATAGAAAATAAAATAGAAAAACTCATATAATGACGTGTTTAATTTTAGTGACCATCAGTCATTCAAACATTGAGTGTTAACACCTGAAACCAACCATATGATGATTTTTACCAACACGGAAAGAGGAGCCAGTCACTAAAAAGTTATTTACGAAGTATTTACTATCAAGCGTTTTCTCTTGGGACTCTTCCGGTTTCCCATTTTCTTCTATGTTTGCCAATTTTTTTTTCTCATATCGATACAATCTTCAGTTTAGGCTTCCACAGCTCCCTGTTTCTCTGAGATCACAAGCAAATGAGCCAAGTCATAAATGTTTCCCAGCACGGATAAGCGGGCTTGATGATGAGAACAACATACCAGAGGGTTCCACAACTTTGGAAAACTTAATCAGTGTGGCTGGGTGTAAAACTGCACCTCTATGGGCATCTGAGTGTGTTCCCCTTATACGCAGGACGAACTTCACAGGTGCAAAGCTCTAATCTTAATTTTATTCAGTAGTTTCAGACTAAAGTTGTAAAACCATCAAATAAAAGGCTATTTAATAGCCACAAATCAGGGTTTTCCTGTCACAAAATGGGACTTTGGTGACTGAATAAACTAACTAACCAATAAAGGAGTCCGTCTGTTACATTATTTGACAGAAATCTGTGCCTCATTTGTAAATATTTGCTAAGCAAAAATGTCCACTGTGATTCATTCTGATGAAACTAGGTTTAAACAAATGTATTTATCGCAGCGCTGCTAATTTCAAATCATGCAAAGTCCAGTTTCTGAGCGGTATGAGATTTATTGGGTCGTATGTGTGACTGCGCATTTAATGTATTTCTTCTGATCTCACAGGGTATCATCCTCGGCAGCATCCTCTTCCCCATACGCGTCACCTTGGCGGTCCTTTTCTTGCTTATAATGTGGCCCATCGCCCGGCTGCGATTGGCCGGCCTGTCCGAGGAGGAGCGCTCCAAACCCGTAGAAGGCTGGCGCCGCTGGTTTTACCACCCAATCATCTGGCTGCTGAGCAGAGCTGTGTTCTTCTCTCTGGGTTTCTACTGGATTAAGGTCAAAGGTCGCAGGGCAAACCTGAAGGAGGCTCCGGTGCTGGTGGTGGCGCCCCACAGCAGCTTTCTGGACATGCTGGTTTTTTGCCCGGCCCAGCTTGCGACGGTGGTGTCGAGGTCAGAGAACACCAGCCTGCCGGTCATAGGAGGTAAACAAGAGTAGCTCTTAGCTAGTTCTTAAGATTTATCAATGTATACATTTCCTTCACGCGCATTTTTTTTTATTGTGGGTCGACAATAATGGCAATTTTCAAGTAAAACAGTTAGAAATTACATACATTGTACAGGGATAGGTGTCAGAGAACTATGACATGACAGAAGCATAGCAGCAAGAGTGAAAGGGAAGCTTTACAAGATGGTAGTGAGGCCTGCTGTGATGTGATGTAATGTGTGGTTTGGAGACAATGGCACTGACAGAAAGATGGAGATGCTTAGATTTTCCCTGGGAATGATCAGAATGGACAAGAGTAGAAATGAGACAAATAGACTGAGATGGAGGCAGATGATCCGTAAACCTGTTTGCGTTGAAGCCTTCACTGTAGCCTTGCAAACTTGCCCACACAGCTTATTGCATGCTGATGTAAGGTGCTGCTGAGCTATGGTCTTACATAGGGCGTACATGCTGATTCCTTTCAGATGTCTCCATGTCTGCTGTAGGAGAGAAATCTGCCTTTGATCGCGTGTTTTATCTTTTACGGGAACCCCTCGGCTATTCTGCTGACTCAGCCTCCGATGACAACATGAAGGTCGAGGCTTCAAGTGCAGACTTCCTTGTTTACAAGGAACTTGTTACTTGTTTATCCAGTTACTTGTTTATCTAGGTTGAATTTCATAGAAGTCCAAATGTAATGCGCAGTATTTGCAGTTATAGATATAGTTATATCTTTTCTTGTTTCTCTCTTTTTTCATCCTCTTGTCTTTACATCTGAATTAGCTGAATTCTCTGACTGACAGTCAGAAAGCTCCACCACAGTGTAAAACAAACTCACTGCTGGGAATCCATCCTGAAACCCCTCAGCACTTCTAGTTGAGCTGTTATTTTGCAGCATTATCAAATTTAACTTAATTTCACAGGTTAAACTGCACATATAGAACCACACAACTGATAATAAACACCTGAAAAGTTTCCCAACTTTGCCCCCAAATAAGTTTTTAAGAAAGCTTTTTTCTCCTCTGGATTGTAAATCTGCTTTTAGTCACTTGGTTGCATTTTTGTAATGACAAGTGCCTGGGTGACATCATATTTTCCTGTGCTGTGGAGGTATTCACAGTGCAGTGTGCTGATAACAGCAGGCATTCGCGCTCCACCTTTTTCACACAAACAATCCAGAGCGATATTTGGCCATCGAACAGTTAGAGTAGGGGGTGGGGGAACTCCAGACCTCAAGGGCCGGTGTCCTGCAGGTTTTAGATGTGTCATTGATCCAAAACAGATTATTTAAATGGCTAAATTACCTCCTCAACATGTCTTGAAGTTCTCCAGAGGCCTGGTAATGAACTAATAATTTGATTCAGGTGTGTTGACCCAGGGTGAGATCTAAAACCTGCAGGACACCGGTCCTTGAGGCCTGGAGTTCAGCGCCCCTGTGTTCTGAAAGCATGCGAGGAGATCCAAAGATAAAGAAGCGGCCCACACCGCTCGCTCCTGATCTGCTGCGTCTTACAGGGTGTCTTGCTTTCTGGTTCTGATTCTTGTTCTTTTCTTAATTGTGTTTCAGCTCTGCTGGAGTTCAACCAGTCTGTGCTGGTGAGCAGGAAGGATCCAGAGTCGAGAAAAAAAGCTGTCGCTCAACTCAATGAGAGGTTGACCTCCGACGGCTACTGGCCTCAGGTGAGACTTTGGCGGCTGACAGAATGTCACTCCTCCCTCGGCTGGGTTCTTGTTTACAGAAGTGAAATTTCTACCAAATTATCCCGTCAGACTTGGCAGCAGTTTGAGGAATGCAAAGCAGATTAAAGATAATCTTTTAATGGGAATGGTCCTTCTGTTGTTTACTGCTTGTGGTTTAGAAAAAATCTGTAGTTTGTCACAAGTGAGCAGTTGATCACGATTAGATTAGGTCCTCTTGATGGAAGAAGAGGGAAATGATCCACTTTTCTGCCTCACGGGAACACATTTGTTTACATTTGTGTCCTTAACGACAGTGTACACCAGGGGTCCCCAATCCCAGTCCACGAGGGCCGGTGTCCCTGCAGGTTTTAGATGTATCCTTGATCCATCACAGCTGATTTAAATGGATAAATTACAATCAACATGTCTTGAAGTTCTCCAGAGGCCTGGTAATGACCTAATCATGTGATTCAGGTGTGTTGACCCAGGGTGAGATCTAAAACCTGCAGGGACACCGGCCCTCGTGGACTGAGATTGGGGACCCCTGGTTTACACACTGAAAAAGTCACCTCAGGGCAGCTGTTACTGCTGGTAGAAAAAGAGGGGACACAGATTAAAAGACTCAGTGTTTATGAAGAGAAAAGTAAAATAACTATGTGAAATTGTGGATGAGAAGATAAGGGATGTTGATGTTTCCCAAAGAGCTTAAAGTGAAAGGAGCCATAAGCAGTCTGAAAGTCCCGTGCGAGGTGGCAACACTGCCATGACATCACAAGCCTGGAAATCGCTCTCTCAGCTCACCGCTTCTTTTCATTTCTGTCCAGATGCTGATGTTTCCCGAGGGGACAACGACTAACGGCAGTGCTCTCATCAAATTCAAGCCCGGTGAGTGGGACCTACGCGTGCGACTCACGTAGGTGACATCATGCTGGTTTTCCAGCCGTTTGAACAAATGATGCAGGAATGACCTGTGTGAGCGGGAAGGGCGAAGCTGCACATTGTGCTGCTGCTGTGTGATTAACTGCTCCTCTCTTCCTCCTGTCTCCATCTGTGTCATGAAAGGTGCCTTTCTCGCTGGAGTTCCTGTCCAACCTGTGCTGCTGCATTACCCCAACAAGCTGGTGAGTAACACCATGGGCGTGCTGCTGGTGACAGCAGACGCCTTCTTTGGCTCTTTTAGGTTATATTAATCATTTGAGCCCTTCCATATTTTACACAGGACTGCCATTTTTGTCGGCTCTGATTCCGTTTATCGTACCTGGACCGTGTCCTCGGTCTGTGACAGATATTCTCAAATGTTCCTGGGTCTTTGTTTTTAAAGAGGTCTGTGATCACAGCTCAGGTTTATGCCACACTGGGCTGGTTTGCCTGAAACTGCAGCTGTTCATCCACAGAGAGATCTGTACCAGGGAGGTGCTGTTTGGGTAAACGGGCCTCAAGCATTATCCAAATGTTTCCCATGCACCCCATACATGATATGATTGAATGGCTTTAATGAATCATGTCTTTAAGGATGGCCTTGGTGTTCATTCAGGGTTCGTAACGTGTCTTGAGGATCAGCTGAGGTTGCATTTGTGAACACACTGTGATGTTTACTCAGGCACTGTGTTTGCACACTGGGTACTACCGAGGTGTGCCGGGACTGACTGGTATTATATATGCTATAAAATAAAAGAATAATAACCCCTCCCACTCTGGGAAAGCAACTCAGAGGAAAGATAAGAAAACTTTAAATTTTTATTTAAATTTGTTGTCTCTTCTTCAGGATACTGTTCGCTGGACATACAAAGGCACAGCCTGGTGAGTTCCTTCATTGCTTCACCTGCACATCTGTCACACATGTTTAATGTCAGGGTTTAGTTTAGCAAACCCCAGAAACAAATGAAAATAAAAATCTACTTAAGGTAAGCTCCAAGTAAGAACTTGGTGCTTAAAATAATTATACAAGAGCAGCTTTTCAGCAATACTTATGCTTTTTCTAGAAGCTCAATGCAGTGCTTATCATTGTCAGCTGTAACAGATCAGCAGGGCCTGTGCTATGAAACAAGTCCAACACAACCAAGACGTCTGGCTTTATCTGGTTTCACTTATGCTACCATCTGCAATCAGGATAAGCAATCGCACGAACGTCGCTTGAGATGAGCGCGTTCGTGTGGAAAAAGGTGGCGTCGCCAGTCTGACCAATCACGGGCACGGGTGTATATTTTTACAAAGATAAAACCGCTACGTCAGAGAGATATGAAGAGAACAAACACACAATGTGTGTGAGCTTCAAGTGCTTTTGTCAGACTAGAAAAGATTTCTTGTATCAATAAAGTTTGGCCTGTTTGAAGCTGGGATGGAAAGTGGGCAAAAAGTCTGACTGCACAAGTTCAAAAGACTTCTCGGTGCCACGGCTCGAATATTAAGAGACATGTGCTTACAGTTAAGGGTCCCATCAAAGTTTTGTTTGGGAGATGGTTTGTTTTTTTCCTTCCAGCTGCAGCTCTGTTGGTGTTTAACAGTCTGAGAGCAAGAAGAGAATATAAACAGAATCACCCCACTTCTGTAAACCTTCGAAGTTGCTTTTAAGAATCTGTATTTCTTACTGATGCTCATCAGGGAGAGAAAAAGACTTTAAAAACTCAAGTTTGTCCTACTCTCTGTACACAGAGCTGAGAGATCATCCAGGAATGTCGATGCAATTCTTCAGATTAGTCAGCAGCCATCGTTTTCATACCTGTCTGTCGCTAATCTCCAACATAACTTGCTCCAGACTAGCGTACGTTGCCATGGTGAACCGCCCACCACACCAACAGGTTTAGCTTCTGTTTTTAACACATACAACATATCAATAATTCAATTACACTGGGGGGAAAAATGCAAGGATATTGGCAATATTGTTGCAAATAATCAAGTCATTTGTATAAATTTTATGATGTAGACAATATAGAAGAATGGAGCAAAATTTAAAAAGCAGAAACCAGTGTTTTGTTTTGGGTTTTTTTTGTTTATTTTAAAAAAGCTCTGCATAAGGGTCAAAATTTTAATGTAATAAGTGTGTAAATGTAAGTTAGTGAAGAAAGAAGTGTGATATTGTCAGAGCATGGTAGTGGAGGAAGCCTTCCTCTTAGAGAGCGTTTTTGTTTATGACCTTTCGAAGCCCTTGTGAAGCTAAACGAGGCTGGAGCGTTCCGGACTTTGCACTCTAAGGAAATGTGCTCGTTTTTTCCAGCGTAATACTGACCGCACCTGACAACTCTCACTGCTGTTGTGTCTGCTGCTATGTCGTTATTGCGTTTTTAGAGATTTGACACAAAATATACAACATCAAAACTCAGAATTACTCTTTTTGTATACCAAAACACAAGAACAGAAAACAAAGGACAAACGTAGGTGGGGAAAATGTTAATCGAAGTTAGCTAGTGTACACAGGGAAGGGGGGATGCTGATTTTCCACTCCAATGATCCTGCCTTCTCTCACAGCTCGTCTTTGGTGGGACAGATGTGATCTTGTCCCATCATAGCAGCCAAATATGGCGCCATTGTTATTCAGGTGAATATAATACCCCTCCAAAAATGACTCTGGACCAGACGGGACCAAAACAGGTGTTCTTAAACAGTATTATCGAGCGCTATACACCAAGATCCCTTTAACATATTTCTCCACAGTAGCACCCCTGCACACAGGATCCTGCCTGAACTGTGATTTAGTCAAAACAAAATGCTAATTTTTCATGATGAATCTAATCTTCTGCTCTGTGTGTTAGGACCGAGGCTCTGTGGCACACGGTGTCCCAGCCGTACACCAACGTGACTGTTGAGGTGAGAACTGGTCATTCAGCTTATCAAACAAAAGCGTATATATCTACAACTTGTGGAAATGTCCTTTTACACACCCACACCTCAGTGATGTGGGTGTGTACGCCCACGTGTGTGTTTAGCACAATCTGACATTATTGTTAATTGTAGTGACAGGTTACAGCCATGACTGGGTGTGGGCAGAGGTGTGACAGAGTTGGCGTGGTTTAAAAAAAAAAAAAGTGTGTGTGTGTGTGTGTGTTGACTTTTGCCTCTCTGTTGAACTGTTACTGTGACTACACAAACAGTGTTTATCTCTTTATTGTGCTGCAGTTCCTGCCAGTTTACAAACCTTCAGAGGAGGAGAAGAAGGACCCCAACCTGTACGCAGACAACGTTCAGAAACTCATGGCCAGGTGAGGCGCACATTTTCCCTCATTTTATGACACGTCAGCCTAACAGTTTGGCTGCAGCCGCTGATTAATTAAAGTTAAAGTGGATTGTTGAATGCCTCCTTTTTTCTTTTTCTTTTTTTTAATAATCCCACTTACTGGTTCTCCCTGTTATGGGGAACTGGTTTGTTGCTCATGTTACAGTAGACATGCATTACAATGGAGGTACATTCCTGTAATTCCTGTGTCCAAGCACCAAAAGAATGTAAGCAAAACCAACAGTGGAGATTCAAAAATTGCAGTACTTCCACTGACCACATCAACTAAGTATTGTTACCAATAAAACCGAAGCACAGACTTACTGCACACGTTTAGCTTAATTTTATTCAGATAAGCCAATAGAAAGGTCTCACAAGGCCCCAGCAGCACATATGTCAATAGCAACAGGCGGTTGCCAGATGGTTGCAGACCAGTCTCTAGGCCTGTGTGACTGGAACCTTATTCACTTGATCCTACCTATCACACATCCCAGAGGGCCAACAAGTGGTTAGCAGTTTACCTCAAAAGCACCAGAACGTATCTTTTACCAACAGTTGTCACCACCTGGTGGCATGCAGAGAAACTGCAGGTTTAAACATGCCTTCTGGTCCTTGAATTTCTGAGTTTTTAAATACTTTCTGGCTCTGTTTGGTGATTTTATGTGTTATCTCTGCAATGCACATTTTTATGATGTGTAGTTACGTGTGAGCAGTCACGGGAAATTATATTTCATGTAGTTTTAGGTTGGATCTTATGTACGAGGCAGATAGAGGAGAAAAGTAAAAGCTTTCTCTTGGTGAGGGATTTGTGTCTGCTGGTTGTTGTGACGTAGCTGTTTCTCCTGTGTGTTAGGGCCCTTGGAGTCCCCGCTACAGACCACGTGATGGAGGGTGGGGTTCCCGTCAGCAAAGTCGGTGGTCTGTCCCTCCCGCTGGAGTCTCCAGCCAGAGAAACGCTGACGCTGCTGCACAAAAACGGGTGAGAGATTACTCCTGCTCATGTTTTACTAAACTTTAAAACCTTTCATCTCCATCACACATCAGCTTACTTCACCTCCTTTATCCTCCTCTCCGTCAGTCTGGGAGCACATGAAGTACAGACTGCTCTGGACAGGATGATTGACAGGTGTCGCTCAGGAGCTCAGGGTGCAAAGGTCAGCGCAGAGGAGCTCGCCTCCATGCTCGGGCTGAGCCACCAGCAGACAGCTGTCCACATCTGCGGCCTCTACTCCAAGGTACGGTCGGGTGTACGCGCTGCAGCCGAGTCAGACCGTCCTCTTAGGTTTTATGGCTATAAACTGCACCTGAGTGCACACTGTGTGCACCAAATATTTGTTTTTCACAAGAACTCGCGACAGCTGAGTCAACTATACTCAGATCTGAGAAGTCGATAAGCCGACAAGATTCAAAATGAAATGCTTCAGCCGCTTTCGATGAACTGATTCTTCAAGGAGGGAGGGCACGACAAAGGTTCAGCGCGTTTCTCTGTTGCCGTTAGAAACTGCAGATGTTTGTGTAGCAATTAGTGACGAGGTGAAACACAAACCCTTCCATCCATCTGTAACTCGTACTTACTGGCAGCAGGTTGAGCAGAGCATTTTAAAAGCTCGTCGGCCAGCTTCTTGTTAAAGAGTTTGTGCGACGCTCGAGTGAGAACGGTACAGATGATTCTCACAATCCACAGAAAGAGCAGATCTATTCAGAGGAGCAAGGACAAACTAAACCCTGATGAATGTTAACCGATAAGTCACAAACTCGCAGCTGCTTCTTCTAACCACAGGATCCTGGATTTAAAAAGCCCTGCTGTGTTTACCGAGAGCAAACAGATCTTGGGGCATATCATAAAGACGAGTGCATTGTGATTTTGGTGTTTTGATTTATAAATGAGGCGTTATAATAACTCATCTGTGCTTTTTCAGATTATGCAACATTTAAAAAGCTGAGAGGGAGAAGGTGCTGATGTAATCTGTGTGTTTTAGGATGACTCTGTGGACCTGAGGCACATCTATTTTAGTGTCGCACCCCTGACTGGATGTGTTGACCTGAAGACACTGCTTCACTCTGCTTTCACTGTAAGTCCTGCTGATCGCCTCACCTTTCTCCACTTTCCCCTGTGTGCCTTTAGAAATATGACACATAGTCAGATATAATTTTAACTCCGCAGTAAGAAATTACAGAATTAAAGAGCCCTGCATGTTTTAGTTTTTAAGACTGACTCCCCCAGTGGGATTTGTGACTTTTCCCTGAGTTCAAACTGTGGAACTTAGGCTCGATCGGCTTGCACAAAAACAGTCTTCACCTCCATAAGGAGCCTTTTTGTACCTCCTGCTGTTTTCTTGATTGTTCACTGTTTGTTTTTCAGTTGTTTAACAGAGAGGGCGGAGGCAGCTTGAGTGAAAGGGAGCTGTCGGACCTGATGGAGGCGCTGGTGGGCATCCCTCAGCACAGAATTGCCGAGCTCTACGCCGCCGCCTCCGATCAGAACCGGCTCACTGAAGGTGAGAATCAGCTGAACAGTGTAGATGAGCTGCAAAAGAACAAATTTCCCTCAAGAACCAGGGGGTCAGTGAATGCCTGTTACTAGACAGTAGTAAAAACCATCCCTGCTGTGGCTTTGTTTCCACAGAGAGTCTGCTGCGGGTGCTGACTGCCCACCCAACCTTTCAGAAAGTGACGAAAGAGTACCTGAGGCCCGAGGAGGCTGCAGGTACTGTATCCAACGGGAGGTCTGTGAACAATAACGGATCAGTTTACAACAACAGCAAGAAGTCTGAATGAGGACCTCGCAGTGGATTATTTTAGGGGGGGCAGATTGAACCGGAATACTGGACAGAAGATTGTAGACATGTGAGGCGTGATGTGTTCATTGAAGTATTTATACAGTTCCTCTCTCAGGTGTGCGTGCGTGTGCGTGCGTGTGTGTGTGTGCGTGTGTGTGTGTGTGTGTGTGTGTGTGTGTTACTCTGAATAAATCTTTGCTTCAGATGCTGTTAAAGTCCAAAGGTCTTGAACGTGTTATTTATAAAGTTTCTTTGAATGTTTGCTGAGGTGGGGTTTTTATAGGAGTCCAAAGGTTTATTTTTCTACATGAATTTGTGTATTTTTGTTTACACGTGACAAATAAAGTGTCAAGTAAATGAGCTGCTGTCATGTCCTCCATCATTCCTGAATTCTGACTCGATTCTCTTTCATTCACATAGTCAAATCTTGAAGTGTTCCTTTAATCGTTTTGAGAAGTATATGCACTCACTCAAAAACAGTTGTACACGTATGCCCAATAACGTGCCATCTGAATGTGTAGCTCAATAAAAGACATGACAAAGCTAATATAAGTTTTAAAAAAGTTGACTATAACCGGGGTGCACATAAGTGGTACACAGGTGCGCATGTGCTGTCAAAATAAAAGACCAGATAAGAAGTTGCAACGCGTGTTTGCGTACATAAGATTTTCATAAGAGGACAGACATTTGTTCAGAACTCTTAAAGATGTCGAAGAAGTAAGCTCCTTTAAGCAATTACTTTGGTGTTCCTCCACCTCCAAAGAAATGTCAGGAGTCCAAACTGCAAAAGAAGCGCATATAGTGGTTGCAGGAGGTGAGCTGGTTAACTTCTTTGTGCTCACGCTGTTGCTCCACAGGGTTGTGAAAGAAGCTGAGTAATAATGGGCAAGATAATGATATTTAAAAACTGAAGAGCACAATGAAATAGATAAAAGGCTGCAAAAGTAGTGCAAAACCTCTTAAAACATCTGGTGGAATATCTCACAACTGCTCACGTTAATCAGTAACACTGCCTGCTGTAAACCGAGGATTCCCAGAGAGCATGAGCAAAGTAGCTGAACATTTAAAGAAAAAAATAAAGCCGCAAAGAGTCTGGGTTAAAATTTATCTCTGAAACACGCACTGGATCTGGGTGAATGTATGTGACCTTTTACCCCTCGAGGGCACGCCGTCTCAAACGCAAACAAAACCAGCATCGCTGTGTTTATAAGGGCGAGTTAAAACTCCATCATGCAAGGAAAGAAAAAAAACATATAGATAATAAAGAAGATCCAGAACCATGCTGCAGCGCTCTAAACTCTGAGACAGGTCGAAAAACTCGAAATCAGAGAAACCTCATCCCTAAAGAGGAGATGGACTGTCGCCCACAAACACAGTATGTTACACGCTTTGTTCCAGCCTTGCGTTTGGATAAGTTCAGCAGTAATTCAGCTCTATACAAAGAGTCCTCTCACCCTTTGAAATATCCGGCTTGTTGGGAAAAAGTTGACAAAAGTTTCCAAAATTGTACATCATGAAAAAAAAAATAGAAAACATTAAACAACTGTATGAACAGAATCAATGTTTTAGAACATTTGACCTGTTTTATACTTCAATTTCTTCAATTTTATATATCCGCAGGTTAATTTGGAGCATACTTTGATCTTGCTCTCTCTGGTTCTTAGCGCCTAATTATTCATGTTCAAAGGTTGAAGGTGAAAAGTGAGAAAGCTAAACGTTAACCGACTTTTAACCTACAAGTCGTAACTGGCAAATCTTGTATAAATACGTCTCTGCGCCGAAGGCTAAAGGCCTCAGACAAATGATCAGCCAGCGTAGTGAACAATTAGTGCAGAGGGCACGCAAAAGGCAAAGTTCAAAAAGCTGGAAAGTAGGACATGAGGAAAGTGTCTAAAGAGTTTGACTGTGAGACACGAGGAGAGGAATGGTGGCGTGAGGCTGTAAAGGAACAAAGGGAAACAGGACAGAGTGAGACGAAAAAAACATTAAAGCTCGTTCTAAAATCAATGACTCAGTGGAACAGGGAGAGAATCGGGACAGTCTTTGATCCTGTTTCTGTGAAAAACCAAACTAGTATCTGTTCTAGGGAAGGCTTTGGGGAGCACACCGGGTCTCGTTTCAGGAAGAGAATCAGGAACATGTCACATTTTTTATGATCTATGTCTGCTTTGCAGCACTGATCAGGCAGTGATGATCAGGAGTTGTGTTTGTTTATCCCAGTCAGTGTCGGGGCTGCAATGCAACCCCTCTGAAAACGCTTTATTGGCCACATTTATGGTCGTGTGTGCTGCGTTTTGTGTTATTTACCATGTGATTGTGTTCTCTGTGCAGTTATATCTCCATAGAGATGCACATCAACAAGAAAGTTGCAGCATTGTATTTGTTTCTACTGTCGGGTACCACGTGTAACACATTGGGACACAACCATGCGGTAATTAACACAAGCTGGATCAATACATAAGTTGGTTTGTAGGATCTACCAAGACTCACTGCAGAGCTCTAAATTAGCTGTTACCGTGATCCAGTGCCCTCTGTATTCCACAGAGGGCATAAAACATGGACATAGCTGCTGTGACTTGATTTTTGGATCTAATCTCTTCATTTTGAAGCCTCAACTTTGGTGTCTTGGCATCTGCCATTTGGTGGTTTTGGAGCCAGAAGTCACCTTATCTGGATGACACAGTCGAGTGCAGATTTATCAACTCATTGCTATCAACAGCTGATAGCAAATTGCCTCTATAAAGAGTGTACGTGTGCAACAAAAGACAGAGCTGTGAAAACTTATTTGCCCACTTTCTAATTTCTGAGGGTTTGGGGGTTTTTTTTTGCACATTTGTCACACCTACATTTTTCACAAATTTTTAGACAAATTTCAGACAGATTTTAATATTAGACAAAGATAAACCAAGTAAAAAGTTGTTTTTAAAGCTGCCCAGTAGGCACGCCCAGCCATTATTAGGAGCTGTGTGACAAAGTAAGGCTGGCTAAAAGATCCTAAACAGCTAACAAACAAAGTCACTGACATCTGTCAGTCTGGAAAAGGTTATAAAGCCACTTCGAAGGTTTTGGGACTTCACAGTCATCCACAAATGGAGAACACTAAGAAGTGACCGAGCTACTAAAACTTCTCCAAGATCACGTCGACGACTTATTCGGGACGTCACAAAAGACCCCAGAACAACATGTAAAAACCTGAGTTAAGGTCAGAGTTCACGATTGATTAATAAAAAAGAGACTGGAAAGAAATGGGAGAGTCCAAGGAGGAAACCCACTGCTGACCAAGAAGAACACAAATGCTTGTCTCATAGTTACCAAATAACATCCTGATGATCTCCAAGAGTTTAGGAGAATATTTTGTTGAGTGATGAGGCAGAAGCAAACGAGTCGTAGATTCATGAAATGAGGGTGAAAGGAGGGCCTTTAACGCAGGGACAGTAATCCAGAGAGAGACAGGGGAGAAACCTCAGCATGCTATTAATAAATAACCCCCAGTGGGTTTATGCAAATAGAAAAGTAGGACAAAAGAAGTAGAGTTAGGAGCCAGAAGAAATACGGACTGAAGTGAGAAAAGGTTGTAGAAGGTGGGAAGGTTGGAAAACACCTTGGTGTTAGCTGTAACTGTGATAACTAGTTTAGGTTTTAGTTTCGTTTTAAATCAGTTTGGTGGATTTGCAGTTTTTATGATTTGAAAATGTGTTTTCTTTAGTCAGAGGTGGACTTTAACTTCATCCCCGACCACTTACAGTAAACCACTGAGTTATTTAGGGCTGTCACCATATCAGATTTTCTTCACATGATTAAAATCATTTAATTATATGATTGGATGTCTGGTACAGAAGATAAAAACTGAATAAAAAATAGCGCTAAGCTGTATTTTTTGTCTGTTTTTGGCAACTGAATTAAAATAGAAGAGAGAGTTTGTATATATAACTGTAAGTGAGCAGGTATACCATCAACCAGACACTGGAACTACTGTAGCTGTCTCTGATACTAGTAAATGGTAAATGGCCTGTATTTATATAGCGCTTTACTAGTCCCTAAGGACCCCAAAGCGCTTTACATATCCAGTCATCCACCCATTCACACACACATTCACACACTGGTGATGGCAGCTACATTGTAGCCGAAGCCACCCTGGGGCGCACTGACAGAGGCGAGTGTAACCAACTTAAAGGTATAAAGGTGAATTACAGCGCAATAATTACTTGGGCTCGTAATAAGACCCTGGCCAGAATCAGAAGACACCAAATTCGTATGGAGCCAAAGTATTGAGCAGCAATAATGACCTGGACACAATGTTAACTTTTGAGTAGCCACTCTTGTATTGTTACAAAGTATAACAGGTATTTGTCCAATTTGTACAGATAAAGTATAAAATAAAATAAATAGTGTGCACACTCAACAAAATAAAAGTACTCGTTGGGGCCCTTTAAGAATTTAGAGTTAAGCTGGCGATAGCCAACTTCAAAGGTCCTTGTGAATGTAACTGGAATGTATGAGTGTGTGGTGTGTATCTTCTTTGGGGTAGATCGTCCTCAAAGTGGTTGGCTCGCCATCTATCACAACCAGAATATCGTCCTGGTCCTTGGACTTTTCCGTCCTCTCCAAAAAACCTGACCGTTGCTCTGTTTCACAAAAGCCCAACACACACTGGCGTTGGAATTGCAGCAGCTCTCCGGATGAAAGGTGAGTGGTTAGCCGACGTTGCCTCTCTCCTTCATCCAGCCACTCGACTCCGGACTTCCAGCAGGTAAGTAGGCTGGCTTTCCTTCCTCTCAATCCTGAGTTTTCCTCTCTTTTGTCCGTGGATTTCTCGGTTTGAGTAGCAGATGCCTCCACTCCTCTTGCTGAGATAAGAAAAACCCGGGACACCATGCACCTCCACCTCACTTCCTGGCTGACAGGGTCAATGCGGCCTGGGTAGGCTCTGATTGGTTGCTGAGCTAGGTGCCCTCACGTGGGGTGAACTGAGAGGTGCATTCAATGGTCATAGGAAATACGACGCTTGTTGATGTGGACAGTTAATATAAAGAGAATAAGTATGATATTTTTCATCTGGGCTACACGAGGCTGCCGGACACTGGCGCCACCGGGCCCTCTGACCACCACCAGTAGGCAACGGTTGAAGTGTCTTGCCCAAGGACACAACGACCGAGACTGTCCGAGCCGGGGCTCGAACCGGCAACCTTCCGATTACAAGGCAAACTCCCAACTCTTGAGCCACGATCGCCCCAACACCTCCATTAATTTTGGGTCCTGAAACTGATTGTCTCGTTTTCATGATATGTTTTCTGATGTGATGCCCATAATGACTGAGGTTCTTTTAGACAACATCAATTTGGAGGGAAAATGAGGGCAGGTGCTAATTTTCAGTTAGCTTCCAAAGCTTTGGCGAAGTTCGGCTCATATGACATTGTATTAATTGTAAAATGCAATTGTTGGATATTTGTTTGACTTGTAGTAGCAGAAAAGTTGGAATTCTGCAAATAACACATTTTTAAAGCTTATTAAATTATTCATGTCAAGCTGCGTTATCTTTGACATTTTTCACAGATTCGAGTAAAGAAATCTGAGCTGATTATGTTTTGTTTTTGTGACAAACTGCTAGAAACAAAGAGCCCAGTTAGGTGACTTTTTATGCTTGAATGGTCATAGGAGAGTACCAAGTGGCTTAACAAACAAAAAAATCTACCTTTTGTCAATGGTCAAGTACAAGGACTGGACTAAAATTAATGATAATAATGGATTGCATTTATATAGCGCTTTTCGAGACCCTCAAAGCGCTTTACAATTCCACTATTCATTCACACACTGGTGGAGGCAAGCTACAGTTGTAGCCACAGCTGCCCTGGGGCAGACTGACAGGAGCGAGGCTGCCATATCGCGCCATCGGCCCCTCTGGCCAACACCAGTAGGCGGTAGGGTAAAGTGTCTTGCCCAAGGACACAACGACAGAGAGCCCGGGGGGATCGAACCGGCGACCTTCCGGTTACAGATACGTGCTAGCCTTATATGTGTGTCCCAAAACTGCATAAAATTACTAAAAATTTTCTGATATGGCTCAAAAAAGGTTTGCCAATTTATCTACGCTTCCAAACTGAAACCCAAAGAAGAGCAGAGGTGCAGCCAAAATAACTGAAATAATATTCAGGCTAACTCTCAGAATTGCACCACATACACAGTGTTTGCCTCACATTTAGTTTGGTGACATCTGGTTTCCCTTCTGAGCACATTTATGAATGTAGTTTGTTAGTGTTGATGACTGATGACACTCAAATATAGTAACTTCTGGCTGCAAAAATCGACAGTACGGCAGCTAACATGCTAACACTGAGGCGTCAAACTGAGTCCAAGACCAGTGGATGCCTTATTGTGGCTACAAAAATCTTTTGTTAATGCGTCACATCATATTTGAGAGTTGTCTTTCATATTGGGTATGATACAACCACCAGTTTCTAGGGAAAAATGTATATGGAAAAACTGGATAAAAGTGGTTAGTGGAGGTTGCTGATTGGTTGCAAATAAGAGTATAGCTTTGGTTGCTGTTAGATTACCAGTTTTTAATTTTTTTACCCACTAACTACTAGCCTGACGGTAGTAAAACTTGAAAAAGTACAATCCCAAATAGAAATGGAGAAAACTGTGCCTTAATAACATATAGCCAATGGAAGGTGGGTTTATAAAACCAGTCAGCATAAAAGTTTAACTCAAGCATTTGAACACACTGTCAATGCTGTGTTAAAACTAAAATAAAATGTGTTCTATTTTTTAAATATAGAAACTCATTTGAATGAATATTTCAGTTTAATTATAAATTAAATTATATTTTAATTTAACTCAGCCACCTCATTCAGAGTAAGTAACTATCTCTCTAGCACCTCCTGGTGGCTCCAAACTAAATTGCAGCCAAAACCTGTATGGTCCGTATGTTATATACAGAGCTAATATGATATTTGACAGGCTGAGATGCATATAATGGGTATTTGGGACTTCTATGAAATTAAAATGACATTTTAAAGTGTAATTTGTAACTGTTCCCTGGTGTAAGTGAGCTTCTGTACCTTCACCTAGGTAAAGTTTACCTCTCACCCAGCACTTTGACTTCAGGGCTCAGTGGCGTGGGCTGAGCGACTTGTAAAGGGGCGGGACAGGTGATGAAGTAACAAACAGAGGGTATAAATTCTTTAGTATGTGTGCGGTTTGGCCATGAGGACAGTAGAAACTGAAAAATTCGTGGTTTCTGCTAGCTTATCTTTGTTTCTAAGGGTGTCCGAGCTAGCATCAGCTAACACTCAGGTTTTCAAACTCCAAACTGCCAAGGACACTTTTCCGAAAAAAGAGAGGTGCTGAGCAATGAGCGCACCCTGACCAGTTTTTCCCTTTCTTTTTTTCTTTCCTCTGGCATTTTTAGATAAACTTTCAGCAGCAAAGGAGCCTGAATCACATTTTGAACTTTTTATAGTTAGTAAAACTTGTTTTTTTTTTGCTAGTTCGCCATGGAGAGGAAGAGCAGCAGGGCTGCTACACAGGAGTACCCCAACCCTTTCATTCATGAGCTGAAGCTGACCAAGGCGCAGTGGATCAAGGTACTCATTACATGTATTGATTTTATGCTTGGAAGTAGGGCAGGATGTCAGGCAGACCTACTGCCCTGCTTTAAACAGTTAATCTTCTGCTTAACCAGGGACCCTTGCTAACTCTGGGTTTGTCTCCGGTTTTTGGAGGTTATAAAGGTAATCCGCAAAATGCTAATTTATGCTACCAGATGTGATCGCCTGTTTTATTTTGTTTTAAAAGCTCAGTTTCCCACATATTTCTGCTTAAAATTAACTTAAAACATAATCAGAATTAAAATAATCAAAATCCAATTAAATAATCAAAGTGAGTAAATGAAACGGGAATGTTAGATGGATATTTATTTATTGAGGAAAATTATCTACTATTATTAGAAAAAGTATGTAAAAATCTCCTTTTCTGGTCCTTTTTTGTTATTTCCTCTGTAAATTTTGGTATGAATTTCTCAATTAATGTAACCTGATTTTCCCACGCTTTTACTGTAATTAGTAATCAAATTTAGCAAATAAAATTAGTTAATTACTTAATAAGTATAAGGACCCAATAGTAATTACCTAAAATTGGGAAAAATATCTAAAAACTTCTATTCTGACCTTTTTCTCTGAATGTATAACTTGATATAACCTAAATCATCAACCAATTTTTACATATTTTTGCTGTAAATAGATTAAAAACCAAACAAACTGAACAGATTAAATAAGGCTGAGGAAAATGCTCCATTAGTGATTTTAGAGAAGTGTGTCTCTAGGAGCAGCAGTGAATTTAAAGGTTATATTAGAGGTAAATGCTTTGATTCAGGGATGGGGTGAAACTATTTAACTTTTAGGTCTGTTCTCAGACTGTATGTTGGTGACTTTTCTTAAGGCAAATGATGTAGTGAAGGTCAGACGTTAAATCTTTTGTCAGGTTTTTCATGGTCAGATCTACCCATGCCACTTATCGAGCCTTATAGACCTTTTATAATGGGTTATACACCGAGTCACATTAACCTGCTAACATACAAACTCACATCTACTTTTTTAAAACTCAGTTCTTCCGTAATGAGGCATCTCTGTTTTGCTATAGAGATTATAAATCCAAATCATAGTGTTTCTGTACAGAGTATATAAATATTACACATCTGTAAACCAGATGTTTGTTTGGATCTTCTTTGAAAAGTTCGTTTGAACCTTGACACGGAGGAGTTCACTGTAGTTGCTTGTACCCAGATCATCTATATTTTGGTCTTCTAATGATGCTAACATACTATTACGCATACAAACGAGAACTAAAGCGTTTTTTTCATCAATTGTGTGTTTTTTAAGAATTATTTTTCTTAAAAATGAATGAAAGCCATGATGATGTGTTTCACTTGATGGGACCCCTGCATTATGTTTAAACAACTCTAATTTTAGCCCTCTGATCCTGCAGGGCATAATCGTGGGCTGCACCCTGCTCCCCATACGGGTCTTCCTGGCGTGGATCTTGTTAATCGCTGCTTGGATCGTCGCTGTGCCGAGATTGGCTGGCCTGTCTCAGGAGGAACGCTCCAAACCCTTATCAGGCTGGCGCCGCTGGTTGTTCCACCCGATCCTGTGGCTGCTGGGTCGTGCAGTGTTCTTCTGCGTGGGCTTCCATTGGGTTAAGGTGAAAGGTCGTAAGGCGGATGTGAAGGAGGCGCCGATCCTGGTAGTGGCGCCCCACAGCAGCTTCTTGGACATGGTGATCATGTTTCCAGCCGGGGTGCCGTCAGTTGTGTCGCGGTCGGAAAACATAAACCTGCCGGTCATAGGAGGTGAAGAGAGAGATGGAATTTGTTTACTTTGCCATTGTTTATACACCTGGAAGCACCTGTTGGATCGCTAAAGAGTTTCTTTTTAAAGTATCCTGATGGGAGCTGTTGGTGTTTCTTTGTTTTGCTGACTGAGACACAGTTCACATTTTACAGGCTGAGCTGTCACTTTAGTCATTTATTGAGGTCTAGCTTGCGTTTGCAGTATAGACAGGATGCCCACGTACTGTGTAGTAATATCTAAAGTAAAAAATGAAGATGATCCAGTGACAAGATCAGGAGCTTCACTCCTCTAGCTTCTAATCTGCTCTATCTGCTCTAATAGTTCCTGATTAGATTTCTGGGATTTTTTTTAAATGTTTCAGCTCTGCTGGAGTGCAATCAGTCTGTTCTTGTGAGCAGGAGGGATCCTGAGTCCAGGAAAGAAGCCGTCTCAGAGCTAAACAAGAGGGTCACCTCCGATGGATCCTGGCCTCAGGTGAGATGTTTTTGTGTCACTCGATACTCTTGTGGGTCATGTCGTCTTTCTGCTAAAAGGGATCATTAATATATTCAAGTATAAAGACTGAAACTGCCCTTTCTTCATACCTGCATAGATACTGATGTTTCCTGAAGGAACCACAACTAATGGCCGCTGTCTGCTCAGATTCAAGACTGGTGAGTTAAATCTACACACAGAGACAAAGAAAACCCCCTAAAACATAAATAAAATCTCACGTGATGCCATGTTTCATTAAAAACGAAACCTAATAATAATAATGATTAAAAAAAGTTAAAAACACTGTTTCTGAGATCTTAAGCAGCAGATTTGGGTTGTAAAAGAACAAATACATGGAGGTTAAAAGCATATCTAATCGTGTTACATGCTTTGAGCTTCGACTCCTCTCACTCCGTGTCTCAGGCGCTGAGCACTCGACGTAATAGGAGGAATCAAAGATTGAGAAGTGAGTGAGGAGTTCTGTCTTATTTCTGCGTCTCTGTCACATCAGGTGCTTTCGTTCCCGGCGTCCCCGTCCAGCCCGTCGTGTTGCATTACCCCAACGAGCTGGTGAGTAAAATCATTAAAGCAGCAGCTTGATCTGCTAGTTATCAGCAACACAGCAGCTTTTTGTGAATGAAACCAAACTTTTTTGTCAATTACGACGAGGACAAAACCTCCATGACATGAAATGTAATAAATTGTAATTGTACAACAATGCAGAGGCAACATTTAGTTTCCTGCCAGTAGAGTTATGTGTTGATTTGGGGGTGGGTTTTTCAGGCAAGCTTTCACTTGTTTTGCTGCCTGTAGTTAATCTGAATGAATGCAGTTAAACCTGCTGCAAATAAAGACATTTATCTGCAGCTGCTTAAGCCTCGCACCTTAGGCTGTCATGATTTGGCATATTAATAACATCATACTGGACTCCATTAAGTAATGCTTATCTGTCGGTGAATATTTCCTGGTCTTGGTCTCTGCTTAAAGAGATGCATAGTTCTGTAAGAGATCAGGATGTTTGCTCAGCCGTGACACTGATGAGTGACGAGCAGCAGTTTAATGGAAAGGCAGATTATATGGTAATAACAACATTTTAAGAAATTAGTCAAAATGAAAGGTTGTAACTTAAGCCTGAAGGTTAGTTGATCACATTCACGCTGCGATAGCGCCGCCAACTACATGCATCTCGTTCCATAACAGCATCCTCTGCAGCGACGTACATACGAGTCTAGTTTGACAGGAGGCGAAGACCAGAAATGTAATTTTTCCTCCCAGTACCAGGCAGGGTTTGTGAGCTATATTAGCCGAGATGGCTGCAGTCAAAAGGTTACATCTATCTGCAGCTGTTCAGCTAGCACAGCGAAAGAGTCACAGAGCAGGGCTTTCTCTGGCTCTACCTCCTGACCTCCAAGTATCCAAGAGAGTTTCTTTGTCAGAGCGATGAAACTAAACTGCTCTGCAGACACATCAGAGTACAGGCTGACCAGAGGTCCTTACACAGAGGAGGACAGTAAAGTTACATGATAAAACAAAACAACAAAACAGAATGAAGACAATCGTAGTGATAATCTTAATACTGAAGGAGAGTTAATCTTAGACTGAGAGAGCCAAATCAGCATTATTAATGTCATGTGGGAGCCTTTGATATAGTCACTGACTGACAAGTACTTGTGAGGCCTTCTAAAAGGAAACTGTTTGTGGTGCCAGGCACCATTTAAACACACTGTGGCGTTTGCACACGCTGGGTCCTGTCAGCGTGTGCAAACGGGGGAAATGAAATACTGTTAAAGTCATACATGCTGTGAGAAAATGCGTCACTCAGACTGATGCTAAACAGTTTAATGCAAGCTTTTCTCTGACTCTCCCTCAGGATACTATTCGCTGGACATACAAAGGAAGCAACTGGTGAGTCTGCTCACTTCTCCAGCTCAGAATCTGTGTGTTTGACATTTTGAGGCAGCACAAGGAATCAGCTGGAAGCCTCCTGGACTTTGGACCTTTTTTTTTTTAACTCTTTTACTTTCTGAATTTGCTCATGGGCCTGAGAAATGCTGCTCATGAGTTTTAACTAATACACAGAAAGTGAGTATTAGCTTGTTAGCTTTGCATCAGTGTTATAAATCCTGAATGGTTAGTTATACAGAGGGCTACTTAAAAAAGAATGAATTTAACAGACAGTTCAGACAGTTAAATCTGAGACTGAATGTAAGCACAGGTCCCTTTTTTAGCATCAGCAATCAGTTTATTTAAGAAAAATATGTAATAATGAGTCACATATATTACAATGAATTACTTCTTAGGGCTGAAAGTTGTATAAGTGGAAGAAAATAGATGGATGTGTGTATTTTGGAAAAAATAACCAATATCTTCCTGTTTTTGTCTCGTTAGGTTTCAGGTGCTGTTTCACACGCTTTCACAGCCGTACACCAACATCACTATTGAGGTAAGAGCTCACCGAGGTTAACCACCACGCTTGTTATCAATCATTAGACGTTATCAGCACATCTGATGATGTAAAGGTGTACACAATGTGCGTTTGGCGCAGGTGATATCAGCAGTGGAGGGTGTGAGCGGAGGTGTGGCAGAGATTACGTCTTCAGTTTTTAGAGCTGCTTTGACAGCGCACGTGTCTGCAGACGAGATCCTCTGCGTGCGTTTGTGTTGATTCGTGTGCCTGCCTCTCTATTGAGCTGTTACTGTTGTCTAGACGCTGTAAACACACAAATCAATGTTTGCCTGTTTATTGTGCTGCAGTTCCTGCCGGTTTACACTCCGTCCGAGGAGGAGAAGAAGGACTCCAGACTGTTTGCAGGCAACGTTCAGAAAGTCATGGCGAGGTGAGACCCACGTCACACAGCTGCTTTTATTATGACTCACTCGTTCGCCTGAGTGTATCAGTACTTGCTTCTGGAAACTGCCGTCTGCTATCAGCCATGCCGAACTAAAACGTGTGTCCCTCCAAACTAAAAGGAATCACAGACACCACTGAACACATGACAAAAACTGCCTATTTTCTGCATCCAGTGTCCTGCAGGACTGTGCGGCTTAGCTGGGCCTTCATCTGAGACCCTGACATGTCACACTCAGCTGTTTTAGCAGTATTGTGCTTTACATAAGATGAATCCACCTGATTACAGCCAGTTAAGGCTCATTGATCGCCTCATAAGAGTTTTGGATGTTGTGTTTTTATAAGTGTACTGTCGTTAAAGATGTCTCATTATCATTCTGAAATGAAACTCAAACTAGCTTTAGCTGTTTTAAATAAAAAAGGCTTGCTGAAAGGCACCTGCTGTTGGTTTTTCTGGTATCTCAGGGACCAAATATTTGTATAATGACTTCGGAGTAGGAAGAATAAATATCTACATTAGTTGTTTTTGTTGGTGTATGTGTAAACTGCACTTTGGAGTCACATTGATCCTAACAGAGCTCACAGCCAGTGTTTCCATTTAGAAAGAAGAAAATGTTAGAATAATAACAGAATCATCCAGTAATTCAAATAGAATCACTCCAGACCTGAAAGGACTCTTCAGGCAGATTAAAGGGAAATCTTTGTTTGACTTTGTGTCAGTTGTTGTAATCTGTTTGCTTTTTTCTTCTGTATGTTAGCGCTCTGGGAGTCCCTGCCTCAGACTACGTGATGGCAGGCCGGATTCCAGTCAGTAAGCTGAATGACCTCTCTGTCCCGCTTGAGTCTCCTGGGAAAGAAGCAATGACACTTCTATACAGAAAAGGGTGAGAGCCCGTTTGGATTTACCTTTTACTAAATCTGGTTTATTTATCACGTGAGAAACTCCTCCTCATCCTCTCCTCACACTGTGGTCTTTGTCCTCCTCTCCTATCAGTCTGGGCCCACGTGATGTAGAGGCAGCGTTGGACAGGATGATTGACAGGTGTCGCTCAGGAGCCGAGGGCACAAAGGCCAACGCAGAGGAGCTCGCCTCCATTCTCGGGCTTAACAAAAAGACAGCCATCCACATCTGCAGCCTCTACTCTAAGGTACTCTTATTGTTAGAGCCAGCCAAGCTCTTCCTCAGCCACAGATGTTCCAGATTGTCAGTTTATTCAGTAGCATATGAGTTTGCTGAAGGAAGCAGAGCAGAAGAAAGGCCACCAAAATAAAAGCTCAGGTGACAGAGAACGTGTTTTTGTGTGCTTGTTTTGTTTCAGGATGACACTGTGGACCTCAGACACATCTACTTCAATATGGCAGCCCTTATCGGACATGTGGACGAGATCTCTCTGTTTCACTCTGCTTTCGCTGTAAGTTCTGCTCTCTTAGATTCATATTTCGAGCAGACCTCTTGTTTTTGTCGGTGATGACACAGCCGTCTTGTGTTGCAGGCGTTCGACAGAGAGGGCAGAGGCAGTCTGACTAAAGAGGAGCTGACCGAGCTCATGGGAGCACTGCTGGGTGTTCCTCAGCAGAGCACCGAGGAGCTCTACGACACTGCCACCGAGGACCAGGAGCAGCTCACTGAAGGTGAGAGTCAAACGGCGAAGCAGCTGCTGACGGCACATCGCTGTGCAGCCGCTGGAGATTATAGAGCTGCGTGTTAGCGTTGTTGCATACAAACTACAAACTCGTGGTGAGTGTGAGGATTAGCGAAAAAGGTGCAGACACAGGAAGTTTTAGCCGCTTGTCAAGTGATGAAGCATCGACCTTGCTTGGTTGAGGCTAATATCTGCTTTAACGTGTTGTAGTGTATTGTGTTTTATTTTATTTAAACAAGCCCCTAAAAATAATCAGTGGTCACTGTGGGCTTCTCTGGCTGTTTATTAGCACCGTTTATGTGCAGCACATCTTTAAGCTCAGTGTTTAAAGGCTTACAAGGTTCACGGGTCACCAGACACAGAAGTGAGTGCCCCATAAAAGAATCACTCTGAGTCTGCCTAAGATTTCAGTGGCTACATGAAGCAGAGGATCAGGACGTTTTGATAGCCAGTAATACAAACCACACAGCAGCATATTAATTACTAACCTTGTGTTGTGGATCGATCCTCTCAGCTGTTCTCCTGACTGTTTGCCATATGATTTCATTTGTCTCTGCCCATCAGGGACCTTCACATTGATTTTTATTGAGGGGAAAACGCTCATGCTCCAGCTTCACTGTGCTAATGTGTTTATATTACCCTAACCATAGCCTGTAGCTAGCCACCAGGCAGTGCACTGTTATATCCCAGCTAGCCCAACTTCAATAATCCCACAAATATAGCTGCTGTTTATTTCCTGTTGTCATTTATGTGTGAAGTAACAGCAGAGCTGCACGTTTTAGCTTATTAGAAATCCCTCAGTAAGAACGCTTTGAACTCTAGGTGATGCTGCAGTGTTTGAGCTTAGGAGCCAAACAAGAGTTTGGACTCACTAACAACTAATCGTGTCAGAAAAACACGGGATAACAAAAACTTTGAAACCACAAACTGGAATATTGAGGCTGAATTTCCAACTGAATTTCGTGTTTCCAATGGGAATAATGCATGTCGACATTTGATGTGCAACACTACATGAAACACAAGGCTGGAAGGAAGATAACTCAAAGGATTAAGAACCCACGAGGGCCATCACATCCACCAGCAGAGAGTTACGTCTGTAAATAATAAACTAGCTGCATTAACACAGGAGCATAAACACATAGCTAGCCTGCAGGACCATGTTTGTGGGCTTCTTTGATGAAGTCCTCAGTTTAATGTGACAGCTCTTTTACTCAGCTCAGGTTTTTTGTACTTATTTACTGTTGACAGTGATTAAAATAACCTCTTTGCTCCCCGAGCCTGGGGATCTGGGCCTCTGCATCAGCCGACTGAAAAGCCAGTTTTGTCTAGTTTATTAGTAACTTTATATTTTATACTACAAATTTCTATCAGAAAAAATAATTATCAAACCTAGAGGATACATGTGTTTAACCTGAGCTTGGTCTTCACTGAGCTGTGGTGCCTTGTGCTGTGTTAAACTAAACTGAGGGGGATGGGAGGAGCTAAAATGTCTTCACATTTCCATAGAGAGCTTGCTGCTCGTGTTGACAACCCACCCGATATATCAGAAAGTGACAAAGGAGATCCTGCAGTCCAAGAGACTGCCATCCGCCAACGGGACGTCTGTGAACAACAATAGAAGCCTCCTGAACAGCTCCGTTAATGAGGACAAGAAGTCCGAATGATGATCTCCTCTCTGTAATTGGACCTTCTTTGTGTTTCCCCAGAGTGCACGATGGCGGGGCCAGATAGAAACAGAACAGAAACAGCTAAAGATTGTATTTTCAGCTTTTAAGTCTTTTTTTCCAGCTGTTATGTTTCAAAAAGTGTTACATATCCTATTAGTCTGCACCGACACAGAAAAGCCAAAAAAAGAACCTCTGAGGTTTAAAGTTAGTCTGAGTGATGCTGCTGTGGTGCTCTGAGGTGTGAGGACAGCTCCTGTTTTTTTTTCATCCTCATCGTGTACAGTCACTGTCATTTGTATTTATAACCTTTCCACTCATATGTGTTTTAGTGAATTTTGTGTTGTTAAAGGGATAACGATGATGATGATGATAGTAATGATGATAATTGCATGTGCAAAAACAAAGTATACTCTGGAAGATTTATTCTGTGTGAATGAACCATGTTTACATTTAACAATAAACTGTGAATTCATTTACAAAACCTTGTTTGTTTTCCCGCCTTAAGCGCCTGTAACAGATCAAACTGCAGCAGGAAATGGACGTTAAGAGTCCTGAGGTGTTTGTCACAAATAAACATCATTTTTCTCTTACTCATTTATTTTTCTTTCAAACTGTTGCTCCTAGCTTCTTTTGGCTTTCCTGCTTTTTTTGTGGGACTCTACTCCAGTTGCTCCATTGCCGTCCCTGCGTTTTCTCCCGAGCGTCCCCTCTTCCCGCCGGCTTGGTTGTTTGACGCGGGTGATTTTTAAACTTGGGGCATTGTGTCGCGAAAAATCCCTTCAACGTTGGGACTCTTGAGCTGTTTCTTCTTTGCCGGCTCCAGAAACTGCTCTGCAGTGCTCATTAGTTTTGTTTCCCGGCTCCGCTTTCTCTTAAATGACTGGGTTCCTTGTTTTTTCTGCAGTTTTTTCTTCTCCTTGTCTTTCTCTGTTCCACGTGTTCTTTTAAGGACCGCAGCAAGCGCTTCGAGAATGTTGGTCTTGGGTTTGGTCTGGTTCTCCTCGCTCGCCTGAACCTCCTGTTCGAGAGTTTTGGGTGAAGGCGGTTCTTCTAAAAGGTTTGAAAGCAGGAGGGGGGAGCAGCTGATCCCAACTTCATTCTGGGATGAATTTTGTCCGTTTCTATTGGGGCTACTTGCAAAGAGGGAGCCTGGAGCGTCCAAAGAGAGTGACTGTGAAGATACCGAAGGTGTTTCTCCGTAGAAATGATCGCTGTTTGCAGGACATGGAGGCAGCTCCTCCTGCAAGATCATCTGTAGAGCAAGAGAACAAACAAAATATCCCCTAAACATTCATTTTCAATAAATGCTTATGTTTTTGTTTTTTAATTATTGTTACTGTACTGTATCAGTATTTAAAGGATGCTACCTCTTGCTCTTCTTCAAAAAGGTCCTGGCTGGCAGAGAGGAGAGGCATGAGGGCTTCAATATTCACCGTGGACTCCACCTGGCACAAAGAGCAAAGGCAACAGTTTGAACAACAAAACATCATAAAAAGGGCTAATACTCAGGAAGTGCTGTGAGCAAAATGTGCTGCAAGTATAGTTGCAAAGCTTTTTTATGAGTGAAACATGTTTTTATTAAACATGTGAACATAATACAAAACAAACTCTTGTAGGGGATACAAAGTTAGAGAAATACAATTTTTTGAAATTACGAGGATCATGCACATCTAGTACCAGCAGAGCGTAGTGGTCAGCGGGACACAAATTTTGTGTCCTTTGCTTTAGCTAGCAGTGAGCGCAGCGTAAGCTGCGTCCAATGTGAAAGGGCCTTCAGGGTCATCCAGGAAAAAAACTGGACTCTAAGTAAAAATCTGTATTCACCAACTAGTTGGCAAGTGGTAGCTAACCAGTTGCAAACCTCCTCCGTCAGTAGTTTTTTATGGAAGACGCCAGCTTGCCTGCAAACACTCGTCAGCTGCACTTTTACAAGCTTCACTATGACTCGGCAATTAGTCCACAAGTATTTGCAGACATGCCAGACCCTTCTTAGGACCACATTCTCCTAGCTACACCCAGCTACCTCCAGCAACCACTAACCGACCACAGGGAGGTTACACATTTTCCTGAACAGCTGGAGGATGGTGGACAATCTGAGGGAAACTGTCCACTCACACTAAAGCCTCACCTGCTTAATCATTCTTTTTCTCTACAATGGGCCCCAAAACATACAAAACATAGCTTTGTGTTTTATGCAGTAAATCCTCAAATTATTGACTGAGCCATGAACTCATCATGACGGTGGTTATTGAGCCTGCCGATCAAGTAAGGAGCAGGTTGTTTTCCAGACTATTGCATTCAGATTTAATGTTTACAAACAGAGGCATCGCCCCCTGCTGGCTATTACAAGTAATTCAAATCACAGGTCCCCATCAGCTTTTTCTTAACAGTTGCTAACGGCAACAAATATATAACACTTCACATAATTTATTGGTGTGATGCTGTCTTCCTGCTCTAAATATAATGAAAGGGTTATACATGGACAGTTTACCTTACTGACAAACTCCTCGTCTCTGCACAGCTCATCCATATACTCCAGGAAGGAACTGTTTTCCATGTTCAGGTACCCAGCCTCTCCATGCTCCTCCTCCCTGGGGTCTTCAGCCTGAGTGGGAAGCAGCTGGAACAGACGAAGGGTAAAATATCTATACACAAACACAGCTTACAAAATGTATTTTTTCTACTTGTGGATGACTTGGTTGAAAAAGGCTGTTTACAGTTTCAATACAACTGCTCACCTGGTCAAAGAAGGACCCTAGGAGACTAAAACATTCGTCAATGGAATGTTTGTTCACTGCTTCCTCATCTAAAGAGGCTGTAGGTCCGGGAAAACAACAGTCCTCTGTAAGACTGGCTGGGATGTTTTCTTTGGGAGTCTTGCTTTCATTGCCTGGTTCGGCTTCATTGCCTGGGTTGCCTTTGTGTGGATTGTTCTTCTGGTCCTCTGTTAGTGAAGACAGACATAGTAAAAACGGGACAATAACTATTAGCTTTTATTTCTCACTACTTTGCTAAAAGTCTAATTAAATTTCAATCATATTTGATTTTTTTTCAGCTGGTGGTCAGCTTAGCTGTTCAGGTACCTTTTGCACAGCTCTTTGACCCCTGACCTCCTGACCCTGCATCCACCTCTGTCCTCTGTCTTGATGCTGTTGTCACCTCTGCGGGCGAACTTATGTAGACCCTGTGGCACAAATGGTGGGGTCAGACACAATCAAGACATATCCAGTATTAGTTATTGTAACATGTGCAGTAATAGAGCCCTTACTGGTTTGCACAGTGAGTCTGAGGGAGCAGCACGATCTGCGGACACAGAATTGGTGGGAGGTGCCCGGGCCTGGAGCTGAAGGGCAGCTGTATGTAGGGCTGGGCCTTGTAACTGTAGCTGGGCATGGGCAGCCAGTAGGACTGTTGAGAAGAGTAGGGCCTATACAGGGGCTCGCCAGGCGATAAAGGCTGGAGGTGGAGCGGAGGCGGGTAGACAGCTGGCAGGAGGATTTGGAAGGAGTCCACCTGGGCTGGGAGATGCTGCACAGCATGCTGCTCCTTTCCTGGATGCCAGTCTACTCTATTTCTTTGCCTTTCTGCAGCTCTTGTTTGGGGGACAAATGGAATTACCCTTGCAGCTGAGCTCACAGGATAGAGCTGCTGTTGCTGAAGGTGCTGCCAGTGTTGCTGCTGAAGGTGTTGGTGGGGGTTGGGATGTTGCAGGGAGAATGGAAACAACTGAGCTGGATCCATCCTGGTTCTGTGCGTTTGCTTCTTTACTGTCAGAGATAATAGGGCGATTCATATTGGTGATTTTAACAGTTAAAGGATCGATGAGGATCAAGAAAGACCATTCTGTGTTACACTCTTTTAGATGTCAGAGGTGAAAGCATGATGGGCGGACTGGTTGGAGCTGATAAGAAGGCATCAGTAACTCAAATAAACACTTGTAGGTGCACACAAGGTAAGCAGAAAAGCATATCTGAATGCACAGAAGCAGAAGACCACATCTGGTGTCACTGCTGGCAGCCAAGGACAGGAAACTGAGGCTCCAATTTATACACAATTCCCAAAATTAGACAACTGAAGATTATAAAAACGTTTCCTCTTCTGATGCCCAAAGGCTCGTGTCTTATCTTAAAGCCAGCTTTCACTCTTGCAAACAGGTGCTTTGGAACTCCACGTATGGACAGCTCCACATTAACTAACATGTAAATGCTTAATGTGGTGTAAAGACAAATGTGTCATTAATAACACAACGAGATGTGACCGTGTCACCTACGTGGACATATGTCAGAAACGACAAACAAGCCGAGCCTGAGAAGCTTAGAAGAGCGATCTGCCTTTGAAAAGACCGTAGTAAGAATAAAAACAGTGATGCTGTGGGCTGTGTGCTCTAGCAGAGTATACTCTAACTGTGTGACTGTTAGACAACAACATTACTTAGCCGGGCTCAGTGCATGCAGATAAGTTTTTATTATTAACTTAGTGTTTAGGTGAGGGAGTTTAGATGCTTAAGACTGGGTTAGCTGAACTGGTGGTACAGAGTCACCTCTAATTTCAACACATGCCGTTTAATTTTAACATGAGCAGTTATGACAACCTTTATGAAAACAATCAGTGCTCAGTGAAAGATATCCACACAGTGGTGTTTGCAAACACAAGACAGCCTTTCAGCGTTACATGCACACGACAGAAACAGTGCACACTGTAGTTAATAGCATTTCTCGGTTGCCTTACCTTTGTTAGTGAAGATAAACTAATCTTCTCTTAGATGCTGTAGTAGGTGCACACTCTGCTCAGACCAAAATTCAAAAGAAACCAAATGAAGGCAAATTTTTGTATGTAAACATTCCATATTTCACCCACCGTGATGCACAAGAATTCTGCCCCCCCCCTCCCTCACCCCACACATACACACACATACACACACAAATTACTTTAATTATAGTACAGCTTTTATCCATTGCAACTTTTTATGACATGTGGGCTCATTGTTTTGTTTATTTATTTATTTGTCTCTTTTTGATTGCAGATACAAAGAGCTGTAATGTTTTATGAAGGAGTACAACATAATCATTAACGGAAAAAGCAAATTATGCAAGAAACTTCAGGTTTAATCTTTTTATCTTATCTTATCTTATCTTATTTTATTTTTTAAAACTGGGTCACGTGACAATAATAAGCGATCGCGTTAATGGCAACAGAGTTCGGATCTTGTCTCCAGGGTATCGTTTGAGATTCAAACGGAATGCAAAGGGTAGAAAAAGCTAGTGAGACTTCGTTTCCCAGAATGCTCTAAGTGCTGAACCGGATATCCGCTCTTCCGTCCCATAGCGAACCAACGTCCGCTGCACGTGGAAATCCAAGAGAAAAGAGCGCATTACAGCAATTTTTGCGTTGTTTTCGATATAAACAGCTTCGTATACATATTTTGAACCCCTGAAGTGTAAAAAAAAACCAGCTCGGTCGGGATGTTTCTGCAGTATTACCTGAATGAAAACGGGGACAGAGTCTACACTCTGAAGGTAAAGTTGTGTTTATCTCCGACATGTTTCCCTTTATTCTTTGTAAACGCGTCTCCGCTGCTAACGTTAACGTAGATGTAAAGAGCTGAAACACCTGGGAAAATGCCCAACTTTAAAATATGGTCTGTTTTTTTTTATATGTATGTTTGTATACAGTAAACATTACAGCAAAACGTTTCGGGGATTTTATCGTCACGAAGCCACCATACGCACAGTTTGTACAGTCGCATACGTTTAAAAACCCGAGTGGAGTATCACTCGATAATTGTCATAGCTTGAGGTAAAACTGCTTTGAAATCAAAATAAACACGACAAAATACAAGACGTATGCGTTTAATTAAATCTATTAGGTAGTAGGTCAGTGTAATATAGTGAAATATGTCAAATTGAGCAAGTGAAACATAAAAGTAGGTGGCTGAAAGTAGTAAAACACGACAGTTAACAGAGTTTATTGGGCAGAAGTTAAAGTAGGCTTTGGCATGTAGCTCAGGTGTGGTGGGGCAGTGTGACTTTGCAGAAAGTTGGAACAACAGTTTTCTTTAATATCTGTAGTGGACAGGCTGCTCTCTGCTGACAGCCCGTCTAGAGCTTGACTGGTCACAGCAGAGCCAGCTCTATAAGCAGCTGTATTAGAAGAGCTCATTATAATTGTCGCCCCTGTAAATTTTGTATAAATGTGAGACCACCGTTAATCTAATCCAACAACGAGGACTGCACCTCTTCACCGTAGTCCAGCACTGCTCTGGAGTGTGCCTCAGTAATGCAAACCAACCAGGTAACCTCAGCGAGCAACGCATGCACAGATTCAGTGTCTGATTTTCAGGAATCATGAGATAATTTGGGACGTTAAGCTTTCAGTTTTATTTGTCATATGCAAGTTAGCACAGGGTCAACATCGCAAAGAAATGGATTTGACGAGCAGAAGACAGTCACTCAGCAGACTGGTACAGTAGAAATAAAATATAATAAAAATAAATAGAAAAATAGTAAGAGCAAAATATTAATAACATGTAGTAAAAGAAAAAGGAGATTTTCAGTTAACTGACTATATATATGTGTATGTGTGTGTATATATAAATATATGTACACACTAGTGATTAAATAAAGAAAATCTTAAATAGGAATGTGGGGGGCAGATGGGATATTGTACAGGAATGAGCAGCAGTACAAACTAAACAGTACAAAAGTTTTTGTTTTTTGTGGCAGTTGTTACAGTATTGCACTTTTTAAAAATATAAATACCAATAAAGGGGAGTGACCAGTGCAGATTATACAGAGTACTTGTGAAGCTGCAGGGTAGCTTCTGAGTGCATCCTGTGGAGAGTGTGTGTGTGTTTAAGTGTTGTGGTTGAGGTGTCGTATGGCTTGATGGTGGAAACTGTTTTTAAGTCTTGTAGTCCGAGCAGACAGGCTCCTGTAACGTCTGCCAGATGGTAACAAGGAGAAGAGCTGATGTGCTGGGTGGCTGTGGTCCTTGATGATGCTGTGTGCTTTACAGAGGCATCGCTGAAGATAAATGTCCTGAATGGCAGGAAGCCTCATGCCAGTGATGTGCTCTGCTGGCAGAGCAGCTTCCGTACCAAACTGTAATGCAGCTCGTCAGCAAGCTCTCGATTGCACACCTGTAGAAATTTGAGGTGATGTTGGCGTTCAGCTTGGAATTCCCACACAGCTAAGCGGTCCTTACCTTAGAGCGTAACTCCTGCTTCCCCTGCGGTCCGCTCTTGCTTCCATCTTCCTCCATCTCTTGAGTGTGAGGTTATCACACATTAACTTTTAAGCAGACAGATCCTGGGTTAGGACTGCACAGACGCAGTTTCTGTGTTTGGTGGTATTCATCGGGGTGTTTTGAAATTAGCTGCGATTACAGAATAACCAGAAACGAATGTTTGGAGTTGCCCTCGATGCGTTTCGTCCACCGTAAGGACATGTCCAACACTTGGCAGTTTTTACTTAAATGCTTTTAGTCGACTTTGAGGTACCTCATGCTTTTTTTGTCACATTCACTGTGAGCATTTTCTTGCGTGACTTCCCTGTAGCTGTCGTGTAGTTTTATCTTTCTTCCTAATAAATAAATGTACATCTTGAGTTGCTTTTCATTTTAACCATGTTGTTTATTAAATCTGCCTCTGTTGGAAAGCCCTTTCGACAGCAAGGGCGTCTTGCATCCTGTGACTTTCCAATCACCTTAAAGGAAATGAGAAATTATGGGCAAGTTTTAGCTCAACAACTGTTGGTTACCTATTAGTTAGGTCACAAGTGAAGAAACTCTTGTGCTGGCTTGTAAAGTTGGGAGGTGGTCTAGTTGCCTGGGGCCAGTAAACACACAGCCTGAGGCAGAAGCAGTCTGCAGACACAGGAAATCTCAGTGATTGAATGTGAACATGGAAATAGTTTGTACACTCAAAGAAAAGGGAACTGTTAGAGCTGTTCTTTCAGATATAGGTTACTGGAGAATGGTTTTATTCCTCCAGCCCACTTAAGATCAAATTGGTCTGAATTGGGAGCTTTATTGAGGAATATAGGGCTCAGACTGGACAAACAGTGAATTCAGACAATAATACCATGACTCCGACAATTGCAACAAGATGAGTGTGAAGGTGTTGAACTAAATGAATAAATAAGGGATACCTGGTTACGATACATACAGTAAATAAATGGGAACTTGACAGTGTTGTGTAAATGGTATATAGACAACAAAACGGTGTATACAGCTCGATTTGGTTCAGCAGCAGTAATAATGGATGTTTTAAGTACAAACACTATGAGAGTGTTGGTGTTACAGGGTGACGGCCTGTGGGAAGAGACGATCCAGGTGTCTGCTTGTTTTGGCATGAAGTGCTCTGTAGCATTTACCAGTGGGGAGGAGTTGGAACAGGTTGTTTGCGGTATGTCTGTGAAGGTTCTCAGGTTGTGATAGGTCTGCAGTAATTTCACCTGCTTGTTTCCTGACTCTGGATTTGTACGAATCCTGCATGGAGGATGGGTCGGCACCAACGTTTGTTTGTTTTACCTGCAGACCCTAGTGTCTGTTATAGTCTGGTCTCGTCCTGTTAAATCCAAACCATACAGTAATGTTTTTCAGAGTGCAGAGAATGAACTTCTTGCAAAAGCTCAGGCTGTTCATCCTCTGCTGTGTCTTCTTGATGATTTTGTCTGTGTTGGATCCTGGGAGGTTCTGGATCCTGGGATGTTCTGGATCCCAGAAACCTGAAGGTTTCCACAGCACACACAATGATGCTGAGTAAGTAATTCCTGCCCCTGTGGCAAACATTACGTCTTTAACACTGGGACGCGTCGTGTCACTTGAACCAGACATGCACCTCTAGATTTTTGTAACCTGAAACATTGTGCAGATGGCTTGAAGACATGAGTGTAAGATCATTTAAGTTTTTAACGCCATTTTAATGATGTTCCATTGCAGATGCTCAGAGATTCAGTTACCTAGAGGAATATGTTTCAACAGTTTGAAAATATGAGACTTTATGGAAACCCCCCCCCCAGAAAAGTTCAGCAATGTCTTTGCATCTAGTTTTGACTTCTCCTCTGATATCAGCTCTGTAATTGGCAGTATTTTCTGAGTGGCGACTCCTACTGTTGAGGAGAATACTGCAGTGCCTCAACAGTGAGTGTAAGTGGAATTGTCTGTAACCGTTGCGGAGGGTGTACCGGCACCTTAGGGGGAGGGGTGGGGGTGTGCTGAACAGCTCCAACTGAAGTCTCCACATTTCTGAGCATATTCAGCTCAAGATTGTTCTGATTACACCACAGGGACAGCTGTTCAACCCCACATCTGTATGGAGAGTCATCAGTCATGTCATCTGCACATTTCATGATTTTGACCTACAGGTCTTTAGTGATGCAGTTGTTTGTGTAGAGGGAGAGGACACAACTCTTGAGGCCACCACAGCTGATTTTTCCAGGTGCTGGATGTGGTTCTCCTCAGCGTCATCTACAGCTTTTGCTGTCTGTGTCTCAGGGTCCAAAACTGGGCTATGAGGACCATGACTTCTGACTGCTGCAGTTCTAAACTGGTCCTGGGTCTGAATGGTTGTCTCTCTCTCCCTGTGTTAGCTCTGCAACGCCGCCAGCTGTCATGGAGAAATCTGAAAACATACTGAAAATCTATTTTCATGATTTGAAACCCTTAAAAAGCACAAGCACACTCTTTTCTCTTTCCACAGAAGGTGACTCCAGATGGGGAGCCCACCAGCTCGGCCCACCCGGCTCGATTCTCCCCAGATGACAAGTTTTCCCGGCACCGGGTGATATTGAAGAAACGCTTCAACATACTGCTGACCCAGCAGCCCAAGCCTGTCATGTGAGGAGGAGGAGAAAGACATATCAGGATGGAGCTACAAGGAGAAGAGCGAGAAAACACCTGAGCCGGATTTAAAGGACTGCTCGTACCCTCTATTGATGCGATGATGGAATTTGTTCATATTTTTTTAAGGGTGGCGGTTTTTAATTTGTTCATGCTAAATAAATCTTTGCGTCATAGCTCCTCACGTGTTGCCTGTGTGTGTCTAAAATCCAGACTGGCTGACAGCTTGTTGGACAAATGAAGCATTTAAATGCAGATAGTCTTTAATGTGCCACCAACCTACCAGCCAGGGGGCGCTGTAGTATGAAGGTTGTCCTACAGGATTTCCCTATATCCAAAATAACACGATCACGTAATTTGTGGCATTATGAAAACACAGCTGATGATAGATTTGAGGAAGCACTTTAGCTGAGCCTGCAGATTTTCTCCATTTGTTTCCCAAGACAGCCATAACTTCCTCTCAAAGCTTTCTTTTTTAAAAAATCATTCTTTTACTTTTGCAGCCAAACACTGGATCGATTTGTAGATATACGACAGCCAGGTGACTCTTTGTGTGTGACTGCACAGGGTTTTTTTTTTTGTTTGTTTTGTGTTGTTTTGTTTTTTTTATATATCTTTTGTCCACCTGTCCCACATTCTGATTGGCTCCATTTTGAAATTCAGTGCTGTTAAAGACACTTTAAGTCCTGACTGGTACTGAGTGGCTGTGATCAGAGGTCTCCAGCAGGTTAACACTTCACTTGTGTTTTGCTGCTGACAACATGTTAAAGGTGGAACTGCAAGTGACTCCAACATCACAAGATGTGTGCACAACATGATGCAAACTAATAGAAAGGAAGTGTAGATGTCATGGTGTTGTACCTTGGAGTAAACAAGAGGATATTATTAAAAAAACAAACTCAAACAGTATTTATGCTAAATGTTGATTACTGCTTATTTAAAAGAAGCCAATACAAAGAACTGGTACAAAGCTGACCTCCAATTGTTAAATAATGAATGGACATTGTGAGGGAAGTCACCTTTATGTCAGCTGAATAATGTGCTACCTTTTTCTAACTTAGATGGATTAGAGAACTATAACTTGGTAAATATAGTTTGTTTGTTTGTTTGTTTTTGTCCTTTTTTTTTAAGAATTTGTCGGCTTTCTTAAAATGTGACAAAGTTTAGAAAGGAAAAAAGTTGTAATTCAAAAAAGTGCATTTGGACTGACACCCATATTTTTGTGGGAAACAAACGGCAGTTATTCAGACCAAAAGGAGAAAAGTACTAAAATTCACCTCCTTATGCTCATTGAATACTGCTAAAAAAAATCTAATTTAAATTAAGGGACCACTCAGTCATCACAAATTAACCCAAAGTCAGTTAAACTTCAGGGAGATCAGAGTGTACGGTTTGGAAACATAAATCATTTGTAGAAAGCCAATAAGAGGAATGGTTTCTCAGACTATTGCTCTTTCCTTATCCCTCCTGACTGCCGTTGTCACTCCTGTTAGCCTGAGGGATCACCTTGCATGATGAGATGATGAATGGTGTCCTGCTGGATCTTCTCCCAGTCCTAGATCAAGATATCTGTGGGCTCCTGCACAGCATTTCTGACATGATGAAAGGTCTGGGCTCCGGTCTGGGGTGTGTGAGGGACAGTCACGTCCAGAATCTGCCTGCACACTCTGATCACAAGAGGCCTGATGTTTTCCCACATGAGATGAACCCTGGGTTTACTGCATCAGCATAAGGTCTGAGGATTTAACCCCAGCACATTTTTGACCTATTTTCAGGCTGACTCTTATAAAGACAGCTTAACATGCCTGAAGTTGAACCGTTTTACACTGAAATGATCAAGCTTTCCCTTCATTTTCTTGAGCCATATATTTACTTACTTATATTTACTTAGTCAGATTAAAATCAAATTACCCGTAAAAAGTACTTAAAGCTTTCCCAGCAGAAAATACAGTGAAACAATGGAAAGAATTGATTACTGAAGTATTTTTAGAAGAACATACAATTTAATTCAGAAAATAGCAAAGGGCATAGTATTTCAGATATTTAATTTTACATTCTTGAATTGTTAATGCACCGATAATTTATGTAAGTTACATATTTTAGAGCCAGGTACTGGTTCCCAATATGTGGATTTGGGCCTAGTCCAAAGGGTCAGACTATAAGTGTGAGGAAAGAAGCAAAACTAATGTTAGCTGACAGAAGTACTTAAAACGTATTTTTAATATGGCAAAGTAACTAGTAGCTACAGCTTGCAGATAAATATAAAAGTACCAGAAATGTATTACAAATAGCAAAAGAGTGTGTAAAAAGTAAATCTGTATTAAATTTGGTATTGATCAAAAATATATTTAAAGAAATAAGTGATGCATTTCATATTTTTAGCAGCACTGTTCGTGTTCACTGTTCGATAGCTAGCCGCTGTCTACTCGAACTACATTTCCCAAGTAGCTTTTACCCCGTGTCTGTCACTAAGCATGCGCAAGACGTTTTAGCGACGGCGAGGAATAGAGGACCCCCCAGGCGCTCGCGCGTGTGTATGGTTGAGTCGATTGAACAACCCCAAAAAAAAAAAAAGTCCCGAGAAAACCTGGGAGACACTCCCAAATTTTTAGTGATTTAAAACAGCCATATGTGCATAGGGCCACATGGAAGCCAGAGCCAGGTATGTGTTTCATGTGATAACTGTCTGAACTCCGGGCTTTTTCTCTATCGGTGTCGGTGAGGCAGCCGGGGCTCCGCGGAGTTGACAGTTTATGGCACGGCTAGCCGCTGAGCTAGCTTCGGTTAGCCGCGCCGACTGTAGACGAGCGGCTTCACCCGATACGACCTCCACGTATGAGTGTGTGTATTTGTTACCACCTATGGATATCTGGTTGATGGGTCGGCGCTGGGCGTGATGCTCTTCGACACAAGACGCTTGGTTGAAAGGAAAATCACAACTTTGTGAGTAACGAGCTAATTACCCGGCCGGTTTATCCCGGAATAACCACGCGTTTTTGGACGTTTTTTTACGTCTTTATTTTCAAGCCGCTCTTAAACATATCCCCCACGTCGTAAAAATCGCTCTTCACGAGGTTTAAGTTAATGTCTGCTTGGCATTTTATCCTAACGCTGGCTCTGGCCATATCGTGTCGTCTGCAGGTGTTCAGTGACCGGTTCGAGCCAGAATTATTATGGCCAGCTTAATTGGCTTACAATGGGCGGTGGTTAGAGAGGCGAGCATCCCAGCCAGCTTTGATTTCCCTAAACTGGTTAATTAAAGACTTTTCTTAATTGGTAAAGGTGTGTTTGGCCATGTCCTCGTCTCTGGATCATATTTGCTTACAGCCGCATTACCCTCGTGATGGAGGCTGCCTGCCAAAAGCGCAAGAGGACCCAATCTCCCTAATTTGACTGTAAAGTTCCTTAACGATAGTAAAATTAAGGCAGTATTTTCACTTAATTGATCTCAGACCTGGGAAAATCTTGAACTAGATGAGGTTAAAGCTAGTTACTGCTAGTTTAGCTAAAATAATAATCTTTAGTCATGGCGGTTAGATATGTTTAGGAGGTCAGGTAGCCTCACAGATATTGATCTGGGAGCTTGGCAAACTAATCCATGATCATTAATACTGGCCCACATTGGTAGCAAGGCATTATGACTGTCTCCTGATGCAAAGGTAACAGCTTAAAATACAAAAATAGGCCCCGAGTTAGCACGAAAAAGGAACAAAATGTGCTCAATCCTTATGCTTGGACAAAAAAGGTGGCTGAATATGCTGTAATGTTATCTAAGTGACACACATAAGAGTAAATGTGTGTGTTTAACATATTCTTTAAAGGAAACCAGAGCCAGGCATTCGTTTCAAATGACTAATGTTTGAGCTCTGAGGGTTTGTCTTGGGCATTTGTAAGTGTTGATAAGGCAGCATTAATAAAAAATGACCAACAAAGAGGCACCAAAATTTTACTGGCACTGCTTGGGTAAAGGGTCACTGTAAATAAATCACTGCTCGGTGAAAATATTGTAAACTGTATGCAGTAAAACAAGTGAAAATCAGTCAAACTAATATACCCAAAAGTGCAGTGTTAAATATTCCAAGGTTAAAGCAATGCTATGTGTATTATAGATAAAATATTATAAGTAAATCCAGGTGTAATGGGAAGTTTGATGGCCACAGGTTGGAATGATTTTAGGTTTTCAGGTTTATTTATAAATGTTCTAGAGCCAAAACACAAGAATTCACCTCTAAGTGCTTTATATTGTGAGATAACTAGGGCTGCACGATTTTGCATAAAATGAGAATCACGATTTATTTGCTTAGAATTGAGATCACGATTCTCTCACGATTTTCTTTTCCAGTATAAATATTTATTGCACTTATTAACTGCACATCAACTTCGTAACAGTTGAGACTGAACATAAAAACAATAAATAAACATAAAAACAACAAATGTCTCACGTTTTGTCGTTGCCGCAAAATGTTGTACTGCTTGAAATTCCGTCTCCACCGTTGCTCACACTGCGTGTATAGAGCAGGTAGTGCAACAATAGAAAAATAGTTGCGGGACGGCACTGTGTAGCGTTTGTCTAGGGTGTTGATCATTTTCCTAAATCCCTCGTTTTGCACAGTGTTGATGGGAGCCATATCTTTGGTCAGGTGATAAGTGATAGCCTCCGTAATTTCTTTGTGCCTGCGGGAGGTCGATGGGTATGGGGAAGCGCTGTATAAGGTTCCCGTTATTGATGTTTGGGTGGTTGACCGGGACGGATTTTCTCCTGTCACTTTCTCGTCATCCCTGAGGTGCTCTCCGTTGTTTTTTCCCTGCTAATTTTAGCAGCCAGCTTCTGTATCACGTGGTATAAGGCTCCGCCCTTGTCATTTGTTGAGCAGGAAGAGTGAGCGCTTGTTTTCATGCAGATTACGTCCTGGATCAAAATGCGGTACAATCGTCGTCTTTTTTTTCTTATTCTTTTTTTTTTTTTTAATCGTTGTCATTTGGAAATGAGATCGCACATAAGTATGAATTGAGATCGCGATTTTCTAACGATTAATCGTGCAGCCCTAGCGATAACCCTACAATAATACAGAGAAAACTCCTAAACTAGATGACTCTGTATGAACAAGTACTTAGTGATAGTGGGGAGGAAAGACTCTTGGGATGAAGACGGGCCAAAAGAGACACATGATTAGTACCTTCCAACTAGTGGATGACCTGCTCTTTCTCCTTCCTCGTCCTCTTCACATTGCTGGGGTTTTTTTTTTTGTTTTGTTTTGTTTTGTTTCTTTGTTTTTTAAACCAAGCTGTTGTCGGTGAAAACATCAATCTGGAGGTTTCAGAACAAGACTTCAGAAACAAGCTCATGACATCATGATCACTACGTCATTCTTTTCTACTGTCTATGAAGCCAACATTGGCAGTCACATAAAGGTGGTCATCAACTGGATAGGTCAGCCCAGGGCTTCCCAGTCTAGCTACTTTGGACACTCGTACTATCTGCGCCCTGAGGTTCAAGTGTTCTTCTGGGAATAGTGATGCTATTTCCCAGGGATTCCATGGTGGTGGTCAGTATCATATAGTTGGTCTTGTCACATGTCGGGAAGCTGTTATTTCACTTACAAGATCATTGAACATGCAACAGTGAGGGTTACAGATGATTTATTTTACCACAGTGGTGGATCAGTATCATCACATATTTGAAGCCAAAGTATCTGTGTTATATCAGAAGTGTAGTAAACTGTGCATCTGTGGATTGAGGCATTCTCAGCAGGGATGGATATATTTGGGTGGATATCCAAGCATTTATCAGTTCTTCTGTCTCGTTCTTTATTGATTCTTTTATGATTAATTGTGGAAAAATTTAAGCCTCCACAGGTTTGGAGAATCTTCAAAACTCTAAAGACAAGTAACAGAATTTGATAAAATCCTGCATGTGACTCATGGCATGCGAAAGCTCTGCTGCCATGAGTTTGATGGCGTCATTTAGTTACGCACAACTGTGAGAAAAACACACTGACACTGATAGAAGCATCTGATAAGCCTGGAGACATACAGCTCACATGGACTGGGTCATTTTGGAATCAGCCCTCAGTGGCAGTTTTAAAGGCCACTGCTTGCTCGTTGACCACAGCATGGTCACTGAATTGTTTCTACATTGCTCTCTGTATGTTGGCATCGCTACACATCAGCGTGAACTTAAAGTTGGGTTAGATTTAGACGGGCATGTTGATCTCTAGTAGGAGGCAAGGCTCAGTCGTCTATCAGTGAATGTCAGACTGAAGATTGAGGTAGTAATATCTGCGCTGAGGCTCTGACATGTTCTGCCAGCTCATTCTATCACCTCGCTGTACGTTGTCTGCCCCCACCCCAAATCTAGCTTTCTTATTAGAAACACATGCTGGTGAGTTATAATGGAAACTAATTTAGGTGTAGCTCAAATATGGCTGGAGGAGGCTCACGAAAATAACCTCACGCCTGCCTCAGAGCAGATGCTTTTCACGCTGCAGCTTTCTTTATCTTTGAGAAACCCCCCTCCTTACCCCCTCTCCACCCATCTCGTCCACTTCTGAATGCAGACTGACAAAGACTGTTAGACGGGTAGCGTTATAAAACAGGAAAGAGAGGCCACGTCTGTGAATGCAGAGTGAGAAAAAACAGCCAGGAGCTACTGGCACAACCGGTTGGAACCGCTCTCTTTTAATAATTAAATTATGATTCAAGCTAAAACAACAATTCAGATGCACAATGTCCACCTGTGCTGGGTCACTTCTTTCCCTCAGGTTAGTTAGCACACTGGATATCTAGTTCACTAACCACTGAAGGCGCTGGACAACAGTGATGTTCACAGTGCTTACTGTTTCACACCTCCTTTACTTAGAGAGCAGTCATGCTGCTCTGAGAAGATGATACTTGTGATGAACAGTCGTTTTCATAGAGTTGTTTCATTGGCATGTAGAGAAAAGGAATTGGGTTGAAATGTGTGGGTTTTTTATGTTGAGTTAAGAAGCACCATGACTGGTGCATAGATGCATTTTATGGTACAACAGAAGAAGTGCTTGGTGTTAACACACACTGTATATGAAAGATGGACACATCCAGCTCTCCCTTGTTGGTTTATGGATGCATTTAGTATTTTAGCTGCTGTTATTATCTTGTTTTTTTTTTTCAGATTTCTTTCAGTTTGTTTGTTTCTTTTAAATTTAATTCTGCTTTATGTTTTTCCTGTCTGTCTGTACCCCTCACTGTACCACTTTCTTCCCTTCCTTTGCCCTGGCTCTGACCTCTAATGTGTGATATCATTATAAAGACATCTTTACCTCTAAGGTTGCTTGACAGACAAGTTTTACTTATGTTTACTTGAGAAATAGCAGAGAAAGACAAGTTTAATGCACTTGACTGCTGAGCCATAGGAATTGAAACAAAGTGCAGGTAGAAGAGAGAACGCACTGAGGGCAGTTTAAAGATTTAGCTTGATAATAAAAGACAGCCTCAGCTGTTTGTGTCATATCATGTCTCAGTTTTTATTCTACACATTCCCAAATTTATAGCCAGGGATTTGATCATTTTGTGCTTGTGTCACTGGAAACATTTATTTGTTGTACCTTTTCTTTCACATGCCGTGTGGAAGAAGTCTAGTTTGCTTAAATGGAGAATTTCAGCGTCAAAAGGGCAAATTGTAGAGGACGCCATTACCTCAGCATCAACTGCAAAATAGCCTAGCCTAGCTCAGCTCAGCCCTGCTGGCCAGTCCGTGACTCCTCCTTCCCCTTCCCTCTTCTCCCACATAGTGCCCCTCCACCCCTGTCTCTTTCAAGTGAGCTATAATGGCATCGGTGCGCTTCACCGTGACGCCCACTAAGGCGGAGGACCTCCCAGGGGGGTCAGACCTGTCACCTGACATCAGCCTGCGCTCCGGTTCCCGTGTGCGCTTTGAGTCAGACAGCGCCAACCGAAGTGACCCACTAAGCGAAGTTTCTGGAGGTGTGACGACGACTTCTGCAGGAGGAGGGGCTGACACCCCGGATCACAGCAGCATAGACCAAGGTGAGGATACACACACCTAACACAAAGACATTTCTTTTTAACTGATGGTGTTTATTCTTTATACTTGAGACATGACAGCTGTCACGTCCTCTTTGAAGTTTCTTCATTGGCTGCATTATGTGTGACAGGCCTGTGCAGTGACCATGATTTAACCATCGGAAAAGGGGGGCTGGGATCAGGCTTATGTTGCTTAAGTCGGTGTGTTGTTTCCTGGCTTTTGCTACATGATGACTGGTTTTTAAAATTGATTCTGATAAGGTTTGATTGATTAATTGATTGATTTTTTTTTTTTGTGGAAAAAATTTGACCTACCTAACTTTTCAGCTCGGTGTCTGAAAACGGTGTGGCAAGAGAACAGAAAAAAGCTTTGACATGTCACTTCCTATGTGGCATGATGTCTGCGTCATTGACTTTGCAATGTCCAAGTGTCAGAAAAACATCCAGGCATCGATAAAAGATATTGATGAGTCTTTGAGACTTATGACTAGTCTGCTTTTTTTCTTTTTTTTTCTGAATTTTACTGTCTAGTCTCTAATGCCAGTCCTTTC
This sequence comes from Rhamphochromis sp. 'chilingali', assembly GCF_963969265.1. NCBI lineage: Eukaryota > Metazoa > Chordata > Actinopteri > Cichliformes > Cichlidae > Rhamphochromis > Rhamphochromis sp. 'chilingali'. Next base: position 41,896,010 of record NC_137929.1, on the reverse strand, counting down.
CCTGTCTTACTTGAGCCCCAGTTCAGTTTGTTTTAGTTATTTATATATATATCCATTAGGGGTGCAACGATATTCGTATCGATATTGAACCGTTCGATACAGTGCTTTCGGTTCGGTACGCATATGTATCGAACAATACAACATTTGTAATTTATTTTATCAACTTTCCTTCTGACGATGCTGTCTGTGTTGAGCGCTCAGTGAATCTGCGTTCGACTACTCCGCCTAGGCTGCACTGTCGAGCGCAGATCCACTGAGCGCTCAACACAGACAGCATAGTCAGAAGGAAGAGCGCAGGGCAAGCTAGCAAGACAGAAGTTAAGCTCTCCTTGCAACATTCAGATCTGGCGTTTGGAATTATTTTGGTTTTCATGTGACGTATGACCCTGAAGGTAAGCGAGTCATGCACTAAAGTAAAACAGTATGTTGGATGTGCCATGCAATGCTCAATTACATGGGTGGGAACTAGTGTGTTAGCGCAGTTAGCTCGTTAACGTGTTGGCCGTCTAGCCCCATGCACGGGGCGATCGGCGGTAGCTCGTTAACGGAGATTTGCCGTGTTGTGGCGTTAAGGTCATTTCAACGAGATCAACCTGAAAGCACTAGTGGGAACACAACGAATATGACTGCACATTTACGCCGACATCATCCTAGTGCAAAGACAAAAACAACAAGCATGCTACTAACTTTAGCCGAGTCATTTAGACAGCTGTTAGCACATGATTCTCCTTATGCTACTGAGAATATAGCCCAGAAGAAGCGGATAGTATAGCTTTTATTTTGGAAAGAGCCATTTCTCTGTAATAAACTCTCTTTTCCAAAGATGAGTGATTCCTCAATCAGATACAGGGCTCGCAATATCGCTAGCCCGACGTCCCGGAGCTAGCGATTTTTTTCAGTCGGGCTACCAAAATCTCTCTGCCCTGCCCGTCCGGCTATCGTAGGAAGGAAAAATATATGTCAATGCTTTTGCATTCTTTCAGAAATGTAGCTGGGTAATTATGTCATTGGCATCGGTGAGCCACTGTCAATATGTGACATATTGAAATCGCGTTTGAATTTGCGCTTGTTTTTTTGCTTTCACTTTGCAATCGTGCGAACTGTGTATAGAGAGCGACAGCACTGATCTGTGAGTGATGATAATTTGTGCACCAATTCCTCTGACATCGTCTTATTAATTGTTAGCTTACTATGCAAACATGACAAGTGAAATCTCCCGCAGCTTAAACATGTGAGAGGTTGATCGTGCAGAGAATCGCTGAGCTTATGTGAGTGCGTGTGTAAAAGCAGCAGGATATATATTTTAGTTCTGCTGAGCCAAATAAGACAGGTCAGGGTGAAGAAGTGACAGCCAAAGAAAAGCTTACCACAAAACGGAGAAGTTATGACAAATGAGACTATAAGGCAAAAAGAAAGTGCAGCTTTATGGTTTCATGGACAAAAGAATTTCTGTGGCTGCAATATGACGAGCTAAATAACCGGGGCTGCACATAAGTGGTCCGCAGGTGCGCATTCGCTGTCAAAATAAAAAAACACACACAAGGGTTAGGGTTAAATTTAAAAACTGTACTTTTGAGTTAAAATATATATTTATAATTTTAATAAATGACAAATTAAAAAGGCATGAACATTTTTTTTGTATCGAAAAAATATCGAACCGTGACACCAAAGTATCGAACCGAACCGAACCGTGAATTTTGTGTATCGTTGCACCCCTAATATCCATATATCCACACATTCTCTGTAAAGTCAGTTAAGTTGTGTTCAAGTTCATGCAGTTCACGTTAGTTCAGTTCACTTTGTTTTTGTTTTTATACCTCCAGACAGCAGCAGCAGACATCTCAGGGAACATAGTAATGTGAGATAAAGACTATGCAATATTAGAAAGGGAGCTGATAATGGTGCTTCTGTGTCTGCTTGCTAGATGCTTTTTTTTTCCAGGTTCAAGCATCTACTATGTTGTTATTCTTGGATCTTTTTTTAGTTGTCATTCTCAGGCCTTTACAGTTTTATAAGCACTAGTTGGGCTTTTAGTCCAGATTTTTATATTGATTGATATCCAATTTGATATTGATATCTATTGATTTAAAAAAAAAATCTGATATCAGCTGATATTTTCTGTTTTGCTTTTGTTTTTTCCCTTTTAGACACACAACATAAACAGAGTTCCCTCACATTTGTTATGTGTAGTCATTTATGAGTCCTTACTGAGATATTACGACTCGCAGCTCTGCTCGACACCACTTGGATCAGCTGGGTTGTTGTTTGTAGCGTTCCAAACACGAGTTGCCTAGAGGACGAGTGCCCCCTCTGGTGCACAACCAAAACTACAGTCATAATGTGTTGAATGGTGTTTCTCTCATCTCTCTTCATTTATCTGCCATTTAAAAAGCAATACTGATATATCAGCTGTTACATTGTTGAGATTGTAATTAATGTTCCTGACAGGGATCAGTGGGCACATTAAGGTGAGGATGAAGACTCATTCATCGCCATTGTTCTGAACCATGCTGTAGCATGTTAATTAAGTCATGAAGGCATTTGTAGAGGGTGATCTTCAGCATGTACTTCCTTTGTACTGTATGTTTGTGTATGGGTTTTTTGTTTGTTTGTTTTTCTTTTGCCTTTTTAAAATTTATTCTTTGCTTTGTCGCTTTTTCTAAATTCAGAATTGTTTATTCTATTACTCTTGTTCTCTTCTGCTTGCTTTCTTTTTTCTTTCTCAGCAGGTGATCCAGGTGATTGATATATGCATTTTTTTTTCTCTGCCCGTTCTGTTGGTTTTTGTCTTTTGCCCTTCTCCCCCGTCCCTCTTCTCAGCTGTTTCTCTTTCCCTCTTTCTTTCTCCCCTTCTTTCCCCCAGTCAAGTCTGTCCCGTATTCAGTAAGTGAAAATAAAATAAACAATAAAAGGTGAATCAAATGGACCATTACGGCAAGGCTGGGATGGTCAGTTTGGTAAAGTAAATCCGTTGGGCATCTTTCTTTGCCTTTAGACAACAATTCTGATGGCAAAAGAGCCAAACGGGACAGGCCAAAAATAAATAAATAAATAAAATAAAATAAATAAATAAATTCAGAATTGCTAGTTTGGTTTGAACAGGAAGAGCAGGGCACCCGCTGGGCGTGGGTTCATGAGGGGAACATTAGTTATGATGGCTCATGTTAAAACTAATGCTGAATTCCTATGCAACAAATTCCCACACATGAACTAGTGAGACTGGTTTTCACCGGACACAAAGAAAGGTCTTCTACAGCTTTTTTTTGCCCAGACTGTTCATTTTCTAGGAAATAAAAAGGGAAATGCTATTTTTAGATTCTTGAGATGTGCTCATGCATGTCTCAAGTTGAAAAATGCATTTTTAAATAGGTTTTATGGCTCTCTGGGCTGTTAAGCTCTCCATTTGTTTTTCTAAGTGAGAACTTGAGGCCAGAGTGCTCCCCTCAGGGCTAGTCAGCCAATTGAGCAACAGTTGAACTTCACCATCATTGCGGTTAGCAGAAACTGAGAACAATAAGAGGATTTCATTCTGTTGTGATTGTAGCGCATGTTCCACTTCCCTTACTGCCAAATCAAATCAAATCACTTTTATTGTCACATCACATGTGCAGGTACATTGGTACAGCACATGCGAGTGAAATTCTTGTGTGCGAGCTTCACAAGCAACAGAGTTGTGCAAAATACAATAACATAAACAGGCAAAATATACGAATGGCTAAATCTGAAACTAATAAATATATGTACAATATATAATAGTATATGGGGGGGAAAAAAAATTCTGGATGTGTATACTAAATGTTTTTCTACGTGTGTGTGTGTGTGTGTGTGTGTGTGTGTGTGTGTGTACACATATTTTACAAATTAAATAGAGTCAATAAATATATAAAAATATACAAAAAAATATACAGCCACATCAGTTCTGAACTGATTCACTTCTTTCCTTAATCACAAACCCCTTCACGTGCACAGATATGTGTATTTTCAGAAGAATCCAGAAGAATAGAGGATAATGGTAAACAGCTTCCATTTTACTGATGTGACTGTGCAGGTGCCACGCTCTTTAATAAGCTTCCATAAATAGATATTAAGCCAGTTAACCCGACTTGAGTTTCGGTCAAGCTTTAGTGATGCTGCGGTGGCCGTTTGTGAGTCTGTGCAGAAATAGCAGAGCAAGCGTGTTAGAGGAAGAAAAATGCTGTTGTAGAAGTAAATGAGCCAAAGTCCTGAAAGACAGGAGGTGTGGAGAGTTATTTTCAGAAAGGTCATAGACTCTGTGATCCATTAATGTTGACACCGATAAAGTTCCCTACTGAAGCATGCATATAGTCCACACACTGCTACATCTGGCTCCAGTAACTTTCTGCTCCACTGACTGTACGTTCTCTCACTCACACACACACACACACACACACACACACACACACAGTATCATACTCAGGTGTGGGCGGAGGACCTGTCCTCTTGGGGCCACACACACAGCTGTGTTCCCCTGTGCTGAACTGGGTGTGGATTATAGAATGAAGTTGAACAGCTGAGCACAGAGAGGACAGCAGTAAGAGCTCACATGTGTCTCTGGACAGCTTTTAGTTTGGCTAAGAGGAGGTTTTCAGATCAGTACTGGTGTAGATAGGAGCGTATAGAACTCGATGGATATCCACCAATATACTGTCAAACTGCAGCGTTTATTTTATTTGCAATAGTAACATACTTGGTGACAATAAATAGTGGATTGGTGTTCAGATGCATCTCCGTGGGCGGAACGGCAGGCTGCGACAGTAGTTCTCGTTTTGCTCTGCTGCATCAGTGATTTTGGCATAACGGCACATAAACATTAACTTGCTGCTGAGAGACTCAGCTAAATGACATCCTGCTGACACGGGCAGAGCAGGGTCTGACTGGTTAGTGCTGAGCAAGCTTTCAAAATAAAAGAATCTTAAATGACTCACGCAATTTCTTGGGTTGCAGTTTAAATACCTGGCAGCACACCCAAATAAAGCCTGTTTGTGGGGAAACAGAAATGTATACTTTCATATTTGAGGAAAAACAAACTTGGGACTGTATTTGTAAGCCGAGTTGGCTGTTCGGTTGAGAAGTGTCTGACCTGAGTCACATGTTGTTGTCTGAATCACTGAACTTTTTTAAAAAGAGCAGCATCATCTGTAAGCTGTGCACACCAAGGCTGGTCTCACAAATGACGCAACAACAAAACTAACCACATGGAAGCAGGTAGTTTCCCCGATGCTCTCAGCTCTGATGCTGACTGTCAGTCAAATGATTTTGCACATTTAAAAAGAGTTTATTTTTTTAAGAAGGCACACAGTGTGAGTAGGTATCCTGTCTTGATGGTGGATCGCTATGTTAAATATGTCCTAATTGGTCCCTGTGAGCCAAAAGCTCAGACTTCAGACTGCCCTAGATGCTGGTTTCAGTTTGGCTTTGTATGATGTCACAGTTTACTGTGTAAACCTGCTGTTCAAACCTGTTTGTGAGGGCCAACCAATCAGAATCCCAATAATGTTGGCTTAAAGAAGTGTGTTCAAGATTATAACTGAAATCTTGATTATGCAGAGCTCATGTAGTCGAGCCAAAGAATGCAAATCTAAACGCCCCCCCCCCTTGTGAAAACTGAAAGTTCAGATGATTTCTCCACAACAGCCTGAGCAGATAGAAAGTGTGAATCTCGACAGTCCTGATTAACAGGTTAAGTGCTAAACATACTGAGGCTACATCCACACTGATGCGTTTTGTATGAAAACACATCGTTTTGGCCTCCCATCCACACTGAGACGCCGTTTTCCCCAAAGGAGAACGCAGCGTTTTGAAAACGCTGTCGAAAACGCATACATTTGAAGAGGGTGCTTATGCGCCGCAGAGTGGACAGCGAAAACTGAGACTTTCGAAAACGATGACGCATGTTAGTCATGTGATGCAGTCATGTGACCAATTAAACTAAGATAGCGGAGGGCATTATACAGCAGTTGTTTTGTTTGCGCTCAATTTTGACAGCCCTATTAAAGATGAATATCAGTCTGTACACGCTTCAGATAGCTTTTCTTCAAATTCTTTAATTCTCACTCGCTTTTGCAACTTTGTACTTTTGTGTTACTCACAGCAACAACTCCACCTCATTGTTAGTCCATTTAAAAACTCGGTGCTTTTCCTCGACATTTTGCTGCGACGTTTCAGAGAGCCGGAAAGTAAAGAAACAGCAGACAGAAATGAGGCAGGTGGAATCTTCTTGCGTTTCACGCATGCACAGTACTGGACCGTAAGCGTTTTCGTCCGTTTCAATGTGGACGCACAACTCTGTGAAAACGACTGAAAACGCTAGTGTGGACGCGGAGACGACAACGCCATTTTCAAATCTATCCGGGCGAGTGTGAGCTTGTTGAGATGTGGCGCATTCACGTTTATCTGTGTTCATCTGACATGGTTCAGTTTCTGTGTGTAAAGAGCAGCATCATGAAAATCAGGAGCACGCATTAGATGACCTGCCAGTTAACATGTTTTATGAACAAATGAGCGAGCTACCTGATTAGCTCGTTAGTTAAAATCTCCCAGCATGCCATCGTGCTTCAGCTGTTGATTGTTAGGAGTGAGGTTTTGCCTGTGTTGAGTCAGTATCACACTCGGTATCTTTGGCCAAATGTAGCACTGCGAACAGGATGGGAAGTTACCACCCACCACACAAATGCTGGCTTTTTTTTTTTTCTTTATTTCCTCCCAGGGATCGTTGATTCATTTTTTCTTTGGCACGTAACCAGCCGATGTTCTAAAATAGACAGTGAAAGCTGCTGAGGCAGTTTTAGACTCACCAGCTAGTGTGAACTCATTCATAGAGTAAACACTGAAAATGAATCATGCTCTCAAACCCCCCCCCCCCCGGCCGCACCACAGTTTTTACAGGTGTGAAGAGGTGGAAGTTTGCTGTGTTTACAGGAAAATGAAGTAAATATAGGAAGATTTGTTATTTATTTATTGTTATTATTTCAGTTTGGGGTAACTTTACATGTATTTAAGGGGAATCCACACCGTTATTATTTATTTTGCTATTGGAATGTTACACAAGAAGGGAAAACTTGTCTCATCCCTCAGTCTCTGGTTTTCTTCTGAGTGCCCTTCTGTGAAGCGTGTGACCCTTGGCTGCTGTTAGCGTGAGTGTGGCGTAGCAGGGAGGGGGAAGTGATGCTGCTGACTCAGGTGCTGCCGATGCAGCGGTCTGCACCGGCGGGAGGAACCGAGCCAGCGACACGGGGTCGCTGCATCAAACTGTGTCTGTGAGGGAAACAGCTGAAAGTCGACACCACCGAGCCATGATGACAGCGATTTAAAAAAAAAAAAAAAAAAAAAAAAGGCTTCCTTTGTGCTCAGTCATATTCGTGCTGCATCATCCTTTCCTTTTCTTTCCCTTTGTTTATTATTTCTCTCTCTGTCTTTCTTTTATTGGCTAGGTGAGGGAAATTCGAAAACCTCCAGCGTGTACATCAACAGCAATCATCAGGTGGACGATGACGACTTCTACGACAAAAACCTGGCCTTGTTTGAGGTACAAAACATTTCAGCCACTCTTTCTAGTGGCTGTATTTGCTGCTTTCTTATAATGTATTCACTCTTATGGTTTTATTATACAGCACAGGGCTAAGAATAGAAAAGGATGGTGACTGTTTATTTGATGAATGTCTGCTAACTGGAGCCCAGAATAACCAGCATGTGGCTGGTGGGTGTAGATAATTTCAGGTTTTATAGCTTACAGAGTTCCTTCTTCTCTCTCCCACTTCTTTATCTACCGGTTCAGTATGCCTCTTTGCCTCCTCTTCTTTCATTCTGTCTGTTGCCTTTCTCCGGTTGTCATTTTATCTTTCTTTCACTTGTTCTCCTATCTTTACTTCATCTCTGCCTCACAGTAATTTATGCCTTTCCTCCTTTTTTTAAATTTGCCCCATCTTTACTCCATCTGTTTTAATCTCTTTCTCGCTCCACCATACTTCATTGTCTCCTCTTTTTGTTCGTCCTCTACCCACAGGAGGAGATGGACACTCGGCCGAAGGTGTCCTCTCTCCTCAGCCGCCTGGTCAACTACACCAACCTGACTCAGGGGGCCAAAGAGCATGAAGAGGCCGAGAGCATCGGCGAGAAAAAGAAACCCAGCAAGGTACAAACGAATAAACCTTGAAACACACGTAAACACAAGTGTGACCTCGTAAAACATTAAATCCCTTTAGTGTTTTAATGAGATTCACTGGATGGCGAGGCATGTTGGGCAATCTGCCCATATGGAGTGCACAATTCCAGCTGTACTTTGTCTGGCTGAACAATGATCTTTTACTGCAGTGTCATAACCAGGATGAGCCCTGGTTGTAGCAATGGTGTAGTAAGTACAAAGTTGATCTGGATGACAGTAACAATCCTCACATGGTCACTAGTTCATATGTTGCACCTGAAACAATAAAAATAAAGACATCCATTTGTTCATCAGTTTTTGAGGCCCTGTCCTAGAAAACTGACTCTTTCTGCCGCCCTCCTGACTCGCTGCCTCCAGCTGAAATTGCGTTTGGATGTAACCCTGGTGTGGAGCCCAATCCTTCCTGATAAGGCGCTGGCTGGCCCAGATAAGAACTGCCTGTCTGTTTTGGCGGTTTGAGAGTAATTGCACGTTTGCCGGATTGCTCGGACACATTTGCCAACAGACGGCAGGGAAAGTTAAACCAAAACATGTTTAATCCTCCCGTCTGGACCCCACCGTGTGTTCAGTACAAGCATCAACATAAGTCTGGTACAGCAGGGAGGAGCCGTGCAGTGATTTCAAGACCTTACCTGGAAAGATGACAGTGGAGCAGGGCTAGTTTAAAGACCAGCTTTAAGAGATTAATATTTGGATAAGAAAACATTTGAATGGAGAAGGAGCAGCGTTAAATCCCAACTGGACCAGAGTAGAAGTGATTCATGGGTTTCCATGTATGTGTGCTTCCTGCAAGCAGATGTACAAAATGTTAAAAACATGGGTTTCCTAAAACATGGGTTTTCGGACACTAGGGTCATTCCATATAAAATCAGACACATATGGGAATAAATATTTGCCATCTGCCCCGCCACTAAATGAGGCAATTTGACCATACCAGGAAAGTTGTCTGAGTCCGCAGAGTACATAAACATGGATTTGAGGGATTTTTTTGTTTGTTTGTTTTCCAGCAGTTTTGAACCATTTTTGAGCTAGCAGTAAGACATTTAGGCTCTGTTTAAAAGCTGCAACCAAATCCATTTTATACCCACTCCAGGTCTCATGATATACAGCTAGACTCTTGTTTTTGTACAACATGATGTTTTTTCTGAACTTTGTGTGTGAGTATCATGGCATAAATCATTTCTATAGGAAAACTTCTCCGGTTGACTGTCTGTAGAGTATTGGGCCCAGGCATTAGTACTGCTTTTTGGGTAAACCTTCAAAGTCCACATCACCAAGTGGGACAGGTGGCAGGTCAAAACATGTTGCAGTGTATGAAAGGTCTGCTTACAGCAGAATGTAGATCATTCAGAATGTAAGCTTATTGGCTAATTACAGTATCTAATATTAGCTTCCTCTTTCCTCTGATGAATCTAATGTTTTTAGCATTTGCTTGTGGGGCTTGAGCCTGTCCCATCTGTCGGAGGGCGTGAGAGGCTGTTAAGGGGCAAACACATTCACACCTACAGCTAATTTAGAATCACCAGTTAACCTAACATGGACTATGGGAGGAAGCTGGAGTACCCTGGGGGAGCCCACACAAATAAAGTTGTTGAAGAATGGCTAAAATGATGTTCATCGAAAGTCTGAATTAACCTTTAATGTAACATCAGTTTAATGTGTTTAGTTTCGTTTTATTTACAGATGAAGGTAGTATGATGGACTGAAATAAATGAACAAATTCCAAATGAGCACCTCAGTGTAACATTACGTGCTGTCTTTGGATTTCGTTTCTGCTTAAACCTTTTTTCTTCTGTGTAATCTTCCAGTCGCCACAGATGGGGACGCTGATGGGCGTGTACCTTCCTTGTCTGCAGAACATCTTCGGCGTCATCTTGTTCCTGCGGTTGACCTGGGTGGTGGGAACTGCCGGCGTGCTGCAGGCCTTCTGTATTGTTCTTATGTGCTGTTGCTGTGTGAGTATTGGAGTATTAGCAAGCAGCCCCAAGGAGACAAAAACAGGAAACCTTTCTAAAACACTGCCGTCTCTCCTCTCCAGACAATGTTGACCGCCATATCAATGAGTGCAATCGCAACCAATGGAGTCGTACCAGGTATTCCTTTATCTTTATGTTTCTTCCTTCATTCTGTGGACACAGTGGCCCAGAGATCCTTCCTTCTTGTCTTTCTGCTTCTTCCTCCTCATCTTCTTTACTTTTCCCTCCTTTCCTTCCCTTTATTTGTTCTTCTCTCTACTCTTTCCTCCCCTCCTCATTCTTCTTCTTCCATGTTTTTTTCCTTCCCATTTATCCACACTTAGAACCAGTATGAAGAGCACAATGGGTACTGTTAATCTATTAGATTAAGATTTACCCAAAGTGATTTACATAGATTAACTTTACATAATGAATGTAACTTATTTCTTAACTTCATATTATTCATCCTGTAATTTATTTACGCAAAGAAAGAAAATGCACTCTTTACAAAAAGCTATAAATCCAGCAGGGTGCTGAGTTTAGGGTCACCTCTGTGTTGTCTGCTTCAGTGTCTCTGAATTGAAGTGTATTTCCACAATAAATCACATTTTTATGTGGACACTTTGCAGTGGACTGAGTCTGGTGGCCTCTGTGGATGTTGTGTTGACTTTTGTAGTTTGTCTTTCCCGGTTGTCCTTCTCATTTTCCAGCTTTGGGCGCGCTGACGACGTTTTGCTAACGAGTGTTATTTCTGTGTCCCGTCTCTCCCTCTGTCTGCTCTCCCTCTCTGTCTGTGCCTTCATTAAAAACCTAGAATATTTATCTGCCATTGACCTTTTCTCTCGCCGAAATGCCTCGAGGCGAATATCCTGAGTGTCAGAGTAGTTTGATTAACTGACTTATTTTCCAACAAGCATGGCACAGTTTGATAATTGAATGTAGAACGAGAAAACCTCTGTAAAGTAGAAAATTAATCTAACAAGTTCTGACTCTCATCAGGCATTTTACCCCACGCTCTGTCTCACCAGCTTCCAGCTGTCATGCTTTCTATTCTCAGATGGTAGCGATTAAGTGTGTGTGTGTGTGTGTCTGTGTCTGTGTGTGGTTTACTGAGGTCAGGCTGAACAAGTAATAAAGTGTGTTTGGGTTCTCAAATACAGCTCAGCACTAAAAATCACTCAGCCTGTGCAGACATAGTGACCTGAAAGTCCAGCAGGTTTTGTGGCCTCGCTCAGGAACTTCTCACATTAAATATGTCTAAATCTACCACATTCATATTCAATTACATTTTTTTGTGACATCGACCCTGCTGTGTGTTCCTTTTTGTGTGATGTTCAATGCTGCTGTTTGGAAACCAAACACCGAATTATGCTCGCAGTCAGCAGAGTATTGGTATCTGCTCTTACTGCCTCATTTGTGTTATATGTGGTTCAAATGGTATCAGCAAATAGCCGCTGTTTGCCTTGCCACACTTGGAGTAGCAGTTGTGTAGGGGCAATGTTAATTTTACCGTAATGCGGGCTGGGCTGTGTTACCCGAGTGTTGGCTTATTCACGTACAGCCTGGTGCTTGATGTCAGAAGGTTGGATGCATTAAGCTCGACCTGGTCCAGCACTTGGAGTGAGCTGAGCAGCTGCTGCCGTGTGCATTTGCAGATGCCGTTTGAATGAAAGCCCGCTCTGTCTGTATTTGTGTCACATAGAACATTATGCTTACTTCTACAAGCATAGTATGACTCCTCTTTTCTCCCCTTTTGCCTCCCAACATCATAATGTTACTAACCATCCACCGCCTCCGCTCTTTCTCTTTCTTTGTCCACCCTTCTTTTCCCCCCTCCAATCTGTTTCTGTCTTCATCCCACTTTTTTCCATCCCTCTTTCTCCCTCTTCATTTCCACTTCCTCCAACCCTTACATACACCTTCCTCCTCCTGCTTCTTTCCTCCTCCTCCAGCGGGAGGTTCCTACTTCATGATCAGCCGCTCTTTGGGTCCAGAGTTTGGGGGGGCGGTAGGCCTGTGCTTCTACTTGGGCACAACCTTCGCTGGAGCCATGTACATCCTGGGAGCTGTCGAGATCCTTCTGGTGAGTTGCTTTGTTTGCTTTGTTGTTGTTCCAGTTAGTATCGTGTTCTCCAGACTTTCTTCTGGATGTAAAGGCTTACGTTGTGATCATTGAGTGACTCTATACCGATACGAGGTAGCAACGACTCATTGCCTTCACTATATGTGGACCTCACAAAACCCATAAGCTCAGTTATTTTAAATAAACATGTGACCTGAGTTAGGGACACAAAAGGAGGCTGACCAGTTTTATTGACAGGCTGATATTATTTATATGTGTCATCTGATTGGCTGATTTGCACTAAACACACTTATATTACTGAACCTTCAGATAAGTGAGGCCTGCTTCTTGCTCTCTTCCCTCTCCCTCTGACAGATGTACATTGCACCCAGAGCAGCGATCTTTGAAGGTGAAGGAGCAGCCATGTTGAACAACATGAGGATATACGGCTCCATCTTTCTCCTCTTCATGGCCTTGCTGGTTTTCGTGGGGGTCAAGTATGTGAACAAACTGGCCTCTGTCTTCTTGGCCTGTGTCATCATCTCCATTTTATCCATTTATGTCGGAGCGCTGGTTTCTGCCTTCAGCGTGCCGGATTTTCCGTGAGTCTTGATTATTTGGAGAAACACAGAGCTGACCGATCATTTATGCGTCACATTTTTGACTGACTGGGCTTTCATCCACAGCGTATGCATGCTGGGAAACAGAACTATCAACGCCCATGATGTTGTTGACAACCACTGTAGTAAAACTGTCCTGGTTAAAGTTCCAGCTGAGAAATTAGACAGCAACTTCACGATTAACGGTGGGTTCAGATTTCCTTCTTTCTGTTACGAGTCATGAGGAGTAAGAGTGTCTCTCTGAGTTACACCAGTGTTTTTCTGAAACAGTTTTTTTTTTTTTCTCTCTCTCTCTGATAGAAAACAGCACAGTGGGCCCCACTTTTGACCCCAGCCATGTCCCAGAGGTGATGGTGGAGAAGACCACACATCTTTGGAAGTTATTTTGCCATAACGCACAGCTCAACACCACCTGTGACGAATACTTCACTTCAAACAACTTCTCTGAGATTAAAGGGATCCCCGGACTGACTAGTGGGGCCATATCAGGTAGAGTGCATGCATGAGGAGTGCAGTGATTCTCTGAATGAGAGATCATATAAAATATGGACACGGCCAATGTGATATCATCCACCTGTTACGAAGCCAAGCTGAGTGTTTTACCATTGCCTCTTTGTTTGTTTGTTTTTTAAATCTGATGAGGGTGGTCATTAGCCAAGTCTGGCTGTGTCCATCTTCTTTTTAGTCTGTGGTCTCCATGGAAGTTCCAGGAAAGTCTGGGATTGCACTGTTAGTGTTGTTGGCTGAAAGCTAGAACCTCACTTATAGCTGACCAGTATGAAATTACTTATTTACTGAGTGTGCATTTAAAAAAATATAATCGATTAAAACTTTAAACCGTCACATTTAAACAGGCGTTAAATTGTTGTGCTAATGTTGTTTTTGCTAAGTGACTGTAAGAAGGATAAGTAACCAGTATCTCTCCCTCTGGCTCAAAATGTATTCTTGATTCTTCCTGATTAAAAGAGGAAGAACTTAGTATTGATGTTTTCCCTTGTAGCTATTAACTTAGCTTGAGCAGCTGAATGACGGAATAACAGGAGTAAAATAAATATGGGCTCAAATTGTGGTCATAAATATTTTGTACTTGTAAATCAGGGTGTGTGTGTGTGTGTGTGTGTGTGTGTGTGTGTGTGTGTGTGTGCATTCAAGTTACAAGTACGAATTTTGACCCGGTTTTTCTTCCTTTCATCTGATTGGCCAATGTTATGTCAATCACAAATTTAACTATCCAATCAGAGAACAGGTGGGTTTGGCTATTGGAGGGGTGCTTTATGGAGTCCACACACAAATCTTTTTTTACACATACAAATCGTGATTTACAAGTACAAAATATTTATGACCACAATTTGAGCCCATAAATAAATCCTGACATACTGTGCTCTGTAACAGTAATGGACCTCAGCTGGCCTGGTGCAGCAGAATGCTTTAAAAGCAATCTGGTCTGAAGTTATGTTGGTGCTTTAAGGAGAAAGATAAGAAATCCAGTTTTTATCCCCCAATATGTGAACACGCCAAACATCTTAGATGAATAAAATGAACATAATATCACAGACAGGACAGAATTTCTAGGTAGAGCTGAGAGGCAGAAGGCTTCACAGCTCACAGAAATGAGAATTTGAAGGTCCAAGTCTGAGGCCATGGCCCTCAGGTGGAAAAGAGTGGAGTGGTCACCCCAGGTCAAGGACGAGTCCCTCCACTGCCCCAAGTGGAGGAGTTTAAGTAATTTGGGGGTCTTGTTCACGAATGAGGGGAGAGGGAGATCGACAAATGAACCACATCACTGCACTGCTCTGTTGTAGGAAAGAGAGAACTCTATGTAAACGTGAAGCTGACAGTTTACTGGTCAATCTTTGACTCTCTATCTTAGAGAAAGGGTGAAGAGTCCAGTGATGGAAGAGGGGCTCAGAGTAGAGCCACTACTACTCCTCATTGAAAGAATCCAGCTGAGGTGGTTCAGGCATCTCACTAAGATGCCTCCTGGCTGAGGTGTTTTGGGCTCGTCATACCGGAATGAGGCTCCGGGGCAGACCCAGGGCATGCTGGAGAGATTACATCTCAGCTGGCCTGAGAATGCCTCAATGTCCCCCTGGATAAGGTGGAGAAGTGGCTATGGAGAGGGAGGTTTGGACTTCTTGGCTAGGGCTGTTGCCCCTACAACTGAGCCCTGGATAAGCAGCAGTTGGAGGATGTTTTATCAAAGGAGACGGAGGCAGATATTATAGCAGCTTACTAATGCTACACTAATTAGGGCCTCTAAATCTAAATAAATGTGAATGTGTAGGTGAATGTTTATCCTCTGCCAATGTCAATGACTGATCTTACATGGGTTTTTTTTTCTCCCTCTTAACAGAGAACCTGTGGAGTACATACCTCCACAAAGGGGATGTTTTGGAGAAAAGATCCCTCCACACCTCTCAAGTTGCACACCCAGCCTCTGATCGCTATCCGTACGTGTTTGCTGACATCACCACCTCCTTCACAGTGCTCGTGGGCATCTTCTTCCCCTCGGTCACAGGTACAGACGCCCCTAAAATACTAACTGGGCTCCATTCAGTGTTAATTCAGAAATATAAGCATATAAGAAATTTAAACCTAATATTGGCTTGGTTCAGTGATGAAAACGGATCATTGACAGGAAAAGCGCTGTAGGCGTGATATTGATTCCCGCTCACGGTGCAGCTGCTGATTCAGGATCAAACCTGTCAGGCATCTATTCTTGGATTTCTGTTTGTGTCTGTGCAGTTGGCTTTATTTTCACTTTTTAGCTTGAAAACACTTTAAAAAAGAAAAAATATGGAGATGGATTCTCTTTGATTTGAAATATTGATCACACATTTCACTCATGAGGGTGTTTATTAAAAAACTGTGGTATATTCAGTGTAACATTAAAGTTGATATTTTAAGCACAAAGCTGTTGAGTTATCACTTATCTCCTCTTCCTTTGAATGATTTTGTTTCTCAGGAATCATGGCCGGCTCCAACCGGTCGGGGGATTTAAAAGATGCTCAGCGCTCCATCCCCATCGGAACCATCCTCGCCATCCTCACCACCTCTTTAGTCTGTATCCTTTCATCTGACAATTTGATTGAACTTTCATGCACTCAAATTCAAAAGCAACTCAAAGCACAATTTAAGATGCTACAACACAATTCTGAAGTTTTTAACCTAAATGCTGATCATGGAAATATTTAATGAGAATAATGTTGTGTTGTTAGTGGATTAAGTCTGTCCACCTGTTTTATTTTCACGCTGTCTGTCCATCCTTACATCCATCTGAGAATACCTTGAATTGTGTTTTTTGTTTTTTAAAAGGTGGACTGATTGAAATTTGCTAATCCAAGGTTAAGATCAAGGTCAAAGGTCGAAAGTTCACCTTTAGTTTGCTCACCATTCTCGCTGTTACCCCACTAGAGCACTTCACCCTTAGACTGCAGCCTTACTTGTTGTTCCTAAAGTATTTAAAGGTAGAATGGGAGGCAGAGGCTTCAGTGTCAGGCCTCTCTTCTATGGAACCAGCTTCCAGTTTTGATCCAGGAGACAGACACTATCTCTGCTTTTAAAACTTAAAACCTTTCTTTTTGAAAATAAAACAATTATAATTAAAAAGAATTATAGTTGGGGTTGGATCAGGTGACTCTGAATCCTCCCTTAGTTACTCTGTAATAGTCCTAGGCTGTTGTGAGCTTCCCGTGACGCACTCAGTGTTTCTTCTTCACTCATCTTTTTCACTCTGAGTGTTGGCACATGACTCGGCATTTAATTATTAGTTACTGTTAATCTCTGGCTCTCTTCCACAGCGTGTTTTTTGTCCTGTCTTCATCCCCTCAACTGGTCGTGTCTGAGGGTGAGGTGGAGATTTCTTCCTGTTAAAAGGGAGTTTTTCCTTCCTACTGTCCTCAGGTTCTTGTTTATAGGGGGGCATCTGTGCTACTGTAGGGTCTTTATATTACAATATAAAGCACCTTGAGGCGAGTGCTGTTGTGATTTATGTGGAGAGTCCACAGAGACTGGATGGCGTATCTCGACCGGGCAGTGGAGGCGTATGACTGAGAGGCAGTTCTTCGAATTTTCTCAGCACAGTCCGATTTTCGTGGCACTGAAAGTACTTTGTATTGTTTTGTTTTGTTTTTTTCCTGACCTGCTGTTCATCCAGATCTGAGCAATGTCGTGTTGTTTGGAGCCTGCATCGAGGGGGTGGTCCTCAGAGACAAGTCAGTACACCTGCTCTTGTGTTTGTATTTGCATGTGTTGTGTTGTATGTGAGGCAGAAGGACTTTGATGCTTAAACTACTTCATGTGTTGTTACTTCTGCAGGTTTGGAGATTCAGTTAAAGGCAATCTGGTGGTGGGGACTTTGGCTTGGCCCTCGCCGTGGGTCATTGTGATCGGGTCCTTCTTCTCCACATGTGGCGCGGGCCTCCAGTCTTTGACTGGCGCTCCACGACTCCTGCAGGCCATCGCCAAAGACAACATCATCCCCTTCCTCCGGGTTAGAGCTGCTAGTTTTCAGTTTAATTACAGGGACTGTCCAAGCACTTCTCCTTTATTCTTGTTGTGCTCAGGATTAACTTAATGATGCTGTATGAAGCAGAAATCCCTACTGATGTTGAATTACTGATGTATTTATGCTGCATACTTCAGTTCTTTCCACTTGCATACAGAAACATCTTGCAGCAGGGGAAGACAGTGTGCAAATACCTTGATGGAACTGTGGTGCTTTAAAATGCTTTAAAGTGATGGTGTTTTATGTTTTCTGTTTATTTATTTAGGTAGTTTGAGTGTAATTTGTAGTTACCTGGAGATTCTGTATTCTCTCCAATTCCTGCCTTTCACCGAAGCTTTTGATTATTTCTTTGATTCTCAGTGCTCAGGCTATTGCCTCCTTCCACTCTCTATGTAATAACAACCCTCAGATTTTATTTTTTCATTTGCAGTACTTGCCATTTCCTTAAACATAGTGTGATTTGCTGGGTCTGTGTGTGTATATTTGAACTCTGTGTGTTTCTGGCAGGTCTTTGGCCACGGGAAAGCTAACGGGGAACCTACGTGGGCTCTGCTGCTGACAGCTCTGATAGCTGAGCTGGGGGTTCTCATCGCATCTCTGGACATGGTGGCTCCTATTCTGACAATGTAAGATGCAGTTATGTTACATGTGTGTGCATGTGCACATTTAGTCTGCCTTCATCACCTCAGTTTGAATCTCCAACCCTCTTTCCAGGTTCTTCCTTATGTGTTACCTGTTTGTGAACCTGGCCTGTGCCCTTCAGACCCTCCTGAGGACACCCAACTGGAGGCCTCGCTTCTCATACTACCACTGGTACTACCAAAGACTCACTCACTCACTCACTCTCTCTCTCGCTCCCCCCCCCCCACCCTGACGTCTGCTCTGCTCATCTGTCCAGGAGCTTGTCCTTT
Organism: Rhamphochromis sp. 'chilingali'; assembly: GCF_963969265.1. NCBI lineage: Eukaryota > Metazoa > Chordata > Actinopteri > Cichliformes > Cichlidae > Rhamphochromis > Rhamphochromis sp. 'chilingali'. The sequence goes on along the minus strand of NC_137929.1, from coordinate 41,877,773 downwards.
CTGGGGATGACTTTCTGCCTGGCGCTCATGTTCATATCCTCTTGGTACTACGCAATCGTTGCCATGGTGATTGCCGGGATGATCTACAAGTACATTGAGTATCAAGGGTATGTTGCCATGGAGATGTACTCCCTCTACATGATTGTGCATGTACAGACTGGTGTGTAAACATGTCTGTTTCGTGTTAACATGTTTATTTTATTTTCAGGGGAACAGAAGAGTGTACAGTGTATACTGTTTGTGAATAAATAAATATACCTGTATGTTCTCTTATATTTTCTGGGTGTGGTTGTGTATCAGGGCAGAGAAGGAGTGGGGAGATGGGATCCGTGGTCTGTCACTCAGCGCTGCCCGTTATGCTCTGCTGAGGCTGGAAGAAGGACCACCGCATACTAAAAACTGGAGGTATTGAAATGTCTCACAAACACAGGATGCAAGTTGACCTGTTAGAAGTTGATGAACTGTTTGCACTTAAGTTTGCGTGCAGTGCTGGGAGTAAAGCTGCAAGACATCATCAGAATCTGCGTCACATTTAGCATTATAAACAAGAATCTGATGATTTTAATGTGCCAAGTCTCTTTTGGTGTGCAGTACTAGGTATAGCAGATCAGTAAATTAAACACTGCAGGTCACTACTGTCACTTTCAAACAGATCTGGGAGAGCTCCAGGTTGCTGGACACTGGTTTTCTTTCACAAATAAATTGAATTTCAGTTTGTTGCTATGTAATTACATTTTGACATGTTAGCCAGCCATGGGGCCTCCGTGTGACTTTGTTGGGTCTCTTTATGTGCTTCAAATGATGCTGACTGAGCTGAACTAACTGCATCAAGACAGGAGGACAGGGGGTGAGCGAACTCTGAAAATGAGTTGCCTCATAGTGGTGCTTTGGTTTCACAACTGGGGAGATGCACATCAGGCTAAATGAAAGGCCTCTTTATTACCCTTTCCAGCGCTTCCATCATGTCTCACAGTCCTCAGCTGATGTTTATCAAGTTAGCATTGAATTATAGATGACCAATTCTCCATTTACTTTTATTTTGTTTATCTGAGCACTTGGCTGTGACGTTTTCAAAACCCATTCAAAAATGTAGACAGCATAAAGACAGACAATCTGAGGCTCTGCTGTCACTAATATTTAGGAATAATCCACTAACGCACACATGCTCTTGTTCATCGCCTTGTCTGTCCGTGTCCAGGCCTCAGCTTTTGGTGTTACTAAAACTGGACGAAGACGCCCACGTCAAGTCTCCTCGGCTCCTGACGTTTGCCAGCCAGCTAAAGGCGGGAAAAGGCCTGACCATTGTTGGCACTGTTGTCCCCGGGAACTACCTGCAGAGCTATGGAGAGGCGCTCGCTGCTGAGCAGGTAGGGCCGTTTGTTATTGATGGGTGGAAATGTATTTGCTTTCAGATAATGTGGAGTTGGACCTTTTATCCTTCTTTCCTCAGACTCTGAAGCACCTGATGGATAAGGAGCGCGTGAAGGGCTTCTGCCAGTGCATCGTGGCTCAAAAGCCACGTGATGGGATCAGCCACATGATCCAGTCAAGTGGCCTGGGAGGAATGAAACCCAACACTGTGGTGATGGGCTGGCCTCACGCCTGGAGGCAAAGCGAGGACCCACAGTCCTGGAAGACCTTCATCAGTGAGTCAAGAGAGGACAGCAAAGCGGTTAATGGGGTTGTTTCAGAGTTAACAAGCTAACGACGCCCTCTTTCCTCCTTTCAGACACAGTGCGGGTGACCACAGCGGCCCACCTTGCGCTTCTGGTGCCCAAAAACATCTCCCTGTTCCCTAGCAACTCCGAGCCCTGCACAGAGGGCTACATCGATGTGTGGTGGATCGTCCATGACGGCGGGATGCTGATGCTTCTGCCTTTCCTCCTGCGACAACACAAGGCAAGAAAACAAAGTGTTGATCTTAAACTCTAACAAAGCCTTTAAAGTTTCCGCTGAACCCTCTGCTCTGTCTCTGCCCAGGTGTGGCGCAAGTGTTCAATGCGAATCTTCACAGTGGCCCAGATGGAGGATAATTCCATCCAGATGAAGAAGGATTTGTTAACCTTCACCTATCAGCTACGCATCGATGCTGAGGTGGAAGTAGTGGAGATGGTACGCATCGTTGCACCCCTAATAAAAATAATATATATATATACATATTACCGGGTCTGACCACTTGCACTTTGACTGAAATATTCACCTTTAATGGCTGCACTGGTTCGCCAGCTGAAACATGTAGATGCATAATTTTTTACAGCCTTTAAGATCGTATTTATGTTGTTGTTGAATCACAGATTTTTACATAAAAAATAAACAGGTAATACTTTCATTTTCTTGACTAAAGAGATTCTACTGTGATGATTAAGCCTATGAGCAGGAGGTGTCTCTCTCTGCACTTCAGAGTACACCAGAGTTTTGTGTTGAGGCCTCTGGTGGATTGAATTCTTTAAACATGAAAACAGACAGAAGGAACCTGCTTTAAATCCCTTCGGGCACTCCCCCTTTCTTCTGCAGTGCAAAGACATGCGTGTAATGTTAATTCTGAACTGGATGAAGTTCTTAAAGTGCATAAACTGAACCACTGTGTGAATATAAGGTTAAATGTGGACCTAAGATCTCAGTAAAATATAAATTCCAGTCTGATTTCCACTAATCTCTACAACAGCTGTTTTCTCACCTCTTCTGAGCATGTCCATGTACCTCTTCTCAGCACGACAGTGACATCAGTGCATATACCTATGAGAGGACGCTGATGATGGAGCAGAGGTGTCAGATGCTCAGACAGATGCGACTGTCTAAATCTGATCGGGACAGAGAGGTAGGTGTGGAAAGCTTACAGCGGGGTTTTGTGTGGTGTGAAAAATGCCCGCAGGTTTGTGTAGGGTTGATTAGGAGTTTGAAACTTTATGCAAGCTGGGTCTTAACAAGCATTTGTCCACCACTTTCACCAGGAGAGCCCTAGCAGTAGCAGCAACAATGGTAGGCCAGAGGCAGGTGGAGCTACAAGGTCTCAGGTGAGGTTAGAGGTCAAGGTCAGCTGTGAGTTCAGGAGTTTAAGGAAATATAAAAAATAATATTTTTTGTTCTGCAAAAATAAGCTGGAACAAAGTGGAGATCAGGTTCCCAGTACAGACGCCATGTTTTGTCTTTGAGGTCACCGTTTTCTTCCAGATTAAATTAGATTTAAGGAGAAAGAGCTCAGTGTTAAGGTCCAAAGGTTGCTAAAGAAACTAAAGTGCAGTGTACTGAGGTGATAGCAAAGAAATCCTGGTGGGTAACACTCATGGTAAGGGACACGGGCTACTGACAAAAAAAAGCACTGCAGACGGTAACTTGCATTGAGATGTTTGTTAAACGTTCATGTCGCCTCCTTTTGCCTCTCATCTCCTCAGAGGGTACGCTGGAGTTTTGATGATGTAAGTTTGCGCAGTAGAGAAGCAACAGCTGTCTGAAGTAGAGCAGATTAGACTCTGTAGAGTAGCCTGCAGTCAGGACACGCTGTCAAAGTAAAGAGTGAAACCCTCTGAACAGCTGTGAGTGCAGCTGAGCCCTTCAGATGAAGAGTTGAGAGGGAAAAAAGCGATGTGGTCACCGTGACGTCAGCCGTCGGTTTGTGAAGTGTCTTCACGAAGCTGGGACTGAAACTGCAAGCATACGCTCCTCTCACGCTCTTAGAAACAAAATTTACACAGTGAGCTGAACTCAGGGTCAGGAGGTGTCGCCCCCTGCTGGCATTTAAGGAAAACAAATCATATATTAGAAATGTGAGCTGTGACTTCTCTTTTCAGACCAGAGGAGTAACTTACAGTGGGGCAAAAAAGTATTTAGTCAGCCACCGATTGTGCAAGTTCCCCCACTTAAAATGATGACAGAGGTCAGTAATTTGCACCAGAGGTACACTTCAACTGTGAGAGACAGAATGTGGAAAAAAAAATCCATGAATTCACATGGTAGGATTTGTAAAGAATTTATTCGTAAATCAGGGTGGAAAATAAGTATTTGGTCACCTCAAACAAGGAAAATCTCTGGCTCTCACAGACCTGTAACGTCTTCTGTAAGAAGCTTTTCTGTCCCCCACTCGTTACCTGTATGAATGGCACCTGTTTGAACTCATCATCTGTATAAAAGACACCTGTCCACAGCCTCAAACAGTCAGACTCCAAACTCCGCCATGGCCAAGACCAAAGAGCTTTCGAAGGACACCAGGAAAAGTATTGTAGACCTGCACCAGACTGGGAAGAGTGAATCTACAATAGGCAAGCAGCTTGGTGTGAAAAAATCAACTGTGGGAGCAATCATCAGAAAATGGAAGACATACAAGACCACTGATAATCTCCCTCGATCTGGGGCTCCACGCAAGATCTCATCCCGTGGGGTCAAAATGATCATGAGAACGGTGAGCAAAGATCCCAGAACCACACGGGGGGACCTGGTGAATGACCTGCAGAGAGCTGGGACCAAAGTAACAAAGGTCACCATCAGTAACACACTACAACGGCAGGGAATCAAATCCCGCAGTGCCAGACGTGTTCCGCTGCTGAAGCCAGTGCATGTCCAGGCCCGTCTGAAGTTTGCCAGAGAGCACATGGATGATACAGCAGAGGATTGGGAGAATGTCATGTGGTCAGATGAAACCAAAGTAGAACTTTTTGGTATAAACTCAACTCGTCGTGTTTGGAGGAAGAAGAATACTGAGTTGCATCCCAAGAACACCATACCCACTGTGAAGCATGGGGGTGGAAACATCATGCTATGGGGCTGTTTTTCTGCCAAGGGGACAGGACGACTGATCCGTGTTAAGGACAGAATGAATGGGGCCATGTATCGTGAGATTTTGAGCCAAAACCTCCTTCCATCAGTGAGAACTTTGAAGATGAAACGAGGCTGGGTCTTCCAACATGACAATGACCCAAAACACACTGCCCGGGCAACAAAGGAGTGGCTCCGTAAGAAGCATTTGAAAGTCCTGGAGTGGCCTAGCCAGTCTCCAGACCTCAACCCCATAGAAAATCTGTGGCGGGAGTTGAAAGTCCGTGTTGCTCGGCGACAGCCCCAAAACATCACTGCTCTCGAGAAGATCTGCATGGAGGAATGGGCCAAAATACCAGCTACTGTGTGTGCAAACCTGGTAAAGACCTATAGTAAACGTTTGACCTCTGTTATTGCCAACAAAGGTTATGTTACAAAGTATTGAGTTGTATTTTTGTTATTGACCAAATACTTATTTGCCACCCTGATTTACGAATAAATTCTTTACAAATCCTACCATGTGGATTCATGGATTTTTTTTTCACATTCTGTCTCTCACAGTTGAAGTGTACCTCTGGTGCAAATTACTGACCTCTGTCATCATTTTAAGTGGGGGAACTTGCACAATCGGTGGCTGACTAAATACTTTTTTGCCCCACTGTAAATGTACACCAGCACTGTCACATTCACATGGAGCAGCTTTAATGTAACTGCAGCTTTAATTTTTGAAGCCTGTGCCTCCTAAAAACACTTCCATTACATGTGATGTTATCATAATGTTTGGTGTTGTCTAGCGTTGATGCAGCAGTCCAGCATGATTTTCCTCTATGGGGAGACACAATAAAATATGATCTTAATAATTACAGGATGGTGGGGTGAACTTTTTCCAGGGTTCTTCATTGGGGTGTGTCAGGGAAAAGTTTGAAAACCCCTGCTTTAAATAAAACACTGAATTGTTACAGAGTGAATCCTTTGACCTCCCTAATGTAGATCAAATCCACATTTATTTCACTGTCAGTCCAGTTCTTTATCTGAAGGGTTCAGTTAATGCTAACATGTGTCAGATGCTTCTTCCTTTAACTTTTCTGTCATCTTTGTTTCCCTCTACCCTTCACACTCATTCTCATTTCAGATTTTCAGAAGCTTTTTGTCTCGGGCCTTTTTTATTTACTGCCGTGTCCCTGTAGTTGTGCTTCAGTGCCCACCAGAGTAGATGCAGGCTGTGTTTGATTTTGGGGAGTTAGGTGACCTTGTGTTTTCTGTAGGCGTATCTTTCCCCCAGGTACAAAAGTCCTGGACCCTTCACGCCAAACACCTCCAGAGGAGACAGAGACAGACAGGTACAGAGAGACGGAGAGAGGCAGGAGTCAGGAATGACTGTAGAAAAGAGAGGTTTGCCAATGAGGTGGAAGAAAAGGCTGGAAAAAGAGATGAGAGAGAGCGTGTTTGTGTGTTTTCACACGCCAGGCCCAGCTGGTGAAGGATCGTAACTCCATGCTGCGTCTGACGAGCATCGGCTCAGACGACGAAGATGACACAGACGGCGGCGAGCGAGACCGGGCGGCGAGCGGCGGCGGCGGCGGCAGCTCTGAGCACCACCGCCGCATTCAGATGACCTGGACCAAAGAGAAGACCACACAATACAGAGCGACGCACTCGGGCTGCTCCACCCCCGAGGGCTTCAGGGACATGCTGAGCATCAGGCCGTGAGCAGACACAGCAGGTTTCTCTGTGACACTGAGATCCGCGCTAACCAGGTCCTTTAACGCATCTCATTTTTCCTCCAGGGACCACTCCAACGTCAGGCGAATGCACACTGCCGTCAAACTCAACGAGGTCATCGTCAACAGATCCCACGACGCCCGGATCGTCCTGCTCAACATGCCTGGACCTCCCAGGAACACCGAAGGAGATGAGAACTGTATCCTTAACCCCGAGTCTGCACCAAATTAAATGTTAGGCGCTTGTTTTTGCAGTCACTGAGTGTACTTTTGTTACAGCAGACACCTTTATGATGGCTTAAACAGGGTTTAAAAAATTAATTACAAAATCACTAAAGCCTTAAAGACGAAAGGAAATTTAGTTAAATTTTGCTTACTAACATGATTATTAAAACGTATAAGCTTTTCATTTATTTAAAAGAATTCATTTATATTATCAAAGTAACATAGTATGAGAAGTTCGTTAATTCAGTGAGCAGACATGGAGTTCCTGGAGGTCCTGACAGAAGGATTGGAGCGTGTGCTGTTGGTGAGAGGCGGAGGAAGTGAAGTCATCACCATCTACTCCTGATTAGACAAACACAGGAAGCCAGCATCAAGCAAGCAGCCAGTCGTGCAGGAGAGAGCAGAGTGAAGACGATGGGATCTGGGAACCTGAAAAAGAGCGATTGTCGATTGTCACACTTCCCTGGCTGGTTTCCATCCCACATGCTGTCCAAGCTACAAAAATGCCAACACAATTCCAACAAGGAGCTGTGTGTGTGTGTGTGTGTGTGTGTGTGTGTGTGTGTGTGTGTGTGTGTGTTTATGTTTGACTCACCCACCCGAGGGTCCTCTGACTCGATGAGGAAGGGAGCACTGTGGTGTTAGGAGCGATTGCGTTTGGAGGGGCGGACCACAGAGGCTAACGGTGAGAGGCTGCGGAGCGGCCGACCCGCTGATGAGACTCAGGGTTGCTTTTTGTACAGAATGTAATTTGGAAGCAGACAGCAGTTTTCTGTCAGAATCAAGTATGGTTTTCTTTTTGTTGCTTCTCACAAACACATCTGTTTACTCTTACCAGCGTATCGGTACTCTTTATTTTCATATCCAGGAGTATTTGCACACAACTGACGAGAATCTGCTTTATTAAGACGCACTGACAAGGATTTATTTTTTGATTTTCGCTGCTACTACTTAGAATTTAGTCACAACAGCCTTTAACATAAAAATGTTGGGTGTTTAAAATTCAGACATCTTACCTCAAAAATGAATTTATTCATATCAGATGAATATTTTAATAAATACAGCATATTAAGACAGAATTTCAGGCTATATATATAAAATTTAAATGGATAAGTAGAAATTCTGATAAGGTCTATTTTATTGGCATTCAGCAGGACTATGTTGTGTAAAAAATTGATAACACCTGAGTTTTATTTACATTTTTAAAAATCAAATAAAAATTCAAAGGTACTTTTTGTAAATTCCTGTATTTTAAAAAATAGTTTGAAACATCAAAAATTAACTAAAGTGACAGCCACGCAGGCCTTGTGTTGCAGGGTCAGTGTAACCTTTATTAATTATTACTATTATTATTATTATTTCTTTTTACTGTGGCGCCAGGCCAAAGGCAATGCACGTTGAGGAAGAGGGGGTGGGACTAAAAATCAAAGCGGCACCTACCTGCAAACATCCCACTGGTGAAGTGCTGCCCCCTGGTGGTAAGTTTTAGCTCATTTTTGCAGAGGGTAATTACAAGAATTCCCCCTTCAGAACTTCCATAATTAGAAGAAAACCTGTCAGAGCTCAGTTTAAAATCACAAGGTTTATTCCGGAAACCCATCAAACCTTGCTGATACAGCAGTGTCCACTTCTTCTTTTTTTTTCTTTTTTTTTTTTTTAATTGCTTAAAGAGGATTTCGGTCTTTTGCACCACATTCAAGGTTCAAGGGTTCAACACATTCACAGCTGTGGATGCGACACCAAAATGAAACCAGTGCAAAGGAAATGGTCAGAGGTTTTCTCTCTGCTCTCTCGTTTTCTCTCAGGCCCACGCTGGACTGCACCTGAATAGTTAGTAAGTTATTCGACGTTAGCGTAGAGTTCAGTTTAGAGATGGGGGGGGCTGGGGACAGTTTTTGGTTGTTGCCATAACGACCTTGTAAAGGGAAACAGTATTGTGGAGACACTGGACCATCGTGGAGAGGACCACCACACTTCATGTGTATACATTTTTGTGTGTGTGTGTGTGTGTGTGTGTGTGAGTGTGAGAGAGAGAGAGAGAGAGAATGTGGGCTCACAAGCTACAATGAGGAGCTCTGAACTGCAGGTGTTTGATTCCACTCTAACGCTTTCTTTTTTCTTTTTTACAGTGTTACCATGCAGGGTTGTTCTCTGTTCATTGTTATTTCCTAAACATTGTTTTGTTTTGTTTTTTTCTTGCTTGTACATAAAAATGAAAAATCCCAAGTTTTATCTTTTTTTTAATTACATTAATATAAAAAGGAATAAAAAAAACTTTGCTTGGAAAAAAAATGGGAATAAATAAAACAGTTTTGAAAAAAAAAATGCACAAACTGTGATCTGTGTTTTATTGTATATATTTGATGATTGATAGTGTAGGTGGTTGGATTATTTTGCCTGTTTATAGACAGACACATTTATCAAATCTTTTTTATGTTTTGACTTTTTAACCGTAGACATTTCAGTGGACTTTAACAAGAACAGCTGAGCAGATGATTTTAAATTGATTAAACTGAAATGAAGATCTGTTTGTCCAAAGAAAAAATTATTTGGACATAAGCTGCTTTCTTTTTGCTCATTTTCAGTCACATCCTTGTACTGGACTATTTTCAGTGGAATGTTTATCACTCCACAAAACACTCACCTATGAATGATTCAAGCCAAAAAAGCCACCTAACTAAAGGGATGAACTAGTGTATCTACTGACTACCTGTCAAAAAACGCATCACTGGTTTTCATTTTTTCAGCCAAATCAGTTTAATAATACCAAATTTAACAGTTTGACATGTTTTTTTTAAACTATACAACTTGTACAAAACTACAACTGGGCGTGAATGATATATTTAAATAGGCTGAGTGTAGTGCAACCAGCATGAACCAGTGCAAACTGGATAGTGCAATGTGCATATGACCTGAATGACATAACAGTGGGTTAGTGTTCAACAGAGTGACAGCCCGGGGCAAGAAAGTCTGTGGCGGCTGGTTTTAGTAAAGAGCTCTGTAGCACCTGGCTAAGGGCAGCAGCTTGAACAGTTTGTGTCCGGGATGTGAGTGGTCTGCAGAGATCTGGACATACCCTGCAGTGTACCCCAAAAAGAATCTGAGGAAACTGGACAAGTGAATAAAAATGCCCTAAAATACTCCAACAAAGACCTGACAGATGCATCTGAACCTTCAGCTGATGCATGTACTGTTAACTGAAGATTCATTAAGTTGTCAAGAGGCCATTATTAGGAAAGGAAATGGGGAAAAGGCTGAGCTATTCCAAATTACACCAGAACTAACTTAAATTCAGTGACAACAGGATTTATGGAGTGATGAATCCAAATGTAAAATTTGTGGTTCAAATTGTCAAAATGTACAGAAGAACTCAGGAGAGAGGCCCATTGGTCTACAGCACAGGTGTTGAACTCCAGGCCTCAAGGGCCGGTCTCCTGCAGGTTTTAAATGTGTCTTTGATCCAATCCAAGAAACCTTGTCTAGGAGTTCAGGCTGTACTGAGGAATAAAGACAAATATTGACTTTCAAGCTCATTAAAATGATACAAACACTGTTTTTGCCTTATAAACTACTTTTCCGTGACCCAATTTCGTTTTTTAAACGAATAAAAAAACATAGCTCCTTTTTAGAACTTCCTTTTAATTGCTTTTCTGTTATCAATGCTATAAATTTCTACGTCTTATTTTGAAAGCCAAGCTTCCAACTTGTGCTTGCTGAGGTCACGTGATTCTGCACGTACAATCCGGAAGCCGGTGCCATGTTGTGATATTTGAGGAAATCACTTCTGGGTGAAGTTCCCTGGCAAAAGTGGGATTAAAAACAAACAAACAAACACAGTTAAACAGGTTTCGGGGTGAGCATGGAGGTAAGAGTGGCTGGTGTTAACAAAATAAACTGCTGCGCACGCACACAAGATGACAAAATATAGCACGCGCAGTCTGGCTGTCAGACATCATTGGCGGCCTGCTGTACGCGCTGACCTCACTGATCATTGTTCCTCTGTTCACGGATTTCACGTTAACTTCTGCTAACATGTTCAGCATCGTTTTAACCCAGCTGTCTGTCCGAGCAGGCGGACCTGAGGCAGTCTCAGTGTTAGTGAACTTTAATCGGTTTAAACAACAAAAAAATATGCAGCTCGTGTATCCAGGAAGGAGCCACAGGATAGCAGTTAAATCAGCTGAAGGAGACTGTTAAACGCCAACAAACAGTCTAACATCCCCATCCAGTAAGAACCAGCCTAATGTGGGGTGTTAGTCCATGTCAGACAGGAAACTTTCTGTTAAAGGACTTAATTTAGATAACATACGAGTGCTAACCGGGTTAATTGATGCCGAACAGCAGTAGCAGCCAGCTTCCCTTTAAACCTTTCAAAATAAAGGAGACATTACTGCAGCATAATATTAATTCTCTACAATCTAGACATGTTATATCAGGTGTATTAAACATAAGGGCCGGGAACCATAATCAGCCCGACAAAGACTCCAGTCCAGGCCACTGGAATGCTGTGGAGAATTTGAAGGAGAGAATAGATTTGAAACTTTCAGTGATATTCTCACAAGTTTTCTAGCTTTTCCTATTGATATTCATGCTACACCAAATAATTACCCAAGAGATAAACAATTAAATGACATAAAAGTTTTTTTTTCAATATCTACTGTAGAAATATTCTGTTTTAGGAAAAAAGAAGTCATTAAAAATACTATACTGTTTGGGCAATTAGCTACCAGAAGTTGTTCTGTTATTGTGCACATTTATCACATAGAAAAACTATAACATATTCTTGCACTTGCACTTGTTTTTCTTATATTTAGATATGCCAGGGATTAAATGTGAAGTTAAACATCTTGCTGTTCTGGCCCACTTAAGATCAGAATTGGCTTTATGTGGCCCATGATGTCAAATTAGTTTGACATCCTTGTCTTAGATACCATAAGCAAAAAAAGCATACTTTAAAATGAAGGTAAACGTGATGCACGGAGCACTGTATAGTTAGTAGTACTGTAGTACTGTGTAAACGTTTTCAGTTGACCTTTCGAAATAAGATGTAGTTACTGTTTGCCATAGAAATGTTTTTATGTATAGGGTTTTCGATTTATAAGGGGAGGTAAATCAAAAACCTGGAACAAGCCAGTCGAATTCCAGTGCCTGTACTGCATTAGGAAGTCAGGAGTGGTAGAGAAGTATGTGAGGGCGGTGCAGAATGTGTTTGAGGACAGTGAGACATTATTAAGGTGCAAGTCTCTTGATACTCGCAAGGGTGATGGACAGGCTGACAGATGAGGTCAGGCAGGAGGTGGTAGTCTGTCCCAGACAACGTGATCTATGGTGAGAGTAGGGAGCAGGTGGAGGAGCAGGCGGCTGTATGATCTGTTGAGAAGGTGAACGCAAATCCGTAGGTGCGAGGCAGAATACATGTGTGGGAAAAGTCATTTGCAAAGACTAGAGGTAGTGAAGGGGTGAAGTGCAGGCGTTTTTGTTACCTGGGGGCAAACTTACAAAGCAACAAAGAGAGGTAAAGAAGAGTGCAAGCAGGGTGGAGACAAGTGTGACAGGTGATTTGTAACAGAAGAGGTTGAGCAGTTTGGAAATGTTGAGGGTGATTGATATATTGGATAAAAGATGTTGCCAGGGAGGAGGAAAAAGAGGAAGACCACAGAGACGATCCATGGATGTTGTAAAAGAGGACATGAAGCTCCAGTAATGATTTTATTCGTCCACGATTATTTTGAAATCCGCTTCGCCCTACATCCGGCTTTGCACCAGTGTAGCTTGACCGCTGCCTGTTTATTCAACCCACGATCTGTTTCTCGGGATCCATTGAGGATCCTGGCCCGAGCCAAAGCGAAGCTTAAAAATCGGGGACTCTGTGTGTTTCCCTTGGCTGTCAGACACCTTGACACGACCGCGGTCGGTTTGCCGTTTAAACGGTCACTGAGACGTCGGAGGAGTAACAGGCAGGTAGACAGACAAACGAGCACCGGGCTGTCTGGCGGAGGGGGGCTGAAATGTGAGCGCCTCTGCAGGCTTGCGTCAAAGCCAGCTAACGCTAAACCGTGATAGGACAAAGTCAGCGAGAAAGACGGTTAAACGGCCACGTTACCTCGTCAGAGAGCCGGCCAGCTCACGGGCCGGGCTATTTTTGGCACGCGCACACACACATGCTCAGTTTAGCTGGCTGCCAGCCACGGCTGTCACTGTCGGCGGGTTTTTAAAGGAGAACCCGGGCTAACGGCGGAGCTGGTCGGTAACCAGCCTATCCGTCAATCGCACGCTGACAAGGGGCGGAAAAATCAGGGGAAAGGAGATCCGGTTAATAGCCTGACGTCGTATCGCAGCGAAGAAGGGGGGCCTCACAGCTCACACATGAGGCCCAGCTGAAAGGATGGATCTGAATTTTTACTCGGATTTAACGGACGGTACCGGGCAGCACGACGGGGATCCGGAGTTCCTGGATCCGCAGTCTTTCAATGGGTTCGACTCTGACAACAAGGTGACTGAACAGCCGCTCCGTGCATGCTTATTCGAGTACTGGACCCTTGAGTAATGGAGTATTTCCGTTTTAGAGAGAGTTATAGTTTCAGCTTAGGTTAGAAACCTTTAACCTATCTGTGCGACTAAAAATCATCCTTAAAACAAATCGATAAAGACGCATGTTGGACTTAAGGAGCCAACATGTGAGTGTATGCTCCTCTCCTGTGTTGAAATAAGGCTGTTTGAAACCATATCTTCTGTTTAACCCTCTGATCTCCAGTGATGGTTTATTTGTTTTTTGTGCCTACCTGTTTCAGCTTCAGTCAATTACTTTTGACCTTGTGTACAAAGGTAATTGCCCTCTTTGTCAAATCATGAATTAACAGTGATTAATCAAATTTTTTTTAGAAGGCAGAGTTCAGTTTCAGTAACCACACCCAGCCCTGATTACTGCCAGGCCTGATGAATGAAGACACCACTTCAGTAGAAGCTGTCTGACATAGTAAAGGAGGCTAAAAGATCCCAGAAAGCAACACATGCCACGATCTAAAGAAGCAAATGAGAAACAAAGTCATTGACATCTATCAATCTGGAAAACTGTTACCCTGCCATTTCTAAAGCTTTGGGACTGTCTGAACCACGGTGAGAGCCATTATCCACAAACGAAGAAACCTTGGATCAGTGGTGAACCTGTCCAGGAGTGTCCGACCTACCAAAACTACTCGAAGAGCACGTAAGCAACTCACTTGCCTCTATTAAGGCCAGAGTCAGTGATTCAACAGTAAGAAAGAGACTGGATGAAAATAGCATCCATGGGAGGAGAGGTCAAGGAGCAAACCACCACTGACCAAGAAGAACACAAAATCTCGTCTTACATTTACCAAATAACATCTTGGTGATCCCCAAGAATTTATGCAAATATTCTGTGGACTGATGAGATAGAAGCTGAATTTGGAAGGTTTAGGTCCCATTACATCTACAAAAAACTAACACAGCATTAAAAAGAACATCACACATGGTGGTGATAGTGTGATGGTCTCCGGTTGCTTTACCTCTTCAGGACTTGGACGACTAACCATAAAGGAGAACGTCCGACCATCAGTTCATGTCCGGAAGCTCAAGAGCGCTCAGTTTGTGCAGCAGGACAACGATCAAAAACACACCAGCAAGGCCAAAAACCAGAATGAAGGTTTTGAAGTGGTCTGTTCAAAGTCCGGACTTGAACCAGATTGAGACATTTTGGCCTGACCTTAGACAGACTGTTCATGCTCAAAAACTCACCAATGCGACTGAATCAAAACAATTCTGGTAAGAAGAGGGGGCCAAAACTCCTCCAGTGACGTGAAAGACTTGTTGCAGTTGTTGCTGCTAGGAGTGGCACAAACAGTTATTAGGTTTAGGGGGCAGTTACTTCCCCACAGGGCAGATGGGTTTGAATAACTTCTTTCTCTTAATAAATGAAGTCGTCATTTAAAAACCGCATTTTGGATTTGCCTCTGGCACCACAGGAAGTCCTGTTTTTACCTGCACAAACATATTTACTCTTACTAAAGTCAAATGCATCTCAGAGTGTCAATTGCAGATTTTTCAATATATTCAAACTAGCTCTTCTTTACTAACCAGGTGTAAAGAGGCAGCCTCCTCTGTGACTCTCAGTTTAAGCTAGATTTGCTGGTAAATGTGTGTTTTATGGTGTGCCCCTGTTGGCGGTGCGTTTAGGTAGCTCTTTGTGTTGCTGTGATGATGGTGTCGCCCCTCCTCCCTTACTGTTACACTCTCTTCCCCTGCGTTTCAGTTCCCTGGAGGCAGCGACAACTACCTGACGATTCCTGGTTCCGGCCACCCCTTCCTCTCCTCTTCAGAGGTAAGCCTTTATACTTGAGACACGAGCATCGGTCTGTTTCTGCAGAGGTCCCACCTCTCAGCAGATCCTGCCAGAGTTAAAGGCATTAGAAGTCTCTAAGAGTGCTAAAGAGGACAAAAATAAGGAATGCATAGATAAAATTTTGTGTCACTTCTTCATATATTTTATAGATACACAGGCTTTTTCCTGGCTCAGATAGGGCATCTGTGGACATATGCATATTTGGTCCATATGTAGTTGAGGCAAACAGTCTTTGTTGCTTTAGTTAAGTGAAATTTGGCCTCTGTTCTGTTATTTTTGGCCATTTTATTGACAGAACTGGGTTTAAGCTGATTTAAATTAAACTCTGTCCCCCTAAAAAATACTGTCTAAAAATGTATCTGCTGAAGACTTGATTTTTCTTTAGTAGAAACCAATTTTTTTAAAAATATGGTATTAAACTGCCAGTGCATAGTATTTTAAGTGATAGGCTTTAATGACATTATAAAGGCATGTAAAAGAAAAACCGACCACTGTAAAAGTCACTGAAAAGCTCTTTCTTATCTCACCACCTGCTGCACAGTTTACCTTCCTGTTTTTTATTTTGGCGATAGGTCACCTAGAAAGATTGTAAAAGACCAAGTCTTACTTTTGGACTCTGATGATTAACGGTTCAAAAATAATCCTTGTTTATCTTCTACTGCCCTTTGAAACGAGCTGTTTCAGTTCCTCCCACCTTTAAGCCAGCTTCTTTCTGATTGGCTACCTCCTGCAAATGTGAGGTTTGAACGGTAGGTGGGTGGGGCTTGAGCGTAGTAGATGACTATATATTAGGGCCATCCCCTTTTTTTTGATGTCATAAAGATCCAGGAGTATAAATATTTAGTCCTATTTGGATACTTGCACATATTCAAAGGTCATTTGGTAGCTGCATTTAATGTGAGCATCCAGCATTTGTAAGACTGTTTATCAACAGAAGCTGCACTGTACAGTAGGGAAGCAGAGCTGCTGTTCCACATGGTAAAAGGTCTTTTGGAAACCCTTGTCATTGATTTTGCATCAGTTTAATCAAATGTTTTGGGTATTTTTGCTAATTATATATGTATATATTTAAGTTTGAAAAATGTGTGGAGACCTGAAGAGATTTAATATCCAATAATTCAAGAAAATTTTCAAACGTTCTCAAAGACTGCACACTTTGCCATCAGTTAGAATTTTTCCACAGGGCACACTGTAAAATCTCTTATCCAGATGTTTCAAAGAGACTGTTAAGAAAACATCTGGAGAACATTGATAAGCGACTGTAAGTGACCCTGTGAGTTTTTCAGACGTTTATAGTCTGTTTATTTTTGAGAAAACGGGCACTTAGCTTTGAGAGTTATTTGTAGCGCAAGCTGGGGCTGGACAAGTTTACAGGGAGGGTTTGATCCAGCACGGAGCTAAAGTCCTCTTTGCACTTGATGGTCTGGCTCAACTTCACACCAGTTGGTTTTTTGTCTTTGAAGATAGATCCCTTTTTTTGTAAAAAAAATAAACAACTCACTATTATTGGCTTTCCCAAAAAGCTGAGCCGGTACTAAAAGGTGAGGTTTGACATGTGCGTTGCAGGAGTGGTCTTAAAAAAAGCTCAGAAGAGCCTCAATGGAAAGCTGTAGGAGAGTGCCATAATGCAAAGATGCCAAAGAGCCGTTCAGCAGCCAAACCAGGTGCAAAATCAAGCGGCATCAGAGAAACTGTAACAGGGCATAAATAATCAGAAATAACTCTACCCTTTACTGCCATTCATCAGATATATTATTGGGACAAAGATTGAGTGTAGAGAAATGTCCATTTAACTTTAGAGAGTCATCATTGTTCCAGCAGACAGGCTGCCTGAGAAAGTTTTATACTACCCAAAATAAAAAGGAGGAGGAACTAAAGTTAATACTGAGAAAAATGACACAAGAAGCTGTCGAACACTCTATTTAAAAACGATTAAAATAAGATATTTCTGCTGATGAATACACTGAGCTGGGTTATAGTGCTGCTGCTTTAAATAATAGATGGCTTATGTTGAAATCTGCTGTGCTGTAGGGGAACAGGCTGTGTTGTGTTGTGTGCATGTTTGAGTTGTTCATTTTGAGATGGTATATCTTTATAGAGCAGGAAGAAAGGCATCCTTTCCATATCCTTCTCTGTTCTCTGGTTTTCACGATGATTACAATGATTAATACAGCACCTCTGTGACAGTAAGCTTAAGGTGACAGTGATGCTCTCTGTGAGGAGGTTTTGATACCGTAAGCAAGTAAATTTAACTTGAGCCTTTACGACAGAGCACAAATGAAGCTCAACTTGATAGCAGTTTACAATCTTGCCACGTTAAGTAGCAGCAGTTTTCTAGCATTTACTTAAACCATCAATCTTCTGCTGCACAGAAACCCAGACCTCCCTCTCCTGCCCATCTCCTCCAGCTCTGGGGCTCAGTGCTTAGACACCAGGCCAGCTGAGACATGTAATCTCTCCAGAATGTTACGGGGCATTTTGAGGTGCCTTTGGAGGAAGTTTGTTTCCCCCCCCTGCATCTCAGGAACTTCATTCATGTCCCAGAGCTCGTGGTCACAGGTGAGGGTGGGAGCATAGATGGACTGGTGAATCGCCTGTGCACCGCTCCATTCTCCTGCTCATGAAGAAGACCCTGAAACTTTCTCCACTTGGATCAACAACTTGTCCCAGACTCAGAGTGGACACTGCACCCTTTCTGGTTCCACTCTCCTGGAGACAGGCTGGATTAATTTAAACCACGTTCATGTCATTTCAACCTGCTGTCCACCTGAGCCTGTGGGATGTGAACTGTTTATAAAAAGGCTTTAAGTGTCACACCCCACCGCCTCAAATCCAGGCACCTTTTTGATAATTCTGTCCTGTAGAAAACAGGCTTTTTATCGAGAATGAGTCATGAGACACTATTTAAAAAGCTGCAAAACTGACTCATCTAGCGTGTGAGTCAAACGATGGGGGCTTTCAGTGATGCAGCTGCAGACACATGATGAATATGGACGTTTAGTTTGAGGCCAGTCAGAGTTTAAGTTGACATCTTTTCGCTGCTGCTCTCCCGTCAGGATAGACGGGAACCTAAAAGCTGAAGCAGGCTGCACTTTGTGGAACAGTCATTATGTAAATGTGCAAGCAGCTGCTTAGCTGACTATGGCATCATCAGGTAAAACATCTCAACAAGCACCTGGTTTTAGCCGGTTTTAAATCTGCTTTAACAGTTTCTATGCTAAAGCTGTGAGTTTTTTTGTTTATTAAAGGGAAAAACCCTGATTGAACTGAGCTTTACTCCTTCTGATAGGTTAACTGAACAAAGATCAGCTGCCTCTGTTGGTTTTCCACTCCAGCTATTAGCAAGTTCTTGTCAAGGAGCTTCCTGTTCCCAGGCCTGAACAATCCATCATCGTCAGAACTTGTAAATGGAAAACACAGTATGAAATCAGTGTCAGAGAAAACTTTGGTAGGGGTGGGGGCTCGGGGAGGCTTAGAAGTGATAAAAGTTTGGAGTTGGTTTAGTGTGATCTTCACAACATATGAGAGTTTATTCACCAAGTGTCGGAGTGATGTTAGATCCTAACTACTACTTCTTCTTCCTCTCCTCTGTCTTCCCCGTGCTCACCAGACGTTCCACACTCCCAGCCTTGGCGATGAGGAATTCGAGATCCCTCCCATCTCTCTGGACCCGGACTCTGCCCTCTCCGTGTCAGATGTCGTGTCCCATTTCGGGGAGCTGTCAGAAACTGGACCCTCGGACAGCGTGGTGGTACCTGGGAACGCCGTCGTTGAAGGTGACGACCCCTCGTTCGCGTCCACTTTTGTTAGTGCGGCCTCTCAGGGACTGGAGCACCTGACTCTTGGAGTCATGACCCAGTCAGGAGGGAATACTTTGTTAGGGTCGTCACTGGGAATGGTAAGGAATACGTGACATTTTAACCTTTACCCACCTTCAGTCTCCTCTTTAAGTAACGCCCCTTTTCTCCTCCTCCCTATCCCAGGATCTCGGTCATCCCATTGGCTCTCAGTTCAGCAGCTCGTCCCCGGTAACCATCGACGTCCCTCTAGGTGACATGGGCCAGGGTTTACTGGGGTCCAATCAGCTCACCACTATAGACCAATCAGAGCTCAGTGCTCAACTGGGGCTCGGCTTGGGCGGCGGGAACATACTTCAGCGGCCGCAGTCGCCCGAAAACCCGCTGTCGGCCACAGCCTCGCCCACCAGCTCGCTCCAGGATGATGACATGGACGATTTCAGAAGGGTGAGTCTTAAATATAACCAGCGTCTGGCACTCATCTGTTTGAAAATGCATCTCATTTATTTACTCCAACGTGCCCTTTTGCCTCCTCATCCTCCATCAGAGCGTCCTAGTCGAATCTCCGGTCTCTCTGGCCGTCTCCCCTGGAGTCATCTCCCTCGATCCCTCCCCGTCTGAATCCCCGCTGTCTGCGCCGACCTCCAGCGTCTCCTCTGCTACGGGAAGGAAAGGAGGAGCAGGAGGGGGGAAGAAGGGGAAGAAGAAGAAGGATCCCAACGAGCCCCAGAAACCTGTGTCGGCCTACGCTCTGTTCTTCAGGGACACACAGGCAGCTATTAAGGGACAAAACCCCAACGCGACTTTCGGAGAGGTCTCCAAGATCGTGGCGTCCATGTGGGACAGTCTGGGGGAGGAGCAGAAACAAGTAAGAGGGTTTCTTTGGTTCCTTCAAGGTTTTTAAGATTGTGCTTGTGTAGTCATTTAATATTTATCATTTTTAGGTTTACAAGAGGAAAAACGAAGCAGCAAAGAAGGATTACTTGAAAGCGCTGGCAGAGTACAGAGCCAGTCTCATTTCTCAGGTGAGTCAAACCTTGATAGTTTGAAGCAGACAAACCACAGGTATGCTAGCATGATGTCCTGATCACACAGGGTTTAACTCTTTAATCGTTCCCTCATAAAGACGACATTTGACGACTGTTTTCTACACCTCAGTGTATATCAGTGAGGGGTTAGGGATGACAGGATGAATTTACTATTGCTTACTCAGTATCAGCACCCATGACTTTAATGTGGCACCACAGATGAATAAAGTTTGCAGAGACTGGACTAGATGAGTCCTGATGCAGCTGCATTCATAAACTGTGCAGGTGCTGTGCACAGGCATGCATTTCTACTAATAATTGACAAGAAGCAGACCTCTCAGTGTTCTGCACATACACCTAAAATATTTTAGATAAGAAAAATCTCAAAGGCACCAACACCAGACCAGTTCAGACTAATACTGTAACTTTCAGCTGTATCCATGTGGATGAGTTGTAACATCTTTCACTCATTATGCAGTTGTTATGAGGACATGTGGTTCAATAACTCATATCTGGATTTTATTAAAAGGAAATGGTTACACGTGATGCAATACGATGAGAAACTTAAACCATGAAGAGTTTCTGTATATAAGAAGATGTGCTCTGTGCTCAGGTGTGGTGGCAGTGGGGAGTGACTGCGGTGATTCAATGATCAGTCTGCATAGCTCTGACCTTCAGTCCAACTTTTCTACAGATATTATGTACCATGTTCACTGCCCCAGAAAGGAAGTGAAGAGCCAGCTGCTGCCATGTTACTGCAGTGTGTGTCTGCCTGAACATGAAAGGTGGCTGATATATTGCACCTGGCTCGTGTTCTTTGTCGTTGCAGCCTTTTTTCCTTTTTCCAAGTGTTATTGGTAAAACGGCGTTGCTGGCTCTTTATGTTAAGATTATCTATAATAAAGACTATTTTATTTACTAAAAACCACCTCTCTGTTTTCCTTTCATTCTGTTCTGGACTCATTTGTTACTGGTCCCCTCACTCGCATGCCTAGACCCCTTCGGGGGGAACGTAACAATGTGGGGGCTCGTCCGGGATCTGAATGGAAGGAACAGCAATTGAGTTTTAGTGAGTTGTTTGCCGGTGGCTTGTTTAGTTGTATTATATCTGCTGCGCTCTCTCTCCAGTTAGCAAAGGGGAGTGTCTAGCTGAGCGTAAGCTCCTCCTTCAGGCACTCATTTTTTATTTTGCCTTTTTTAATTTCGGAGTAATCCTGGGTGGGGATTAGTTCCCTGTCGAGGGTAGGCTTGTCGGTGCTTTGTGCACTTAATGCTTAGCCTTTAAGGTTGCCTCGAGCCTGGTACACTCCAGAAGCTAAGCAGGCTAAGATTTTAGTAGGCAGGTCTGAGGAGAGGGTCGGTGTTAATTTTATTTATTGGTTAACCCTGTGGCCACACATATTTCCCACCTGTTTTTGATTTGTGTATTGGAGGTGGTTCTTCTTTGTTGTTATTATTAGCCTCAGGTAGTTTTAGTTTTAATGGCTACCTTTGATATTGCCGTGTAGGCCACCTGGGTTGGCTGGCAGACTGTTTACTTAGCCTGATAGTGCGAAGGACACTGTCTCCGCTGAACTCTGGACACACACACACACTTACACTGACAAGCACTCACTCATCCCCCCTCCCTTTCCAACGCCTTCGATGCTTGTGCCCTACCGGGGAAGATAGCAGTCAACTGGACCAGCGCAGATGCTGCAGGACCGGATGCGCTGTCTACGCCGGCTCTCTCTTACCCTTTACCCGCCCCTGTTGCTTGTCTCGTGTTTCTATGGTGTATTGATAGTCATGTGCTTTTGTGCTGAGGTGTTTTTTCTGTTATCAAACTGTTCTCCCACCAGGAGCTCAGTCTGAGTGGAGTTTTTTTTTCTCCTCCTCTTACCTCATGTAGTGTATTTTCGTTGTTTTTCCTATCAGCCTACCTTTCTGACATGTCTCCCCAATGTGATGTTTGTGTAAAGTTGGTCAGAAGGTTCCTTTGTGAGTGCGCATGTGCCATTAGCGTGCTGCCTGCTGTAACCCCTAATTTCCCTCTGGATGAATAAAGTATTCTGATTCTGATTCTGATTCAAGGAAAATCCTTCGCTTGTCCAGCTGGACGCCTGTAGGAAGAGGGATCTGCATGAGGTGGCATCATTTTATGGCATTTGTGCCTCCACAGCTCTGCGTAAGGCTGAGCTGAAGGCTGCTCTTGTGTCTGGCTTGGTGGAGAAAGGGATGGTGGCCCTGCCAGTGTCTGCCAGTCTACCTGAGCATGGTGTAACGTCTCAGCCTGTTCTGCAGGTGCCAGCTCAAGGTGTAGCTACATCAGTTGCTGCTCTCACCACGAGAGCTGAAGTTGAAGTTCTATGATTTAAATCGTGTAAACCTTGAGCACTGAGTACACACTGATGATTTATCAAAGAGCTTTGTCTCGTCTCATCGAGAAACAGTTTCTATCCTGATGCTTTGGAACTCCAGCTGTAAATCTGGTAGTTCTGATGTTCTGCATCGTAAAGTTTAGGATACATTCTGCTGTCCTGGTGCGGACACACCAGAGCAACACAAATATCCACCTAAACGTTTCTCTTCTTCTTCCTCTCTTCAGGCACCTATTGAGGTCATGGAAACCACACCATCACCCCCACCTTCAGCCCCAGCTCCTGTGGTCACAGCCATGCCTACGCCCATCCCCGCCCCGACCCCGCCCACCCGGCCAACTAGGTCGCAGCACTACAACCCAGAGGAGAACACCATCACCAACATCTGTACCTCCAACATCATCCTGGACCTGCCTCAGGTCACCACCCGGTCCCGCACCGGGGCCATCAAACCGCAGCCTCCACCAGCGAGCACTGCCCTCAACACTGCCCCCGTCACCAAAATCATCATCAAGCAGACACCGCTACCCTCCGGCGGCATGTCAGCTACGGTGACGACCGCCTCCTCGCCCCGCCAGCCTCCGCCGCTGCAGCAGATGCAGAGCACCCCTCCTCCACCCCGGCTGCAGCAAATGGTGCACGCCCAGGCGCCCCCGCCTCTCCAGGCCAAACCGCGTGGTGGAGGAGGGGCGGCGGCAGCCACCACTGCTCCGCCGCCGCTTAAGGTAGTGCCTTCAGCACGCCAGTCAGATTCAAGCGCCTCGATCATTGTGACGTCAACGGGGGAAACCCCCACGACAGTGTCTGCCACCACCTCTGCTCTGGCGGTGGAGGTTGGACACACGGGTGAGGTGACGGGAGGAGAGGAAGTGGCTGAAGGCGAGGAAGGGGTGAGCCGCTGAACTTCGAACACGTCGAACATTTACTGTTAAGTGTTTGGATGAATACACATTCACATAAATTTCGGTGTTTCTTTTTGTCCGCCCTCTCAGATGGAGGTGGAGGTTAATGTTGCTCCTGGCCCGAGTGTGACTCCCACCGCCAACCCGAACATTTGCGTGCGCGCCGGCTGCACAAACCCCGCCGTGGAGAGCAAAGACTGGGACAAAGAGTACTGTAGCAACGAGTGTGTCGCCACACACTGCAGGTGCGTACAGACGGACCTAAACTCGACTCCTGGAGTGTGCGTCAGTACTTTAAATGTTTCCACAGCGTGCTCTGCTTCACTTCCAGAGGTTTGTGAAGTACTTTAGGTGGTCGTAAAGATGCTGTTTAACAAAGAAACACAGAGTCAAAGCATAGTGACTCTGAGATCGGTTGGAAAAGACGGTTAATAATCCACAGGTTCACCTACTGAAACCTTCAGTTTTACTTCCTCTAGATTAGAGTCTTATTGGTGTGTAAGTGATGGCTAAAATTAGCAATATATCAGTATAATATATTTGATATTTATAATGGCTGTGTAACAAACCCACCACAGACCCGACCACGTTTCAACGCTTTTCAGCACTCTTTTATTAGTTTTCTTCTACAGCACTCAGTCACAGCTTTTTAGCTGCACCTACACATACACAACAACAACCACAGGATTCACAGGACTCTAGCTCATTGTCTTTTAAGTCGGCGAGGTGCGATTGTAGGTGCCTCTCAGATGCATCCACCTCCCTCGCAGCCGTGCTGCAGACCACGCCCCACCACAGGCTGGTTAGATGAAAATTCAACAAAGCTAAATAAGAGACGAGAGAAACACTTAGACTGTATCGGATCACCAGATGTCAAAGTTGGTTTAAAAAAAACATGAAAATAAAATCTTGATCGTCCGCTCAACTCGTGCATAAAAATTCACCAAAACACAGAAATTTAAACATTTGACCAAGATTCCTGTTTGAAAGACCAACATGGCACTGTATGACATAAAGATGCCCCACCCTCAAATATTTCAGGTACAAAAATGTTCAGTTTTCAGCTCTGAGAACATATTTAGTTTTAAAATCAAAGAACTTCATGGTGCTCTTTGATTAAAGTTACAGTTTAAAAAGCAAGAAAGAAATTAAAAAAAATAATTTTGTCAAAGACTAAAACAATTGCCTGGGTGTTTCCATTGTGTTTCTTTAAATACCCGATGAAGGCTGGTATCAGAGGCAGGGGTGGATCTACAGGGGGCAATGGGGGGGCCCTTTATGTCCTCTCAATAGTTGAAAAACTAATTGCTTGTTCGTCCAAAAGCCTCTTATAGTCTGTTTTGTTTTTTTTAGAAGAGATGATGATACAATGTAACATTTTCTAGTTCTGATCACAGGTATACCAACCATTTATTTATGTATTTATTTATTTAGTGTGTTCTCACAACAAGCTCTTGAAATAAACTTTTGGTTTGCATTGTGTAGTTTTGACAGAAAAGTATAGAGACAAGCTTCCGAACAAATTATTGGAATGTGAACAGTATGGATCTTTGTCTTCAAACCCCTAAAATTGGATTACAAGTGCATCTTACTCAGACCTGCTTGAACCTAATGTTTTCATCATCCTCTCTTCTCCACAGAGACGTTTTCATGGCCTGGTGCGCTATCCGAGGGCAGAACTCCACCACGGTAACATAGGACCGGGACACACCTGAGGGGAGGAGTGATGCTCGGAGACGGAAAAGGATGAGAATACCACATGAAATGCAAACAGACAGAGAAAAGACTGAATAATAGACTCAGGTATTGGCACATAATGGTTTGTTTTATCGTGCTCATGTCATCTTGTGGACACACAAAAAGAAAGAAAGGAAAAAAAAAGAAGTCCCTGTGTTGTACCTCCCACAAGAAGCTTCTCTAGCAGAATAAAACAAACTCTTGAGTCATCTGCGAATACCACGATCGCGTGGACGGCGAAGAAACCACAGAGGCTCGGCTCTGCTGCTCCAGACATTTCCTGCTCTCGATCATTGATTGTGAATTTAAAACACAGACTTGATAAAAAGTAACGTTTTATACAGGCTTATGGTGTTTTTAATTGTTTTGAAAAGATGGGGAGAAAAGAAAATCATCACAGACGTATTCAGTTTATTCATTTCAGAAAAATGAATCTTTAAGTGTGTTTGCTATTCCCTTTACTCGTCACGGTGAGGAGCGATCAATGTGAACGAATTGAGAGTTTTGAGTCGTCTGTTCTTGAGTAAAGTGGGGCTGGTTTTTGGTTTTTTTTGTTGTTGTTTTTTTTAAGGAGAAAGGGGGCTGGGTGGGGGAGCAACACGCAGGCAAAAGCACAAATGGTCTTAAAGCTACTTTGGAGTCGTGAAGAGGTTGAAAGGTCTGAAGCCATTCAGAGACCCGGTGATCTGCTGTCTGCTAAATGCTGTTTGTCACCTTTTACAAGCCGCCTGAGGGGAAAAGAAACAAACAAGGTTACTTCCAACTTAAATAAGGTGCTAAGATTCAGGAAAAGTATCTGTCTGTCGTTCTCTCTTCCTGCTGGAAGGCCCTGTGTCCTGAGAGCTTTTTAAATGTGTGCTGGGTTTTTCTTAATGAGGTAAAAATTTCTGTTTGAGGAAAGAGAAACAAAAATAAGAGAGATGTGTATCGCAGCAAAATAACACACCAGCTCTGACAAACACTACTTACTGTAAAGGGAAATTGGTGTTAAAGCTTTATTTTTTAACCGGGACATTGTTTCAGGTGAAACGGAAGAATGATGGCTGCTTCCAAAAAACAAACAACGCTTCCCAGTGTGATGAGATCCTGCAGCGCAGATGTACTGGAAATGTTTTTAATCATGAAATAAATATTTTATGTTTCAGTACACTCCTGGTGACAGTTTGGCCTCACGTTTTACGGCTGTAGTAACAAGAATACAGACTTTTATTTTCTGTTTATGATTTTTCTTCTCATGTAACAAGGTTAGATTTGCTGCTGAATGTCTGACTTTGTTGTTGTTTTTATATTAATTTAAAGAAAAAGTTTGTGCGCCGTTCAGGAAATATAAGTAAATAAATACACAGACTGTATGACACAAAAAATAACAAAGCTAGATGCTACGGCATCAAGGCCTTGGACTCATTTTTACAACTTTTTAATAGGAAAAAAAAAAGAGGAATTTTAATTAAAAAATGTTTGACATTTGTGAAATTGTAATTTTTCCTTTATTCTTTTTTTTTTTTTTAAACATTTGTTTTGGTTTTTATTGCCTTTTGAATCAAGTCTCCAGATGCAGACGTTTGGTTTCCTGGTAAGACATTAATGCAATGAAGCAGGCGCCTTGAGGCAACTGCTGTTGTGATTTGTGTGTACACTAGTGCAGAAAAGAAACTTGACTGTTGGACAACTGTTCCATGTTCTGATTATTTGAGCGATGTCATCATTTTCTGTTTCACAAATATGTGGAAGCCACAGGTTAAAAGGTTAAATGATGTTTATCGTCTCACACAGCGTGCTCTTTGGAAACTTTTTCAGCGCAGCAGTTTGAGAAAATATCATAAGCTGTCTGGATATCACCGGTGAGTGTGTGAGTCAGCGGTGTGAGCAGGGATTCCTTCAATTATGTCACGAACGCGGAGCTCAGATTATGAATGACTGGGAAGCATTACGCTCAATGGATGCCATAGGGCTTTGGAGTTGTCACACCGCAATGCATTGTGGGAGAGTGGCACCATTTTAGCAGGCCACGAATCAAAACAAACACACTGTTGGAAAGAAGACCGCTACGAACCATACTTAAAAGCAGCTCAAAAGAAAAAGGACTTTATAGAGCCAGATTGCGTCCGGATGCAAAGAGACGGTACTTGCAAAAAATAGCCTGCTTTGGAAATGTGGACCCGTATGAAATGCAGCAGTGGAGTAGAAACCCTGAAGAACAACCGGTATTGACTGAGCCTGATATATTCTCGTACCTTGTCTGTGGAGTCAGCGCATACACGGCGCACCAGTTTATAAATCTCTGTAGGCGCACATGCAATTCACCAATGGTTGGGTACAAGATTTGGCTATTTTTAGACCACGTTGTGAGTACGCCCTCATTCAAACAAAGGTAAGTCAGCTCGAGTACAGCGAGTAAAATGCGTTTGATTTCCCTCCAAACATTCAGATTAGTGCGAGCATAAATTCATTCATGAGGGGAAATTACAGTGAGAACATGTTGAGGCTCTGTTAGATGGATAACATAGAGTTCAGTGCATTGATGTGACAATGTCCTGAAGGATTTTGTCATTCTCTCTATGGTTAAAGATATTGCACTAATTAATTCATATTTATTTTAAATAAATCCTAATTACACATCTTGCTTCCATATTTGTGTGCTGTGTCACTAAAAATACATTGTTTTAGTTTTTTACATTGATTAATGACCTGCAGAATCTGTGATTCATAATTGTCACTTAAAGTCAAACTTTATGCTCCCTCTTGAAAGTGATTACATCCTTGCATTACATACTTTAGATTCGTTTTTGCTGGCAGGTTTAAAAAAAACAAGACAAAAACAAAACAGGCAGATTTAGAATATAACATGCAGCGTTCTATAGATGGATACATAAAAAGATTAAAAATTACATGTATGTGGCAACTTCCTAAACACTTTGTTACATTTATGATAAATGGATTTGAAAGTAGATCAAATACATATGTTTCACATATTATAGGCCAACAAGTTACTTATACCAGTTTAAATACGAGCAATCAGTTTTTGGCAGACAATCACTTTTTGGCACAACACCGGTGTTCCAGATCTACTGGCGTTTAGATCAACTGGCGTTGGTCGAACAGATGTGTGGCAGTCTTGCGTTTCAGTAGCTGCTACCGACAAACCAGCAAAAAACGCCAAATGTGTCATCTGTGACACTTGTGAGGTTGTCTCAAACACACTCCGTCAGTCTTGATGCTGTTGAACAACAAAATGTGGCGAGTTTACCTGGTGATATCCTCATGCGCGACGCGATCGCGAAAACTGCAAACAAGTAACACCACGCCGATGTTGTTCACAGGACAGCAAGAGTAAACGATCGGGAGACTCTTGTGGTCGTTATCGTTCTCCTGGCACGGTTTGTTTCTCCGGTTTCAGCGTTTTTGCTTCACAACTACAGCGTGCTGTTTACTTTGTGCACTAACATGGACTCGAGTCAACCAGCGCCACCTCTGGCCAAGTGCCACAGCCTACAGCCAGATCAACCTGTGACACACATCTGCACCACGTTTGAATTCGTGTCATGCACATTTGTACCTTTCAACCGTGTCTGTTTGTGCGTCATGCAAATAAACGTTTAATATGATTGAAATGATATCATATATTCCTTATTGGCCTACATTTGTTCAAAATCCCAAATTATATACACAAAGTCATAGAAATCACCACTCCAATTGGTCATCATGATTTTGATATTCTCTTTTTCCATAACAATGAAATACGCCTTGGACAAATATGACACATCAATATTTCATTAGTGTTGTCACATCACATCCTGTAAGCATCGTCTGCCTGTGTCTTTTCCCTGGAAATGAATATTTCCAGCCAATATAGGCAATCCATCAACATGGCTGGAGTTATATACAGTCTGTATAAGTGTGGTTAATCTAATGAAGATTTGTAAGGAGATGGCAGTTTCTGTGAATTCACAGCAGTTACACAGTGATTAGTAATAAACAGCCAGTGAGAGTGAGTGGATTTAAGAAAGTCAGTGACTCAGGTGTGTCGCTTGGTTTGTCATCTGTTTGTGAGACTGGAGGAGACGTAGAAATACTTTGTTTTAAATCTTAGTTAGGAAGGTTCCTGTTTGAAAACAAGCACTTTTTGTGAGAAATGCAAGAAGTACATCTGCAGAAAGCACACAGTTACATTCTGTCCATCATGTGGACAAAACTGTAAATGTTGAACATTGGAAAACTGTGAACATTGGGAAAGTTCAAAAGACGTGTTTGTAAGAACGAAAAACCAAATTGTTCCTAAAATAGTTATGGAAAGTCTAACTGTTGTATGTCTGTGTTCTACATGTTTATCTGATGGGAAATGAAGTTGCTATTGTTTTATTGCAGTTTCTTGACAATTCTGAGTGGATTTACACAGTACGGATCTAAATGACCCGCAACAAAATCAATGTCAATTGTTTGTTCTTCAACATAGTACAAGGGTTAATGTCCAAAACTTGCTTATGATCTTCAATTTGTAGCAGATCCACTATCACACAGCAGCTGGAGCAGTCTCCAATGGAGGTCAGTCCACTGCTGCCACCTGTGGCCACATACCATAGCCTACTACTAGATTAACTTGTGAC
Source organism: Rhamphochromis sp. 'chilingali' (assembly GCF_963969265.1). Classification (NCBI taxonomy): domain Eukaryota; kingdom Metazoa; phylum Chordata; class Actinopteri; order Cichliformes; family Cichlidae; genus Rhamphochromis; species Rhamphochromis sp. 'chilingali'. Next base: position 41,848,291 of record NC_137929.1, on the reverse strand, counting down.
ACACCTGCTGCTATGATCACAGTGAGTAGAGGCTGAGTGGCTGCACTTACCCCTGGTACATCCAAATCTACCCACAAACATGTTGGTAGATGCAATGGCAGCAATGTGGATTGTCAACACTAAAAACAATCAGTAAGCAAAGACAACAGGGATCACTTTTTTCTGTTTATTTAGCACCCACAACATTTGTAGTCGCCTTCTGCACAGGGGAAGTCCACACACACTGTGTGGTACCACTTTCCACAGAAGGTGCAATCTGCAAGATTGAATGAGATTGTCAGGGTCATTGTCTGACTGTTTATTACTAATCACCCGCTGTACATTCACAGTAACTGCCATCTCCTTACAAATGTTTATTAGATTAACCACACTTATACAGACTGTATATAACAACCAACTCTGAAATGTTCGTTTGCAGAGTAAAGACACAGACAGACTGCGCTAACGGCATGTGATGTTACAACACTAGTGAAATATTAGTGTCATTTCATTCATTTCAAAGGTTTATTTGCATGACGCACAAACAGAGACAATTGAAAGGTACAAATGTATGGAACGCCAGGACTGCCATAATGAATTAATTAAATACACCATTAAATAATTAATTAAATGTGGCAATAATTAATTAAAATTGGAATTAATTAATTAAATAAATAGTTATGACACATGTAATTAATTAATTATTGACACATTTAATTAATTATTTATGTATTTCACATTTTAATTAATTATTGACACATTTAATTAATTATTGACACATTTAATTAATTATTTAATGATATATTTATTTATTTCATTTTGGCAGTCCTGACGCCTGGCTCTCATCATGAAATAATTTTATCTGTCAGCCTCACCCATCAAACTCAGGGGGCGGGGTTAACGCTGCCCATGCAGCTTCTCTAACATTTGATTGGTTGCCGTGCAAAGTAAGTCAAAACAGGTCGATCCTAGAAAATCGATTGCTTGTGTAGACTTGGGGCAGCCAGTTATCCCAGAATGCAGATCAAATCACAGGCAGCAATGGTGGTGGTGTAGTTTTAAAATACCCCGTTTTTCTGTCACCAGCTACACTTTTAACAGTGTTTTAGCCGCGAATGTCGCGCCGTATGTCTGGTCAGGTTGTCAACATAGAACATGCTTGCAAAAGTGCTCAGATGTTTTCAGAGATTTCACTAGCTCTGCTAACAGTCAGCATGCAGAGTGCACCGAGGGGGTTACGTTAACCGGTTTGTTTACATATTCCACTCTCCGTGTTCCACATGTTGCATTCGCAGATTCTCATTTTCACCGAATGATCGTCTCTTTCCGCCTGGTCTTGTGTCTCTGTGCTTCTGTAACATAAAGAACGAGCTGACATTTTTCTCACGAAACCAGCGATCAGCTCAGCAGACCCTCAGTTTACCTGCATGCATCCTCCTCCTCATCTGTCAGCTGTTTAACACCTGCTGCTAATTCAAGAAACACGCCTAGTTACCTGGTGATAGTCACAGTTTAACTGGGCAGCCGGTGCTCGATATAACGCAATGTCAGCGCATTTTTCTGCACAAGATAAGTAAATATAGTGTTTTCCCCGAGCGCAGAGCTGCTGGAGCTCGTTTCCTTACAGAGCACTTTATAGGCGAACAGCTTTATCAGCGGCTGATGTCCAATCACCGGCACACAGCTTTGAAACCTCAGCTGAGTTTTAGCTCTCAGTGGTTAAACGCTGGACTTCATTCACTCAGGTTCTGTCTGTCGGGTCACGTTTACTTCGCTGTTTTATTTACAACTGAGCAAATCGGTTTGGCTGAGGTTAAAGTTACGTTTCATAACTGCATAGTTTCACAGACGTTTAATGGTTCACTGGCACATGTGTTAGACTGAACTATCATCTAAATATCATCTGTTTTTTAATAGTTATTCAACTGTATTCTAAGCACCAGCTGTCTGTTAGAATGTGATTTTTTCTCTCTCTGTTGGCAGAGGTATAAAAATGCGCAGGAAAATCTGACGTGCATGGCGAACTTCACCGACGATATTTAGGGAGGAATAAACACACATCAAACATAAATGAACCATTTGCCTGTCTCCATAATTGAGAGAATTTTCTCTTCTTATGTCAACACTCTCTCTCTTTTTTTTTGCTTTTTTTTTGCTTTTTCGGTCATGTTATGTTTACCTGTCAAAGGCTTGTTACAAACTATGAAACACATCGTGCAGACTTCTGGATGTTAGAAGAAAACGAATACTGCTCATGAATGAGACTAAAGGCAGGAAGGTGTCCTTTAAAACTAAACATGTTAATAGGACCTCCCTGTTTATATCATAGTTTATGATATAGCACGTGTATTTCAGTAATAGCCTGCTGAGGCCACTATACGTTCTGGCCTCATATCAAATGTGAAGGCAGACTGAGTCTATGTTTGACGTTTTTTATATCTAATCTTCCTTTTCAAACATTTAAACAGCAGCGAGTCTGCAGCTGAGGGAATACAAATTCAAATTGTCGGAACAGGTTTGCTCGTTTCTTGGATTCATTTGGTGATTTATTAAATGTATAACTGTTATTCTAATCTGCTGCTGAGTCTCTTACACTTTTCTTTATGCTGTATATTTTCACGTCTCTGGAATAGTTGGCAGTTAGATAGTCAGCTGGGAAACTTTGTGTTAACTCATGGAGCTGAGGATATCGTGGATATGCTGACCTCGCTGCGTGGTGTACAGAGCGAGGTCAGCATGATTAATATTCACAATAAAAATATTAGCCGAACATCATGAAGTCTGTATGTGTTTCATAGTGTCGAACAACCTTTGTACAGTTAAAGCCAGCAGTTACTACATGACGGAAACACCAACGTTATCTCTTTTATGTGTTTATACACAGGTCACGCTGATTACTGAACAAAAACCCAAAGATCAGATGTTAAACAGATTTATTTGCTCTCTCTCCTCCTTAAACATGTTTTTAATGTTAGTTATAATTCAGAATTGGCGACTGAAACACGTAGGACACATAAGAACTTCAGGAAATAAAACACCGATAAATATAACCTCAGTAAAAGAAGTCAGCGGGGGTTACTACAGCTGTGTACCGGGGCCTGCGCTTTGTCGGTGGGATTGCTTGCGAGGCGAGCGGGTCTATCCCACGCTTTGCCGTGAGACTGGGCAGACATCTCCGAAATCATCGAAACACTTTTGCAAAGAGGCTGTATCTTGACAAACCGACCAGACACATGAAGATTAAACCACTACATTCTCGGCTAAAAAAATATTAAAACGGTATTTGGTAACACACAAACAGGGTTTTTCAAAGCTCAGTTCTGTTAGCTTCCACATGCCGGTTGTTGTGTGCTAGAAACAATGGCCACCAGGCCAAAGCAATGGTTTTGACTCGATCAGCGTTAACCCCGCCCCCTGAGTTTGATGGGTGAGGCTGACAGATAAAATTATTTCATGATGAGAGCCAGGCGTCAGGACTGCCAAAATGAAATAAATAAATATATCATTAAATAATTAATTAAATGTGTCAATAATTAATGAAATGTGTCAATAATTAATTAAAATGTGAAATACATAAATAATTAATTAAATGTGTCAATAATTAATTAATTACATATATCATAACTATTTATTTAATTAATTAATTCCAATTTTAATTAATTATTGCCACATTTAATTAATTATTTAATGGTGTATTTAATTAATTAATTATGGCAGTCCTGGCGTTCTATACAAATGTGCATGACACGAATTCAAACGTGCTGCAGATGTGTGTCACAAGTTGATCTGGCTGTAGGCTGTGGCACTTGGCCAGAGGTGGCGCTGGTTGACTCGAGTCCATGTTAGTGCACAAAGTAAACTGCTCGCTGTAGTTGTGAAGCAAAAACGCTGAAACCGGAGAAACAAACCGTGCCAGGAGAACGATAACGACCACAAGAGTCTCCCGATCGTTTACTCTTGCTGTCCTGTGAACAACATCGGCGTGGTGTTACTTGTTTGCTGTTTTCGCGATCGCGTCGCGCACGAGGATATCACCAGGTAAACTCGCCACATTTTTAAACATTTTGTTGTTCAACAGCATCAAGACTGACGGAGTGTGTTTGAGACAACCTCACAGGTGACACAATTGGCGTTTTTTTTGCTGGTTTGTCGGTAGCAGCGCCTGAAACGCAAGACTGCCACACATCTGTTCGACCAACGCCAGTTGATCTAAACGCCAGTAGATCTGGAACACCGGCAAACCAGCCTGTGAAATGGATGAAACACATCGTGACTGGGCTCCAACTGCGTTTTGGTGAACATGTTCCCCAGTGTGGTAGTAAAACCAGGGGAAAATGCTCTCGTTAAATACTCTTAAAGGTCTTGTGCTGTATATGTAGTGATACGTTTTCAAAAGAGACAGTAAATGACAAAATGCTAGTAGCAGATGATATTATTTAAATGCTGTCATGATTTTATGTGAACATTTTGTCATTTGTAAACTATAAACAACATGGATTCTACATTGTAACTGATGTGATGTTCTACAAAGTGCTTTTGATAATAAAAAAACATTAGTTTCTTTATTCAACTTTTTGAACAGTGGTACTTAGTAAGTACATATTCAGTAAATGCAAATTATTTACATGCCCCCCTAAATACAACATTATGGGTTATTCAGAACAGAACTCTGCTTGGAGAAATATTTTCCCATCAGTTGATCCAACTCCTCCATAGTAGCAGGTGGAATTTTTCTGTTTTGAGGACGGCTTCTTGTACCTGTCACTACGGATGGTCTGTTTATGTTTTGATTGAGAGCCTTTTTTTGGGCAGCTGAAGAGGAGAAGTCTATCTTATGGCCAACCTCTGGCTGTATCTTGGTCATATCACCCAGCAAAACCCAGTATGCAGGTTCATCTGTAACAGTCCTTGTGCCACGGATCAACACTGTTGCTTCTACTTTAAACAGAAGAGCAGCGACACGACTGCAGGTCTCCACGACTCCGGCCATACAGGTGCAGTTCAACCTTCCCTGTGATGCTCACTATGACCCATGCCCGCAATGCTGGTTCATTCAGTCTTTGAGAGTGCAGGACCTGAAACACACAAAGTTAATTTAAGACAACAACTTTAATGAGCCAAGACCGACACAAATGTATTTGATCTACTTTCAAATCCATTTATCATAAATGTAACAAAGTGTTTAGGAAGTTGCCACATACATGTAATTTTTAATCTTTTTATGTATCCATCTATAGAACGCTGCATGTTATATTCTAAATCTGCCTGTTTTGTTTTTGTCTTGTTTTTTTAAACCTGCCAGCAAAAACGAATCTAAAGTATGTAATGCAAGGATGTAATCACTTTCAAGAGGGAGCATAAAGTTTGACTTTAAGTGACAATTATGAATCACAGATTCTGCAGGTCATTAATCAATGTAAAAAACTAAAACAATGTATTTTTAGTGACACAGCACACAAATATGGAAGCAAGATGTGTAATTAGGATTTATTTAAAATAAATATGAATTAATTAGTGCAATATCTTTAACCATAGAGAGAATGACAAAATCCTTCAGGACATTGTCACATCAATGCACTGAACTCTATGTTATCCATCTAACAGAGCCTCAACATGTTCTCACTGTAATTTCCCCTCATGAATGAATTTATGCTCGCACTAATCTGAATGTTTGGAGGGAAATCAAACGCATTTTACTCGCTGTACTCGAGCTGACTTACCTTTGTTTGAATGAGGGCGTACTCACAACGTGGTCTAAAAATAGCCAAATCTTGTACCCAACCATTGGTGAATTGCATGTGCGCCTACAGAGATTTATAAACTGGTGCGCCGTGTATGCGCTGACTCCACAGACAAGGTACGAGAATATATCAGGCTCAGTCAATACCGGTTGTTCTTCAGGGTTTCTACTCCACTGCCGTGTTTCATACGGGTCCACATTTCCAAAGCAGGCTATTTTTTGCAAGTACCGTCTCTTTGCATCTGGACGCAATCTGGCTCTATAAAGTCCTTTTTCTTTTGAGCTGCTTTTAAGTATGGTTCGTAGCGGTCTTCTTTCCAACAGTGTGTTTGTTTTGATTCGTGGCCTGCTAAAATGGTGCCACTCTCCCACAATGCATTGCGGTGTGACAACTCCAAAGCCCTATGGCATCCATTGAGCGTAATGCTTCCCAGTCATTCATAATCCGAGCTCCGCGTTCGTGACATAATTGAAGGAATCCCTGCTCACACCGCTGACTCACACACTCACCGGTGATATCCAGACAGCTTATGATATTTTCTCAAACTGCTGCGCTGAAAAAGTTTCCAAAGAGCACGCTGTGTGAGACGATAAACATCATTTAACCTTTTAACCTGTGGCTCAGGCGAGTCAGTCACTGCAAACACATTTGTATCATCAAGTGTTTGTCAAAAGAAAAGGGTATGTTTTTCTACAGTTAGGTTTATTTTCTATGTGCAGTAAAGTGCATCATCTGTGTTCAGTCATACATTTTGTAATTGTTATAAACAGAACAAATGTTTTCTCAATTCACTGCTTGATTCTTAACTTGTTTAAATGAAACATGATGAAATGTCATTGCATTATTTTTTAAATGTCCTTGGCAGTGCATGTGTCTGCATTGTAACTTACTAATAAAACGTCCTGTGTGTACTTTGGTGTGTGATTTATATTATTTTATTGCACACAAATCAGTAATTTTATTTTACAGTTATACACAGCCTTATATCTCTTCTTGCTGATGTTGTTTCCAGTGTAAGTAACTTGGCTGCATGACAAATGTTCTTAGGGATCAATAAAGTATTCTGATTCTGATTCATGTGTAGTATTTAATGATTCAGTAATGAATGAATCTTGACCTTCTTTGAAAACCTTTCACTTCATTTGAAGCATCTCCTCTCTTGTTATGTGCCATTCATTCCTATTCCCTCTGCTTTACTGCTTCCATAATGTTAAGCTGAGTTTAAATACTGATCCGATACTTCCTGGAGGTTTTTATTGTAGAAAGACTCTTTCTGATGAAACATCAGCTGAATTTGTCATATCAGTGTGCTGAAGGAGGTATAACATCTTTTCTGACATGCAGTGGAGCCCTGAGAGTCTGAGACCAAGAGTGAGAATCCTCCTCTTTATTTAGGTTTGAATTGAGTTTGGACAAAGTTTATTCTGAAATGATAATATTGACTTAAAATGTGATGGAAAACTTTAATCTGTTAATGACCACACTCTGCATGGATGTGTGTTTATACACTGCTTTGCTTCTAATCAGAAGATTAATCAGAAGATTAAACAGAAGATTAAATTAACAGAGAAGATTTTTCTTATTCTACCACAGTCGCCGTGGAGAAAGGGTTGCATCCATTCTTGGTTACATGGTCACAACAAAATGACTGCTCTGCTTCGGTTATGAGCTTTCAGTTGATATCACATTGCAGGGTGACTTCACAATGACATCACAGTTCAGATATTATGCTATAAACAAGGTATAGCACCACCAATAGTGACAACATCAGTGAATCACTGATGTTGTCAGGTGAAATAGAACCCATGAGACGGAGCAGGTACCGCTGTTTCGGACAATGCCACGACGCAGGTATTGACGCAAACATGCGAGGTCTACTCGCCCCGTTCGCAGACGCAGGAGACCCCACAAGGCCTCCGGTGTCCGCTGACGTGGGAGAAGATGCCGTCGCAGACATTAGACAATTTTAATAAACATGTTGCAGGCGCATTAAAACTTTAATCCAATGAATTTCTTTTAGATTAGTGTGTTTGTTTGTTTTTTTTTGTGGGTTTGTTGGAAACAGAGAAAAAAGTGTTTGGATGAACAATGGCAAAAATGATTGTTGTACTAGAAGACTCTCCTTTCCCTTTATTGTTTCAACCAATTATTTAATTTGTCATTATTAACATTAATATGAATCATCAGTGTAAATATGCATTTGTGAATGTCTCCTGTTGTCAGATATCCTGTTTGGATCGTCCACTTTGACTCTTCACAATGTGAGTTATATTCTGTTAAATATCTAAACCTGTGAGTAAAGGAAACTGATATTCACACTGAGTAAAGCGCCAACAATAGTGATGTTGTTGCACCACAGTCATGTTTAATGTCTCTGGTTATTGGGAGTAGAGTGTTTGCACCACTCAAAGCAACTTGATCACCAAAGGCACTAAAGGCACGGATGGGGATTGAACCCATGATCTTTGGTTTACGAGACCAACGCCTTTCCACTTGGCCACCATGCCACACATGCACAACTTTCTATACCGTAACATCACATTGCTCTTGAATTGTTCAATTAACGTTGATGAACATGTTATCCCAATAATAATTTATTGGGGTATTTTGCTCTTTCAGTCACTGAAAGGAAGATTTCCTATATTGATGCAATTTATTAGTTTGTATTGACATACTTTTCCTGATTTCATCTGTACAGGTGTTCCACACACTAACTCCCATGACTGTAATGCTCTGATATTTTACATTTGTCCACTGACTTGCTGAACATAAGGATTCCTCTGAAGTCATGAGTTTTTGGTCTTATTTGGAACAAGTTCTGAATGTTGTGGAACAAAGATTTATTTGCGGCTTTGTATATTGTTTACGCAGGTCTGAGGTTAACCAATCTGAAATGAAGATGGCGCCGGTGAGGTCGGCTGCCGTCACGACTGCTCCGACCACTTTTTCTTTGTCTTTGTTTTTTAAGTTAGTTTTCAGCGTTTCTAAATCGGCAAAATCACCACCATTGGGTACATTAGGTATGACAGTGACACTCTTGTTTCTATTGGTATACAATGTACTCACAATTCAAAGTTTTTAACTCCGGATCCGAGCTGGCCGAGTGAGATCTCGAGGGAGAACAAAGGGAAGCGGCGGCGGCCTAGAGGGAAGCGAGCCGGCGTCAGGAACAGGCTGAGAGCTCGTGCACACCGCACACCTCTGCCTAGCATCCTGCTCGCCAACGTCCAGTCACTGGAGAACAAGCTTGACGACCTCAGGGCCAGGATAAAGTTCCAGAGAGACATTCGGGACTGCAATCTCCTCTGCTTCACCGAGACATGGCTGAACCCAGCGGTGCCGGACCACGCCATCCAGCCGGCCGAGTTCTTCTCGGTTCACCGCATGGACAGGACACGGGACTCGGGGAAGTCAAGGGGAGGCAGCGTGTGTTTAATGGTGAACAACAACTGGTGCAACAGTGCGAACGTTGTTCCTCTCACACGCTCCTGCACACCAAATCTGGAACTACTGTCCATCATGTGTCGTCCTTTTTATCTACCTCGGGAATTTACATCGGTCATTGTAAGTGCCGTTTATATTCCACCACAAGCGGACACGGTCACCGCCTTATGCGAGCTGCATGAGGCACTCACACAGCACCAGACACAACACCGGGACGCTGCGCTTATTGTGACGGGGGACTTTAATAGCGCCAACCTCAAACGCGCAGCGCTGAACTTTTATCAACACATCACCTGCCCCACCAGGGGTGAAAGGACACTGGACCACTGCTACACTACGGTCAAGGACGGCTACAAGGCACAATCCCGCCCTCCGTTTGGCAAATCTGATCACGCCGCCATCTTCCTCATGCCAAAATATAAACAAAGGCTGAAACAGGAAGTTCCGGTTCAGAGGAAGGTCGCGCGCTGGACGGATCAATCGGTGGCCGCGTTACAGGACGCACTCGATGACGCAGACTGGGGCATGTTCAGAAACAGCTCCGATGATGATGTCAACGTGTTTACGGAAGCGGTTGTGGGATTCATCGGGAAACTAGCGGATGATACCGTGGAGACAAAGACTATCACAACGTTTCCCAACCAGAAGCCGTGGGTGGATAAAACCATCCGCAACGCTCTGAGATCCCGCACCGCTGCCTACAACACGGGACTCACAACGGGGGACATGGACCCGTACAAAGCCGCGTCATATAACGTGCGGAGGGCGGTGAAAGAGGCGAAGCAGCGCTACGGGAGGAAACTAGAGTCACAACTCCAACAGAGTGACTCTAGGAGCCTGTGGCGGGGACTAAGGACAATAACGGACTATAAAGCACCAACAACCGGTATGACGAACGCGGCCGTGACTCTGGCAGATGAGCTGAACACTTTCTATGCTCGCTTCGAGGCTGCAGCTAAGGTCTCCAACAATGCTAGTGTTAGCGGCGCTAACGGCTGCAGACAGGAAGATACTGCCAGCACCAGAAACGTGCTCGTCATCTCCGAGCATGAAGTAAGGAGAGCCTTCAAGAGAGTGAACACCAGGAAAGCAGCAGGACCAGACGGCATCCCAGGTCGTATCCTAAGAGACTGCGCATACCAGCTAGCTCCTGTGTTCACTGAGATATTCAACATCTCTCTATCTCAGTCGGTGATCCCCACATGCTTCAAAGAGTCCATCATTGTTCCTGTCCCGAAGAAACCCCACCCTGCTTCTCTCAATGACTATCGCCCTGTAGCCCTCACCTCAGTAGTGATGAAGTGCTTTGAACGCCTGGTCAGAGACTTCATCATTTCTTCACTACCAGACACACTGGACCCACTACAGTTCGCTTACCGTTAGGGTTGCCAACCGTCCCTTAAAATACGGAATCGTCCCGTATTTAGAAACAAAAGTACACGTCCCGTATTGAGCTAATAAGGGACGCACTTTGTCCCGTAATACAGTGAGAATCAAAAGTAGTCTATAACTTTTAATGGAATTAACGCTTTGTTTGAAAACATAATTCCCAGCCCCTCTCCTGCTTTGTGACCAATGAGCTGACAGCACACTTATGACAATTCGAGTATGACAATTCAGATTACCGCTCATCTCATTGGTCGAGGAAAGGTCGCTTGCGGAGAAAATACCGGAAGACAACAGATGACCACAACAACAAGCATGGCCAACAGGGGAACAAACGCCGACTCTGCGGTGCAAGTCTCGGATGACAGTACACCTAAAGCTGGGCAAACACTGTGCGATTTTTTTCAGTCACGTTATTCAGCTCCTGCTCAAACTGCACGATTGACTCGCAGGGGTTAGAAGTTCATAGGTCACGATGTACTCTCACACTATACCGCCCGATGCTCTGATGCGACCTGAGTGCTCACACTGTGCCTCCATAAAATGAAGGTTATAACAGATAATCTGTCGCTCGCTCTCTCTGTCTTTCACTCACACAGACACACCACCACCATCAACTTTGCTAAATTGCTAATGAAAAACATTTATCAGGCAGCTGTGATTGAGCAACAGTGTAAATCCAACTATTTTCACGGTTGTTGTGGTCGTGATAATTGTGTGATGCCACATGGAAAAGGCTCGGATGAGCTTTCCAAAGTTCTACAAGTTGTGCCTCCATCGCTTGTGTCCAGATCACACGCTGCACAGCCGTGCTGCTCCGTCTTTTTCACCAACGTTTACGTGTTTGCGCGTGAGCAGTGTGAGCGCCTGTGGTGACACCCTCACGAGCGATTGATGATCGGGAGCTGGTCGTGAGGTGTTAATCACTTCTCGTTACCCCAGGTATACTACACGACGCACGATGAAGGCCAAAATCGGTCCGATCACTCAAAAATCGGCTCAAAATGGGCCTAAAACCGCACAGTGTGAGCCCAGCATTAGAGCAGCAATGTTTGTTCCCCTCAGAGAAAGGGAAGAATGGGAAAAGGAAAACACCTGGCTGGAAAACGTTAATATGGGCATGTGCAGTGAATATCAGCGCTATGTGGCCAGAAGTGTGATAATATAACTTATTTTGTGTAATAAACAACTGCAAGGATAGATGATTACAACAAATAGATGACTAATACATAAAAGTAATACATAGATGAATAATGATGATGAGTTATGATGCGTAATCATGGGAACAAGCGGGTTTACAAACAGGCGCAGCTGATTAGCATTAGAAAAGCTGAAATAATACCTCAACTGAAGCCAATTGTACTAAATGCACTAAATGTGCACTGTTACAAGAATATTTTTCTTTCTATTGTTTTCTATTATTTTAAGTTAAGCAGGACAGAGTTCTTTTAAAGAAAGATTTACTTATATTCTCAAAAGTTAAGCATGACAGGCTTCTGTTTAAGAAAGAGACCTGTTTTACTGTTAATGTTGTCATTTTGAGCTAAAAATAAACGGCTAAATGATCATTTGTTTCACATGTGTTCATATCACAAAGAATAGAATATGCATCTACTTAAATCAACTTCAAGTCAAATGGTTAAAAAAATAATTTCACACACAAAAAAAGAGCTAGAAAATTCACCACACTGGGAAGGGTGAAGACAACTGGGTCGCCCGGCCCTGGCCACGAGGTGTCCCTTATTTATTTTTCAGGGAGTTGGCAACCCTACTTACCGTCCAAATCGTTCCACAGACGATGCCATCTCTCATCTCCTCCACACATCACTCACTCACTTGGACACTAGAAGGGGGAATTATGTTAAAATGCTCTTCATAGACTACAGCTCTGCATTTAACACCATAATTCCCTCCACACTCACCACCAAGCTGGAGCATCTGGGACTCAGCTCATCTATGTGTCAGTGGATCTCCAACTTCCTAACTGGCAGACCACAGGCAGTAAGGATGGGCGGACATGTCTCAGCCTCCACCACTCTCAGCACTGGAGCCCCCCAGGGGTGTGTTCTGAGCCCCCTGCTGTACTCTTTGTACACATATGACTGTGTGGCCACTACCAGCTCCACCACCATCATCAAGTTTGCTGACGACACCGTCGTGGTGGGCCTGATCTCTGATAACAACGAGACGGCCTACCTGAAGGAGATTAGGAATCTGGAGAACTGGTGCCAGAGGAACAACCTCCTTCTAAACGTCAGTAAGACAAAGGAGCTGATAGTGGACTTCAGCACTAAGCAGGAGAGGAACTACCAGACCCCCGTCATCAACGAGTGCCCAGTGGAGAGAGTGGACAGCTTCAAATACCTCGGAGTTCACATCACGCAGGACCTGTCATGGTCCTGTCACATCAACACCGTGGTGAAAAAGGCCCGACAGCGTCTCTACCACCTCAGACGCTTGAGAGACTTCCAACTGCCCTCCAAGGTGCTCAGGAACTTTTACTCGTGCACCATAGAGAGCATCCTGGCGGGAAACATCTTAACCTGGTTCGGGAACAGCACCATGCAGGACAGACGAGCTCTACAGAGGGTTGTGCGGTCAGCTGAGCGCACCATCCGCTCCGAGCTCCCTGACCTGCACTCAATCTACAGCAGGCGGTGCTGGACCAAGGCCAGGAAGATCGTGAAGGACCTCAGCCATCCCAACAACAGACTGTTCTCTCTGTTGAGGTCAGGAAAGCGATTCCGCTCCCTGAAGACCAACACAGAGAGACTGAGGAGGAGCTTCTTCCCGCAGGCGATACGGTCTCTCAATCACACCACCACACAGTACTGACCCACACATATGGTTCTTACACACACACTGGACATTCTGGACATTGTTTTCACTTCATTACTTAAATCACGCTGCTGTTATTGTGTATATATTTATTTAGATTTAGATTTCTTCATACATTCTTATATAGTTCTATATTGTGTATTTTGTTGTACAGTTATTTTATTTTCAACTTTAATTTATATATTTTATCTCATTCTTCCCAGTTAAATTTACCCTTCATTCTAATTTGTGTTGTACAGTTATTTCATTTTTAACCTTAATTTATATTTTATTCCTTCTTAGTTAAATTTACCCTTTTTAATTTTTCATATTTATTTCCTATCTTATTCATAGCCTTTTCCTTTTTTGTTTTCTTTAGGTCACGAGCAGTTGTCCAAGCATTTCACTACATATCGTACTGTGTATGACTGTGTACGTGACAAATAAAATTTGAATTTGAATTTGATCTTTAAATTTGAGAATATTTAATTTGATAAAAAGTGGATTTGATGGTTCTCTTGAAGTAGGAAAATATGTTCATTAACATTAATTGAAAAATTCAAGAGGAATGTGATATAACAGTAAAGATAAGCTTTAATAATATAATTGTTATCGTTATTATAAATATTATTATATTAATAAAAATAAGGTTTATTAATGAATAATTATTATTAGGAAAACATGTTGACTAACATTCATTAACGTCTTTAATTCTTTATTCTGCAAAACGGAAATACCAGGTCTACTCAGTCAACAAAAACAAGCTATAGACCTCCGTACGTTAAGACATTCAGCTCCACTTATTAAACATTTGTGTGTTTTTGTACGTTTGAGCCTGAATGAATACTGTTCACACTGTATGAATCAGAACCCCCCGAAATGAATTCAGACTTGTGTACCCAATTCTTCTTTTGAAGGTAATTAAATCATGCTGTACAATATGCCACCCTGGAAGAAGAACAGTTCTACCGAATAATAAAATGTCCCAAAAGTACCATGATATTCATGCCCACGATTAATGTATGCACACAAACACACAAACATATAAAACTAATAAATTAAATAAAAATCTGCGTTAATTTTAGTCAATGAAAACCCGACAAAGAATGTCATATAAAACATCACCCTGCAGAGAAAAACAATTAAACTGGGAGAGCATCACGGGCCATACGTAACCACTGCTGGTATCGCGAGAATTACGTCAAATGAGTCGTTTGATGACGGTGGCGGGAAAACCGCGGTGGCGGGCAATGCAGCGTGGTCAACACTAGACAGGGGGTGCTGTTGTGCAGATAATGTGTGAAATGCGCCACAAAAAATAATACTAAAATAAAATAAAATAAATAAAAAATAAGAAAGTAAAAATTGAATCGAGGTGAAATAACGCGATTGTTTTTTCTATTATGTTTCGGTTGGTGTGAAAATATAATGAAGCGTTATGTTATGTTTTACGGTTTTATAAAATCTGATGTGTGAAGTCTCAGAGGGGGGAGGGAGGAAAAAAAGACTGGAGGGGAGGGGGGTGCTGTGGACTTAATTATAACAGATTGGTGTGTACGTGGTCGTGTGTGTCGAGTAGGAGGTGGGAAAAAATACAATTTTAATAATTTTGCGAGTTTTAAAGCAGGTGAAAGCGGGCTGTAAGGTTAGCGTGCGCTGTGTTTTTACATGTCTCCTCAGCTCAGAGGGCCGCTATTGTATAATTATAAGGGAAGCAGCAGCATCTCGTGGTGGTATTTGGAGCCCAGCAGGCGTGGAAAGAAAGTGCGTTGTTGTTAGTTGACACTGCTCATCATCCTCATCCGGCCTGCTGCGAAGCGAAGCCGGGAGCTGGAGTTTGAAACGGAGCGCTCACAATGGCGGTAAACCTGGATAAGGACGCATACTACCGCCGGATCAAGAGACTATACAGTAACTGGAAGGTAAAATATAGTAAAGGGGGAGTTGATGTGAGGCGTGTGTCCGCTCGGTGTGCTTTAGTGGAGAAAAGTGCAGCTGCTGGCGACAAGTTAGCCGCGTTTTTCTTGCCCGAGCGAGCGCACTGTTGTTAGGATGAGCGGTGATGTGTCTCTCGCTCAATACCAGGGCGAACACTGGTCGCCACCTGAGCTCCTTTATTCCTTTTTATTTCACACACGAATCCAACCTTTGCACCACCCTTATTTTGTTTTGTTCTTGTCTCTACTGGCAGGCTGGTTGCCTCTGGTTAGCGCACCAAAATCGCCCCATTCACCACGCTAACTAGCGTGCTAGCATGTTAACTTTACTCCAAGCTAACTTATTAGCCGA
This sequence comes from Rhamphochromis sp. 'chilingali', assembly GCF_963969265.1. Classification (NCBI taxonomy): domain Eukaryota; kingdom Metazoa; phylum Chordata; class Actinopteri; order Cichliformes; family Cichlidae; genus Rhamphochromis; species Rhamphochromis sp. 'chilingali'. The sequence goes on along the minus strand of NC_137929.1, from coordinate 41,832,635 downwards.
GCGGCTAACTGTGTAATAAACCAGCCACTTCTGATTTAACACTTAAACTGAGATGAAGCCGTGCTGTGACGGTCGTCAGGCACATAGATGTGCCTGACAGGTGGCTAACTGCACCACTTGTTTACATTTACTGCCACTTCGCACTTGGCTGCATGCTAACATTAGCTGGCTAGTTAGCATGAAAGTAACGCCAGCATCCTGGTGACATGTGCAAGACGTCCAGAGCTGCTTTCTTTATTACCGCTCTCACCTTTGTTTAAAGATTCCTGCGTGAATTATTTTAATCTTAAGTACACTCTTTTCATAGGTTGAAGTACATTTTAAGAGCTGCTGGCTCTTGTTGCTGACTTTTCAGCTCATATTTGACCCCATGTCACGCTCTCAGGCTGCTTAACTGTTTCATGTGCATTGGAACTGCCATTTAAAGCCTCTAAAGCACCTTTAATGGGACTTAATATAATATCGCCGGATATCCTGAATGATAAACTGGATTAGCTTTGAGTTGTGTGGTTGTGCCACTACTTCCCCAAAGAACAAGTCCAGATGGAGTAGGAGCACCTCACTGTGGACCTCATTATATGCTCTTTATCATCTCACGCGTGACATCAAACTGTGTGTATGTTTGTGTTTTGTAGAAGGGAGAAGATGAGTTTGGCAAAGTCGACGCTATCGTGGTGTCTGTGGGGGTTGATGAGGAAATTGTGTATGCCAAATCCACAGCCATACAGGTAAGTGTGGAGCAGCACGTGAAAGGAAGGCAACACCTTTCTCTCTGTGCATTTAGGAAGGGAAATGGTTGTTGCAGAGTGACTGCAGTCAGTTTGAGCTATTCAAATGACTTTAATGAGTTGTTATTTTTATTTTTTGTTTTTTGCAAGAATCTCAGCTGCCATTGAGTATTTGAAACTTAATTTAACAAAATTGACCTTGGGTGTGGCTTAAATCTCTTTTGTAGTTCCCTAAAGTCCTCAAGCACGTTGTATCTGTTATATCTTAGATAAACATTTTACAGAGCTGTTGCATCCTGTGCCTCCAGAAAAGCAAATGCAATATGCATCTACAACCAGCTGTCCTTGAGGGTTATTCAAGTAGAAAATTATTATTTAGCTCCAAAACAGTAAAACGCCACCAAATGCAGGAATTTACTCCCTCCTCCCCAATCCCCCCCCCCCCCCCCCCAAAAAAAAACAAAAAAAACAAAAACAAAAAACAGCCCTCAAGCTTCTCCAGTGAGTCCATGTTTAAATTTGTACTGGGATTCCCCCCCCCCCTTTTTTTTTTTCTCTTTCTCAGACGTGGCTGTTTGGCTACGAGTTGACCGACACCATCATGGTGTTCTGTGACACCAAAATCATCTTCCTCGCCAGCAAGAAAAAGGTGGATTTCCTCAAGCAGGTGGCTATAACTAAAGGCAATGAGAATGCCAATGGTGTCCCGCCCATTACCCTGCTCACCAGAGAAAAGGTAACGCACGTGAAGTCGCCTCATATACACACACATGGAAGTTGGTGAGAGAGTGTGATGTGTTTTTTTTGTTAATGGCTAGGTTTATCCAAAAAGAGGAATCTGATTTGTTATTGAGTGCTTGAGAAAAATCGAAAGCTTCCTCTTTTGTGGTTTGAGTTCTTCAGACTTTTTTTTTTCTTTATAAGTCACATGTTGTTCAATCCAATGCAGTTTTGTTTCTCATCTGTCATCTCAAAGTGGTTTTTATTGTAAGGTAAAGCTCCTGCAGTACTACAGAGAAAACCCCAACAATTGCATGACAAGCATTTGGCGACAGTGGGAAGGCAAAACTTCCTTGTAACAGGAAGAACTTCTGGCAGAACCAGGCAAAGGGAGGGGCAGCGCTCTGCCATGAATATTTGGTGGTGAAAGGAAGAAGAGAGCCAGAGATTGATAATAACTAATAGCTGGTTCAGTTTGGAGGGTGTGAAGATTTTTAGCCACGTATGTATCTGCTGACTTCGTCTTCAAATCTAGTTTCATTGCATGTGCGTTGTTATTATTACTTGCTTTAATTTACAACAGCAGTAATTTCAAGGCAGTTTATTTTGTAACAGAGTCGTACTCATAGGTGATAAAAGACTCCATGAGAGGAGCAGAGCAGGACTCAAGCAGCGGTCGTGATCCTGCAGATGGACTGGTCTTGTATCAGTTTTCTATTTTGAGCTTTTTAGCACAAGCCTTTTTCATATAGCACTTTTTCCTCTTCTACCTTTTTCTGCACTTTGACTACACTGTGACTGCTCTAAAGAGGTGCAGTCCAGTGAGGTTTTGCACAAACTGTCACGTCAACATCTTGGGTTGACGCTGTTATCTGACGTCCTTCTTCCTCTTTGGACACCCCCTGCATGCTCGAACTGCTCAGGAGGGCCTCCTGCAGAGAAAAGCAAGGGTTGTAGAGGGTGGAGTAGTCATACTTCAAAAACTGCATCCTTCTCATGCACGTGGCTGCCACTTCCACGAAAGGACTGGTTAATTGTCAGGCTGTAGCTGGAGACGAGAGACCACACCAGATGTAGCCGGCACAGAGGAGATGGTCGTGTGGAGAGAAGGATGACTCAGATCTGATGGTTTTGCACTCGGGTGGAGACGGGAGAGGCAGGTTTCTTGCAGAGAGCACTGTGTTGGGATTGGCAGGAATCAAAGTTTCTGTGAATGTGCTGAACGTTAAACAGGAACATTAGCGCCTGTGTTCTACCTCGTCGGTGGTCAACACATGCCTTGTGTGGGATTTAAAAGGTTATAAATCGAACAGCCTTGGAGGAGGGGAAGGCGGAGTGTGCTAAAAATGATTTTCTTTTTCCTTTCATCCTTTTATTAGTGTATTACTTGTCTTTCAGAACGAGAGCAACAAGGCCAACTTTGACAAGATGATCGAGGCGATCAGAGGTAGCAAAGAGGGCAAGACGGTGGGTGTGTTCAGCAAAGACAAATTCCCAGGAGAGTACATGAAGAGCTGGAATGACACGCTCTCTGCTGAGGGACTGGAGAAGGTGAGGCGCAATCCCAACACATCGGCCAGCTCTGCGAATGTTACGCTCCCGTTTCAGTCGTGATCAGATGTACTCTGCTTCTGTCTGCAGGTGGACATCAGTGCTGTGGTCGCCTACACGATGGCGGTGAAGGAAGACGGAGAGCTGGCCCTGATGAAGAAAGCGGCAGCCATTACCAGCGAGGTTTACTCAAAGTTTTTCAAGGAGCGCGTGATGGAGATTGTTGATGCTGATGAGGTGAGGGGGGAGGAGCAGCTGGACTTGGTGTCATTTTGTGTTTTCAAGCTGTGTGTTGCTGTCTGCTTTCAGTGCTTAGAACAGCTTAAGACACAATTTATCCATGTCATATCATAGCGTTTGCATCACTTTTCGGTCATCAGTGTATCTGTAGATTATGAAGGTCCAGTGTAGCACAGTTTGTAATAACGCACAAACACTCTCAGATTAGTTTTGGAGACTCTGTCCCTGAAAGTGTAACTAATACTGGAGCAGCCGCCACACGTCTTTATTTGTATCTTTTGATCCTCTCCAACAGAAAGTGCGTCACAGCAAGCTGGCGGAGTCGGTGGAGAAGGCCATCGAGGAAAAGAAGTACCTGGGCGGTGCGGATCCGTCCACCGTGGAAATGTGTTATCCTCCCATCATCCAGAGCGGTGGGAACTACAGTCTCAAGTTCAGCGTGGTCAGGTGTGTGCAGGTCCAGTCTCACTTAAAGCAAGGAGGCATTTGCAGCTGGTTTTGTCACAATTAAATAAATTGGTTTTGGTAGTGCTGGAAATGTATTAATTTATTGTTTTGTTTTTTAAAATTAATTTTTTAAACAAAGCTCTTTAAGATTCACGTTCACAAGAGCTTCAGGGTTGGTCCTAGTTGATTTTCAAGGAGTAAAAACTTAAAGAAATCCAAAATCAGGATCCAGCAGCCTTTAATATAAAAAAAAAGTTTACATTTTATGGGAAACATGTAGTGCAGCATTAGATGAGTAGATTTATGAGTCTTTAGCCACAGCTTAATGTTTTTTACGGTTTAATCTTTGATGTGAATTAAAGTATTCGAGTGTTAATGAGCTTCAGAGATGCTTTCAGGTGGATCTCAGTGCAGAGCTAACATACCTGGCGACACACCTGTTTAGCACCCAGATAGATGAGTTGTGCTAATCCTCTCTAAACTCAGAAACAAAGCAGCATATTCCCTAAAATACTGAGCTGCTCTTGAACATTTTGTTTGTTTTAAATCGGGTAGGAAAACACTAGGATTTATTAAATGCTGCCTAAGTACAGCTCACAGATTATAGATTCAGTCAACAGGACAAGATGAGGAGCAGAGACCAGTTATCAATGACCCTCTATCGTTCCCTCTCTGCGCAGTGATAAGAACCACATGCACTTTGGTGCCATCACGTGTGCCATGGGGATCCGCTACAAGTCGTACTGCTCCAACCTGGTGCGCACACTCATGGTGGACCCCTCTCAGGAGATGCAGGACAACTACAACTTCCTGCTGCAGGTGGAAGAGGAGCTGCTCAAGGAGCTCAAGCACGGTGAGTTTAGGAGAATGGCAGTGGAATAACTGGGAGCGAGCTGGTTTGTGCTCTGTTCTGTAATCTTTGCGCAGTGCAGGGCTTCGTAGTTTGAAGCACTGGGAATAAAGTCTTTGTGCGAATGCGAAAACTCAGGTCACCTGAGTAGCATCTTTAAAAAATGCTCATTGCTGCTTCTTGGAGGGATGTGATCTGTTCCATTGGTCGATTTGTTTGTTAGCAGTCTAGTGCTCACAGTCTAAGATGTTCAAGTTTTGCATATAACAGCTCAAGTTGCTAACACTGGATGAGGGTATTTATTAACCTTCATTGACAGCGCCAAAGGTCAGAGAAATGCGTATGCAATGCTTCAAGGTCAAAGGTCAGACATTGGTTTAGCGCTGGCTCTTTGGGGGGAGCTGTGCTTTTGTTTAAAAAAAAAAAAAAAAAAAAAAATCAGGCTGTCTTGCATTATGAAAATCAGTATCACATATTTTACATTTTCACTGAACCTGAACTGTAACTTGTTAATGAGTTTTAGGCTGCAGGAGGGAAGTGTGTCAGTGCTGTCTGTGTGTAAACCTCCTGCATGTCCTCCACAGGAGTCAAAATCTGTGACGCATACAATGCAGTCATGGAGTACGTGAAGAAAGAGAAGCCGGAGCTCGCGCAGAAGCTGACCAAAAACCTCGGGTAAGTACCCACAGGGGCTTTCTTCTCTCGGACGTCCTCAAATTCAGAACACTTATGTCTGTTTCCTTGTTGTAGTTTTGCGATGGGGATCGAGTTCAGAGAAGGGTCGCTGGTTTTGAACGCCAAAAATCAGTACAGACTAAAAAGAGGTGAGACTGTCGACTGTGTTAAGCACACAGGTGGTTTTATGCATTAGTGAAAGTTTCTTAAAGGAGACGTTGTGTCCTTCAGGGATAGTGCTCAGCGTCAGCTTGGGTTTTTCTGACTTGGTGAATAAAGATGCGAAGAAAGAAGAGCAGAAGAAGTACGCCTTGTTTCTTGGTGACACTATACAGATCAATGAGGTAAGCAGCCCTGTTGGAGTAGATCCCAGCAAATGACTTTGTCAGACAAGCAACAAAAATATAAATGTTAATTTAAAAAAACAGTAATGACTGGTCTGTACACACTGTTAAACACATACGTGTGCATCTGGTTAAGTTGCTGTCTTCATGCTGATGCTGAAGCATGACGGTCAGTCTTTTTGATGTCCTGGTGTGTGTGTGTATCACAGGAGGAGGCCGCCACAGTCCTCACACCGGTGAAGAAAAAGATCAAAAACGTGGGAATCTTCCTAAAGGTGCGTGGTCACTGTGTCCGCTTTCTATAAGAGTCAGGAGCTGAAGAGGAGTATTTACGTCCTTATACATTTATAATCACGTATTATATGGACAGAGGTGTTTGGGCCACACCTCTTAGGGTTGCTGTGGCTCTGGTGGTTGACTGAATGGTACTCCTGCCTGTGTATTATTTATTAAGCCATATATTTATGGCTTGCCACCACAGATTTTAATAAAGTGTAATTTCTCTGTTCACCTCATGGTGGCAGCACCATCTGATCCGTGTTGCAACCAAAATAAGAATAAGACTTACAATACACAAAATAGTAACTCACATTTAACATGAGCCTGAGACGCTGATGTTCAGCAGCTTCACTGAAGTTTCACGTATTGCTGACCGCTTTGTCGTTATTATTTTATTCTCCACATTTGAGCGAAAAAGTAGATTTATTGTGTTTAGGCTTGAAAACAAGTGATCGCCATCATGACAGTTCTTGTGTTACTGAAAACGAAGTGGGGTTTTTCTTCCCCATTAATAAATACGGTACTTTTGGAAAGTGTTTGGACACTCCCGGTGCACTTTAAAAGCACTGTACGTGTGTGATTGGGTTGGTGATGCCTGTAGTACAGCCCTGCTTTCAGTTTATAAACAGCATATGTGATATTTAATTTGTCAGTGCTGAGCTTTCACTCTGGTCAGTTTGTTGTTGTGTGTGGACTCCAGTTCTGGAAATGCAGTTTGTTGCCCCTTTGAGAGCTTCGTGGTAGAGCAACATATACATGCTGCAGGTTGTTGTTAAAGGAGACCGTGAGGCTTGCAGAGGATTTCTTTGTTGCAGGGAACGTGGGAAGGAGCAGCAACTGGACTTTCAAAATAAGAGGGAGGGGTTCAAAAGTGTGTGAAAAATGCTAAAACAAGGACAAAATACACCTGGGCAGTTTAGCAGAGTGAAGTGGGGAAATGCTGATGTGCCATCCAGATGTTAGGGTTTTATCCTTTCATATTCATAGTTTGTATATTGTGCATACTCAGCAGCAGCACCTGAGATGCAGCTCTTGACTTTTCATAGATATGTTTGACATTTACATGGTTACAGATGCTTTCTGTGGTGCTTCACCTTTTCTTTCACCATCTACGTTTTAAGTGTTAGTGTGGTGGATTTCTTGTGAATCTGATTTAAATAAGACGGAGAGCAGGAAGTGAACGTTGTTTTCGCTTCTTTTAGAATGATGACGAAGAGGATGAGGAGGAAGAGGTCGACGACGCAGAGGAGCTGCTGGGGAAAGGCGCGCGCAGCGCCGCTCTGCTCGCAGACAGAACCAGGGTAAGTGCGGGCGCGTGCGTCGCTCAGTGTGTGACTGGTGGGTTTTTTTTGTGATTTTTGCCGCCTTGACGGAGTTTTGATAACTAAGAGTGTGAATGTCTTTGTACTCTATCAGCTACTTGGGAAGGTAAGTATTCATTGTTTTTTCCTAAAATCTCATCAGCTGAACTGGTTTAGTCTCAAAAATACCTTTGCTGATGGGAATGAAGTTGTTATTTTTATTTGAGTGACACTTTTGTGTTTGTTTCTGTTTGTTGTCCATCCAAAGCTTTAACACATCTGTTCTCTGCATGTGTGTTGTGTTTTTCCACCTTATTTTTTTAAAAATAGTTTTTAAAACAAAACGTGGTCCTGGTGTCTCCGTGTGGTCACTTAGTTGTGTCTTTTGTCAAACTTAGAACGAGATGACGGCGGAGGAGAAGAGGCGGGCTCACCAGAAGGAGTTGGCCAATCACTTGAATGAAGAAGCGAAGCGCCGTCTGACGGAGCAGAAAGGAGAGCAGCAGATCCAGAAGTGAGTCGGTACTCTCACCATCCATAATGAACTGAAGCTATCAGGTGAAGAAACGGCATGAATGTGTTAAAGAGATCCACTCCGGTTAAACTAGAGTGGGTCAATGTAGTGCTCAACCACGCAAATGCTTGCTGTAGGTTGTAGGTCACCAGTAGGTGTAGCGCAGTCCAGATCTGGACCCAGACTGGTCTGGTCTGTACAGAGGAAACGCACAGACCAATCACTTACATTGTAACTCATCCCACCCGATGCTGCTCAACCAATCAAATCGTTTATTCAGAGCATTTGCGAAAACAGAAAACTCTGCGAGGAGGCGCGATAAATCGAGGAAACGGGCGGAAGAAGTTGTGAAGCTGAGATGGTTTACGCGTGAAAGAAACTCAAACTAGACCTTTTTTTTTTTTTTTTCTTTTTTCAAATGACGTAAATTTATTTTTTAATGTAAACTTTATTTAACTTGAAATGATAAATATTTTATTATCAAATCACTTTTATTGTCACATCACATGTGCAGGCACACTGGCACAGCACATGCGAGTGAAATTCTTGTGTGCGAGCCCCACAAGCAACAGAGATGTGCAAAACACAACAACACAAACGAGCAAAATACAAGAATGGCCAACCTGAAACTAATAAATATATGGGAAATATATGGGAATAAATATATATCGGCAGACCCTCGAGGTCATTGTGATAATTAATAATAAATAGTGTTGAACCCGTCTTAATTTTACTTTTCTAACTGGACCTCCTTAAGTTTGAGCTGAAGGCTCCTGCCTTCAGATGAAGTAAAAGCTGGAGTTTTGAGCTGAAAAGTGGAAACCTTTAGGGAAAAGTGTTTAAAGGCCAGCAGGGGCAGTAGTAAAAGACTTTGGTCCTGTGTGACACTAATAACCTGTGGACCTTTTTGGTGTCTGAATTGGATCGTGTGAATAAGAGCAAAGTCACAAAAGCCTGCAGTCTGATTTGTTACTCTTCAAGCTTCAGTGAAACTAAAGTGCAAAACAAGCAGGAAGTGGGACCCTTTTGCCATCAAAATAAAAGTTGTGCCTTTTACAACGTGCCGGTCCGCTTTTGTGCAGGACGTGTTATGAACTGCTCTGAAGTGATGCGCGACAGGCTGTCTCATTGCTGCTTTGATCGATGTCGGCATCAGCTGAGTGTGAGCGAAAAGATGTGTGGGGTGTTTAGCTATATTTGTTTTTTGCACGCCACACAAGAAACTTTAAGTGCCTAGATTTGTGTTCTTTTTCTTTTTTTTTTTTTTTTTAAATAAATAAACCCAGGACAGAGAAGTTGGCAGCAGAACTGTAAATTCTGACTTTTAATTAAGTTTCTCCTGATTAAGCGACTCCACTCTGCTTCCTCTCAGGGCCAGGAAATCTAACGTCTCCTATAAGAACGTGTCTCAGATGCCCAGAGAAAAGGACATCCGGGACATGAAGATCTTCATCGACAAGAAGTATGAGACTGTCGTCATGCCTGTCTTTGGCATCGCCACACCATTTCACATCGCCACCATCAAGGTACTCTTAGCTTATGCCTTCTATGGGGGGGTCTACCACAACTACATCCAAACCAGTTGCACTTAGGTACACCAAGAGTCTGTGTTACCTTTTTGGTTTTAATTACAGACATTTTTCTTGCGTTTGTGCCTTTTTAGAACATCAGTATGTCTGTAGAAGGAGACTACACCTACCTGAGGATCAACTTCTACGTCCCTGGCAGCTCACTGGGCCGACAGGAGGGAAACATCTTCCCCAACCCTGAAGCCACATTCGTCAAAGAAATGTGAGTCTGTCCAGCTCTTTCTATCAGCATGTGTGTAGATTTCTCTGCTCACACATTGGCCAAGTCACTGTGTGTGTTTGTTGTGCTGCAGTGTTTGAAGGAGCAGATGTTCCAATAATCCTTTTCTTTCCCTCGCTCGCCTCTCAGCACGTACCGGGCGTCCAACCTGAAGGCTCCCGGCGACACATCGGTGCCCTCCACCAACCTGCAGAACGCCTTCCGCATCATCAAGGAGGTGCAGAAGCGCTACAAAACACGAGAGGCCGAAGAGAAGGAGAAGGAGGGCATCGTCAAGCAAGACTCGCTGGTCATCAACCTCAACCGCAGCAACCCCAAACTCAAAGACCTCTACATCAGACCCAACATCGCACAGAAGAGGATGCAGGGCTCGCTGGAGGCTCATACTAATGGTGAGGACAGCAGTCAGTGGGAATGCTGGGAAACGAGGATGCCCAAATCTCAAAAATGTTGTCGTTAAAACTGGGAATCTCTCTCTCTCCCCCTCCCCTCCTTCCCCTGTGCAGGTTTCCGTTTCACGTCGGTCCGAGGTGACAAAGTGGACATTCTTTACAACAACATCAAACACGCCATCTTCCAGCCGTGTGACGGTGAGATGATCATCGTACTGCACTTCCACCTCAAGGTATGCTTATTCAAAAATACACCCTTAAAATATCTGGAGACTTCACTTTCATCTGTGGTTAGGGCAACGCTCGATCATCACAGGGGCAGCAGGTGTTCGCAGAGCTCTCTGCTCAGACCTGCTGACTGATTTTTCGTTAGTGTTTGTTTGTGTCCTTATCACTGATGGCAGCACGAGACTGTAGCAACAACTATGCTAGGAGGTCTGTTTTCCTCTCCTGTCAGTTTGATTTGCACCAAAGCAACTGAAGTGTATTGACAGCGCTCTCTGCTTCCTCACTCGACAGACTGAACTTTCACAGACTTTGTTCCACACTGTGATGGTCATGTGCTCCCTTAATTTATTTTAACATTGTGTGTGTATATATAAGTATATTTGTGTAAAATCAATATTACAAACCCAAACGCTCAGTGATGTAATATCATCAGAGCTTAGAGTTGAGCTGTGATGAAAAATAAAATGGTTTACAGTGTCAGGTTAGTTGTTGATCTAAGGAGCTTGGAAAGAAAAGCGTCTGAACTTAAGTTGCTTGAAGACATTTCAGCTCTCATCCGAGAAGCTTCTTCAGTTTAGGGTCAAATGGTGGAGAGTCCCAGATTTGAGCCCTGTGGGAGTGTTGCTGATGTTAATTTCACCTCTTATGAAGGAGTTTAACTTTTTGAGACCTGCAGTAACTATGGTGGCCCTAAGAGGGTAAACACACTGCAAAAAACATGCAGAGCACAACAAAAACTGAAAACAAAATGTTGGCAAAGCTCCCCAAAAAATTCCAAACAAAAGAGAACGGAAGTGATTTAGATGGATACAATAAAAAGATGGAACAGCTGTGGTGAACTACTGAGGGCAAACATGCATCTACAGTCATTTATGACTAATGCGATTGAAACACACATGGTTCTTCAACATAGAAATGTGTGTTTTGTGAGCTTTTGCAGCATTATTTATTTATTTACTTTTATTTGCTGATATTTTCTTAAGTTGCAGTACTTTGCAGAGACTTAACACATTGCAATAAAAAAGAGGCTTGTAAAAGCCTGCCATTTTTGAGATTGCGCTTAATTGATCTTTTATTGTATTAGGCACAGTCGCACAGGCCTAGACACCGGTCGCTGACCCCCCCACTCATCGTCTGTCTCTCATTGTATTTTAGCGATTCCCTTTAAATATTCTGAAAATGGTCTAAAAACTGTTGCGTTTCTCTCCAGAACGCCATCATGTTTGGTAAGAGACGCCACACGGACGTCCAGTTCTACACAGAGGTGGGCGAGATCACCACAGACTTGGGCAAACACCAACACATGCACGACCGAGACGACCTGTACGCCGAGCAGATGGAGCGGGAGATGAGGCACAAGCTCAAGTCGGCCTTTAAGAACTTCATCGAGAAGGTGGAGACGTTGACTAAAGAGGAGTTGGAGTTCGAGGTGCCCTTCAGAGACCTGGGGTGAGTAAACGAGGCCGCCGGGAACGCAAACGTGCGAGGACAATGTGGACACCCCTGTGAGCTCGTGGCCCATGCTTCTTTTGTTTACAGGTTCCAGGGCGCCCCCTACAGGAGTACCTGCCTGCTACAACCCACGTCCAGTTCTCTTGTCAATGTTACTGAATGGGTGAGTGAGCAGCTGGCACTGAGCTGCAGACGGTTCAAAGGTTTAATCTGTGAAGAAGAAAGCTGAAATGTGTGCAGTGACCTGGCGGCAGTTCAGTCTGTTAAAAATCTGTCTCCTCCGTCTGCAGCCGCCGTTTGTAGTTACTCTAGACGAGGTGGAGCTGGTTCACTTTGAGCGCGTGCAGTTCCACCTGAAGAACTTTGACGTGGTCATCGTTTACAAGGACTACAACAAGAAGGTCACCATGATCAACGCTGTGCCTGTGAACTCCCTTGACCCTATCAAAGAGTGGCTCAAGTAAGGCCAGTCAATTTAATCAGTGACTTAATTTTTAATGCATCTAAAAGAATATCTCAGATGAATTATTAATACTTTTTTCTCTTCTCCGTTTTCTCCTTTTTAGCTCTTGTGACATCAAGTACACAGAGGGCGTCCAGTCTCTGAACTGGACCAAGATCATGAAGACCATCGTTGACGACCCAGAGGGGTTCTTCGAGCAGGGGGGCTGGTCTTTCTTGGATCCAGAGAGCGAGGTGAGTTCATGGTTTCATAACCTAAGCAGACATTTACAGTTTTAAAATGGTCCATGTTCCCAGTTTTTCCTTTCAAGAACTCCTTTCACGTCGTAACACAGTGCTGAGAATAAAATAGCGGCTAGTTTTGTGATTACATGCCTCTCTGCGTGCCATGTTTTGCCTCAGGGAAGCGGCGCCGAGGAAGATTCAGAGTCAGAAATGGAGGATGAGACGTTCAACCCATCTGCAGATGAAGAAGAAGAGGAAGAGGAAGACAGTGATGAGGATTACAGCTCAGAGACGGAGGACTCTGGTATGATTTCCATGGGCCAGTTTGAACCTCTGATGAATGAAAAGATCAATAAAAGCTTGAGAAAATGATTTGTACCCGAGCAGCTCTTTGCCTTGAACTCACACTTGTACACACTGATGAACCAGATTTTCTTTTTTTGGGTGTGTGATACAGATTACAGCGCGTCACTGGGCAGTGAGGAGGAGAGCGGGAAAGACTGGGATGAACTGGAGGAAGAAGCCAGGAAAGGTTTGTATTTGTAGACTCTGGTTTTTCAAAACTTGCACTTGAAGAGCGTTCAGGGCTCGCTGTCAGTGTCCACATACTCAAAATAAACCTGGCATCAGCCACTAGAGGGCACCAAATGCACACAAACCCCACAGTACTCATCTAAAAGCAAACTTCACATCTGCAGCACCTAACTGTCATGTGACTAAATACAAACGGTCTCTTCAGGAATCACAGATTTAAATATGGCTGTTAACTCACTTCAATAGTCACACCTTTTTAGTTGGCCATTGGCTACTTAAATATTTCTGTTAATCGCATGGCAGCAACTCGATGCAATCAGGCGTGAACACTACCTGCCGAAATTCAGACTGAGCATCAGAATGAGGAAGAAAAGTGATTAAAATGTGTTTAAAAGTGTTTGTTGTTTCCCACGTAAATATCTCTGGAGTTTACAGAGAATTATATAAAAAAATAAATAAAAGAGAAAATATCCAGTGAGCGGCAGTTCTCTGAGAGAAACTGCCTTGTTGATCACAGACTGCTTGAAGGCTGCAGACGTTATGCAGACGAGCATCTCTGAACGCACATGTTGGGATGTGGTGGAGGAATCTGCAGTATCAGCCACGAGGGTTGATCACAGCACAGGGCTTTTTCATGGTGGTTTCTGTTTCCTCCCCTGCAGCTGACAGAGAGAGCCACTATGAGGACGAGGACACCTCCAACAGGAAGAGGAAGGTGCGGCCATCAGCCCCGCCGAGCAAGAAGAAGCGACGGCACTAAACGTCCCAAACATCCATTCATACTGCCAAACCTGACCCTCCCTCCCACCACGGCCGGCTCCCTACACTTCACACAGACACACACCTGCGCTCAGACACACACCGTGTACATAGACGTAGACACCGCCCCCTTTGTTTATTTTTTATTTTTTAGTTGTTGTCGGTGAAGTGTCATGTTGCAGAACCAGCAGCCACACTTCATTCATTACCTTCGTTTTCCCACCTTCGTTCATCCATCCATCAGGGTTTATTGTCTGTGTGTGTGTGTGTGTGTCTGCGAGTGCGTGCGAGTGTGGTTAAATGGGTTTTTATTGCAAGCATTGTTTATTTTCTGTTAAAGAAAGCTGAGTTTCTTAACTAATGGATAATAAATAAAGATTTGACATCTCCTCTGCCAAGTGTTTTATATAAACTGAGAAATCTGATTTTTTTTCCTCTCGTCTTCCCCACCGTGTCCAATTTTTTTTTCCCTCTTATTTTTGTCAATGTTTGTTAAATTGTGGTAATAAGATGGGGGAAAATGTCCTTTATTTTTTAGGGATGGGAGGGGGCAGATGCACGTTTTCTAATTATTTTATCTTTTTTTTTAAAGTGGGATTTATAAATGGATTTGGACACAGACACACTTCACCCTCGCACTTATCCTCCTCTCTGTCCCCTCCTTTTTTTTTTCTTTTTTTTTTTTTTTTTTTTTTTTTTTGGTCAGTCTGAGTAGATATGTTGTACTGTTAATTCTGAAAATCCTGTTTTTGTTTTTGTAATAAAATTAAAAGGAACTGTAGTTTGTTTTCACTCTTCTCTCTTTCACACACTTTCAGTTTTGCAGATTAGTCGTTGTGTACTTACTGCCGGTGTCGTAGACCACTGCCTCTTTTCAGTCGTGGGCTAAGAGCAGTGCTCTTGAGCATTAGTTCTCCAGGCTTCTGGAGGGACATAGGCTGCTTTTATAAACTCATTTTCACTCCAGTCCTTGTACCCGACCGTTTTCAGAGAAACATGTTTCTTAAGCCACTTAAGAAAACGCTGACTTGTGAGTCATTCAAACACCACAACTAGCCTAACTCAAAGGGTGAACAAGTGTTTCCTACGTGAGAGACGACTTCACAGAGAACCATTTTTTAAAAATTGTATCTTTAGTCATTTAGTTACTAGCAGCCTGATGTAAATATGTGATTTGTTCCCATTTCATGTTGTTTTATGTGAAAAATACCAAAGAACAGTTTGATAGACAAAATAGTGATTTTTTTTTTTTTTTTGGAAAAAAATTCTTTAGTGATTCTTAATGAACTGTTGGCTAAACACTTTGCATATCTCTGCATGAGGCACAGTGTGTTTTTATAAAATAGGTAGTGGAAGTGGCTCTCCTGCTACTGAATCTTTGTACGTGCCTTAAAAGTATTTATACCCCTTGAGCTTTTACACATTTTGTCACAGGCACAAACTTAAATGTTTGTTGAGATTTTCTGTGATAGACCAACACAAAGTAGCACATGATTGTGAAGAGGTACAAAAATGATACATGGGTTTTCTAAATTTTAAGCAAATCAAAATCTGAAAAGTGTGCATTTATATTCAGCCGCCTGTACTTTGATACATCTAAATAAAACCCAGTGCAATCAGTTGCCTTCAGAAGTCACCAAATTAGATAATAGAGTTCACCTGTGTGTAATTTAGTCTCATTATAAATACACCTGCTCTGTGAAGACCTTGGTGGTTTGGTAGAGAACATTACCATACTGCCATTATTTATAAAGCACTTTAACATAAAACCAGAGTTCACAAAGTGCTGTACATGCAAATAGCACAAGTAAAGTGAATAAAAATAAGATAAAATAGATTAAATAACTAAAATAAATGAAAACATGTTAAAACAAATTGAGTCAATCCCTTTAATCAGTGCCAAAGGTTTCAGCGAATAAATATGTTTTAAGAAAACTCAGAAAGAGAAGAGGCCTGCCTAACGTGCAAGGGCAGATCATTCCACAACTATGGAGCAGCTACAGCAAGAGCACGATCACCTTTAAATTTATACTTAGTTTCAGTACCTAAAGGAGCTGCTGATTGGCGGACCTAAGGGAACGGGCAGGTGTATATGGTTGTAGTAGCTCCGAGAGGTAGGGGGGGGGGGCAGGCCATTAAGAGATTTAAAAACAAATAACAGAATTTTAAAAACAATCCTAAAATGTACAGGTAGCCAGTGGAATGAAATTAAAATGGGGATAATGTGCTCAAACTTTTTTGTTCCAGTTAAAAGACGTGCTGCAGCATTTTGCACAACCTGCAGGCGCCTAATGGACGCATCACTAACCCCACAATAAAGTGCGTTACAATAATCCAGCCTAGAAGTAACAAAGGCATGGATTACTGTCTCAAAAAGCTGTTTCGATAAGATGGGCTTTATTTTGGCTAATTGCCTCAAATGAAAAAAAATCTTACAACAGCTCTGACCTGGCTTTCAAGTTTAAGATCTGCCTCCATTTTAACTCCCAGATTAGTGATGACTGGTTTAACATACTGTGCCAGCAAACCAAGATCTATAGTAGTGGCCTCAGAAGCGCCACCAAGAACCATCACTTCTGTTTTCTGCTCATTAAAATGTAAAAAGTTCAAAGCCATCCAGGCCCTTATTTCATCAAGGCATCTGAGCAGCGGGTCTACTGAGAAGCCATTTATCTTTTTAAGTGGGAAATAAATCTGGAAGTCATCAGCATAACAGTGGAAAGAAATCCCATGTTTCCTGAAAATAGACCCAAGGGGTAGGAGATATAGGGAAAAAAGAAGCGGGCCTAAAACTGAACCCTGTGGGACCCCACACTGAAGAGAAGCAGCAGAGGATACAAACTCACCGAGTTCACAGAGAAAGTTCGCTCTTCCAAATAGGATCTGAACCACTGCAGTGCGGTACTCCTAACACCCTAAACACCCTAAACGGGAAATTAAAATATTATGATCCACTGTATCAAAAGCAGCAGTTAAATCTTTTTTTTTTTTTTTTTTTTTCTCCATTTGATTCACCTTTTATTGTTTATTTTATTTTCACTTGCTGAATACGGGACAGACTTGACTGGAGGAAAGAAGGGGAGAAAGAAAGAGGGAAAGAGAAACAGCTGAGAAGAGGGACGGGGGAGAAGGGCAAAAGACAAAAACCAACAGAATGGGCAGAGAAAAAAAAAGAAGAAAAAAAATGCATATATCAATCACCTGGATCACCTGCTGAGAAAGAAAAAAGAAAACAAGCAGAAGAGAACAAGAGTAATAGAATAAACAACATCACAATGATATATGGGAATATGACAGTAAATACTAAATATTAAACATTATTGTGCAGCACATAAGATCAACAGAACACAGTGTGCTTTGAGGTAGGAGCCAAAAAGGGTGTAGTTTGTGGGTGTGATCACCCGTGTGTACACCTGTGAGCATGGACGCGCTTGTTTTTTTAAAAGGTTCCTTCATGTAATGATCTGCTAGAGGGTGTGGGGGGGCCACAGCCCCGTCCTCCAGGGCATGAAGCAGGTGTGGAGGAGATCAAAACTCCAGACATCCAGAGGCCCCCAGAACACAAGAGACCAAGGAAGACCAACAGAGGGGCAGCTGCGCCACTGTCCCGGAAAGAGCTGAGGAGAGTCCCAGATGAGGGCTCACTCAGCAGCCGCGGAGCAGAAGCCAGGGGGAGTTGCAGTGACGCGCCCGTGAGCTCCGCCGGCAGCCAGCTGCGCCTGAGTGACCGAGCCCCAGGCCGAGAGGCCGAGGGCACCCCACCTCCGAAGTGGCCCGAGCGAGCCCCAGGCTCCAGGCCCCGATAAGCGGCCGCCAAGGAGTGAGCCGGTGTGTACCTGGATGCCCACCCCCAGACACAAAGAACCACCAACGCACCGATGTCTGAGGGAGCCCGCCACTGGCAGTGGAAGTGGTGGTGGGGGGAGATAGGCCTCCAAACCTTGGAGGGCCTGAGATGTCCCCAGAGAGGTGGTGTCTGATACCCAACCTGACATATAGACACAGACATACGGGCACACACAGATACAAACATCCATTCCCACCCTCATGCTCTCATATGCACTCACTCCACACTCAACCAACGTGGAGACAGACATATAGAGACGCTGTACACACAATCACACTCCCCAAGCGTACTCTACAAACCGGGTCTAGGTACCCTTGCCCCTGGAGGGGGGAACTGCACCCAGACCCAGGTGGTGTTACCCTTTTCCCTGCGGTGGGGAGAGGCAGACCGCCCCGACTCCGCAGCAGCAGGGAGGCCCCACACTCCAGACCGCAGTCGGACGGCCAACTCCACCTAGCCCTCCCGCTCCAGCAGGCCGCAGAGAATGGGGGTGAGAGAAGACTCCAAACCTCCCTCCACCCGCTCATTGTAGTGTTGATGCATGTGTTCTAAGGTGCATTTAAAACCCAGGAGGGCATGGAGCTACCTGCCAGAGAGCAGCAGGTAAGCGCATAGTCCCTCCTGCTAGCCCTCAATGTCTACGTGTATTTAAAATTGAGAGGTGGGAAAACGACGCCAGGGGTGAGGTGTACACCCTGCAGCAGTTAAATCTAAAAGCACGATAATAACACAGTCACCTGAGTCAGTTGCTAAAAACACATCATTAAAAACTCTTAAAAGGGCAGATTCGGTACTATGTAGAGCTTTAAAACCAGACTGGAAAACTTCTAAAATACCGCGTTCTTCTAAAAAGGACATTAATTGCTTGTAAACTACCTTTTCGAGAATTTTTGTTATAAATTCAGTTTGGAAATAGGTCTGTAATTTGCAATAATATCAGGATCAAGAGCAGGTTTCTTGAGTAGAGGCTGAATCACTGCATGTTTAAGATTGACAGGGACAACACCAGAGGAAAGACTGCTATTTACAATGGATTGTACAACTAGCGCTATAGTTAGAAAAACCTCTTTGAACAATTGATGACGAAGAGCATCATAAGGGGAACCTGAGGGCTTCAGGTGAGAAACCAACTCCTGCAGGCAGAGCAAAGAAACTGGCTCAAACCTGTCAAAGACAGCAGAGCTAGGGACAGGGATAGAAGGGTCGATAATGGACTGGGAATCTGCGCTTTGACAGATAGCACTTTATCAATAAAGAAGTGTAGGAAGTTTTCACAAATTTCCTGAGAGGACTCGACACCAACAGTCTGTGGAGCATGAAGGACCCTGTCAATAGTCTTAAATAAGATGTGAGGCTTACGACAATTTGACTGAATAATAGCAGCGAAATGTTTCCTCTTAGCATCTTTTACAGTCTTCTGATAGGAATTCCAGTAGTTTTGTAATATTTGGTATGACACCTGAAATTGATCCTTCTTCCATTTGCGTTCAGCTCTCCTACACTTTCTTCTGGCAGCACGGGTGTCTTCATTCAGCCAGGGTTCAAATTTGGCTTTAACTTGCCTACAGGTAGAGACAGGTAGATTGTGAGTTAAAACAAGATCCAACGTGTGCCCATATTTTTGTGTAGGCACAGACACAGGTTGCACAGGATCAAAAGAGTCAATAAGATTTAAAAAAGTCCTTTGCCATTGGCTTGTCAGGGCAGCACACGTGAATATTGAAGCCCCCAATAATAAGGACATGATCATATTTTGGCACAATTTCAGCCAACAGATCATAAAAGTCATTTAAGAAGTTCTTATTGTATTTTGGAGGTCTGTAAACCACAGCACAGAGCACTGTGTGAGAGCGACCTAGCTCAAACACACTCAGTTCAAAGCTACTAGGTGATGTTGATAAGGGCAGTGGTTTACATTTATACTGCTTCTTAAAAACAACCGCTAGTCCTCCTAGAGTTGACTCTAGCAATAAAAAAAACAACACAAACAAACACAACATTAGAAAACATTAGTGAACAAACAGCATGATGAAGCCCAAGGAAGTCACCAGACAGGCCAGGGATAAAGTTGTAGATGAATTTAAAGGAGTGTTAAGTTATTAAAAAAAAAAAAAGAAAGAAAGAAAAATTCCCCAAGCTTTGAACATCTCAAGGAGCACTGTTTAAAAGTGTGCGACAATTGCAAACCTACCAAGCCATGGCCGTCCACCTAAACTGACAGACCGAGCAAGGAGAGCACAGAGAAGCTTCCAAGAGGCCCATAGTCACTCTGGTGGCGGTGGCATCATGCTGTGGGGATGCTTTTCTTCAGCAGGGACAGGGACTCTGGTCAGAACTGATGGGGAAAATGGATGGTGCTAAATACAGGTCAATCCTGGAAGAAAACCTGTAGGAGGCTGTGAAGGAGATTCACCTAACAGCAAGACGATGACCCTAAAATTACAGCAAGTGCTACAAAGGAATAGTTTAGATCAAAGGATATTCGTGTTAGAATGGCCCAGGCAAAGTCCAGACCTAAATCCCATTGAGTATCTGTGGCAAGACATGAAAATTACTGTACACCAGTGATGGGAATAACGGCATTACAAGTAACGGCGTTACTAACAGCGTTACTTTTTTCAGTAACGAGTAATCGAACTAATTACTATTCCTATCGTTACAACGCCGTTACAGTTACTAACAAGAAAACGCGTTACTATTTTTCAACAAACAGACGGTTGAAGCTGTGTCCAGCTTACTGCATCTTATATCAGTTGCAGGGGAGTAGCTGTAAGTAATCTGGACGCGACAGCTTTAAGCAGCTGCGCGCGCTCCCGCGGATGGTAATCATGATCACTGTCTACAGTGGTTCCCAAACTTTTTTTGCTGGGTCCCCCGTTGTTTTACAAGGAAAATGTCCCTCCCCCGCGCGCACACGTACGCACGCACAAACACATCCTCCAACCACACACATCCATATTTTGCTCCATTGTGGTTTATTTCACACCTCAAACAGTAATCTGCAATAAATTACAGGTAGTAAGAAAATAAACTACTAACTCTTTTACGCTATGTCCACACCTACACGGGTATTTTTGAAAACGCAGCTGTTTCGTCCTCATGTAAACGGCGTTTCGAATCACCAAAAACTGAGATTTTTTAAAACTCCTTTTTTGCGTTTACGTGTGGACTTAAATACAGTAACAAAGTATTTGTATCTCATGACTTCCCACCCCTGACACCAAACAATTAAAGTCTTTAACATTACCATGACATCATTGCTGTTAAAGGGTAGTGACACCTTGGCTCATGTGATTAGGTAGAGGATCATGAGGGGGTCCTTTGTCCCTCTTTGGGGTGTCACTCCCACTGGGTTTAAATCTGGGACTCTCCACCATTTGACCCTAGAACTGAAGAAAGCTTCTCAGATGAGAAGTGATACCACAGTATGAGAGTTATTTAATTCAAATAAGTTTTACAGTAAGTACATTTAATCCTAAATCACCTTTAACCACCAAATTATTCTTTATTAATTCTTTCAGATCAAGAAGAAGATCTGCGTCTGTAAACCAACTGAACGGAGGACAAAACTGAGTTTATTTCATCTGAATTGAACAAAGCATTGAAAACAAAGCTGATAATAAACTTATTCCCCTTTGTATGAAAACAAAAAATGTAAAAAAAAGATTGAAGTAGTTTTGTTTTCATTAATGGATTAATTATCGTTTGATTTATTTCTAAAATCCTGTTTTACTTTTCACTCTTTTTTGATTGACTATTTTATGAATTAATAAACATATTTTTTCTTGTTTTACTTCCTGTAAGCATCCAGCAGTTTTAATTGTGTTATCTGATTATGTACACCATATAAACCATTTTTTATATAAATTTGAAAGTCATTACATAAATTAAAATTTGCTGGGATGCAAATGATAGTCTGGGCTCTCTTAGCGGTCTGTAACGGTTGTTAAGTGAGTGAGTTTAAAGGGGAAAAAAAGTGGTTCACAGCATGCATTTAAACTGTATTTTCAAATTATGACAACCTTAACTTTAAGTAAAACTACCATTAAGATATCTACATACAAGTAACAAATGGTGCTATTAATATTATTTATTTATTTATTCATCATCAGGATTGGGGATGGGTGGGGTCATATGAAAATGCTTAGAAAATTTATAAAATGGGCATCAGCTTTTAATAATCTTCCAATTGCATCGTCTAAAAGTTCGTAGTCTGTGAGGGCTGTTTGCGTAGTTGCTCCTTCCCACTAAACACTGGACATCGGATAGACGTGCAGATCATGTCTATATTTGGTCAATTGGTCCATGACAAATTCTGGACATTTGTACAACATCCAAACAAGTTCCACAATTTTTACATCCAACCATGACGGTCAACATTTGAACTTTGGACTGCGTAATTTTTTTGAACATCTATGAAGGGTGCAGGACATTTACATGATGAATAAATGTAATATTTTTTTTAAATTTACAAATCCTAATATTGATGTTTTCAATTTGGTACATATGAATACGGATTATGTATTTATTCAGTAAATGTGGGTGAGTTTTGGGGGGTTATTTTACATTTTCCTTAACTTAATTGTTTGTAACCAGGTTAAATGTAAATGTGTAAAATGTGTTGAAAACATTTAGATCCATTTTAAAATGTAAAATAATAATGGTTAAAGTAAATATCTTAAGAGAGAATTTGAATTATATACAGTTCATTTTTTACAAGTATCCTGTGTTATTGTGAAAAGCTTTGTAAGAGGAAGTGAGTGTGTTTGTGATCATCCATGTCGAAACGTTCATGCTCTTCATGGCGTTTCGGCCGATGACACGAAATACCATCATGTGGTGGCCTCGCTGGATCCACTGTCCACCCGCCGTGTGATGACCCTCCTGCGGGATCCCCCCACCCAAAGGAAATACACCACTCTCAAGGTGCTGCTGCTGCGCTACTCCCTCTTTGAAAAGCAGAGTGGCCGAGAAACTTGTCTCTCTCTCTCGAGCTTAAGTGATGGTACCGCACTCGAGTTCATGGAGAGCATGCTGCCGTTGCTAGGAATGGATGACAGCGGATTCCTCTTCACTCACGCACTCCTTCGACAGCTGCCAGTGCGAGCTGGCCTTGCCAACTCCCTGCTGCTGGCCACAAAGGATTACCACTCACTAGCCATTCTCCTGGCTACCAGGAGCTTCGGTATCCAGGCAATAGTTCCTGTCTCACCGGGGGCCTCCAACTCACTGATGGTGGCTGGGATCGCAGCACTGCAGAAAAGGGCAGTGTTTTTACCATCAGCTTGACAGCGTCATGCCACCTTTGCAGTTTTAAGGCCTCTATCTAATAACACGAGCCAAGATGTAAAAATGGGTGTGGGTCACAATCAGTCAAGATTTCTAGTGAACCCATTGTGAAACCTGGCCCCACCCTATCATGTTATTCACTAAGGTCAGATGGCCCAGGGTGTGAGTGGGTGTTACGGCGTCTGAGAAGGGATCTCAAAACTGGATTATAGATGGCAGACAATTGGTGTAGTAAACCCCTGCCTCTGTTTAAAGATGGTCGCTTACAGTGGACATAGATGGCTTCTTTCACTCCTCTTTCAAACCATCTGTCCTCTCTGTCCAAAATGTGAACATTGGCATCTTTGAAAGAGTGTCCTTTGTCCTTTAGATGCAGATGGACTGCTGAGTCTTGTCCCGTGGAGGTGGCTCTTCTATGTTGTGCCATTCACTTGTGAAGTGGCTGTTTGGTCTCTCCAATGTAGAGGTCTGGGCATTCCTCGCTGCACTGTACAGCATACACCACATTGTTACATTTGTTTTTAGAAGTTCTGTCTTTGGTATGAACCAGTTTTTGTCTGAGTGTGTGGCTGTGTCTGAAGTACACTGGAATGTCGTGCTTGGAGAAGACTCTCCTGAGTTTCTCTGACAAATCTGCTACAAAGGGGAGGTGGGAGTCAAAGAGGAGATACTAGTCCGTGTGTGTGGGTTTCTGGTAAACTTCAGAGTTGAGGTTTCCATTCTCCTCAATGCACATGCCACACTCCAAAAATGGCAAACTGTTATCTTTTGTGTCTTCCCTGGTGAACTTTATGTTTTTATCCCCAGAGGGTTAAAACAGCGTTTCTGTCGCTGTCACAGTGTAACTCATTTTAACCCAGTAACCTGAAGGGTCCATCAAAGTGACCAATCACATTAGGACTCTGGCCTCCTTTGGGCTTCGCCTCCAAACTGTCAAAAGTCAAAGTGATCTGTGCGAGTAAAGTTGAGTTTCATGAGCAGATAAACTGCCCACATCCGCTGTAAAACTACTGCAGTGCGAGCAAAGGAGAAACTCTGATGGGCGCAGTGTTTTGTTGGCGACTTCTACCCATACGGATTGTTCAATTTGCACACAAGGAATTCAGTTGCACCCTTAAAACGAAATGATTTGCTCAAATTATGTTTTTTTTTCTCGTGCAGGACTTATGATATAAAGATCAGTCCATACTTGTGGGTTCAGTGGGTTATGTAGTGCAGTCTAGATAGGAAAAAGGGCAGAAGAAAGTTGGCACCCTTGTCTTGTTCCCCTGTGAAGTGTGGTGCTTGAAGATGTTAACCCAGTGATTGTGACTACAGTCTGTGGTGAGTTTTAGTGTTTTGATCCATGATAACAGACTTTTCCAAATCCAAATTTTGTAATGTAGAAGTAATTTACAGCTGACACCATCAAAAACGTTGCTGCCTCCAGTGTAGTTACTATCGTTTCTTTGTAGATGTGATTTGTTTGATGAATTTTATTAAACAATATATGTTTATTATTAGCTTGTTGGCCCTTAGTAAACCCTGTTTTATTGATGTGAATTACAAATAAGGTGACAGTTTCAGTTCTGGTGGATAAAGCTTTACTTATGAATTTTTTTTATGATATATGGGTTGATAACGTGAAGTGAAAGTGTGATTTTTGTTTGATTTTATTATTATTGTATCATTGTGCATTAATTCTGACAGATTTAACAAGTGCAATACTTGAATCAGCCACACCAAATGCTCATGTGTTTACATGCTCAGATAGCTGAAGGAGGGAGAACATATTCACTCCTCCAAGCTCACTCATATAAGAAATTTCAAAATATAATTTCTAAGTAAAATTAAAAGCTCTAGTACTTGCCTACTGGTGTTGGCCAGAGGGGCCGATGGCGCGATATGGCAGCCTCGCTTCTGTCAGTCTGCCCCAGGGCAGCTGTGGCTACAACTGTAGCTGCCTCCACCAGTGTGTGAATGTGAGAGTGAATGAATAGTGGCATTGTAAAGCGCTTTGGGTGCCTTGAAAAGCGCTATATAAAATCCAATCCATTATTATTATTAATTATTATTTATGAACACCAAAATATATGTTTTTTTATTCGAGTCTGACCTGTGGCCCTTTGCTAAATGTTTTCCCTTCTCTTTCCACTTTCCTGTCTGTTTACACTTTCTCTAGCCATTAAGGGCTAAAAATGTGAGACTGACAGCTAAGGGGGTGAAAATTCCTGTACAATGTGTGACTGTCACGGTTCAGTGAGGACTCACACGTGGAACTCTTCGGTTTGAGGAGACACAGTGGGGTTTATTTCACATTCACCAGGTGTATTTACAGACAGTGCAGGGAACTGTGCTATATACAAGTGTGACAGGGGTCAGGACTCCAGGGAATCCAAGGTGGAGAGGACGGGGGAAAGCATTCGTTCTTCTTCACTCACTCACTGCTTGCTTCCAGCTATTCTCCAATCATCCAATACTGGGGATCTTCACCGGGAAACAGGGATGGGTCCCTGGGATCTAAACATAGAGTTTTATTTATACAACACCAAATCACAACAACAGACACATTTTTTGAATTTTAAGGTAGACCCTAGGGTCTACAATATTACATAAAGGCAAAACTTAACAATCATATGACCTCCCCCCCATGAGCAAGCACTTTGGTGACAGTGGAAAGAAAAAACTCTCTTTTAACAGGCAGAAACCTGAAGTGATCTAATGGCGTGATATGGTACTACAAGGTCATTAAGGTAAGATGGGGCCTGATTATTTAAGACCTTGTATGTGAGGAGCAGGATTTTGAATTCAATTCTGGATGTAACAGGGAGCCACAGAGGGAAGCCAAAACAGGAGAAATATGCTCTCTCTTTCTAGTCCCTGTCAGGACTCTTGCTGCAGCATTTTGGATTAACTGAAGGCTTTTCAGGGAGTTTTTAGGACTTCCTGATAATAACGAATTACAGTAGTCCAGCCTAGAAGTAAAAATGCATGAACTGGTTTTTCATTATCACTCTGAGACAGGATATTTCTAATTTTAGAGATGTTGTGCAAATGGAAAGAAAGCAGTCCTACATAATTGTTTAATATGTGCATTGAAGGACATATCCTGTCTTGACACCAGTGGGTCAGGGCGTTGACCTCCTCCCTGTAAGCCGTCTCATCACCGTTGGTGATAAGACCCACCACTGTAGTGTCGTCCGCAAACTTCACAATGATGTTGGAGCTGTTAGTGGCCGTGCAGTCGTAGGTGTAGAGTGAGTACAGGAGAGGGCTCAGTATACAACCTTGTGGAGCACCAGTGTTCAGTGTGATGGGGGATGAGGTGATGCTGCCCAGTCTGACCACTTGGCGTCTGTCAGACAGGAAGTTAAGGATCCAGCTGCAGAGGGAGCTGCTCAGTCCTAGATCCTGCAGTTTCCTGTCCAGCTTCGAGGGAACGATGGTATTGAATGCTGAGCTGTAATCTACAAACAGCATCCTCACATACGTGTCTCTCTTCTGTGTGTGAGAGGGCAGTATGTAGTGTCAGGGCTATGGCATCATCAGTGGACCTGTTGTGGCGGTATGCGAATTGTAGAGAGTCCAGTGAGTCGGGTAGTGAAGAGCAAACGAAGTCCCTGATCAGCTTCTTGAAGCATTTGCTCACGATGGGGGTCAGGGCTACAGGTCGCCAGTCGTTCAATGAGGAGATGGTGGAGGATTTGGGTACAGGGATGATGTTGGTCATTTTGAAGCAGGCTGGGACTACAGACAGAGAGAGGGAAAGGTTGAAGATGTGTGTAAACACTCCAGCCATGCTTTTCCCAGTAAGATCCTGTGACCTGTCCGCACGGTGCACAGAGAACCCCGGTAGTTGTATTGCAGAGTCCAGTACCTTATCCGATAGCCAGGTGTCTTTGAGGCAGATCACGCAGCAGTCCCACATCTCTCGCTGGAATGAGATCCGTGCCCGAAGCTCGCACAGCTTGTTCTCCAGAGACTGCACATTAGCCAGTAATAAACTGGGTAACGGTGGTCTGTAAGTGCGCCGTCTCAGTCGAACCAGAACGCCAGATCTTCTCCCTCTGCGTCGGCGTTTGCGGCCTCCAGGGTCAGAGAACAAAGGCGTCTCAGGTGAGATGAATGGGGGGTCTGCAAACGGAGGGTCTGTGTTGCAAAACTTGAACTCCGGAAAGTGATGAGAAAGTCCGTCTTTTATGTCCAGTAAGGTTTGTCAGTCGTACACAAGGAGACATGTGCTACTCGTGAAAAAATAAAGGAAAAGTAAAATTAAACACAAAAAACAGCTGTTGCTTGGGGGAGCTCACGACGAGGCTGCCATACTCGGCGCCATCTTAGCCAGTTAAAATGTATTTGTTATTAAAATTATTATTGTATTAAAATGTAATCTTACTTCATTTTCTTAATGTCAGATGCTCCGGTTAGACTAGCCTAATGACTGTCACTGGCTCTTTAAATCTCTTTTGGCACACCTATAACCAAATAAGTTTCAGTGTCTGCATAGTTTCTTTGCATAGTGTGTAAATCAAAAGACCTTCAGATTCACAGAAGGTTTCAGAAGCAAATCAAGTCATTGAACCGCATCAGGTACTTGTATATCTCTGAGTATAAATTATTTATAGATCAACCGTTAACTTTCTTTGCTTGTTGGTACTTGTTGCTGTACTGGTTGCAAAATATTTAAATGGTGTATGTGGTGTTGTATGCTGTAGTTGAGAAAACTGAGTATTAAGTTGCTGTTTTGCTTTTTTTTTTCTAGACTACTTCTTCTGAACCATGGGTCATAAAACTCTCATTTGTGCAGGTAAATCCAAACAGTAAAAACCTTTTTTGTGAAGTAATGATGAAAATAAAAAAGAGTTAACTATGAAATAAATCAAAGCAAACTTTTTAAAAATTTTGTTGCAAATTTAGTCTTATAAACTCATTAAAGAGGGAAAAAAAACACAAGATTTCATAAATGAAATAAATTTTTTATTTTTTATTTTTTTAAACTGAGAATAAAAAAACGGTTTCGTGGTAAAGAAGCTGAAAAACTGCATCGAATATCACTAGTTAAAATATTATGACTGAAAGCTTTTTGAAACTAACAATGATATGGGTCTATAAACATGTTGCAAAACCTAGAAACATCTTTTCAGGGTTGGAACAGTGGGTGACATCTGGTCACAGAGATTTTTATATTCATTGACTCATTTGTATTGCTTTACATGCAAGTCCACAGTATCATAGAAACTCAATAACAATGGTAGAGTTTAGCTTGGTGATACAATACGCTACCAAACTTTTGAAACAAACAGTGAGCTTGGTCTATAAACACTGAAATTTTGCAAACTTCATCTTTTCGGAGTTTTAAGAAGCAATTGCTATCACAGTCACAGAGATCTTTTCATCCAGGGACTCATTTGCATCATTTTACATACAATTCCCATAGTGTCACTGAAACTCCACAAGAATAATAGAGTTTAACTGTGTTATGACAGAGTACAGTGCAATCTAAGGAGTTTGGAAAGAGTCTGGACTTCTTTAAGTTTCTTGACGATGTTTCATCTATCATCTGAGAAGCTTCTACCATTCTGAGAAGAATTGGTGGAGTGTCCCAGATTTTAAGCCCTATTGGAAGTGTCCCTGACAGGGTCGTGGACCAACTATTGATAAATGCCAAATCACACGAGCCAAGATTTGAAAACGGTATTTAGAGAACTCTAAACACCCCCCATTAAAAAGACATGCCAAGAGACCAAATGTGATATGATTCTCTGCATTTATAACAAATCTAACACCAAGGTTTTTGCAAGCCTAAATAAAAAAACAGTATAAAACAATTTATAGGAAATGTTAAGCTTGCTCAGTTAATTGGTGTCATCGACATCAAAGGAGAGTTATTGTGTGTAATTGTTATAGAAAGATTTAGGCGTCCTGTACAAATGGGGAAGAAAGAAGAAGAAAAAAAATGGATGGTAAATTATTATGTCAATGTTAGGATTTTTGTAACTTTCCATTTCACAATACATTAGATATGAACAATTCTTTTTATTATTCATGTTTACTACCTCCTGCATCATTGAATAATGAATTACTTAGGAATTTAGTTAGGTGATTCAAAGACTATATGTCAAGTTATGTGTTCAGTTTTAAATTAATTAATTATCATACATGTGTAAAACAATTGTTACTCTTTTTACTCTTTCTGTAACTTCATAGAAAATAACAAAAAAGATGATATATTTATACATTCAGTTTGGATATATCATCAACTGAATATGGCAATATTCAGTAGATGAGTGCTAGTCATTCTTCTTTGGTTTGCAGGAATTTTCATAATGCATTTGATGACCACCACCAGAACTGCACTGCTTTCAGCAGGGTCCAATATAACAGGTAAACAAGCATGCACTGCAGTAGCTCAGTCAGTGTTTTGTTTAGTTTTTTTCATCCATCCATCCAGCCAGCCAGCCATCCATTTTCTTCTGCTTGTCCGGGGGCCGGGTTGTGGGGACAGCAGCCCAAGCACAGAAGCCCAGATCTCCCTGTCCCCAACCACCTCCTCCAGCTTGTCCGGGGGAACACCAAGGCGTTCCCAAGCAAGCCGAGAGATATAATCTCTCCAGCGTGTCCTGGGTCTGCCCCGGGGCCTCCTCCCTGTGGGACATGCCCGGAACACCTCATCCAGGAGGCGCCTAGGAGGCATCCTTGTCAAGTGCCCGAACCACCTCAACTGGCTCCTTTCGATGTGAAGGAGCAGCGGCTCTACTCTGGGCCCCTCCTGAAAGGTCAAACTTCTTACCCTATCTCTAAGGGAGATGCAAGCCACCCTTTGGAGGAAACCCATTTCCACTGCTTGCATCCGCGATCTTGTTCTTTTGGTCACTACTCACAGCTTGTGACCATAGGTGAGGGTAGGGACGTAGATCGACTGGTAAATTGAGAGTTTCATCTTTACACTCAGCCCTGTCTTCACCACAACAGACCAGTACAGTGTCCGCATCACTGCGGCCACAGCACCAATCCGTCTGTCGATCTCCCACCCCCTTCTCCCGTCACTTGTGAACAAGACCCAGAGGTACTTAAACTCCTCCACTTGGGACAGGAACTTGTCCCTGACCCGGAGTGGGCACTGGCGGAGCACCCACCAGGAACGAGTCTGGCCTGTTGCCGGCGATGCGGACCAAGCTCTTGCAACGGTTGTGTAAGGACTGAATGGCCTGTAGCAATAGGCCAGACACCCATTACTCCTGGATCACCCGCCACAGCATCCCCCGAGGGACACGGTCGAAAGTCTTCTCCAAGTCCAAAAAACACAGAATGTCAAGAATGTCTTAACCAAGCCCGATAGGACTCTGGCTATTAAGAAATTCTTGCGCTAAAATATGTACTGTGCTTTCAATAACACATATGTGGTATTAAAATACGCCAAATGTTTTCCTTTTAAGCACATTTTACATAAAACCGATTTACCAGTAGGCCGCCATTGTTATTTACTTCTCAATGCACTCTGGGTAACCTTTCCAGTTTGAACCAGAGCAACCCGAGAGAGAGAATGAAAATAGTCAACTGCACTTAGTTTAGATGAAGATGAAAACAATCCGTCACACAAGGACGAGAGAGTGAGGGAAAATTACTGGTGTCTATGCGGCTACTGCTTGCCAATGGCAATGGCGACTGAGAAGGTTTGTTGTAAAGCACCAAAACTTTTTGAAGCCGTATGTCTTAATCCAGATGTTCTTTGGGCAGCCCTTGTTAGCCTCCATGACCAGTATCCAGTCTTTAAGAAAGGGGACCAGAGGGTGTGTTCCAACTACAGGGGAATCACACTCCTCAGCCTCTCTGGGAAAGTCTATGCCAGGGTGCTGGAGAGGAGAGTCTGCCTGTTAGTTTTTTCAAATACATTTTTAGACTTTTTTTTGAGCAATGATAAACCCAGCTGGATTTTACTAAAATGGAAGAGATTTTTTGGTGATTGTAATGACAGTGCATTGTCATACTTAAAGGGAAAACTAAAAGTAGACAAAAGTAGTAAGATCAGCTTAATCTAATAATTTCCACTTTTTTGTTTTGTTTTTGTTTTTCAAGCCAAGAGGACACGGTTGGGTTTCGAGCCATATCTGAACTGAATTCTTGGCCAGCATTTATTGCAGATCTGTTTCTGACTGAATATTCCCGAGACCTACTGGATTGACGTGTTTATCAGAATCAGAATCAGAATACTTTATTGATCCCTGGGGGAAATTATTTTTTGTTACAGTGCTCCATTTTAAACCAACATTAAGACAAGACAGACAATACGCTAACTAAGAATAGTACAATATATACATATATATACACACACACACACACACATATATATATATATATATATATATATATATATATGTGTGTGTATATATATATATATATATATATATATATATATATATATATATATATACACACACATATATATATATATATATACACACACACACATATATATATATATATATATATATATATATATATATATATATATATATATATATATATATATATATATATATATATATATATATATATATATATATATATATATATATATATACATAAGTCACTCATTAATAAATAGCTGGAAAAGAAACATGTGTAGTTGTAGCAGTAACCAGTGTGTTAAGTGGATGCGTTGTACAGGGAGATGGCCACAGGCAGGAATGATTTCCTGTGTCGTTCAGTGGTGCTTTTCGGTAATCTCAGTCTCTCACTGAACGTGCTCCTGTGACTGACCAGCATGTCATGGAGTGGGTGGGAGGTGTTATCCAACATTGTCTTTATCTTGGACAGCATCCGCCTCTCCGACACCACCTTGAGGGAGTCCAGCTCCATCCCCACAACATTACTGGCCTTACGGATTAGTTTATTAAGTCTGTTGGCATCTGCTACCCTCAGCCTGCTCCCCCAGCATGCAACAGCATAGAGGATCGCACTGGCCACAACAGACTCATAGAAAATCCTGAGCATTTTCTGGCAGATGTTGAAGGACCTCAGTCGCCTCAAGAAATAGAGACGACTCTGGCCCTTCCTGTAAAGTGCTGTGGTGTTTTTAGCCCAGTCCAGTTTATTGTCAGTGTGTACTCCAAGGTATTTATAGTCCTCAGATTTGCCAACCAATTAATATTTTAAAGTTGCAGACTTTTTTCATCTCTTAAAACCAGCTTGTTTCTTAAATTCCTTATTTCATGTTTCTTGATTTCACGAGACAGATAATTCATTGGAACAAACTCACTGAATAAAACAGTATTTTAGAATAAAACAGTTATGAGATGGGAAACAAAATATATTTTTGGTTGGTAGGATTAACTTGAGTAATCAGATGTGTATTTATGCATGAGAAAGTTGATGCTCTTTGGTGATGCAGTTTGTCTGTTTTTAATTGAAGAAAGAAAGGCTAATCTGCTGGGTTTTTTTTAAGTGCTTCAGCAGTATCACTTCATCAATAAATCCCTGACCTGGTATGAGGCTCAGAGCTTCTGCAGATTAAAGTACACCGACTTAGCAACCATAAATAACATGGATGATGAAAACCAGCTGATCAACACACTGGACGTGACATCGTCATGGATTGGACTTTACAATGGACAGACCAACAGGTGGCTTTGGTCTGATGGCAGCGGTGTAACGAGCTTCACCCAATGGAGCCCTGGTGAACCAAGCAACTCTGGAGGAGTTGAGGCATGTGGACAGATGAATGATACGGCCTCTGGAATGATGCTCAGTGTGGATTTGCCATGGCTTATGTGTGTTATGAAAGTGAGTAAATGACACAGTGATCTTTAAAGCAAATGTAAACTGATGCAATTACATACAGTGATTAAGTTGAAATAAAACCTTCAGGATTTTGATATGAATTATTTAATGGTGAAGATAAATATAAATTTATATTTCTTATATCTAAAACAAAGAAAGAAAAATCATTAGCTGGGTAGCACACAAAATGACAGCCCAGGTGTGATTCTTTTAAATGTGTGCACATATATGAATCAATAACAATAACAATGGTTTAAGGCATTTAGCCACACTATGGCCCTCCTAAATGTTAATCTGGCTCTTACCTGATTTCTACTTTTCTTGGAAGAAAAAAGATGTCTAACTTCCTTTTATTCCTCTCTCCTTGTATGTTTTTAGTTCAGCAGGATGGCAGCAAGAAGTATGTGGTTTACACACAGGGACAAACCTGGCCAAACAGTCAAGATCTGTGCAGGCAGAAGCACACTGATCTGGCATGTGTGCATACAGCACAGGAAAATTTAGCGATTGCTGCAGTTACAAACGTAGTGTGGTTCGGTCTGTTTAAAGATTCCTGGTACTGGTCAGATGGAACAAAGACCTCCTTCAGGTACTGGAAAAGAGGCGGAAGTTATAGTGGAAAATGCGTTTCTGTGGAAGGATCACAGCAGGGACGCTGGATACCAGCTGACTGTAACCAGAAAGCAACATTTATCTGTGAAGGAGGTAAGTTCCTGAAATACACAAGTAATAAGTCATTTCTTGGAAAAAGTGTGATGTCAAAACTCGGATAGAAAAATAATAATATTCATAAGAAGGATCGCAATCAACACAACGCTCAGATGAACCAAAACAACTTTCTTCTTCCTTTCCTGGATGTAAGAGCATTCATCAAGACAGTCTAAATAATGGCTGAGATTATATTTCTGTGTTTGTATTCTGCAGGTCTCAAGCTAAAGAAGATGGTCATAAAGATGAAGGTGCAGTCTGATGTGGATCTCACTGACTCTACTACTTCCAGCCTGTTCCTACAGAAGGTACAAACATAGCTTCAAGGGTCCACCAGGGGAAACTGGTTATACTGCAAGAGTTCATAAAATTACAGTAAAGAGAACATCAACCAAAAACTACCTACAGAAAAAAATAATACCAGTATGCAAAAAGTCTTGAGTAGAGTCAAAAATATAAAAAGAGTAATATTTTCAGTGAAGCACACCTGAAACACTTTGTTATTTATGACATCATGAACTCATCCCTGAGGTCTAGCAAGACTGTCAATTCTATTTTTATACATAATACATTATGGTCTGTGTGCATTTGTTTTTGAAAGTAATAGAAACTAAATAAAAATATTTAAATTCAACACTTAAGTATCTCCTCAAAGTCCAACTGATGATTTAAAAATGGTTTAATTATTATAGTTATCTTAATGTTACACAGACAAGTATGAAGCTGTGTGCTAAATCTGGAGAGTTCAGTTCAGTTTTATTTGTCATATGCAAGTTAGCACAGGGTCAACATCGCAATGAAATGTGTTTGATGAGCAGAAGACAGTCACTCAGCAGAATGGTACAGTAGAAAAAAATAAATAAATAAATAGAAAAATAGTAAGAGCAAAATATTAATAACATGCAGTAAAAGAAAAAAGAGATTTTCAGTTAACTGACTAAATATATATAAATATATATATATATATAAATATAAATATAAATATATATATATATATATATATATATATATATATATATATATATATATATATATATATATATATATATATATATATATATATATATATATATATATAAATATAAATATATATATATATATATATATATATATATATATATATATATATATATATATATATATATATATATATATATATATATATATGTGTGTGTGTGTGTATATATAAATATATGTACACACTAGTGATTAAATAAAGAAAATCTTAAATAGGAATGTGTGGGGAGGGCAGATGTGCACTTTTTTTGTGGAGTGGAGTGACCAGTGCAGATTATACAGAGTACTTGTGAAGCTGCAGGGTAGCTTCTGTGTTGTGTGTGTTTAAGTGTTGTGGTTGAGGTGTCGTATGGCTTGATGGTAGAAACTGTTTTTAAGTCTTGTAATCCGAGCAGACAGGCTCCTGTAACGTCTGCCAGATGGTAACAAGGAGAAGAGCTGATGTGCTGGGCGGCTGTGGTCCTTGATGATGCTGTGTGCTTTACAGAGGCATCGCTGAAGATAAATGTCCTGAATGGCAGGAAGCCTCATGTCAGTGATGTGCTCTGCTGCCTTCACCACCCTCTGTAGTGATTTAAGGCTGCTGGCAGAGCAGCTTCCGTACCAAACTGTAATGCAGCTCGTCAGCAAGCTCTCAATTGCACACCTGTAGAAATTTGAGGTGATGTTGGCGTTCATGTCAAACTTCCTCAGCCTCCGCAGGAAGTAAAGCCACTGGCGAGCTTTCCTGATAGCAGTGTCTGTGTGAAGGGTCCAGGAGAAGTCCTCGTGATGTTGACTCCAAGGAATTTGAAGCTGCTGACCCTTTCAACCTTGACACTGTTGATGGGTGTCAGGGACCAAGCAGTAAAGCATAAAGGACACAGGTGGTTTTAATTCAAAAAAGGGGTTTTATTGACCCAAAAATATATTTAACAAAGCCAAAACTTAAACAGGCAGACCAATAAAAGAGGTCAACTCAATAGACTAAACTAAAGCCTCAAACAAACATATGACAAACTGACCTGCTGAAATGACACACAGGGGAACTTAAATACCAGTTTAGCTAAACCAAATGACACACACGGGCAGTGCTTTAAGTGGCCCAAAAGAGGTGCCGGTACTCTATTCTTTTTCCGCCTCCCCTGAGGTAACAACAACTATATTGAATGGGTTTTATATACAACAGTCAACAGACAACCTTATACAAAATAATAAATCATTTTATTAGTTTGTGGATTTGCTTGAGCTAGAAAGAGCTACTGAACATAAATAAAATGTGCAAAAAGGTATTGAAATTTTTTTTTAACAAAATGTACATAAAATAAATTATGAACTAATTTGTATTTTGCTCTCTCTCTTGAGTCACTGCTGGTATCAGCAGCAGCACTTGTAAAGTGTACCTGCAGAGCTTGGTAGTTCTCCCATACTGCTTTCACTGTTCTCTCACTTGAAGCAACCCAAACATAATAACCATAGAACAGTAGAACATAATCTTGAGTCTTGAAGATGGTTCATTTCTTTACCCCTGAAAAATATACAAAAGCAGATTCAGCAAAATACAATCACAGTACACCAAATGAAAAATGAGAAATACTGTACAAATCATTTTACCTAGAAAAGGCTCCAGCACGTTTTGGGCTCCACTTTCCTTTCACTTTGGGCTTCGCAGTTTGTGGATGCTGCACTTCTCCTCCCTAGTGCCAGCCATGTCTGCACATATGTTTGTGCGTTAAACTGATCCAAGGGTGGTCCGTTGCATTTCAGGAAAATCATATTTGAAAGCCTTTTGATGTCAAGAGAGTTTCTTTTATCTGTCAAAGTATCATTCATTGAGCTGAAAGCTCGCTCGCATTCACTTGTTGATACTGCAATGGTGCGGACAGCTGTAAGAAGCGGCTTCAGGGCTGCTGGTGTCTTGGAAGCTTTAAGGTCTTTATACGCCCTAAATCCTAGGACACTTTCCCTCTCCCCAACTCTGAATCTCTGACATAAACGTCTGACCGCTGCATCCCCATATTGAATATCTAGAGATGCAGGCCAGGAGTCAGACTGGAGGACCTTGATGTCTGAGAGGAGGTGACTATCTATCTTTTCAGATGAGGTTTTACTGACATGCGAGGAAGTTGTTGGAGTCATCCTGCACTTAACATTTTCAGCCAGCCTACGGAAAAATTGGCCATGGTTGATTTTTATAACCCTCTGATTTTCATGCAGGCATACATTTCTGAAGATTTTCTCCTTTTCAGCTTCAATGGCAGTTTGTGTGTAGGGACCAGGTGTGGATACCATTGACTCAAACACCCGGATTTGTCGGTCCAGCTGCCTGTCGGCTTGATCCAAAGTCATGTCCCGTCTCTGGAGCATTCTTGAGAGGTCACTGAGTTCTGTGAGAGCGTTATACTGTACATGATGCCAAGACCACAAAAGAAACAGTAGTGAGAACATCATTGAGTCCTTTGTATTTTGCTCTCTCTCTTGAGTCCCTGCTGGTATCAGCAGCAGCACTTGTAAAGTGTACCTGCAGAGCTTGGTAGTTCTCCCATACTGCTTTCACTGTTCTCTCACTTGAAGCAACCCAACGCACTGATAAAACACGGCCTATGACAAGGTGACGTTGGTGATTTTCACTGGAAATAGCTGACCGCAGGCACACGACAAGCACAGACTTTCCACTTATTGTAGTGGATTCATCAGTGAGCACACACAATTTTCTTTCATTCATCACTATGTCATTGACTACCTTCTTTTTCATTTCAGCTGCAATGTGATCCAGTATATTTGCACATGAGTTATTAGAGTGCAGAACTCTGCCCATCTTGACACCATTTAAGACTTGCAACTGGACATCTATTGGCATGTCTGTAAAGGGACGACAATGCTTGCCAATCTTATAAGCTGCTCTAAACACATTGCAAGTTGAAGCGTAGTCAGCCTTTCTCATATCTTCAATGTGTTTTTGCATTGTATTTTGTGTTGCCTTCTCTTTTATTTCAACTGCTTTCTTGTGATAAGTTGAGTCTCTGTGCTCTTTTATTTTCTTTCGTAGTGAGTTTTGTTGTGCAGCCTTGTCCCTTCCAAAAGACGAGATTAAGCACCCACTCCACTCCTGCGACACTCTCTGCCCTTGCTGCATATCCACGCGAGCACAAACTTGACTACACACACTACAACCCAACTTTTGATTTCTGCTGATCAGCCACTTGTAATTTGTGGAGAAATACCGGACTTGTGCTTGGGACCAACATTCTGGCCACTCATGCTCGCTAACGCGGCTGTTGTCATCGGTAGAAATGGTGTCATTCTCGTCCTCGTCGTCGCAAAAAGTGCCGTCGTCCGCGGCTGCGGCACTAGTGCAGCTTTCATTAGCTTGCGTCTGACCTGCAGCGATATCATTCTGGCTCGGTGGGGTGTCAGCCAGCGAGTCCTCTGATTCTGACCTTGTTCTTTTACTACTCAGAGTCTGAAGCCAGAAGAGCATATTAAGTGTTCATTGTTTTTGTATTTTAACCGAGCAGCTGTTTGCGCGTTTTACACACCCTCTCCGGACCACGTTGAGTTGTTGACATGACAACGGCAAAAGCGACGCATGCGCTTTTCACTTGTAAAACACATTGGTGTATGGGTAATGTAGTCTCTGCTCTCGGTGGGACGAATTAGGAAGCGTGCTTGTGAAGGGTGCTCTGAAAAGCGGCAGCGCAGCCAAACGATTATAACAGATGTGCAAATGAGAGTACCGGTACGCTAAAAGCACGTTCTGGGCGCATGGAGAGGTGGCGGTACTCTCAAGAGCTATATTTAGAAGTGGCGGTACTGAGTACCGGTACGCTAAAAGCACGTTCTGGGCGCATGGAGAGGTGGCGGTACTGAGTACCGGTGCGTACCGGCCCACTTAAAGCACTGCACACGGGGGAAAACAAGATGGCTGCCATATAACCAACTAACACAAAACAATTAAACAAACATGAAACACCCCCCAGGCAATGAAGCATGTGGTGCAATCCAATTAGGCTGTCAGTGGTACTTCAGGTCTCGCAGCCCTTTGCCACACCTTTTACCAGACAGGAGAAGCCAACCCCCAGGTAACTCAAACAAAGAAAGATGTATTAATATAACATAAAACAGAACTTTGACCTTGCAAGGTTAATATGTGTGCACGCCATATAAACATTGGAAGGTGTGATGGAAAAATAAATACATTTAATAAAGAAACAATAAGTAGACTATTTTAAAGTAGTGACTGTAAATTAAACTAAAGTGAATCAACGGGTGGTGAGGTGTGGAGCTTACCATGTGTGGCATGCCATCACAATGTGGATGGGCTGGTGTTCCCTGACTGGTTGTTTCCCGTAGTCCACTATCATTTCTCTAGTTTTGCTGATGTTGAGAGTCAGGTTATTTTCCAGACACCACTGGTACAGCGCCATCACCTCCTCTCTATAGGCCGTCTCATCATTGTCTGTGATGAGGCCTATGATGGTTGTGTCATCCGCAAACTTGATGATGATGTTGGACTCGTGTTTAGGAACAGGGAATATAGGAGGGGGCTAAGCACACAACCCTGTGGCGTACCTGTGTTTAGGATGAGTGGTGAGGAGGTATGCTTACCAACTCTCACCACCTGGGGCCTGTTTGTGAGGAAGTTTAGAATCCATCTACAGATTGTTTTTCCCAGCCCGAGGTCGACGAGCTTCGTGGCAAGTTTTGAGGGGATGATGGTGTTAAATGCCGAGCTGTAGTCGATGAAGAGCATCCTTGCATATGTATTCCCTTTTTCCAGGTGAGTGAGAGTATGTCAAACAATTCTTTTCTTTGATGGTATTTTTCTTTTAGTTGGAAACAATCCTGAGAGATCAAGGGGTGACTGATGTCCAACTTAAATATAAACGTGTATTTCAACCTCAGTTGAAGACCACTGAGAACACGGGTACGAGAGGCCTCCGTACAGGGAGCATCTATCATGCTAACCTTAATTCGAAACATACCAATCATTTTGTGCAAAGTAATTTAGTAAAAGAACAAACAAACAATCAGTGAAAAGTTTTTTTCCTCTCTTTACAGGATGCTGAGTGCAGAAGTGCCAATGTCGTTTTACTGCAACATTAGTGGTTATAGTGGTTTGTAGAGCTGATGGATGGAAACAGATTATTTAAAGATTGTTGCGTTCCCCAGCAAATTTATTTACCCTATACTTGTGTAGTTCATAACAGCTGATGTATATTCTAACCTAAGTTATTAAGTAAATTAAACTTTTACTTACTTTAAGAGTGTAATTAAAACAGTAGATCTTGTCCTCATTTTCCCCCTAAGGTTTTTGGTCATAATATTGTAACTATGGGTGGGAAGAAGAACCTATGCAATATAACATTAAATATTGTAATAATATGAACTCAAAATCAAAGTGCTAATAATAGATGCAAATCACTTTCAAGCTTTGAAAACTTTGCATTACAGTGCTTTGGACATGGCATCTAAGTGCTTTATTTTGAAAAGACTTTCAATTTTTAAAAAACAATTGTGTGAAGAAAAATTTTTTCTGCTTCTTTCAGTCAGTAGAAAAAAAAAACATATTTATAGCTGCAACCAGACTGCTCCATTACTTTGTAGTGACTCTGATGTTTTCATTTGGTCACCATATTGTTATACGATAGCCATCTCTCCTAATCTGTGTTTATGGAGGCATGTGTTCTGTCTACAATAAAATAACTCTCTGAATGTTGAACCTTCTTATCCAGTGTTTTTCTGTTGTATTTATCCCCCCTTGCCTCACAGCACAGGTCTGAGAGAGATCATTTTTAAAACTAACAGTCTGAGATCACCCGGACAGGTAAAATCTCAGCCACGATAAAACCTTTCCAATAACTCTGGTAAGATGTTCTAGTCTATCCCAAAAAAATACAGTCATCCACAGTGGCTTCATGTGTCTGGCCCGTCGGTGTGTGGGAGCTGAGTCTTCAGTCCTGCAGAGAATACATGCAGGAAGAGGTGGAACTTCATTTTTATGGGCACACAATCAGCCAATCACATGCAAAGACTGAGATCACACCATTATGTGAAAGAAGGGCAGACGTTCTGAAGACGGTGGTACAGGCCAGGTATGCAGAGAGACGGGGAGCCGCATTTAAATGCAAGCGTGTCAGAAAAAGTAACAAGTGAACACATAAAATGAGCAGCATCTGACTACATTTCACTGATGTTGGAGACTGCAAAGCTGAATGCAGGATTTATAAAATTAGGAGATAATGTGATACGCATTTTTATATTTTAGCCATTTTCCATTGTGGAGAATAAAAGGTTTCAAACTTTTCCAGGCTTTAAACCTCATACGTTCTCCCTATTAGCAGTGAATGCATAAAAACAAGGCTTTTATGAAAACACTGAATAAAAAATTTCTTCTTGAAAAAGACTAAATGTACAGTTCAGTATTGAATATTACATAAAATAAACTATGTACAAAGTGTCTTTAAATGGCAGAGATGCAGAAATGTGTGCATGTAACACAGAGATATTGCTCGTGTCTGAGCGCATAAATGAGTCACTGGCCTGAATGTGGCATGAAGCCATTTATAATTCTTACTCAGTTTGATCTGCTGCTCACCACAAACAAGCAAGTAGAAAATTTTTTTGGACTTTTATTTATATTTTCACAGGTTTTACACTTTTTCCTACTGATAAAAACTTCCCGTAGGATCATTCATACTACACAAAGTAATTATGAAATAAACAATTAACTTGTAGAACCAAAA
This sequence comes from Rhamphochromis sp. 'chilingali', assembly GCF_963969265.1. Lineage (NCBI taxonomy): Eukaryota > Metazoa > Chordata > Actinopteri > Cichliformes > Cichlidae > Rhamphochromis > Rhamphochromis sp. 'chilingali'. The sequence continues at coordinate 41,791,780 of NC_137929.1, read as the reverse complement.
TGTTCCCGGTATTTGAGGCAAGAGGGAGTATGTTATGTTATGTGAAGGTGCAGCCAGAGCTCTGTTCTTGTTGTGTTTCTGGGTGTAAAATAAAGGACTTCACATTTAACTTTAACTTGTGATCTCCTCATAAAAAATCTGCCTAACATGTCTCTGCAGCAGCAGGAGACAATAAACATGTGACAGTATGTTGTGGTCAGATCTTCTTGCTTTGTCTGTGTAAAAGGAAGGAAGCAAAAACTTATAAAAAGTGTTGTGGTCTTCACAGCTCTTTGGTATCTGCTATGCTGCTGCTTCACTCGCTGTCTTTACAGAAAGTTGTAGAAGTTTTCAGACGTGTCACTGCTGGATGTGAGGATGGGAGCCACTTTGCTCTGTGAGCTGGGCCTATTCTGTGAGTACATCACTGACTTCTATTGTTTGATTCATACTGATCCATAAACATGTTTTAGTAAGAAGAACAGAGCATCAGTCATTTGTACCATTTCAGGTCATGTGATCAGAGGACTCATGTTTGTTACCAACATGTTTGTTTGTAGACTGGATTAGATTTTAGTGGACTGACTTAGATCAGAGTGGAGCTGGTTTAGTTTATCTAAGAAAGGTTTGTTTAGTTTGACAATGTCTGAAGTCTCTGTCTTTATTGTAGTGCTCTGCACACTCCTCTGCACTGGACACACTCAAGGTGACTGAACAGTTTTCACTTTATTTTATTGACTTCTTTTTATTCATTTAGTAAAGATTCATCTCAATCTACTGCATCAGTTTTAAGCACTTTCTGGTTTTGCTCATTTTTGCAACACATTTATAATTTTTATGAACATGTTGCTTCTTGACTAAATAAAATAGAAGAATTTTGAAGATTTTCCTGCAAGTAGCAGGTTTTATGACATTAACATATGCTTTTTTTTTTTTAAATGTATGTATCTGTTTTACTTTAATTTTCATAACAGCAGATAAACCCAGGGCCACACTGACAGTAGAAACAACAATCATACCAGTAGGGGGCAGTGTGACACTGACCTGCTCTGTGCAGAGCTCTGATGGATGGAAATATGAGTGGTTCAGACGAACCCATAGAACCTTTGAACTTCAAATCAGAGATCAACAAAACAGAGATATCAGAGTATCTCAAGGAGGAATCTACAGCTGCAGAGGAACAAGAGGAAACCCAGCTTACTACACTGATATAAGTGATGATGTCACCATTAAGAAAACTCGTAAGTTCAGTAAATTAGTTTACTAAATATACAGTAAACTAAATTACTACATTCAGTCATGATTATCAAACATACAATGTTAAGGTTTCTCTGTTGATTTCATGTTTCTATTTGTATCTCTGTTTTAACCTATGTACTGTTAATATGTGTAAACAGTTTCCAATAAAGTTGTTGTAAAACAACAACCCAACTGGCCTCAGATATTCAGAGGTGAGACGATCACTCTGACATGTGAGGTGCAGGAAGGAGGTGAAACCACTGAGTGGGAGTATGGATGGAGAGGACCCAGGACACCCACACAGTGGACACACAATAATGATGTGACATTCAGAGTTTCTGAGTCCAGCAGTGGAGACTACATGTGTAAGAGTCGACGCAGAGATGACTCATATTCTTCAACAGAGTGGAGTGAAGCCTTCACATTGTCAGGATCAAGTAAGTCATGTTTGTTGTGTGAGCCCAGGATGAATTCAATGGTCTACAAAGGATGTTACATTGTTACATTGTGACAAAGAGCTGCAGCTGATAGCTCATAGTTGGCAGTTTGTCACCACTTTGTCTCCTGAACCTTCAGCTGGTATAGGGACAGCAATGCTGACCTGCTGCTCCATAACCTGAGTACAATAATGATATAAATAATGATAAAAAATGTTTTTTGTAAGCAGGGTGTCACGATCCTGGGTCTTATGACCCAGTGTTTTGAGTTTTAGTTCATTTTGATGTTCATAGTGTATGTTTAAGCTTATTAGGTTTCCTGTGTTCATTTGCTTATTAGCTCCCCCTTGTGTTTTCAACCCCTGTGAAGTCTCCCTTGCCCTTCATGTGTTTCATGTCTGTTGTCTTATGTTGCCATGTCTTCCTCTCATGTTTCCTGTTTGATTTTGAAGAAATCTCGTGTTTTTTATATTATGGAGTATGTTTTGAGTCCTTTGTTGTACTGTTTCTTTTTTCCCTACACTGTAAAAACTGTGACTAGAGGTTACTTAAAAAAGTTATGGCAACAAAGTGACACTTGAAATAATTAAGTAGATTTTAATTTCAAAAGATTTATGTAAAATGTAGAGAAAATGTTAATTAAATTCAAATAGAAAACAAAAGTAGATATTAATAGAATTAAACTGTAAATATGTGTTGGATTTAGGGTCAAAATCTCAAACTGAAGGTTGAAATTGCCCAACTTTACCAAAAAAAATAATTGATATGAAATAAGTCTCTGAGAAAAATTACTTTGAATTTACTAACTATCTGGCAAAGGTTTAGTAAAAACTTCCTAAAATATCCATTACAAAGAAATGAAATCTTGTTTTTTCAGTAAAACTCAAATTGGATTCAATAATTTTCCAAATAAACCTTAAAAATAATGACTGAATAATAAGAGAAAATGAAATGAATTTTACTTATTTTCTGAGTAAAATGAATCAATTTCACAAAGAAAACATCAAAACAGTAATTTGTTTTATTGTGGAAAATAAAACACAGTAATTTATAATATAACATTTTTCTGCTCGTATACACTGAATTCTCATCAACAATCTCCTGATCTCCTAAATACATTCCTCTGCTGTAAATTTGTTTTAGTGTCATAAACAGTTTATCACACAGCTTTGTGTACAGAGCAACAGCAACATAAACTGCATGAATGTAAACCAGTTTTGTAAAAAAGAAATTAATCTTTAGACTGTAATATCAACATGAACCTGAAATTTGAATATCCTTTACCGTTTCCTTTATCTCTGTTACTTATTTATGATTGACAAACAAAAACTTTAGTTTGTCAATCTTTTGTTAAATTGAATCACTCAATATAACTGTAGAACAAAGGTTTTTCACTCATGTACATGGAATATCAATAATGTAAATCAACCTTTTATCCCAATTTGGATGTTTAACCTGAGAAAATCTAAGACACATGTAAGAGGAAGTAACATTTCTACAGCTACAGGACTGCACTTCTGTTAAATTTTAAAGTTGTTTTAAACCAATGTTTTATAGTAACATACACTATAAACAAAGAAAAGCTTCACTAGTGATTCCTCCAATTTGCTGCCTTTCAAACAGAATATTCCTAAGAAACTTGTAGGTAATAAAAAACAAAATTAAAATGAAGAGCACAAATACAGCCTGACACATTGCAGGTCATTTGGGTAAGATATGAATAAGATGAAATTAACTTAAAAACTGAAAAGATAGCTGCATCTAACAAAGACAAACCAAAGGTTTTCAGTGAGCTTACTTCCCTTTCATTCTTTCAGAGTCCTCGTTTAAGCCAATAACTTGTTCTTGAGGCTGTTCACTTTTGGTGAGAGCTTAGCACAATCCAGTTCAAGGAAAAGTTTCTGGAATACTTCCAAGGTGTATTTTAGCTCTTTGGGATAGGCAAGATCGACTGCATATGTCAATCCAACCAGCATTGCGCATGCTCTTGGAAAATTGCCCAGAGCAGGCATAACTCTCACACCCTCCAGCACAATGCCAATGTCATCCTCCTCAGATCCAACAGCCTTGATTTTGTAGATTTTCATCCTCTGTTCAGAAAGATCTTGTGACACACCATCCTCATCAGCATCCTGAAACAACAAACACATGGGTTTTCTGACTGTAGTTGCACACATGAAATATTTCCTGGACACATCCTGTAGCTGAATGACAAATAAAACATGATAATGCCTCAAATTATTTGAAACTTGACAAACACATATGAATAACAAAAACAGAATAATGTTTCTACTTCAACACTTACACTGTACTCTTTGATCAGTTGATCAATGGACTCCCCAAGGTACACCATCAAGCACTGAATAACCAGATTTCTGGTTATGTTATTGCTAGGATTGCTTGGTGACTGAAAATGAGCAAGAATTCCAAAAATTACCATCAGATAAGTGACCATTTATTAAGACAAAACTGTGAGAATTGGCAGTATTAAAAAAAACTGTTAAATATCAAATTATCATCACATGGAGCATTATGTGCTATAATTAGCTGATGTTAATGCACATGCCTGGGTGCTGACAGTCAACACAAAGGTATTGTCAACATGCTTGACAGGTTCAATCTTTAAATGTGTCGTTTTAGTAAATTACATTAATTTAGTCATTTAGTTTTTTTATCTAATTTAGTTTATGTTCGTCAGAAAGGGTTTTTCCTTCTTGGGACAAAACAAAAACCCAGCAATACCTGTACTTGTGTTTTTTTTTTTTTTTTTTTTTTTTTTACTAAGAATAGACATGTATTTAAAATACAATTAAAACATGAAACCCATAATTGTGTTGTTAATTATATCAGTGACGTCCTGGCGTCCTCTTGCACTGACAAAAACATGCAAACAAATTAGTGGAGCTGTGCACCATGCAAATGAAATTTGACAAAAAAATTCTTTAAATAAAATTCCAAGCTGAAATGTCTGTGGAAAATACCTTGGCTATGATAGCCTGCAACTTCAATCCCATGCTGATCAGGTGAATTTAAGTTGAGGGATCTTCCATTACCTGAAAGGAAAGCAACATTATCATTTTTGACGTTTAGTCAGCTGTGTAAAAACCAAGGAGGAACCCACCCGGGGGATTAATAAAGTTTTATTTTATCTTATCTAATCTAATAACTTTAATCTCAGCCAAACCTATTTACTCACGAACAAATAAAACACTGAAAAAAACCAAACAATAACATTTTTAGGTTGTCTAAGTGACTTATACATTACGTTTAAACTGAGTAGCGAAACCCCGCGGTGATCTGAAAATGATGTGCCGGGAGTTGTGCCGTTCTCAGCGGCTTCAGTGACCCTCGAGCTCCCGGCTAGCTGTCGAGCTGGTGGGTAGCAGATGCTCCGAAAACGTCGAAGCACTTTTGCAAACATGCGATATCTTGATAAACCGAGCAGATATTTGATGTTTACACAGCTACTTTCGCGCCTGAAAATATGTTAAAAGTTTATTTTGTGACCCAGAAAGATTACTAAGAGTAATTTTAAAACTTAGTAGCGGCCGCCATTATTGGAAACTGGAGTTCGAAAAACTGACTGTGGCTGACAAAATCACTCACAACTGACCGCAAAACCTTTTCATGAACTTTTAAACGTGGATGAAAGATGTTAAAACTCATCGGAATATACCGTTGATATTTTTTAATACGGTAAAACATGTGGTTAGTTAAAGCTGTTCAGTAACACAGTCGTGAAGGCTTGGAAAGTGACCTTGTGCTAGCAGTCCACTAACTGCCATTTGTGTAAAAATACGATACTATCATTACAGTGATGATTATTAATAAAATTTCGACGTATCATACTGTTTAAAACCTTTACTCAAAACCGATATACGTTATTGTTTAAACCGTGTCTTATATTTGAACAAATTAAGAAGTCTTACCTCTGACAAAATGGAGACGTCCACTCATGAAGCGCGTGTGTCCTGCACGTGGCACAAAGGATTATGGGCGGAAGTGTACAATGATTAAAATGAAAATGCTTTCATCAGTTAAATCTATTAGATTTCTTAAATTTTTTTAGTACTCAAACATTTTTTTTTAAATCTACTCAACAAACCATTGCTGAATTTACCCCAAACAAAACTGTGTAAATTTAAATAACTGAACATCTCAAAATTGTTGAATTTTGCTTAGATTTGATTAAAACTACTCATACACGTTTTTACTGAGTAATAATTACTATTACTCTCCTATTAGATTCTAATTAACCCCAATCACAGTTTTTACAGTGTAGATTTCAGTCATGGTTATCATAGGTTTAGTTCTTTGGCTTTGTAATATGGCTTCCCTGTGTTCAATGTTGTGTCTACTGTGACCTCTTTGTACCATGTTTCTGGTCCCTATAGTCTGTCTTCTCAGTTGCTGTTAAGTTTGCATGTTTAGAGTTCAGTCAGTGTGTTTCCTGTTTTACTTTGAAGGTCCATGTCTCATGTGAGTATTTCTAGTTATGCTTCCCTTGTCTCGTCCAGCCTGATTACTCCCAGCTGTGCTCTCCTTCTGTGTCTCATTCCCTCGTTATCTCTCTGTGTATTTAAGCCCTGTGTTTCTCTTTGTCAGTGTCGTAGTCTCCCTCATGCTGTGTGTGATTCTCCCCGTGGCTCCTGGTATACTTTATGATTAGCTTTCCCAGTTTAGTTTTGTATTACCTGTGTTCTATTTTTCCAGCAATTAAAGCTGTGCCTTTGAGTTCAAGTTCTGTCCCTGTGAGTTTGCGTTTGGGTCCTCTCCTGCCTGCCACACAGCCGAAACATGACACAGGGAGGCAGATTTGGTTTGTGTGTGTGCATGTGTGTGTATACATGTTTAGACATCTTTGTAAGGACAAAAAATTGGTATGCTACTATATTTGTGGGGACCAAGAGTCCATTGTGGGGACAAAATGCTCGTCCCTGCAAGTTTGAAGGTATTTTTAAGACTCAAAATGTGGTTTTAGTGTCAGGGTTACAATTAGGTTATGGTTAGGTTTAGGCTAAGGGTCAAGGTTAGGGATTAATTTTTAATGGTTAGGGTAAGGGGTTAGGGCAAACATTATGTCAATGAAGGTCCTCACTAAGACAGCTGAACGAGCGTGTGTGTTTGTGTGTCTTGTGTAAATGTTGTAAGGTAAAAAAAAAAGTGTAATGTGATCTGCAGGAAGTTACAGCGAGATGAGCAGGATTTTTTTTTTCCTCTTACAGGAAGGTAAGTGTTGATTTCTTCTCATGATGCAGGACGAAGTTGTCTAGCCAAAGTAAACTGTTGCAGTCTAAAAATGAAAAAAAGCATCAAAATGAAACTATGTAAAAGGCATTACAGCTATGTATTAGAGGAATAAGTAGGGATGGGTATCGTTTAGGTTTTATCCGATACCGGTGCCAAATCGGTACTTTTGAAACGGTGCCGGTGCTTAAACGGTGTTCAAACCGGTGCTTAAAGAATGGAGAACACAAAATTGGTCCAAAAACCTCTCATGTTCAGCTGGTTTTTTGTAAAAAGATAACAACGTTAGCCTTTTCTGCAGCTATGGGGCATATATGGTATCACTCTTGGCTGGAAGCAGTGCTTAAACAATGGAAAAAACACAAACTTTGTCCAAAACCTCTCATGTTCAGCTGTTTCCCTCTTTTTCCTTTGGTCATTTTAGCCTTTTTGGCCAGGGTGAAGGGAGTATCTGCCATCAAACAAGAAGACAGCCGCATGTAGCTATGATGATGTTTGCTAGTTCACCTTACATGCATTAATGTAATAACGTGGTTAGCCTACTCAACGTAAATTACACACGAACAACATTAAGCTACTCACGCAGAGAAGAACGGCTGCTGCTGCCATCATCATCCGTCATCATTACTGCTACACTGGCAGGGCTAGGGGCCAGGACTCTCCTCTTCGTGTTTTTGGGGGATATTGCTAACTCCGGGTCCGATAACAGGCAACCCACGCACAGTAGATGCGCTTGGTGTGAGGTCTCGCAGCACGCTATCATATGGCGCATTTCTGGGCTTTTAAAAAAAAACGCTATGCGTCGCCAGGTGTTTCATCGGATTTGAGGTGTTACCTCCTTTGACAGTATCACAGTATCAGCTTAAAGCACTTGTTGCAGGCTGCTGAGTTTGCATCTTTTGCTGTGAAGTACAGCCAGACTTTTGACCGCTTCGCCTTGGGCATTTTTAAAGAAGTCCAGACGCTTTTCTTTGCAAGCTCCTTTGACTACGATGACCTGGATGACTGAGAACCTTCACAGACACTTACTTCTATTGTTACTTCTATTGTTTGTCCTAACAACCAGAGATGGGCGGTAACGCGTAACTGTAATCTGATTACTTTTTTCAAGTAAGGAGTAAAGTATTGCAACTATTACTATTGCAAATAATACTATTGCAAATAAAGTAATTTGATTACTGTTACTTTCCTGTAAGCATGCTGCGTTATGTCGTTACTAAACTGCGATTTTGTTTGTGAGAGTGTCTCATGACAATGATGTAAGCGCGTGCGACCTCTGTGGTAACAGACACGTGCAGATCAACAATGGATAGAGTGCGTGGAAGTACTGACCTTACTTTGAATTTGATTCCCTAAAAAGTGAAAAAAAAAATAGTGTCCGCTGTTCACTCTGCGTGGGAAGAAAACTTCTTTCTACACCGAAAAATTAAACTTCAGATCTGAGCAAGTACCCAGCACACTGCCATGGGAATGTGAAATTCACAGAGAAACCCCCGGATCCCACGCTGACATGACCGCTGAGGCACCAACAATGCTCCACCTGCACCACTCCTGATAAAAAACAGATTTAAGAGCAACAGGACTTAGTGCCACCCAATCAATCAAACCCCTTCATAAAGCCTGGAGAGCAGTTACAGTAGGTTGAAAATCTGGCCTGTCTAGTGCAAAATATAGTGAACTGATGGGTGGGTCATAACTTTAGCACAATATCAGTGTTTAAAGAAATTTAAAGGATTGATCAAAATAGTGAGTTGTAATTATAATTATTGTTATTTTTCTGTTTTTTTTTAAATTTTCTTTTAAATTATATCAATTTATTAGATTAGATTGAAATGGGTGAATTAAGAACTGTTTACTGAAAATAGTTTTGGTGCTTTGCAGTGCAAAATGTCTGAATGGTCAGTCCATCTTCATTTTCAAGACTTAACTCTTTATATTTTATCATAAAGAATGAAGTTAAACTAATTCAGTGTTATTTATATAGCACCAAATCACAACAATATCTCCTTCGAGATATCTGTTAAATCCTGTTTTACTTTTCCCTCTTTTTAAAACTGTTTTGTTGCTTGTTTTACTTTCTATAAGTGCCCAGCAGTTTTATTTATCTAATTATGTGCATCATATCAGCCATTTGTTATATTAAGGCTCTCCAACTCCAGTCCTCTGCAGAGCTGAATCAAATGAATGGCTTGTTATCAGCCTTTTGCCAAACTTGATACCATACTAAAAAGTAACTCAATCATTTGATTGAACCTTTGTATAGGAGAGACCAAGCAACCACTCCACAGGGGCATGACTCAACACATGAGAGCCACTTTAGCAGAATAAGACTCAGCTGTGCAGCTGCAATCAAATGACAAAGGAGACCCTTTGTGGATGTATATGGTCGTATTTTGGACTGAGAAGACACATACCCTGAAAGAGGAGTAAAAGAGGCCATCTACATCTACTGTGAACCATCAGCTACAATTGCATTCTAATATTACAAGTAGTTAAACAACTCAAACATTTCTCTAACTTTTAGAGAAACATAAAAATTATTAATACTGTTAACTTCTTTAAAATCCTAAACAAATTCAAACTTGCATACCCAGTTATTAAAAAAATCATTACTGCTGTAGAAGAACTCCACCCTGGGAAAAGAAAAATAGTTCAGTTAAAGTTTAGTTCATTTGGATGTTTAGGAAGAGGAGGGAAGTTTTGGGATCCAATAAACAACCAAAGTCAGTTTGCAATGTAAATACTGTCTTCAAGTGGAAAACAGGGGGAGTGATTCACCTCTTACTTTCGGGCTTTTGATGTGCTTCTCTGTTTATAGTGGACAAAAACTATTTTTTGTAGTGGCAAAAATAATTTGTGTGGCATCTTATTTGATGCAGAACAACCGATTGCTTGACCATTTAATAGTTTTAAATGATCATGTTAAAATGCCTGGCAGCATTTTTAGGTAAGTAGTTGGATATAACTTTGTTGTTTGCAAAACTTGTGCAGGTTTCTAGAATTTTCCATCTTAATTTGTATTTCAAGTTATTAAAATGATTTGTTAAACATGTTTTTGATTTTTGCAGTAATAAAAACAACTTTTTAAATTAAGACATTTGAGGTTGTGCTGAAAAGAATGATACCCAACAAGGCAGGGTAAAGAGTTTGAAAAGGTGAAATATAGAAGTACAATCAAAAGTAGTCAAAAATGGCCAATTATACCCCAGACCTCAGAGGGTTAATCATCACAGAGACCTGGCTACATCATCACCATTCACCACAATGATAGAAATGAAGACTCTGGGAACAGCAGAGATGTGTCAAGGGACAGTGAAACACCATTTAAGACCACTTGGAGACATACAACTTCTTGAATGTGTCAATGGACTTGATTAAGGCTTCATGTTCTGTAATGGGGTATTGACAATGGATAATATGAGAGATTCTGTGTAGTGTATGTCCCATTTTCAGTGCTTGAGTTGTGTATGACAGTGTCTCTTCACTGAAAGCTAAAACTTTTTTTTCTTCTTGCAAAACTCTCTGAAAGTTATCAGGCCTAACAGCTTCCTCCAAGTTGTGTACTGAGAATTCTGTGCTCAGAAACAACGACAAACGTCCCACTTCACTGAGCTTCTGCCATTATTTTGTGTGCTACTCAGATGAAGACTTCCTGTCTAGTTTAAGATATAAGCATTATGAATTCATGATCAAATAATTCATATTAAACTCCTATAAGTTTTGTTCATTTTGATAACTGTGTGTAATTACATCAGTTTACATTTACAAAAATCAGTGTGTCATTTACTCACTTTCATAACACACATAAGCCATGGCAAATCCACATGGCGCGTCATTCCAGAGGCTATCATACATCTCTCCACATGACTCAATGCCTCCAGCGTTGTTTGGTTCACCAGGGCTCCATTGGGTGAAGCTCGCTATACCGCTGCCATCAGACCAAAGCCACCTGTTGATCTGTCCATCGTAGAGTCCAATCCATGACGATGTCACGTTACCGCCCAGTGTGTTGATCAGCTGGTTTTCATCATCCATGTCATTTATGGTGGCTAAGTCGGTGTACTTTAATCTGCAGAAGCTCTGAGCCTCATACCAGGTCAGGGATTTATTGATGAAGTGATACTGCTGATGTACTAAAAAAAAAACCCCCAACAGGTTAACCTTTCATTCTTCAATGAAAACAGACAAACTGCATCAACAACGAGCATCAAGTTTGTCACGCATAACTACAAACCTGACTATTCTAATTAAACCTACCAACAGGAATACACAATAAAGATATGCTTTGTGTCTCGTCCTATAACTGGTTTCATTTCATAATACCGTTTTTTGAGTCTGTTCAAATAACCTTGTCTCAGCATTGTTTCATTCAATTTGTGTGTGTGTGTGTGTGTATGTGTGTGTGTGTGTTTAAATGTTTAGAGGGTACCCAGTTTTAAGAGATGAAAATAATGAGTTTTTAATGGTCAAAGTTTTAAGCATTTAAAAGTTAGCATTTGCAAACACAGTACCCTAACAAATGTTCCTTTAATTAAAAAAAGAATACATGATTTCATTTTATTCTTATTACTGAAATTATCTTAAATGCATTTTTCAAAATTATAATTTAAGGTGATTTTTAACATCCATACATCCTCATATTTCATAGGAAGGACGGGTTACACTCTGGACAGGTTGCTGCTCCATCACAAAGAGCCAAGAGCTAATGAGTCATGCAAATGGGTTTGTAAGGAAGAGGACTCCCTTACTGCATTTATTTATATTGTATTGTCTGTATAGCACTTTAGAGCACACCTTTCACTTTATTAAAAGCACCTTATCAAGCACTTTATGTAGCATTGCACTTTAAGCATGGATTTGCACACAAGAAGTTTAAATATTTATTGACTATTTATTGGGAATTTTAAAATCAGTTGGTGGCCTTATTTCAGATCCTGCACAGCTGCTCCTCATCAAGGAATGTGGTGGTTGTCTGTCAGGAGAGAAGAATGGTGATTGAGATTGTGATTAAGGTTTACCAATAAGGAAAACTAATGCAAATGTGTGTGTGAAATCTAGGGAAAAGTGTTGCAAATAAGTGTTTGTAAGTTAATGATTACTCACCTTTCTTGCCTGTGTCCTCTTCAAGGTGTTTGGGCAAATGTTTCCCCGGGGGTCCAGACACCATTTAAAGGTTCCGGGAGAGACCATGGGTAAAGAGTGTGGTGAATCTTTTTGTGCTTGGGTTTCTGGGTTTTTATAATATTGGGTTTGGTGTAACATTAAAGTGTGAAGTATTTATTAATATGTAAATGTGAAAATGTATTTATGTATTTATTTATTCTTATTGATATATTGTATACTGTGGTGGAAGGTTGGGATTTAAGAATTTACCTGAGAGTGGAATAATGGTTAAGTCTGTGACAGCTGAACATATTTAAGGCTGCCAGTTGTCATTAGAGGGGGATTTTTTGTGCTGTGAAGAAGCTCGACAAGTTAATTGTTGTAAGGAGAGCCATAGAGCAAATAAATACTTTGTTCCACTACACTTGCCTTGGTCTGTCTCACTGTGTTTCCAGCCGCTAAGGGCTGCCCTGTTACAGGGTTTAAATCTGGTACTAGCAAGATGTACCTAATAAAGTCAGCGCATGGCCTGCACAAATATCCTGATCTGTTATTGAGAATTTGTTCTCCAACCTGGATGAGTGCAGTCTAGAATTGTAAAATATTTATTGGTTGTGGCAAATCTGATGAAAATGCTAACCTAGTGTGTCTCAGGAATATTCAGTCAGAAACATATCAGCAAATAATGCTGGCCAATCATTTAGTTCACTGTGTCCTCTTAGCTTGAAATAAAAAAAAGAAATTTTTGGGTTTAACTAATCTTACTACTTTTATCCACCTCTAATTTTACTATTTCACTTTTTGATGATTCATAGCTCAGTCATGTTTTACATGCTTTTCATTCTGTGAAGAAAACCCCATCACAATAATTCTCAAAAGTGTAAAAATAAATATAGTAGTAATAAAATAATCACTTGTAAACTCACAGACTTCTTACACATGGAACTAATTTAAATTTGTTACAATTTCCATTTAACTATGATAATGTATTGATAGAGTGTCATTACAAATCACCCAAAAATCTCCATGATTACATATGCAATACAATTGTAACGAAATCCAGTTGATTTCAATGATCAAAAATGTGCTTTAAAAAAACAAAACACTGATTAAGTTGCTGAGGTGCATGCTTACTTACCTGTTATACTGGAACCTGCTGAAAGCAGTGCAATTCTGGTGGTGGTCATCAAATGCATTATGAAAATTCCTGCAACAAAAAAAAGTAGAATGACTAGAACTGATCCACTGAATGTTGCTAAACTAAAAATCTCTGTGACTAGGTGCCTTCTTTCAACCCAGAAAAGATGCTTCCAGGATTGCAGCATTTGAATGCCTATAGATCCATCTTAGTGTTTGTTTCAAAAATCTTTCAATCATAATATTTTCAGTATAGTATTCAAGGCAGTTTTTCAACTCCTTCACCAAATGTTTTTTAAACAAAAACAACAAACATTATTAATGTAATAATGCAAATGTTGGGTGTTTTTCTCTTGTAATGAGTTTTTAAGAGTAGAACTGCAACATAGTTAAACATTGTTTACTTTTTAGTTAACTCTTTTATTATCATTCTTCAAAATAATTTACAAAAATGAGTTTTCACTGCTTGGACGTACCTGCACAAATGAGAGTTTTATGACCCATAGCTTAGAAGAAATAGTCTGGAAAGAAAAGAAGCAAAACAGCAACCTTAAACTCAATTTTCTAAACTACAGCATATCCATTTACAATTTAAAACTAAATTTCGTGACCAGTAACAACAAGTACCAAGAAGTAAAGAAAGGTAATAATTGATTTATAAAAATAATTTATAATCAGAGACATACCTGAGTACATCCCTGATATAGTCCACCAATTTGTTTTGTTTCTAAAGCTTCCTGTAAATCTGAAGGTCTTTTTATTTACACATTATGCAAAGCATTTATGAAGACACTGAAACTTATTTGATTACAGGTGTGCCATAAGATATTTAAAGAGCCAGTCACAGTCTTCAGGCAAGTCTAACTAGAACTTATGACGTCAAGAACATCAAATTTTAATATTGTGCTGTTTGCAAAATCATTAAGTGATATATAAGTGATATATAAGTGATATATATGTGATATCTATCTATCTATCTATATATTATATACATATATATATATATGTATTTATATATATATATATATATATAAAAAAAATATGTATATATATATATATATATATATATATATATTTGTACGATAGGTAGGTGTATATAGGTGTACGATACTCATATATGTATATATATATATATATATATATATATATATATATATATATATATATGTATATATATATATATATATATATATATATATATATATATATATATTAGGGGTGTATGATACTCGTATCGATATTGAACCGTTCGATCCAGTGCTTTCGCTTCGGTACTCATATGTATCGAACAATACAAATTTTTTAATTTATTTTATCAACTTTTCTTCTGACGATGCTGTCTGTGTTGAGAGCTCAGTGGATCTGCGTTCGACTACTCCGCCTAGGCTGCACTGTCGAGCGCAGATCCACTGAGCACAGGGCAAGCTAGCGAGACAGAAGCTAAGCTCGTTGCAACATGGTGTGGGATAAATTATTTCACTGATACTTATTATCTGTATTATCATTGTATTAATTAACCTTGCATTAAGTCATTATCATTGCATTAGAACCACATAACAAGCATTGCATTAAAGCATTTATTGGAGCTGTTGATATTAGAGATGGACCGATCCGATATTACGTATCGGTATCGGTCCGATACTGACCTAAATTACTGGATCGGATATCGGAGAAAAATAAAAAATGTAATCCGATCCATTAAATATCACGAAAGCACCTCACAAAACTTGCAACACGCCGTAACTCACCTCAGAACGTTAGCACGTCGGAGCAGTATGCATCACGTGATAGAGCGGCTGTGGCATGCGGGACCTGTCGGTGGTCTGGATAGCATTTGGAGCTTCGCTAGCAACCTGGCATTTCATCTCCGACAAAGTTATCCCCGAGAGAAGTAAAGCAAGTGTGTAAGTCCATCTCTGAATGTTTGTAAAGCATTCCTGCGTTAAGCTTAACAAGCGACTGCCTCTCGCTCTCCGGCTGCTACTTCAATCATGAAACTGCTTAATGATCAGCTGATCGGCTTTTCTGTCGCGAGTCCGTCTCTCTTGTTTGTTTTTGGTCCACTTTGCACCAGAAAGAGGAAACCAGCGGCTGAACAACAGCAGCACGTTTAAGCTTGATAAGCTGTTGTTACAATTTATTTAATATTACTTTCTACACCAGGATCTTTTTCTATGTAGCTGACGGCTGGTAACTGTGCAGGGGCGGATCTAGCAAAGTTTAGCCAGGGGGGCCGATAGGGCATTAACTGGGAAAAGGGGGCACAAAGACATACTTTTCTTTCTTATTCTCATTTAAAATGTCTGGCTGTTATTAAATAATTATCTGACACCCAAAGTTTTAATTTGATGTAAAATGAATAGAAGTCAATTACTGTATATAGTGACTATAAAGTCTAATATATATATATACCCTAGTAAGCTATAGTACTTTTTACTTTGGGAAGGTACCATCTGTGCAGTCTGCAATTTTGTCGAAGAAAGATGTTGAATCTATTTAATATTTCTTGAAAAATAATTGATTTCTGTGCATTTTCTTTCACACTGCATCAAATTAAGGTTGATTACGTCGATTAAGCATCATGAGGTGGAGTGTGAGGGGTGGTTCCCTATTTTTTATTTATTTATTTTTGTTGTTGCTGGGAGTTGGAACCCTATTAGTTAGGTTGCTTAATATTTACGCTAAGTACTCTTTAAAATACCAGAATAGGGAGGAAGGTGTAGGTCTAAGTTTATTAGATTGATCAGTATTGCTGAACTATGAAATATTTTTTTTGTATACAGGTATAACAGAATAGCTTTAGTGTAGTTGTTGTTTTAAACTTGAGTATGAACTTGCAGACTTGCAAAATGCAGCAAGATATTTTAAAAAACAGTTTTGTTGATTAAAAAACACTATATCGGATTCATATCGGTATCGGCAGATATCCAAATTTATGATATCGGTATCGGACATAAAAAAGTGGTATCGTGCCATCTCTAGTTGATATTACATTAAAGTCTGTATTACAGGTGGTATCATAATCATATAATAATCTTTCATTGCAGGTGCAACTGTAATCATTTTATACACATTGCATTTTGTGCCTATAAAAGAATTGTGGCTCAGTCTATTAATTGAAGGTCAAAAGCTTTGGCTGGCGATATGTACAGCCAATCTATCGTGTAAGGGGCTTAGAGCTATGGAAGGATTGCATACACGCTTACAATACATATATCACATATAATCTAGAAGCAGGCCTGAATAAAGGCCTGAGTGTATTCAGCAACCTGCTGCGTTTGAGTTTGCTTGGTAACAGATGACTCAGAATAAGTCAGGAAGTGTACTTCTAAAATGTCTTTGTTTCCTCTGTAAAGTGTGCATTTTTTGGTTGTTATTTTGAGGAGCTGTCTGGATGAGGTTTTGAATAACCAGGTTATTCCTTATTATCTTTTATTCATTTATATTCTTTTTTCATTAAGCTTTGAGTAGTGGCATTTAATTAAAGCATTTATTCAATATATACATATATAGTTTTAGTTAGATTGTTACACATATGAGAGTGGCCTCTGTCTGGTTGTGAGTTTTAGTAGGCGAGGTGAGAGGTGAAACAGAGTGCCTGCAGAATTGACAGTTTTGTTGCAGAGCATGCATCTGAGTTTTTGGAGAAGCAAGAGCGAGACGAGCTACAGGAAGCACCTGGCTTGGAGGCGAAGAAAATGTTCTTTTCAAACTGTGTCAAAAGTCGTCAACAGAAAATTTGTGATGTAGGTGTGATGTATCTGCTTTGACACATGACGGAGCGTCATAAATAATACCCTGATGATATAAAAACAACTGCTTGTGTATTATTGGGCGGAGATCGATGCTGATTGTGTGCAGTGTTCATCTCCCCACACGTGTGTTCATTAAAATCATCGTTTGATCTAACCCTCCTGGACAAAATTGTGATTTTGAATCCCTCCTCAATATTTGAACCCTTAACAATGGCAACTGCTTCAACGCTACCCGAAATTGAACCTCCCCCACCCTCATTCAGATCTGGCGTTTGGAAATATCTTGGTTTTCATGTGACGAATGACCCTGATGGTAAGCGCGTCATTGACAAAAGTAAAACAGTATGTTGGATGTGCCACGCAATGCTCAATTACATTGGTGGGAGCTAGTGCATTAGCGCAGTTAGCTCGTTAACGTGTTGACTCCATCCAGCCCCACGCACGGGGCGATCCGCGGTAACTCGTTAACGGAGATTTGCCGCATTATGGCGTTAATGTCATTTAAACAAGATTAACGCTGACAGCATCCTAGTGCAAAGACAAGTGGAAGCAGACAAAAACAACAAGCAGCATGCTACAAACTTTACCCGAGTCATTTAGACAGCCGTTAGCACATGATTCTCCTTATGGGGACCTGATATGTTTAATATGCTGCTGAGAATACAGCCCAGAAGAAGAGTATAGTAAAGCTTTTATTTTGGAAAGAGCCATTTCTCTGTAATAAACTCTCTTTTCCAAAGATGAGTGATTCCTCAATCAGAGATTTTTTTTTTTATTATTTTGTTGTTTAAGCAACATTAAATTTAAAAATTGTACTTTTGAGTTAAAATATATATTTATACTTTTAATGAATGACAAATTAAAAAAGCATGAACATTTTTTTGTATCGAAAAAATAACGAACCAAATTCAAATTCAAATTCAAATTATTTGTCACGTACACAGTCATACACAGTACGATATGTAGTGAAATGCTTGGACAACTGCTCGTGACCTAAAGAAAACAAAAAAGGAAAAGGCTATGAATAAGATAGGAAATAAATATGAAAAATTAAAAAGGGTAAATTTAACTAGGAAGGAATAAAAATATAAATTAAGGTTAAAAATGAAATAACTGTACAACACAAATTAGAATGAAGGGTAAATTTAACTGGGAGAATAAGATAAAATATATAAATTAAAGTTGAAAATAAAATAACTGTACAACAAAATACACAATATAGAACTATATAAGAATGTATGAAGAAATATAAATAAATATATACACAATAACAGCAGCGTGATTTAAGTAATGAAGTGAAAACAATGTCCAGAATGTCCAGTGTGTGTGTAAGAACTATATGTGTGGGTCAGTACTGTGTGGTGGTGTGATTGAGAGACCGTATCGCCTGCGGGAAGAAGCTCCTCCTCAGTCTCTCTGTGTTGGTCTTCAGGGAGCGGAATCGCTTTCCTGACCTCAACAGAGAGAACAGTCTGTTGTTGGGATGGCTGAGGTCCTTCACGATCTTCCTGGCCTTGGTCCAGCACCGCCTGCTGTAGATTGAGTGCAGGTCAGGGAGCTCGGAGCGGATGGTGCGCTCAGCTGACCGCACAACCCTCTGTAGAGCTCGTCTGTCCTGCATGGTGCTGTTCCCGAACCAGGTTAAGATGTTTCCCGTCAGGATGCTCTCTATGGTGCACGAGTAAAAGTTCCTGAGCACCTTGGAGGGCAGTTGGAAGTCTCTCAAGCGTCTGAGGTGGTAGAGACGCTGTCGGGCCTTTTTCACCACGGTGTTGATGTGACAGGACCATGACAGGTCCTGCGTGATGTGAACTCCGAGGTATTTGAAGCTGTCCACTCTCTCCACTGGGCACTCGTTGATGACGGGGGTCTGGTAGTTCCTCTCCTGCTTAGTGCTGAAGTCCACTATCAGCTCCTTTGTCTTACTGACGTTTAGAAGGAGGTTGTTCCTCTGGCACCAGTTCTCCAGATTCCTTATCTCCTTCAGGTAGGCCGTCTCGTTGTTATCAGAGATCAGGCCCACCACGACGGTGTCGTCAGCAAACTTGATGATGGTGGTGGAGCTGGTAGTGGCCACACAGTCATATGTGTACAAAGAGTACAGCAGGGGGCTCAGAACACACCCCTGGGGGGCTCCAGTGCTGAGAGTGGTGGAGGCTGAGACATGTCCGCCCATCCTTACTGCCTGTGGTCTGCCAGTTAGGAAGTTGGAGATCCACTGACACATAGATGAGCTGAGTCCCAGATGCTCCAGCTTGGTGGTGAGTGTGGAGGGAATTATGGTATTAAATGCAGAGCTGTAGTCTATGAAGAGCATTTTAACATAATTCCCCCTTCTAGTGTCCAAGTGAGTGAGTGATGTGTGGAGGAGATGAGAGATGGCATCGTCTGTGGAACGATTTGGACGGTAAGCGAACTGTAGTGGGTCCAGTGTGTCTGGTAGTGAAGAAATGATGAAGTCTCTGACCAGGCGTTCAAAGCACTTCATCACTACTGAGGTGAGGGCTACAGGGCGATAGTCATTGAGAGAAGCAGGGTGGGGTTTCTTCGGGACAGGAACAATGATGGACTCTTTGAAGCATGTGGGGATCACCGACTGAGATAAAGAGATGTTGAATATCTCAGTGAACACAGGAGCTAGCTGGTATGCGCAGTCTCTGAGGATACGACCTGGGATGCCGTCTGGTCCTGCTGCTTTCCTGGTGTTCACTCTCTTGAAGGCTCTCCTTACTTCATGCTCGGAGATGACGAGCACGTTTCCGGTGCTGGCAGTATCTTCCTGTCTGCAGCCGTTAGCGCCGCTAACACTAGCATCGTTGGAGTCCTTAGCTGCAGCCTCGAAGCGAGCATAGAAAGTGTTCAGCTCGTCTGCCAGAGTCACGGCCGCGTTCGTCATACCGGTTGTTGGTGCTTTATAGTCCGTTATTGTCCTTAGTCCCCGCCACAGGCTCCTAGAGTCACTCTGTTGGAGTTGTGACTCTAGTTTCCTCCCGTAGCGCTGCTTCGCCTCTTTCACCGCCCTCCGCACGTTATATGACGCGGCTTTGTACGGGTCCATGTCCCCCGTCATGAGTCCCGTGTTGTAGGCAGCGGTGCGGGATCTCAGAGCGTTGCGGATGGTTTTATCCACCCACGGCTTCTGGTTGGGAAACGTTGTGATAGTCTTTGTCTCCACGGTATTATCCGCTAGTTTCCCGATGAATCCCACAACCGCTTCCGTAAACACGTTGACGTCATCGTCGGAGCTGTTTCTGAACATGCCCCAGTCTGCGTCATCGAGTGCGTCCTGTAACGCGGCCACCGATTGATCCGTCCAGCGCGCGACCTTCCTCTGAACCGGAACTTCCTGTTTCAGCCTTTGTTTGTATTTTGGGATGAGGAAGATGGCGGCGTGATCAGATTTGCCAAACGGAGGGCGGGATTGTGCCTTGTAGCCGTCCTTGACCGTAGTGTAGCAGTGGTCCAGTGTCCTTTCACCCCTGGTGGGGCAGGTGATGTGTTGATAAAAGTTCGGCGCTGCGCGTTTGAGGTTGGCGCTATTAAAGTCCCCCGTCACAATAAGCGCAGCGTCCCGGTGTTGTGTCTGGTGCTGTGTGAGTGCCTCATGCAGCTCGCATAAGGCGGTGACCGTGTCCGCTTGTGGTGGAATATAAACGGCACTTACAATGACCGATGTAAATTCCCGAGGTAGATAAAAAGGACGACACATGATGGACAGTAGTTCCAGATTTGGTGTGCAGGAGCGTGTGAGAGGAACAACGTTCGCACTGTTGCACCAGTTGTTGTTCACCATTAAACACACGCCGCCTCCCCTTGACTTCCCCGAGTCCCGTGTCCTGTCCATGCGGTGAACCGAGAAGAACTCGGCCGGCTGGATGGCGTGGTCCGGCACCGCTGGGTTCAGCCATGTCTCGGTGAAGCAGAGGAGATTGCAGTCCCAAATGTCTCTCTGGAACTTTACCCTGGCCCTGAGGTCATCAAGCTTGTTCTCCAGTGACTGGATGTTGGCGAGCAGGATGCTAGGCAGAGGTGTGCGGTGTGCACGAGCTCTCAGCCTGTTCCTGACGCCGGCTCGCTTCCCTCTAGGCCGCCGCCGCTTCCCTTTGTTCTCCCTCAAGATCTCACTCGGCCAGCTCGGATCCGGAGTTAAAAACTTCGAATTGTGAGTACATTGTATACCAATAGAAACAAGAGTGTCACTGTCATACCTAATGTACCCAATGGTGGTGATTTTGCCGATTTAGAAACGCTGAAAACTAACTTAAAAAACAAAGACAAAGAAAAAGTGGTCGGAGCAGTCGTGACGGCAGCCGACCTCACCGGCGCCATCTTTAATTGACACCAAAGTATCGAACCGAACCGTGAATTTTGTGTATCATTGCACCCCTGATATATATATATATGTATATGTATATATATATATATATATATATATATATATATATATGTAACCCAACCAGTGCAGGGGCCTCCCTACACCCCGGGCTCTGCGTTGTGTTAGTTTGTGTTGGATTGGGGTGCACCGCAGAGAGACCAGTCGGACACAGGCGCTCGATTTGTGGCTCGGACCGTGCCGTTTATTCGGAAGCAGGGGCAAACACCACTCCAACTCTGCTGCTGGCCCTTTTTGAATCACAGCAAACACTCCGTGACTATCAACATTGCAAAATACAACAACACATATACACAGAATACACATTAAGTAACAATAACCGTGCCTTCTACAACATTCCACGGTCTCGGCGATGAATACAACACAAAACTGATGCAGTTCGCCACTGGCAGTGCTTACCTTTTTGAATCACAGCAAACACTGAACCAAGATGGCGCCCGCGCGAACAAGAAATCTGAAGTACGGTGTCCTGCAGAGGACAAATGGTCAAAATTGCTAAATTTTACACCATATGTGCAGCTCAACAGCGACACCTTGTGACTTATTCCAGTCACTACCTTACATATATATATTGCTTAATTCTGATCAGAATACAAGTTTAATTGGTATAACCACTGTAAAAATATAGCAATGAAATACAGCAATGATTCTAGTGGTAGGGCTCTCACTGAGAGTCTGTGTGTGTGAGTGGGGGAATGAGTGAAACTCTAAGAAGACACTGATCTCTGACTTTAACATGTTTGATTTGATCACAAAAAAACAACAATGTATGTTAAGTGTGTTGTGATCAGCAAACATAAAAGTTTGAAGAGAAAAAGTGAGGAGAAAGTATTCCTCTGTAACTGAATTACAAAGAAATGCTGAAATGAATGTTCATGTGAAATTGATCTAATGATAAAGTAAAATGGCATTAATTGAATGAAACATGAAGTGCGATTAATGTGATTAAATATTCAAATGTTACAAATTAGTTTCATATTTTTTGTTTTATTCTCTGCTTATGTTTTTTTGCTATGTTGGATTATAAATTAATTATAAATTCATATTAATTTGGATTTCCATTGTTTTCATTCTCATTTATAACATCCAAGAATTTTCATTGTTTCCTTAAGGACTGTAACTTTATAAAGATTTGGATTTCCACTTGGTTCCCTGGGGAATGAATTTCCAGTGTTGCTTTTCTGTTGGACCTTTATTAGCAAAATGGAAGACAGAGATAAACACTCCTCTCAAAGATCAGAACAATTTGTCAATATACTAAATTGGAAAAGAAGAAAATTTAATGAAGTGATTTTAAAGTTTAAACTTTCTTTTAAATAATGTGTGAGGAAGAGAGAGGATGACAAGGTGTGGCTGGACATCAGGTGATTAGATGTTAATAGTGTGATTGAAGTCCCCTAGGGCCTCATTACCATTTGCCAAACAGAGGGATGAGACACAGGGAAAGATGAACAGAGGTAACACAGGAGAAACACTGAAGATGACAAACAGACGATCCGACAAGGAACAGAAGAAAACACACACAATGTATTTACACACACAGAGTGAAACAAGGAAATGGCACAGAGGAGGGAGACACAGCTGAACATAATTAGAGGTGACGAGACAAAGGGGAAACAAAACTGAAAACGCTGATGCAGGGCACGGGACTTGTCAATGTGAACAGGAAATACACGAACATAGAAACCAGGACACTAGATGTAACACAAGGAACACAAGGTAGGCACAGTGGGAAAACCTATGGGCTGGAAAATCACCAAGGTACTAAAGAAAAACGAGGGGAAACTAGAAATACAAAAGATAAAGCCATGAAAACCACTAAATCACAGAACTATAAGAAAAGAAAACATAAACATGGAGTCACCAGACTCTGGATTGTGACAAGTCCTGTGCTCAGTTTCTCATGGGGAGATGGTTCTTTGGTCTTAGAGTGCAACAGGTCCCCGTATTGGAAACAGATCTTTGTCTCCATAACATACTGATTGCCAGAACACCTACACACTCACACACACACTGGGGTCTTTCTCCCTCCACTGGTGAGCAATGGAACAGCACTGTAGAGAATTAGTGTAGTTGACACTGCACTGGTGACATTAAATATATAACTACTGTGCCAAACAGTCTATTATATTTCAATATGACATGATAACAATTCATTTCTATGCCAAAACTAACCAAAAGCCCAGAACAGGCTTCATAATATCTTTGATTTTTGACCTTGTTTTCATCATATCCATTCTTATTTATTATTAGCATCATCAATACCTGCATCATTATTACTTTATATCCTTACACATTGTGAGAAGAAGAATTCAGTTTAGTTCAGTCAGTTCTAAGAAATGCTACACCAGCAGTGCAGTGTATTAAATAGTTAAATAGTGTTGAGCTTAAAGTTCACTGGGCTTGACTTCAGAAAAGTACACATGAATCCCCACAGTTCACTGGTAATTAAAAATATTAATCCATAGAAGAGTGGAATCTGTAATATGCCTTGGGTTAGATCCAGACTGAAATTTAAATTTTTCCCCAGCTACAAGGTTTTCTCACTGCCAAGTTTTCTTCCAAATTCAAAAAGATGCACATGTACTCTAATCCATGAAGAGTCATCCTGCAAATGTAGACATATGTTGCATATTTATATTCAGTATTTCTGTATAAAAAGAACTCTGAACCCTGAACCGTCATGTGTACACCATAGAAGAGAAAAGGACAGGCAGACAACAAACTGCACATAAGCATTTTAGTGATTTATTAATGGCACAGAAGCTTACAATCACAAGGAACCAGAACAAAAGTTTACCAGTTTTACAAGTTTGTATAAGGGGCAAAGGTCACAGGCAGGCTTGACTGTGCAGGAAATTGTAGTTAGCATGACCCAAATCACTGGTTTGTGGAACTGAGACTTCACCTGAGCATTTGTCATTCTTATCGCCAATACTCATTTGCAACTACTCAGTGTGGCTATGAAACAGACCATTATTAACTAAATGAACTTCATTTTGCTTGAGATAAGACAAGAAACAAACTATAAAGACCATAAAATAATGTACAATTTATGTAGGAGGAGAGCAGGGTGCCATGATTTACGAGATGAATCATAATTGATATGCTATTTTATCAACACTGATCTTCTAAAGATGACCACTAAATGACTGTAAGTTTTCATGATAATTGGTTAACAGAACAAAGCACACCTTATACTGCTTTCGAGTGACTGATTTTCTTTTTTTGCGGGGGGTCATGGTTGGTAGTTTCAGCTGCACTGACATGACGATTGACATAAAACTGTGATGTTCACACATATTTATAATTCATGTTTGAGTTACATGTTTTCAGTTCAAATTAAATAATTTATTTATCATGATCCAGTGGGATGAATGTATTATTTGAATGTCTGAATATAATCTATAGGTAATCAGTGTTGTTTGAAAATGATTATTGTGGGGGAAGCTGTGGATTTTATGCCCAAAAAATATCCCCCACACCATCAAACCACTGGCCTGAACCAGTGATACAAGGCAGGATGGATCCATGCTTTCATGTTGTTTACACCAAATTCTGACTCTGCCATCTGAGTGTTGCATTAGAAATCATCTCGTCAGACCTGGCAACATATTTTCCAATCTTATGTCATCCAACTTTGGTGGGCTCGTATGATTTTCAGTCTCGGGTTCTACACCTTAGCTGAAAGGAGGAACACAGAGTGTGATCGTCTGCTACTGTAGCAAATCTGCCTCAATATTTGTCATATTGTGTCTTCAGCTCAGTTGTTCTGCATACCTTGGTTGTAACTTAAACCAATGTTACTTTGATTTGAGTTACTGTTTCCTTCGTATCCTCTCAAAGCAGTTTGTTCATTCTCTTCTGACCTCTGACATCAAAAAGGCATTTTTAGCCAGAGAACTGCCACTCACTAGATTTTCACTGGAAATTATCCTTAGTTACCTTTTGTATGGGACCTTATCACAAATGTTGCAGTCGTGGGAGTAGCCATCAAAAGGACAAAGTACATAAACACCATTCCCAGAAGGAATTTGAATATGTCTGGAGAAAGTTATTGGAAATTGTTTGAATAGAAAATTGTCCTTATTTGTTTTCTCAGCAACCCCACAAATTAGGGAATTGTGCTCAAACATTCAGACATTGTATACACTAATATAACGTAACTTTCTTTTTTGGTTGGTGGTGAACCATGTTTTATGCAGATGGTAAGAAAATACTGTATTTACTTATTATCAACTTTACTGTAAACACAAACTGTAAAATATTTATTTAATGTAAATTACAATATCAAGACCTTTAGTTAAAAAAGTATTAAGAGTAAACTTTCTGTTGATTCAAAGCATCTTCACAAGAAAGAAACGAAACAAAATGAATTTGAAGAAATTACATGAAATTGAAATTGATTTAAAATTTAAATTAATGCCCATATATTATCTAAATAAACTTTTAAATTAGAAGTAGACTTTGCTTGGAGTTAGTCACTTAAACCATGACTCAGTCATTTTTTTCTGTTTCCTGTTGCAAATCATGTGTGACATATGCATATAGTTTGTTTATCTTAAACATTACTGGAAACCATTTCCATCATTTGAATTTGTTTAAGCTCACTTCAGTATTTAGGTCATAATGTTTTAATGACAGCATTCTCCGAATATGATGAGAAAAACTGAGTCCGCCACTTAAACTAGCACAAAAAGCTGTTAGTTGTTTCTAGAAATATAAGACTGCAAACATAAATTACTCTTTTTTTCCTAATTCATTCTAATTATGAATGAAGTGTAATATAAAAATTTAGCATACTAGTTTCACAAGGCCGAGATTTTTAGTGTCAACATCATCAGGCAAGTCTAAAAATCACTTCAGATATTTAAAGAATATTTTATTATATTACATACAACAATGTGAAAAATTTGGCTTACAAAAACAGAAAAATATCACAAATAAATGCCAAAACAAAACTCTGGACAAAAGGGTTGAACATTCGGAGAGTAATTTTATCAATTTTATTGTGGACAGACCAAATGCCTCCATAAATATGTATTAGGAACTCAAAATTCACTATCAAGGTAATGGAGCAGTGTGGATACAAATATAAATGTGTTTTATTCTACTGATAGGTAGAAGCAGAAAGATACAATTTAATGATTCAATTTTTAAAAAGTTCATATTTGCCAAGTAAAGCCATTAGATAGCAATATGCAAACCAGTGTAAGGTACGGAGCCCTGCAGGGGACATGGGAGAAAAAAAAATTAAGACGGACTTTTGCGAGATCTTGTAAAACCATTGCGAACCGTGCCAAGTTGATCTGAGTAGGTACTAATAAAAAAAAAAAAAAGGCAGGCTGTGGTAAACTCAAACTTTATCTGGCGGGTAATGAAAATCCAAAACATGGAATATAAGGTACAAAAGACACTGAAAACCAAAACCTACAGAAATCTCAACTGAGAATTAATACTTGTGGAGCGCACATGTGCAGGGAAAGACAGTGGTAGCCCTTTTCTATCAGTACCTACTTGTGTCAGCTTGACACGGCTTTTAGGGTTTTCTGTTAGGTGATAGTACCTGGTAACAGGTACTTTTTTACTCGACTGGGGTTCCAAGCGAGCCACTGGATTTAAGAATCCCTCTGACATGGCCTGTTCCAGCTCCCAAAAGAGACCTGCAGTCTCCACTTCAGACCTGCAGCTGAAGATGAGGCACTGAAATGGTTTATGTGAGAAACAGAGAAAAGTCTTTTTAGTCACTAACTAATGTTACTGTTACTGTACTTATTATTATGATTGTCATACTGTAAGAGAATCAGGCCGGACTCTTCTTAAGCTCCATTATAGAGCTATACTTAACTTTCAGATTGCGGGTTTCTTGTGGTTCCTAGAGTATTTCAGGTCCCTTTTCTGTGGAACCAACTCCCAGTTTGGATTCAGGAGTCAGACACCCTTTCTACTTTTAAGATTAGGCTTTCCTTTTTGATAAAGCATACAGTTAGGGCTGCATCAGGTGGCTCTGAGTCCTCTCTTAGTTACGCTGCATTATGCCCAGAAATGATTCATTCTTAGTTTACCCTGCTTGGTTTCAGCTGCCATCATATCTAATAGAGTCACTAACACATTATAACTCTGAAAGAATTTGTCTTAAAGGCTCATGGAAATGCCACTATGCTTAGTTATCTGTGTTATGTGATCTTTTCTTGGCTGCAGAGCGTCCTGGCAATACCAAGAGGAATTTGAATATGGCTACAGTCAACTACAGGAGGTTGTTTGAATGGAAAATCATCCTTATTTGTTTTGTCTCAAACCCTACAAAAAAAAAAAAAAGACAACAACAAAAAACCCCACTCTATTTATTACATATTATGTTAGTATTACATTACAACAAAACAAAAACAAGCCTTAAAAATAGCTACTTAAAAATTAGATATGTAGACCTGTAAATAATATATATAAACTTGTAAAGATCCAAACTAAATATTATTGAATTTGCAAAGTGAAATCTTTCTATTAGAACTTCGTGTGTAATTACAGTCACTTGAAGGATGACTCAGAACTTTTGTCACTTGACATTATGCATCTACTTTACATATATGACATCACAAACGTTTTCCTGTTGCAAATCAGATATGACGTGTACACGCGTACACACACACACACACACACACACACACACACACACACACGTATACATATACATACGTATACATATATACACATATACATACATATAAATACATATACATATGTATACATATCTACATATCTACATATATAGTTTGTTTATGTTACACCTCATCTCAAAACCAAATTTCCACTATTTGAATGTGTCTACGTCATAATATTTCCTTGTCTATGACAATGATTAAAAAATGATTTTTTTAATCATTGTCCAAATATGATTAAAAAAAAAGTTAGTTTAACCAACACTCTGCTACTAGTTCTATTAAGGAGTGAATACATAATTCTTCTTCTCTGGGTGCAACTTTCACGCCAACATTTTTTCTTTGAATCAAAGAGCAAAAGCAAAACAAGTTTTAATGGGGGAGGACATAGGAAATCATCAATAAAAACCAAAGGAAAAAGTAATTTTATTGTGGACAGACCTCACGCCACCATAAACATGGATTAGGACTGTGGTTCAGGGGGTTGGGAAGCGTATCTGTAACCGGAAGGTCGCCGGTTCAATCCCCGGGCTCTCTGTCCTGGTCGTTGTGTCCTTGGGCAAGACACTTTACCCTACCGCCTACTGGTGTTGGCCAGAGGGGCTGATGGCAGCCTCACTTCTATCATCTACCCCAGGGCAGTTGTGGCTAAAACCGTAGCTTGCCTCCACCAGTATGTGAGAGTGAATGAATAGTGGCATTGTAAAGCGCTTTGGGTGCCTTGAAAAGCGCTATATAAATCCAATCTATTATTAGGAGAGGTGGCTGTCCCATAGAAATATGTTGGCCACATGTAAGCAAAAGAATGACTAATGGAGGAAGCAGTCTGGTGACAACTATAAATGTTTTTATTAATTTTTTATTTGAATTATACTGACAGCTTGAAGCAAAAAAATAAAAAAAATAAAAATCTAATCATCATGCTTTTTTAAGCCTTTGCAAAATAAAGCACTTAGACAACATTGTTCAAACAATTACTAGGCACATTTTTAAAGCTTAAAACATTATTTGCATCTATTAGTAGCACTTGGATTTTAGTTCATGTTATTACATTAGATAAAATATTTTAGAAGCACTACTTTCCAGCTATAGTTAAGGTTTTTATGACTACTTCGGGGCTAAAAGGGATGAGATCCAGTGTTCTTAAATTACTGACTTAAGTTCAGTTATAATATCCATTACCTGTTATGATAAACTTCCCGAGGCAAGATACAATCTTTAAATAATGCATTTCCACAAACCAATAATTCTGCAGAACAAGCACTTCTGCAGTCAGCATCCTATAAAGAGAGAAAAACATTTTCTGGTGTTTGTTGGCACCTTATCTAAATTACTTTGCACAAAATCATTGGTATTTTTCAAATGAAAGCTTGCTGAATAATATGTGATCTCTGTAGGAAGCTACCTGTCTTCTCTGTAGTTTTTAGCTGGCGTTGAAAGACATGTCCATATTTGTCATCTTGCCACTTAAGACTGAAATCAGCCACCTCTCGATCTCTTAGGATTGTCTCCAACTGAAAGAAAAATATGATAGTAGAATACAACTGTTTGTCATTCGATCCACATTTACCAAATATACACTACCACTCAAACGTTTGGAGACACTTTCTCATTAGTTTCTCATGGTTTTTCTTTATTTTTACTAGTTTCTACATTGTGGATACAAACTTAAGACATTGAATATATGAAGAAAGATATATGGAATTATTTAGCAAAGAAATTGATACATAACTCTATAAATATGTCTTATAGTTTGGATTCCTGAAAGCAGCAGGCCTTTGCTTTGTTGACAGTGCAGCAAACCCTTGGTCTTCTCTCAATCAGCTTCATGATGTAGTAAACTGAAATGGTTTTCACTTCACAGGTGTGCCTTGCCAGGGTTCATTTGTGGAATTTCTGCACTTCTTATTGGGTTTGAGACCATCAGTTGTGTTGTGCAGAAGTCAGGTTGGTACACAGCTGACAGCCCTATTTGACAACTGTTAGAATTCATATGGCAAGAACCAGTCAGCTACAATCACTAACACAAAAACAACGACTACATAACACACTAACTACACACTACAGGCTAAACGCCACAAATCTCTGAGAGAGAGAGAGAGAGAGAGAGAGAGAGAGAGAGAGAGAGAGAGAGAGAGAGAGAGAGAGAGAGAGAGAGAGAGAGAGAGAGAGAGAGAGAGAGAGAGAGAGAGAGAGAGAGAGAGAGAGAGAGAGAGAGAGAGAGAGAGAGAGAGAGAGAGAGAGAGAGAATCTTTTGACAGAAATGTGTAGTGTAGTTTTTGTTTGTTGTGATGTTTTCTGTTGTTTTATGAACTCTTGCTGCACAACAATTAACAATTAAGAAATGGTGACCCACAAATCTGCGTTTGTACCTTCTGCAGGAGTAAGCTGGAAGTAGTGGAGTCAGTGAGATCCAAACCAAAGTTTCATGCCAAAATGTAAAAAATAGAAAACGTATGTAGATCACATTATCAATGAACATATTAGTTTTGTGTTTTCAGAACTTACCTCCTTGACACATGGATGTTGCTTTCTGGTTACAGTCAGCTGGTATCCAGAGTCCCGTCTGTGACCCTTCCACAGTAACACAGTTTCCACTATAACTTCCACTTCTTTTCCAGTACCTGAATGAGGTCTTTGTTCCATCTGACCAGACCCAGGAATCTTTAAACAGACCCATCCACACTCTGTAGGTTAGTGTATTAATCGCTACATTTCCCTCTTCTGAATGCACACATGCCAGATCAGTGTGCTTCTGTCTGCAGAAATTCTGACTGCTCGGCCAGGTTTGTCCCTGTAAGTAATGCACATTCTTCTTGCTGCCATCCTGGTGAGCTAGACACACAAAAAAAGACAGGAGTAAAAGGAAATCAGGTCTCATATTTCTGCCAAGAAAAGTCATAGTCACATACAAGCGATACAAAAGGTGTACTAACAGCAGGGTCACAATGTTTCTGTTGATAAACACAGGCATGCACTTTATAAATTTGGTCAGTAAATTACTTCCTGCTTTATAAAACTCTGCTTGTTTATGTGCTGCTAATGTGCTCCACTGCTGTTGGATTATGTCTGTCATTGTTGATCACATATTAGTTGACAAACTGAACTTTTTATTTCCTTTAGCCATATGCTAATCTTCATAGAAATGATTTTACAGCTTATTTAACAAAAGTTAAACTGTATGGATATCTTTTTTAGGAGAAAAACATCAATTTTTACACAATGAGAGGCTGATGTATTGTTTTTGTGAGTATTCCTGTTCAAGCTAGTAGATATGCTCAAAGTTCCCAGACCCCTTTTCTTGTCCATGAATCGCTTAGTTTTTTTCCTGTTTTGATTTGTAGTTTTGTGTTCTGAACCATTTTAACGAGTTTCAACAGCACACTCTCGAGTTTGTTTTAAGGGTAGCAACCTCCTGAACCGCCCCACCATTGATTGGCTATGAGATTTCTAATGTTCTAATGTTAAATTGCAGATATATCCAGGAATATATCCTTTTGAAAATATTCAATTTTCATAGTATCCCATCCAGATATTTCAGTTTCAGTGGACCAAAAGTGGTGAATCAAACCCTCAGAATGACACCACTAACATGTCTACAAGTCAACTAATGACTTTTTCTTGTCTTTGTTTTTAGATATAAATAACTAATATAAACTAACCTTTATCAGTATCAAAAATTATTTATATTAAAATCATTAGACAAATTAAGTTCAGATTAAGCAGTACGAACTCCTAAGATCTCAGAGTTGCTGTTAATATTAATCACTTTGTTTTTAAGGTGTGTTTTTATCTACATTACTTTAATTGCATTACTTACTTTCGTAACACACGTAAGCTTTGTTTACACCACATGGTGCGTCATTCCAGAAGCCATTAGCATACATCTCTCCACATGACTCAATGCCTCCAGAGTTGATTGGTTCATCAGGGCTCCATTTGGTGAAGTCTGCTCTGCCGCTGCCATCAGACCAAAGCCACCTTTTATACTGTCCGTTGTAAAGCCCAATCCAGCTGGCTCAAACATTGCTGCCCAGTGTGCTGATCAGCTGGTTTTCATCATTCATGTTATTTATGGTGGCCAGGTCATTGTACTTCAATCTGCAAAAGCTCTGAGCCTCATACCAGTTCAGGGATTCATTGACGAAGTGGTAATGCGCTAAAGAGATTAGTTTGTCCTTTTTATTGAAATATAGACAAACAATATCAACACAGAGGTTCAATTTGTCAAGGATAATTAGAGCACAGTGGTCTTTGATCAGTGGTTGTTGATCAATGGTCATGAGAATTCGCATATTAATGATCAAGGAACTGACCTCCCAGCCCATTGTTCCTTCAGTGGGCTGGTTTATAAGATTTGGGGAAACCTGCAGTCAGCTGAGACTGAAGAAGTCACTTGGATAAGTGACGAAACGTTTCTCCCACTGAAAACGCTACGTCCAGATCAACAGAATCAACTTTTGAAGATTTACTTACCTGGATGATTGAGAATGCATCAAGACACATACAGTAACTGGGAACAAGGCTTAAGTACTAACAGACAACTAGAAAGAGGAAGTAGAACTAGACATGACACACAAGAGGTTTAAGACCACCAAAATAAAACAGGCAGTAACAAAAGACGGGACACTCAGATGACACAAAGACAGAAAAATAAACAACCACCGAGACCAGACTGAGCCGGAAATAGAACCAGAGGGAGGCAGGAAATACCAGAGATATGTAAAAGAGATACCCCCTGAGACACACAGGATGCGACAACACAATATTCAATAAAACTGTAAAAACAAGTATAGAACCAAAAGGGTAATCACCTGTAAATTCATGAAATTCTTACAACAGTAATTAAATTTGGTGATTTGTGATTTCCCTTAAACTCTGATACTGTATTGTTGCAGTGTCAGTACAAATCACAAAACCATCTCCTTGATCACTGACCTAAATTACATTACACATAATGCAAAAGTGCAACTGGTAAAAACAAACTCAGAACAGGTTGCTGCTGTGCAATCTTATTTACCTGTTTCTTTTGACCCTGTTAAAAGCAGTCCAGTCCTGGTGGTAGTCATCAAATACAATAGGAAAATTCCTGCAACCCAACCCAGACGTGTTGTGGAATGAATGAGGACCCAAGATGCAGATGGCGGGGGAGATGCGAATGAGGATTTATTTACAGTGAAATATAACCAAAGCCAGGACAGAACTAAACAAACCTAGACTGGGGAAACTAATAACAAAAGGAGGGCGAGACACAGGGCGAGACACAGAGAGACGCCGAGGATTCACCGAGGATGAACACAAACGACACGACGAGGGACACTGGCAGACACACCCTATAAATACACAGAAGGTAATGAGGGAATGGCACACAGGAGGGGATCACAGCTGAACCTAATTCACCAGACGAGACACGAACCTTCAAAGTAAAACAGGAAACACACAGACTGTTTTACAACACAAACACGGGGACACGAACAGAGCACCGAGGACAGACACAGGTAGGGCTGATAAAACACTAAACTCCAGGTTCAACACTAAACTAATACAAAATCAGAATAAACACAAAACACAAAATGAAATCCAAGGAAACACAAAACGCTGGGTCAAAATGACCCAGGACCATGACAATATCAAGCATGAATAAATATTTAAATGCATTACTCATATATATCGTGGCACATTTCTTTACAAATGTACAGTTTCACCTGTAAATCAACTTACTAGATTATGTTAAGGGTTCAAATATTTAGGAGGGATACAGGAGGAATCCAAAATCATAACACTGGTCCAGGAGAGTTAGGTCAAACGATGATTTTAATGAACACACGTGTGGGGAGATGAACACTACATTGTTTTTAGAGCATCAGGGTATTATTTATGACGCCCCCTCATGCGTCAAGCAGATACAATATATGCATAACTTTCAAAACCACAAATGTTCTGTTTTGACACAGTCAGAAAAGAACATTTTCTTCGCCTCCAAGCCAGGTGCTTCCTGTAGCTCGTCTCGCTCTTGCTTCTTCAAAACCTCAGATGCATGCTCTGCAACAAAACTGTCAATTCTGCAGGCACTCTGTTTCACCTCTCACCTCGCCTACTAAAACTCACAACCAGACAGAGGCCACTCTCATATGTGTAACAATCTAACTAAAACTATATATGTATATATTGAATAAATGCTTTAATTAAATGCCACTACTCAAAGCTTAATAAAAAAAGAATATAAACAAATAAAAGATAATAATGAATAACCTGATTATTCAAAACCTCATCCAGACAGCTCCTAAAAATAACAACCAAAAAATGCACACTTTACAGAGGAAACAAAGACATTTTAGAAGTATATTTCCTGACTTATTCTGAGTCATCTGTTACCAAGCAAACTCCAACGCAGCAGGTTGCTGAATACACTCAGGCCTCTGCTCAGCTACTATTTTACTGTAAGATTAACCTTATAAGCTCCACATCACTTACACTCTGCTTAGTTTCACTTTCTGGGTGCAAAAGCACGCTATGCAAAAGCATGCAGTTTCCTGTCAAGACTTTTGGCACAGACTGTAC
The DNA here is from genome assembly GCF_963969265.1 of Rhamphochromis sp. 'chilingali'. Classification (NCBI taxonomy): domain Eukaryota; kingdom Metazoa; phylum Chordata; class Actinopteri; order Cichliformes; family Cichlidae; genus Rhamphochromis; species Rhamphochromis sp. 'chilingali'. Next base: position 41,757,273 of record NC_137929.1, on the reverse strand, counting down.
TCAGAGTTGGGCCTTTCTTATATAACCCAATATAATCAGCATATAAGCATTTAAGATTCTAAATTTAAACTCAACAGTTTAAAGTGGTCATAACTGCACTTGTAATAAAGGTTAGTGTGATTATGATAACACCTGTAATACAAATTATAACATAATGCCAACAGCTTCAATAAATACTTTGATGAAATGATGATTAATGCTATGATAAAGATGATTATGAACAGTAGCAGTGAATAATTTCTTTAATCCTACAATTACTAAGTACTTAATGATCTAATATGCATTAACTTGGCAACAGTGGGGCGGTAGAAAGTCACTTTTGTCAAGAACCCCCCCCCCCCCCACCAGCTCAACCAGGCTCAACAAGCCATCTGAGTGGGGGTGATGGGAGGACAATGGGAGGAGCCAGGTGTATACAAGTCTACCCACCCCTGCTCACTGCCTCTGACTGAGGGCAACTCAGGAACTGAATCCGGCACCCCTTCCCTTGGTTCCTAAGCACAAGCCATGCATTGAGGCCTGACCACATCTAGCTAGTATTTCTCATACTCACACACTAGATCATGTTCCTTCTACTGTTGTTCCTACTCCCTCCAGTGGTGAACAATTAGACAGCACTGTAGTTGGTAAATATTTTACCACTGTGCCAAAGTCAATTAGATTTCAATATAACATCATATCAGTTCATTTCTGTGCTTAAACTATGCAACAACCCAGAACATCATTTTTTTATGCCCACGTCATATTTGTTGTTAGTATCATCAGTACCTACATCATTAGTATTGTATATCCTTACACAACTACAAGAAGAATTTGGTTTTCACTCAGATCTAAGAAATAACACAATAACACTGCAGGGTATTCAATGAATGCAATGCAGAGGTTAGGGTCGAGTGGGGTCGTCTTCACAAATGCACAAATTAAATTCCCTTTTTATTCTGAATAACACTGAATAAGTGTGGCTAGGGGGGACACTCTCATAGGGTTTAAAATCTGGGACTCTTCAGGAATTGCTCTTAGAACTGAATAAGCTTCGGGGATAATAATAATGTATACTTTATTGATCCCCGTGGGGAAATTCCTCTCTGCTTTTAACCCATTCACTCAGTGAAGCAGTGGGCTGCCACTGGGAGCCCAGGGAGCAGTGTGTAGGGACGGTACCTTGCTCAGGGGTACCTCAGGGTAGCTGTTCAGGGGACTTGAACCCCTGAGCTTCCGATCACAGGGCCAACACTTTACCTACTGAGTTATCCCTGCCCTGAACCTAAAGAAGTCCTGACATTTTCATTCCAAGACATATTCCCATAGAAGTTGATTATCTTGTTAATATGGTTACATCATCACTGAAAATGGCTCTGGAAGTGATGGCTCCTTTGAAAGAGAAAACCTCAAGTCAGAATTACTTGACTCCCTGGTACAACTCTCAAACACCTTAAAGCATAAACTTGAGAGAAAATATTATTTCACCATTTTAGAACATCTTGATTTATCCATGAAAAAGAGTTTGTTGTTGTTTGTTGAAGAAAATGAGAACCATCCCAGATTTTCCTTCAGCACGGTAGCAAGGCTAGCAAAGAGCGAGCACTCAGCTGAACTATCTGTTGAGTATTCCTTTAACCTTAACTGTTAGGGTTAACCCTAACCCTGACTTCATGAATTTCCTAATAAATGAAAGGTTAACAATTAGAGGAAACAATTACTCAATAATAGAGACAGTGTCATTATGTATAGCTAGTTTCAATACTGTTGATATTAGAGTCCTGTCTTATTGATCCTTCTGAACTTCAATAATTAACTCAATCAATCAATTTGACTTCCTCCTCCATCTTTTAGTTCCCATGCCTTTACGACTGTTTAAATTATCCTATTATTAATTAACCGTTAAACCTCAAATATGATCAATCTATCTCTATTAATAGGCTACATACCACAGGCCTTTAAGGTGGCAATAATCTGACCGTTTAAAAAGTCATCACTTGACAAAGCTATCCTAGCTACTTATAGGCCAATCTCAAGACTTTTTATCTTAAAAAGTCTTGAAAGACTAGTTTTAAAACCGCTAACTGATCATCTGCAGAGGAATAGTTTATATGAAGAGTTTTAGTCAGGTTTCAGAGCTCATCACAGAACTGAAAAGGCTTTTGTGAAGGTTACAAATGATCTGGAGCTGGAATCTATCCCAGCAACATGGGTTAAGAGGCAGGGTACTCCCAGGACAGGTCGCCAGTCCGATGCAGTATTAACATAGAGTGATACAAAACCATTCGCACTCCCATTCAGTCCTATGAGCAATTTAGAATCTGAAATTAACCCAGCTCCACTAACTGCATGACTTTGGACTGTGGGAGAAGGCTGGAATACCCGGAGAGAACCCATGACCAGTAAGAGCAAGATCATAATTAATGCTCATAGACACAGCTGAGTCATGAGCATCAGCTGTGCAAATACAATGATGTTGTGTGCCATGCTTCTCTAATATATTTATAGCTATTATCAGGCAAAAATACTTTACATTACTAGATAGTTTTTAGCACTAAATCTTTATCCTAAAATTGCAGGTGAAACCACCCAGCTGTGTTCACCATGAAAATGACCACCACCCATTTTCATTTGAGCATTCCACCCCAAAAGTGGCTCAAACAAAGTTTTCCAGGTAAAAGCAATGTTTAATCCTTTAAAGCCCAAGGCATGAAATAATTGTTTAAGGTCTCAAGTACGATGTGTTACGTGTCGTGACTAGGATTACAATCATATTTGCTACATCTGGCATTGTTTTTCACATGATGGATGTTGCATAATGCAAACTGAATCAATGTGGCAAGAAGATTTTATTATCTTATAAAATTCTGCACTATTTTTTTTATCTCATACTTTGTCAGCAGATTTCCCCAGGCTTCAATAAAAGTATAAAAAGTGCAAATGTTTTATGTCTTTTACATCATATAATCCCTCACAATTAAAATGAAGTGAATTCAGTTTCAGTGTAAAGAAATGTGACCAAAGTTAGATCCCATTTCACCAAAAAGAAACATGCATTCAGAGTGCTGCCTGCTTTCAAAGTAAATTCATCGTTAAAAGTGGGTGTGTTTGGAAATCATGTGCCAAGGGTTTTACAAGGCACTTCAGAGCCATAAATATACTGAACAAAGAGACGTGTTTGTCACTCAGAAGCTTTCGCTTGGCAACAGATGGTCAGTACCTACAGGTAGGAGTACACTTTAAATGTTTTCTTACTTTTAATTCTTTTAATGCTGATAAATGTATTTGGATTACATCCGTGAAAAGTAAACATTTTGCAGTTTCATCACTTGTAATCAGTAATAATTGTTTTCATTTCTTTACACAGTGCAATGAAAATTGGACAATGAACATAATGCATTGTGTGAAGATAAAAAAAGAAAAACATGTTGAACCTGTTTTGTTAATTTCTAAAAAATATGCGTTGAGGTGATTTTAATATTTTTGCTGTGGATAACTTTTAGTTTTCCCGATTTCAATGAAGCATTAAGCAGAGATATTGCAGTCTTCAGCAAGTTGTTTTATAGGCTAATTTGCAAAAACAAATATGTCGAATTCAGTTATGACAGCAAATACATTAAAAGTAGCACAATAGGCACTGAGAAAAAAAATGTCAGAATTTAACCTTTAAATGGTCACATTGTGTCCAAGTGGCATCATGGATGACCCAAGCTGTATAGTTATATTTACCATTGTTTTATACATAAAATAATTCCTCTTATGAATTTGTCAATCTGCATTGTAACACTTTTAACATGAAATGTCTGACCGGTGTGGAAAAGATTATAGAAAGTTATGTGTGGTCATGTAACATTTTTTTTTAAATAGAAAAAAAAAATTCTGTTTTACTTTGTCTCCTCCATTAGGTCCATAAAACTAGTTAAGACCATCACATAATGGGGAACACCAGAGCAGGTGTTTATGAAGACCGCAATTTGGCTGGAGGAATTCTTCTGTCCACCTCTCTGCTGGGCATGGTTACCTATATCTGCGTTTTCTTTTATCAGCGCAGGCTCACTAAGCACATCCGCTGTCCTCTTACCTATATGATCTGCGTGGATATTGTAAATTTTTTCATGGGAATAAGTGTAGGAAGTGGATATGTTGAGTCTATCTCCGACTGTGGAATCTCTTGCAGTTCTTCATGGCTTTCAGTCGCATGGGTGTTGACCAGATTATATGGAGTGATTTTACATCTCCTGACCTCTGCTTGGTGCCTGCATCGCTTTATTCATCCAAAAAGCGAATCCAAACAGTGCTATTTTTTAACAGTAATTTCCATTTTGATTTGTGTTTTGTCCCCTGTTTATGCATTTGTAAAACAGGTGGCCATCTACGTTTTGGGAGTTATCACCATTGGGTTGGCTTTGGGTGTCATTATAAACTTTAGATTGTCAGCTGCATCTCCTGCACCTGCCAAAGAGAAGAAACTGATCACGGCACTCGCCATGTATATTTTCTTGGTTGTCTTCCTCCCCAGTTTTATTCTTGAGTGCCTATTCAACATCATCGGCACCTCTGACAGTGAAATGATTTATAAGAATGTTCTATTCTTCACAAACCTTCAGCTAATTTTCAATGGCCTCCTGTGTTTCTTAATCATGAAGTTGTCTGCTGGTGTAGAAGAAGAAGAAGAGGAAGAAGAAGAAGAAGAAGAGCAGCAACAACCACAACAACTGTTGCAACTACAACAGAAACAACAGTGGCAACAGCCACTACATGATCAGTCGCAACAACCACAAAGTCAATGGCCTCGGTGGCAACAACCTCAAAAACATCAGTGGCAACAACCACAACATCAGCAGGAGCAACCGGAACAACGTCAATTGCAACAACCGCAACAACAGGGCTGGACACGTGATGCTTCTATATTTACTATACATAATGGACAAAACTCACATTAAATTTCTGCACCAGACTTATGTGAGTTTGTAGATGGATATGTTGGACAAACGCCTCAACATTGTCTTTGTCTGTGGACATCACTTTCTATTTTAAACTTATTTTGCTTCATTTGTTAAAGAGGGATGGCGGCTTCACTAGAAGTTAATCTCCAGCAGTATTTAGAAGATTGCATTTCTTCTCATATTCATATTGCAGTGAATGTAATGAAGATAAAATCCAAGTTGAAGATCAGCATTGTACTCTCACTGTTAATGCTTGATTTTAAATCCAATGTATATCAAAGAAAAGCAAGTAATTTATTTTTATAGAGGAAAACATTATACTTTACACACTTTGCATTCTAAAACTTCCATTCAATAAACAAATGTAAACACATTTGTCTTTTTAATAAACATTGGCTATATTTGATGCTCATATTTTATCTGAACTTAACAGAGAAAAGAACAAAGAAGTATAAAACAATTATTATTTTTTTCATTTTAATAACTGCATTAAACAAAAGGCACAGCCCTCGTCAAACAGTCTATTCCCACACAAAAAAAATGTTTTTTTAGTGATATCTGTCGAATAAAAGCACGGTCACCACCCTATCAATCTACACAAATCACTTACTTTACTCTGACACAGTTTTCAACTAGTCAGTGGATATTTTTTAAGAAACTGTTTCTCTTACTTCCCCCTGGAAAGAGATAAAAGGTCAAGATCAGCCAGATTGAATGCTGAGCTTGTCAAAAATCAAAACCTCAACTCAGGTAATGCATTTGAGAAACATATCTGACTGTAAAATTCCCATGCATAGGTCACTTTTGGTAAAATTATCATGTTAAACATGGCTCTAGGTTAGAGACTTAGAGGATGTGTAGGTGTGCAGAGGTATGTCTATGATGACACCTCAGTGTAAGAACAATAACTTCCTTTATGACTTTCCATGAGCAGTGAAGAGTTGTAAACGTCATGGTCCTTGGTCGTTGACCCAGCATTTTGTGTTTGGACTTTGAAACGCATGTTTTTTTTAATGTTCTGAGATCTGAGTCATTAGTTCCAGTTTTATTCATGGTTTGAATTTTTATTGTCTTCATATTTTTTAGTTATCTGGTTTTTCATAGTTGTAATGTCTTAGTATTTGGCCCTTTGTTCATCATAGGCACCTTGTGTTCCCTGTGCCTTCTTGTCAAGTTTTCTTTTAATTTTTTTTAATCTCTGCTTGTAAAACCACTTAGTTACTTCCTGTTTTATTTTATCCTGTCTTTCATCTTGTGTGTGCTGTGCTTAGTTTTGATTCTATTGTCTTGTCTAGCATGATTAGTTTCAGCTGTGTTTCCCCATGTTTCCCTCCCTCGTTATTTCAGTATATTTAGAGCTATAGTTTTTCCTAGTTGCTTGTTACGATGCCTGTTTACCTTCCTCTGTTTGTTTAGCTGGTCTACCTTTAGTTTAGATTAATTTCACTTTGTTTTCTGTTGTTGAAAGTACCCTATAACAATCACAGCTGTCTGTTGTGTCTTTACTTTCATTTGTGTAAAAATAATTAAATAAAAATTTGTACACACTGATGACAGCGATACTGAACATTTCTGTTGGTGCTGCTGTTTCTGCAGCTGTTAGCCACCAACCAGCTGTTGCTGTTGTTTAGTGGGCTCTTGTCTTGTTTTTCAGGCAGTACCTGCAAACGTGTGTAGATTGATGACAAGTCAAAGGACAAATAAAAGAGGCACATGTTTTATAACCTACTTTACAGCCCTGCTGTTGTGCTGTAATAAATACGGTTTAATGAGGTAAGAATGTTGGTTGCATTATGTGTAATATCCATGAGTGTTGGCATTGCAGTTATTCTCAACTCAGGGTGGAGGTAGGGTGTGTTTCACAGCCTGTGACCACTTTTCATGAAAGGGTTAAGGTCGATTTATTTTTGTATATTTTAATACATAGTTTTTATATATATTTTATATGTTTATATTTTTATATATTTATTTGAGTATTTATTCTAGTTAGTTATACTGTTGTATCTGTTGTTTGGAAGCATATTGCAGTACTAAGACCTAAGAAACCATGTTTCATTCCATGTCAAACAACTGAATGACAATAAAGCTGAGCCTTAGTCTGATCTCTGTCTCTCTTCCACACTGTGCCTTTTTTCCTGTCTTTCTCCCATCACCGCTTACCAATTGCAGTAGATAGCTGCTCCTCCCTTAGCTTGATTGCGCTCGAAGTTTCTTCCTGTTAAAAGAGAGTTTCATTCCCACTTTCACCAAGTGCTTGGTGACAGTGCTTTAGGCTTTAAGAGCTTTGTGGGTATTTCACACAAATACCAGTTAAAGAATCATTCTTATGCTCTAAATGCTCTAAATGCTGCCTGTGTCAGTGTAAATTTGATAAGCATGTAATGAAGATTTCAAAGATGGTTAAGGCTAGTTTGAATTGTTTTAAGTTAATTGAGCATTACATACCTACTTCAGCAGCTTAGTTATTTATGCATCCCATGGTATTCTCTCATGCTTCAGCATGTGATATTCTTATATAATCAATTTTTTAAAAACAATGGATAAAAAAATCTGTTTGGTGACATCATTGTCACATTTTAAAGAAATATAATTTATTAGTTTTAAGAGTTTTAATCATTTGTGTTTTCTTAAATTAGTTTTCCACTGTATAAATGGCTGGCCTCAGAGTGTCTTGATAGATCCATCCAAAGACACGATAGTAATCGTATTACTAGGAGCATGTTGAATGGCAACCACAAGATATTGTATTGAAGATCTAAATTTGGACAATCAGAATTTTCCATGCAGGCTTCCCAAATCAAGATAAATCAGTGATTTTTGTTAATTCATTATGTAATGGAAGGTAAAGGTGAATCCCATTTCATTAAAAAGCATAGGAATGTTGCTCATGGTAAATGTTCTTCCAAGCCTGGTGTCATTATGTTCATTCGAATCAGCTGTTTCCACACATGTTTGTACTTCCCCTGATCACCTCCGGTGTGTATTTAATCTCTGAGTGGCTTTCATTCCTTGTCTGGTCGTCCTGCTATACTGCTGTGCTCATGCCATGGTTTCTAGGATTTTAATGTACAAGCCTTCTCATATTTCAGGTTTTTCATATCAGGTGCCCATGTTCACATTCATGTTTTTTTTTTTTTGTTTTTTTGGGGGGGGGGTTGTGTTTAGCCTTAGTTCATCCAGTTTAGGTTAATGTGTAGTTTCTCCTTTGCCCTTTGTTTTGTAGTGTCAAAACCAGCCTTTAATAAACGGCTCATTTTCTGTTAAGTTTAAGTTTTGTTGACAGATGTCTGCACTTGGCTCCTCCTCCTCACTCCACACAGTCAGCTTCCTTGACTGTAACAATTAAAGGTTTTTGTCAATTAAAAACAGCACAAAACATAGTAAAATTTCCAGTTACAATGTTTTCGCATTGCCAAGACTTCTTTCCTGCCAACGTTTCTTTCAAAGTAAATAAGATACATATTTCTTCCGCACTTCATCATTACTCGACATATACGAGAATCCATTGAGACTCATCCTTCATCTTGAACCACCATGTGACGTGCACACTGTAGAAGGGGAAAGGACAGATAGAGACGGGCACATTTGGATGGAAACATTTAAATGATTTATTATTGATACAAAGCTCACTATCACATGCAACAGACCAAACTATAAAAGTTATATGAGGTTGTAAAAGAGACAAAAGTACACACATGCAGTCTTTGGTGACAAACTCTACTATGGAAGATATCTACAGATACAATGACCTAGATCACTGGTTTGTGGACTTCAGCCTTAACCTGAATGTGAGCATTCCCCATACTTATTTCCTTGGAAGGTAAATGAGCCTCCCTGTGAAATGCTTTCAGTCAGCTTTGTTTCTACTTTTCAACGTGTGTCAGCATGTTGTTGAAGTTGTAGTCCTTGCAGTTGATCAGTGTAAGTGGGATTCACCATAGTTTCAATAGCAAAACTGCACCATTTATATTTTACGTAATGTCTGGATGTAGAATAACAAAAATAACCATTGGTTGTGACCACTGGATGTTTACTGGATGTTTACAAGCCTGATAATCAACTGATAATTTCAATTGTGATATCAACATCTGGGTTAGGTGGTTGGTCAATACAGGAAAAAACGTCTCGATTTTACATGCCAGGCTTCGACCTGATTCCTTTTGTGTTAAAATTATTTTCTAATATAGCTTTTTGGTAAGTGACTGGAAAAAATTTCAATCCAAATTCCACAAATTCTGTGTACTTGAGGGTGCTGTAACTCATAATATGAAAGTGAAATTTTGCATTTTGCAATACAACCATTATAGCCCATCCATCCATCCATCCATCTTCATCCGCTTTATCCGAGGCCGGGTCGCGGGGGCAGCATCCTAAGTAAAGAGGCCCAGACCTTCCTCTCCCCAACCACCTCCTCCAGCTTATCCGGGGGAACACCAAGGCGTTCCCAGGCCAGCCGAGAGATATAATCTCTCCAGCGTGTCCTGGGTCTGCCCCGGGACCTCCTCCCGGTGGGACATGCCTGGAACACCTCACCCAGGAGGCGCCCAGGGGGCATCCTTGTCAGATGCACGAACCACCTCAGCTGGCTCCTTTTGATGTGGAGCAGTAGCGGCTCTACTCTGAGCCCCTCCCGGATGGCCGAACTTCTCACCCTATCTCTAAGGGAGAGGCCAGCCACCCTTCGGAGGAAGCTCATTTCTGCCGCTTGTATCCGCGATCTCGTTCTTTCGGTCACTACCCACAGCTCGTGGCCATAGGTGAGGGTAGGGACGTAGATCGACCAGTAAATTGAGAGCTTCGCTTTTACACTCAGCTCCCTCTTCACCACGATGGACCGGTGCAGCGTCTGCATTACTGCAGCTGCAGCCTCAATCCGTCTGTCGATCTCCGGCTCCCTTCTCCCATCACTCGCGAACAAGACCCCGAGATACTTGAACTCCTCCACTTGGGGCAGGAACTCATCCCCGACCCGGAGTGGGCACTCCACCCTTTTCCGGCTGAGAACCATGGCCTCAGATTTGGAGGTGCTGATCCTCATTCCCGCTGCTTCACACTTGGCTGCGAACCGTTCCAGTGCGAGCTGGAGGCCCCCACCCGATGAAGTCAACAGAACCACATCATCCGCAAAAATCAGAGATGAGATTCTGAGGCCACCAAAGTGAAAGCCCTCCGCCACTTGGCTGCGCCTAGAAATCCTGTCCATAAAAATTATGAACAGAACCGGAGACAAAGGGCAGCCCTGGCGGAGCCCATCACCCACCGGGAACGAGTTCGACTTATTGCCGGCAATGCGAACCAAGCTCTTGCAACGGTTGTATAGGGATCGAATGGCCCGTAGCAATGGGCCAGACACCCCATACTCCCGCAACACCTCCCACAGGACACCCCGAGGGACACGGTCGAATGCCTTCTCCAAGTCCACAAAACACATGTAGACTGGTTGGGCAAACTCCCATGCACCCTCAAGTATCCTGGAGAGGATAAAGAGCTGGTCCAGTGTTCCGTGACCAGGACGAAAACCGCATTGTTCCTCCTGTATCCGAGGTTCGACTAACGGACGAACTCTCCTTTCCAGCACCCTGGCATAGACTTTCCCAGGGAGGCTGAGGAGTGTGATCCCCCTGTAGTTGGAACACACCCTCCGGTCCCCCTTCTTAAAGATGGGGACCACCACCCCGGTCTGCCAGTCCACAGGTACTGCCCCTGATCTCCACGCAACATTGCAGAGGCGTGTCAACCAGGACAGCCCTACAACGTCCAGAGCCTTCAGGAACTCGGGGCGGACCTCATCAACACCAGGGGCTCTGCCACCAAGGAGTTGTTTAACTGCCTCAGTGACCTCGCCCCCGGAAATTGGCGGGTCATTCCCCTCATCCCCAGACTCTGCTTCCTCCTCGGAAGACGTGTCAGTGGGATTAAGGAGGTCCTCGAAGTATTCCTTCCACCGCCTGACAATTTTCTCAGTCGACGTCAGCAGCACTCTGCCAGCACTATGCACGGTGCAGGTAGAGCACCGCTTTCCCCTCCTGAGACGCCTGATGGTTTGCCAGAATCTCTTCGAGGCAGTCCGAAAGTCTTTTTCCATGGCCTCTCCGAACTGGCTCGGACAGGCTAGCTGAGGGCTGCGGGCCACTGCTAGCTGCGGCTAATGGCTCCCCCATCAAAACCTTCGGTGAAAGGTTGGTGACTGTTTGCTTAGATGACGGTGACTTTCAGTGGAACTTTGTTGTTGCTGCTAGCTCTGTGCCTATAATAGGCGTTGATTTTCTTTGTGCTCACGGACTGCTGGTTGATGTTGCAGACAAACAGACGTTTAATTGACACATGACACATTAACCTGTTTGACTAGGGGTGCTCAGCCCGTGGTGCATGCTAACTCAGTAGCTTCGGGTGACGCTTTTCAGTGTTTGCTTTCTGAGTTTCCCTCACTCACTGTCCCCACTTTCTCGAGCACTGTGATGAAGCACAGTAGGGCCCCCGGTATTCGCGCGTGCGCGCCGCCTCGACCCTGCCGAACTGGCTGTTGCTCGGGAGGAGTTTGCCACCATGGAGCGCCTGGGCATCGTGCAGCGTTCGAATAGTGCCTGGGCTTCCCCGTTACACATGGTGTCCAAATCTGATGGTCAGTGGCGACCTTGTGGGGATTCCCGCCGTCTCAATAATGTCACAGAGAACGATCGTTATCCCATTCCCCACATCAAATATTTTTCCGCCCATCTTGCGGGGACCTGTTTTTTCGAACATCGATTTGGTATGGGGATATCACCAGGTTCCCGTGCGCGCTGAGGATGTCCCCAAAACCGCCGTCATTACACCTTTCAGCCTTTTCGAGTTTCTGCACATGCTTTTTGGCCTGAAAGGTTCCACCCAAACCTTCCAGTGGTTGATGGACTCGGTCTTGCACGGGCTGCCCTTTGTTTTTGTATATCTTGATGATATACTGGTGGCCAGTAGTTCGGAGGAGCAACACATGTTCCATCTGCGTCAGGTTTTTCAGCGTTTGGCGGAACATGGACTGATTATTAATCCATCTATATGCCAGTTTGGGTTGCCAGTTCTCGACTTCCTCGGGCACTGTATTTCTGCCGAGGGCACGGTTCCGTTGCCTGACAAAGTTAGAGCTGTTTCAGATTTTCCGCGTCCCACGTCTGTTAAGGCACTGCAGGAATTTTTGGGGATGGTGAATTTTTACAACCGTTTTCTCCCCAGAGCGGTGCATCTGCTGCAGCCCCTTTATGGGGCGTTAAAAAGGTAAGAAGGCTAATGACTCCGTTGACTGGTTTCCGGAAATCATCCAAGCATTTTCTGATGCTAAGCCGGCGTTAGCTAATGCTGCCCTTCTCGCTCACCCATCCCCGTCGGCGCAGATTGCGTTGACCACCGATGCGTCGGACATAGTGGTGGGTGCAGTGCTGGAACAGCGAATCTCGGGTGTCTGGCAACCGCTCACCTTTTCAGCCGTACACTACGTGACAGCGAGCGCAATTACAGCGTTTTTGACAGGGAGCTACTAGCTCTCCACCTGGCGACTCGTCATTTCCGTTTTTTTCTTGGGGGTCATCACTTTACCTCGTATGTGGACCACAAACCCTTGATGTTTGCATTGTCCAAGGTTTCTGATCCATGGAGTGTGTGCCAGCAGCGCCAGTTGGCAGCCATTTTTGAGTTTACCACGGACATTCAGCACGTGGCTGGTAAGTCCAATCATGTGGCGGACTGTTTGTCCCGTGCGCTGGTTTCTCCCGTCTTTGTCGGCATAGACTACTCTGCCATAGCTGCCGATCAGAGCGGTGACCCAGACATCCTCGCGCTTAAATCCACGCAGACGGGCCTCATACTGGAAGACATACCCGTACAGGACGGCGGCCCTCTCCTGGTCTGTGACGTTTCCATCGGCCGCCCTTGTCCAGTAGTTCCTGTTTAATGGCGTCGTCAAGTTTTTGGGCCTCTTTTAAACTGGTCCTCTGTTAAAGTTTGTTTGCCCGGGCCTTCACAAATCGGTGAAGGAATGGGCGGTGGCGTGCATTCCATGCCAGTGTGCAAAGGTTCATAAACACACCAAGGCACCCCTGGAGCAGTTCTTCATACCCGGCAAACGTTTCGATCATGTCCATGTTGATCTGGTGGGTCCTCTGCCGCAGTCACAAGGTTTTACACACCTTTTGACTATTGTTGACTGCACCACCCCATGGCTGGAGGCGGTCCCCCTGGCGGACCGCAGCAGTGGTGGCCAAGGCGCTTTTGCCAACCTGGGTCTTGCGTTTCGGCACCCCCTGTGGACATTACCTCAGACAGAGGCCCCCAGTTTGTTTCTGAGTTTTGATCAGCTATGGCTGATGGACTGAGGGCCAAGGTCCACCGCGCAACTGCATACAACCCGCAAGCTAATGCGATGCGTGAACGGTTCCACAGGTCGCTTAAGGCTGCTTTTCGCGCTTCCTTAAAGGTGGCTCCACTCACACCCAAGCTGAAGGGAAGTGCTGGGGTGGAGATTTTGGCGCTTACTGTATGTGAAGTTCTGCTGAGTCAGCTAATAAAGTTGGAGTGAGACACTGAGACATCTGTCGTTTTTACATACCTCCACAGAGAGACATTTGCACCATGATCACAGGAATGAGAAGGAGTAACTGGCCTGTGGATTTTTATGTGTGCAATATTTTTTCAATTATTTTCTTGTTGTTGAGGAATTATCTCCATGTCATCACCCAAAGCAACACTAGGTTGCAGCATGTAAAAAAAAATTCAATAGACTACTGTAAATGGGTTTGCAAACATACTTGTCATGAATGAAGTCACCAGTCAAGATATTTTAAGTGACCAAGAAGAACTGGATTGACATAATGTATCACAGGAATTAGACATAATAAAAACAGCAACATTTAATCACTATCTGATCACCATTCCTAAAATGAATGAATGGTCATGCTTGTTCAGTGAGAAATAAAAATTAGGTTAAATAAGTGTAATAATGTTCAGTAAGTGTAATAAAGTCCAGCTCCTCTGTGATTTCAAACTCACTCCAACATACAACATACAAAGACCTGGAGAGGGGCACATTCTCAGGTCATATTAGTTTCGGAGACTAAACTGAACTGAACTAAACTGAAAACTGAAGGTTTTGGGGGATTTTGTGGGAAATTACTTGACTGCTCGATCTCTGGATGTGTGAACCTTTATAGAAACTCCTTGTTGCTTTTGCAGCTTTGCCAATAAAGTTTCAGATGTGCGTTCCGACTGAGTCCGTGAAGTTCTTGTATTTCTCTGCGTCTTTACTCTCGCACAGGTGATTCAAACAGCAATCCTTAAACTCAGCAACCAACCTACCTACTACTCTTTTTATTGTGAAGCGGGCCGGTCTGGGACACTGCCACCATACTAGTGGATTAATACATAACTTGCAGACAAAGGTCAGAAAAAGATTACATAAAATGCTGCTCTTGTTTTTCTCTTATGATAATATTCCTCTTATATCTGAAGATTTCCCAATCTTCTGACTTTTTAAATTACTGATATCACATCAGCCATATCAGTTAAAAATTTTGTTTGATCCTATTTAACTTAATGGGACTTAACCTAATGTTTTTATGCAATAGATACAAGCACCTGCATAGATTATGACTAGTCTGATGGTTAGATGAAATAAAAGAGGGCATGTGCTTGAATTCTTAGTTTTATGATCTGCTTTATATCCCTAAAGTTGCAGCTGAAAGAGACAATGTTTCTCACTTGTTACTTTTACTTTGTGGACAGTAACCTCTGTATATCAGGTAAGATGGATTTTAACCTTTTTTTCACGAGTTTTATTTTTTTATGGGCACAATGAGTACAAAATGCTTTTAATGATTTAAACACGTTGTTCTTTTCTGTGTTCGAGGTTGTGCCTTCTCATTATTATTCCCTTCGATCATGAAAGTTATATGTAAGTGTTTGATACAAAGATACACTGTTCAAATTATATATTGCTAATGAAAACTACATTTTTGCTTCAGTCTGCAGCACTGTTAAGAAAAGATAATTGAACTCTGTGAGAGTAAAGATTAGGTAGCTGCTCGCTGGCGTTGAAGAAACAGAATTAAAATCACTTCCTTAAGTTAGACTTTCAGGTCAAATGTTGACTATGAAGCAGGTGGTTGATGAACCAAAAATAAACAGTACTGGCACTCTACCGCATGTTATTTGTGCCACACTGTAAATAATAAAAATGATTATATAATGGTGATTATATGGTTTAACACCCAAAACTGTTGGTAGCAACAGCTACTTAAAGTAAAGTTTGTTGAATATTCATTCTTGTGCACTTTATGAGAACAAGTAAAAAGATGTTTATCCTCACACTGTAACTGGAAAAACAGATCAGTATTACATGTGAATATTTAATGTCTTTGATAAAGTGTTGATCTAGATGTTTTTTCTTCTTTCTCCTCCTGCATGCCCACAAAGCTTATTAAGCTAATTAAGACTACAAAGCTATGGAGAACATCACAAGTCTTATCAGTGATTGGTCCTATGGACAAGACACATCATCCAACAATACTGTGGGTGTTGTGAGAAATCCTGACTTGGGTGCAGGAATTCTTCTCGGTTACACCCTCCTCGGAGTTGCCACCTATATCTGGGCCTTCTGGTATCAACGTGATGGACTTGTTCTTCTTAAAAGAAGCTGGTGGATGCCCTACTCATGCCACCAATTCAGCTCCAGAGGTGTTCACAACATCCACGGACCTCTTATCTCTGTGATTTCCATGGATATTGTAAACGTAATCGCAGCAATAATCTTGGGAAGTCAGATGGCTACTTCTGCCTGCAACTTGAAATATACCTGTATCTACACTGTTCTGATATGTTTTATTTCGCGATGGTTCGGAGTGATTTTCCATCTCCTAACTGCCTATTTTTCGCTTGTTTACCTCTGCAACCCACAACAGGAAACTAAAATACGCTGTACCTTTGCAATTATTTACTTAATCATGTGTGCTCTGATCCCATTTTATACTTTCTTCATCCAGTGGGCAGCATACATGATGGCAATTTTTACTTTTGGATTGGTTCTGGGTATCGCTGCAAAATTTAGAGTGCCACCTGAATTACCTTCTGCTGCCACAGTGAAGGACCTGATTGGGATTCTTGCAATGTGCACTTTCTTAGTTGTTTTCTTACCCAGTTTTATTCTTGAATGCTTAATTTACAGCACTGACAACAGGAAGGTGACAGACGAGTACGATGCAATTTACGTGAATGTTTTGTTTTTCACAAACTGTCACCTGATTATGAATGGACTTCTGTGTTGCTTAATCCTGAAGTTGTCAGCTGCTGAAGAAGAACAACAACAGCAATGGGAGCTACAACTACAACAGTAACAAGTGTAGCAGGAGCAGCAACACCAGGATTTTGAAGGTCAATGGTTTGCTGTTTTTGCAAATGTAATTAGTAATTGGCTCGCAACTCTTAACTCATGTATCTTTGCTATTCAGGCTTTAACTATCTATGTCTGTGGACATTGTTCATTTCTTCTTTAAACGTATTTGACATTATTTGTTAAATAGGAGGCAAGGGCTTAAGCAAAGGTTGATTTGTATCAGTATTTTGTAGTTGGCTGTACTTCCTGTCTTATTCATCTTAACATGAATGTAATAAAGATGAAATCAGAAATGGTCATCACCATTGTAATCTCTCTGACATTATTTGATTTTAAATACTGTTTTAAAATAAATAACATAACATTACATAGCATTTAAATCCATGTTTTTGGGATCATTTTCCTGTTGTAACACCCAACTGTCTCAAAGTTTTAACCATCTATTTGTGAATTTGAGGTGAAGCTTAAGAATTTGTGGGTAGGCCTCTTTCATTATGCCATCTGATGTATCAGCAATTGCAATGGTAGCAAAACAACCACAGAGCATGATACTACCACCACCATGCTTAACAGTTGGTTCAATTTTCTTAGGTTGGAAAGCATCAACTTTACTCCAAACACAGCTCTTGTCACTGTGGCAAAATAGCTGAATCATTAATCTGATTCAACTTCATGGGAATTAAGTGAATGCTCTTTCAGGAGTCAATGCAAGCACCTTAACAGGTTACAATACTAGAAGGAACTAAAAAAGGGCATATGCTTAAAGTTTTACAAGTATTACAATCTACTTTATAGTTCTAAATAGCTCTAAAAGGCAATGATTATCAGTTGTAATCACCTTGGGTAGGGGTGGATTTAAAAAATCAATTTCTAATAGATTTTAGTTTGAATGATGTGATCAAAACTGAATCCAATCTGGACCTTGTGAACCAGATTCAAATGAGTTATAGAAATCAATGATGATACCCACCCCTAATCTTGGGGACAAATCATTAGCAGCCCTTGGAAATAAGTTTTCAGTGTTTTTCTTTTGATTTCATGCCTGAATTCCAGACATTGAATCCTCAATGTTTACATGAAAGTTAAAGTCAGCCACTGCTGCTTCTATTAAAACATTTAAAATGCTTGCTTGATGACAATGCACAAAACCAAATGCAAGTATTTTTGTTTCTCATGTACTTTACGTGAGCAAAAAGATGTTTATCCTCACACTGTGAATAGGAAAACAGATCGTATATGGCTACTTTAGTAGACGTTCTTGTAACTTTTAAACAGGCATTGATACAGTGCTTGCTGAAACTCCTTGGCCTGGATGTCAAAGCTTCTTTTGTTACTAAAATTTTGGAAAAAAGTAGTGGCCTCACAACTGCAATGTTTTTTTAAAACATTTTACAACTACACCACCCCCAACAACATTAGGGTTTTGAATGTGCAAGATTTGATGCTTCTGGAAAAGTAAATAATGCCTTCTCATTCCTTCAGCTGCTCCATTTGCCACACAGATCAGCTGCCTCCATCTCACTCTATCCAAAGCATCCTCTTCTGTCACACTAACTAACTGCATTCCTTTCTTCACATAGAAGTACGCTCCTGAGTCTCACTACAACCCCTACACTTAATGGACTACACAGCCACCAGAGGGTGCTGTTATATTAGGCATTTGAATAAGTTACTAACGCAGTGCTTTCAAGAAGATCATTAACCCAGGACATAACTTCAGTCATTGTGCAAACCACCTCTAAGCCATATAAGCCATAAGAAACAGTTCAATGTTGCCAGTAAAATGGATAATATTAAACCAGGACTCAACTCCCTTAATCTCAGCAACAGACACACTGTCCAAGAGTTGATGTTTTTGATATTTGATATTGCCTATAGCAGGCAAATTGTCTCACAGTTCTCATCTCATTGGCCTTTGCTGTCCATTCATCAAGTATCTGTGGACGTTGAGATCAATTTCCTTTTGGGTGAGGGCTTGGCTAAAGTTTGATTTGCAGCATTGTTAGATTTATTTCTAGGCATTTATACCTTCATTGTTATATAGGACAGTAAGGCAGACCGGCAAGGAGAAAGACAACATCAAACCACTGGGGCAGAATGGTGATATACTGGTCATCTACTCAGCCTGGTGAGCTACTGACACCTGGTCCAATAGAGTGAATGGGAAATAAAGATAGAGACATAAATAAGTATACGTCATTCAGTTTTTCCTATTTCAACCAACATATTCTTTGATAAACTCCCAATTAGAGAATGACTTATAAGTTTTTTTTTCAGTTTTGTGGAAATTCACAATACAACTTTGAAAACATAGACTTCTAAGTATTTATTTACTGGAGTTAGAGGCAAAGGTGTGCACTTAGATTGTGGAAAGCAGGTTGGTGTATTTAACGTGTATTGTATTTCAGTTCAGAATTTCCATTACGTGAGATGCAGAGAAATATGGGACCAGACATGCGCTAGCAAAGCTGCACAAGTAACAGGGAGTTTTTACTAAGCTTTCCACATTCAGGAATAGAGCAGTCAAGACCAGCTTTGTGATTTTCCACAAAAGCCCAAGAAACAGTAACCCATTTTCTGATTTTATCAAAATCTAGTTTATCGAAGAGTGTTTGGTGGGCTCTCCTGTGGCATTATGCCCGGAGGGAAAAAAGACGCACTCTCCAAGTGACCTATAACAAGATGGTTTCAGGACCTTGAGGAAAATATCGAGGTTCAGCTGAAAAACCAAGAAAGCAATTTATATATTTTTTCTCTTTGGCCCTGGATGAAACCTGTAATGTCCACAACACAGCCCAGTTACTCATCAATTTTCCTCTAAATCTTGAATGAGTAAGTAAAAGGGATCCAAATCGCTTTTGGCTGTATCGGTCCTTTAAGTTAGAGCACCATCAAAATTGACCGAAATAAGAACATAGCATAATGTTGGAACATAGTAGCAAGCAGTATTGTAATCCAACACAATATTATTGTTACTTCCAGTCCAGTTTAAGGTCTTTTTGGTTCGTACAATTCAAGCAGTGAACACGAAGTCCACAATCATACAGCAATGAAGCAGTAATCTTTTTATGGACTATACAAAAAAGTAAATCCAGATGCTTCAGTGCCCTTTGACTCTATGAGTGAGTCTATCCAGCTATTGTTTCATGTGTGTGCACGTACTCCTCAGTGACTACACAATAGACTATGTAAAAGATTCCTGTAGCACAATGATGCCACCCACTGGTTAATGAAGTGAAGTTGTTCTATTGAAACCAGACTGAGAGGAGTACGAGACTCTAGAACTGAGGACAGGAAATGTCCATTGGTTAATGACTTGTGTGTTACAAAATATCAACCAACAAGCATATCCTAAAAATTGTTTATCCACATCAGGAAACTGCATACTAAGATCAGAGGATGGGAACTAAGGGTTGTTGTCCCAAAGACTTTATTATAATGACATTATATACAGTCTGAAAGTATTTCTGATTGGTAGTCACTGGAAAGAATGCAGGTGTAGAGAACTACTGTCTACTGTCTTCAGACCTTGAATCTATGTCCATCTTACATACTGACAGAGATCCATATGCAGGTGCTCTGAAAATAACATCAGCTTTGCCTCATGCCATACAGCAAAAACAGTACACTCAAGTCACAATATTAATAAATATGTTTGTATCCAGTTAAATGATGGCAAATCTGTGCTTTCAGTAAGACAAAGCCCTTAAAAACATCAAAAAACATCAAAAACATGATGCTATAAAGCCTGACTGCTCAGGCTCCATCTGAAGCTCTGAATTTCAACAGGTAACAAACTGATGATGGGATATGGATGAATTTAGAAATGGAGAAATGGATGAATTTATGGGAAATGAATCATGCTATAAATGGATGCTTTTTCAGAGGCTGCTGTACTATTAACACGGTAAAAACAAACAAACAAACTGTGTGGTAAGCTAAGGTTTATGCTTTTAATGGGGAATAATGGAAATGAATGCTTTTCATGCACTAGATACAAGCACCTGTGTGGGTTTTATGATAAGAGGGAAAAAAAAACACGTCATATGCTGAATCCTTGAGTTTACAAGGTACTTTATTACCCTAAATATGCAATTCAAACACTGAGGATTTGCCACTGAGTAGTTTGCTCCTAGAGACAAGTGATTGCTACCCTCTACAGATCAGGTAATATTCATCTTTTTCTTTTGTTTTCACCCCTAATTTTCTATATTTCATGACTAGCACTGTCACGGACCCGGCTCTGGGGACTCGGGGTCCGTGAGCAGTGGGGACTATGACTGTTTTTGTTATTATTGTTGTTATTATTATTTGGTGTGTTGTCTGCACTGCCCCTGTGCACATCTGTATGTAGGCAGGTGTGTGTGTTGCCTTTCTTCTGTGGCCAAGTTACAGGCACCTTCAAGCCTGGGGGCGTGGCCTGACTTGAGGGCTGGCCACACCCGAAGTCCTTGCCGCACACCTGCTCCTCATCTGGTCTCGTCGGGGGAGCTATTTAGATGAGCAATGGAGCTTCCACCGACGTGGGATTATTGTGTTTGACTACATGTCAGTCTTCAAGCAAGTCAAGTGTGAGTGTATGCCTGAGTGTATGAGTTGTAACGGCTGCCTCTATTGTTTTCCCCTCAGGAGGAGTGTGGGACGAGAAGGAGCAGTGAGCACGGGGAGTGCAGGGACACTGGGGCAGAGAGCACTACACGGGGACTTTTGGAAGAAGACACTACACAGGAGTCTGGGAAACGGGGGATTTATTGTTGTTTACTTCACCACCTTGTAAACAAACACTGTTGCACTGAAGAAGTCCGGCGTTTGGGTCCTATTTCCCCATCTCCCCACGGTCTGCCAGCCAGACCGTGACAAGCACATTAAAGTATAAATGTGTTCTCAAATTGTGGGATACAGAAGAAGAAAACATTTAAATCTCTTATTGTTTTTTCCTGTTTGACCAGAGGTTGTATAATCTTTCCCATTCGTTGTTAAAAGGGTTAAGTCCAAAAATGTAGCTGTTTGAGGTCTATTTTCCTGATGAAAAGTTTAAAGGAAACAAACTTGTCCCCAACCAACTAGCTCCTGTAGTTTGTGAGGGAGTTTTCTTTGGTTACTTCTTTGTTTTTCACTGTATGCAGCACAAGCAACACGATAACTAAAGCTTTGTTAGGTTAGGTAGCTAACACTGAGGGAAATTACTATGATTTGCTTCCTTAATTTTCTTTAACTTTCAGATAGGCATTGGCTGTAACTGATATTTATTCCATTACAAAGTAGATTTTAATTGTAAAAATATAAAGTAGTAATTTAAATTGTAAAAATAAATAGACAGAAAAAAGAGGGTTTGCAAGAAATCAAGATGTTGACTTTCTTTGACATAATTCAGAACAAGACTCAGGCTTTGACTTAAACAGTGATTGATATTATTTGTATTGTCAGAGAGAGTCATTCTGCAGTCGTGGTTAAAAGAAAGTGCACCCTCCCCTCCTCACTTGTAAGGTTTAACATCAGGTCATCTTGTCCAAGAGTTTCAGGTTTCTAGTGTTTTGTTTCCTAGTTTAGGTTTCCTGTTTATGTCCTTGTTTCAGTTTGGTTTTCTCCTTCTTGGATTATTCACCAAACAGCCTTAGTAAATGACTCACCTTCTGTTAATTCCCATCTCCATGCATTTGGGTTCTCCCTCTGCTCCTCATGATCTGCTGCTGCAGATATTGACAAAGAGACTGGACACTAAATGTGGACAAGCAAAGAAAACCTGTACTCTTCTTAGGAAAACTCTATTATGCTTTGTGTAAACCACTGCCAGCAGCTGTTTACGGGTAAAGGTGGTTGAATATATTTTAAAAATCCTGTACTTTTCTCATTATACTGTAAATATTACATCAGAGCAATATTATAAATTATAAAGTCTGTCTCGATGGACTCCTGTGCTGCTTAATTCTGAAATTGTCTGCTGAAGAAGGTGTAGTAGAAGACGAACCACAGCAATGGGAATAACAACAAGAAGAGCAGCAGCAACCACCAACAACAGGCTTAAATTATTCAAGTAACACAATTGCAGTTACTGCATAACAGGAATCAAGTCTCTGCACCATTAAGTTTGTTATGATTCATCATCACAAGGTCACAGTGACTGATTCACAATTTTGGACTGATCTACCTTTAATATTTGTGAACAGTAAAATCAGCTTCATGTCATTTGATTTGATTTTGTTTGTTGAAGATGGACTTTTGTAAAAGCTATTTTTTAGCAGTTTTTTTAGTGGATGGTCATATATCTTATATATGGATGGAGTACAGATAAAATAAGACATGACAATCATTACACTCTTACTGTGATTAAAAAAAAAAAAAAATCTATTCCAACA
Source organism: Rhamphochromis sp. 'chilingali' (assembly GCF_963969265.1). Classification (NCBI taxonomy): domain Eukaryota; kingdom Metazoa; phylum Chordata; class Actinopteri; order Cichliformes; family Cichlidae; genus Rhamphochromis; species Rhamphochromis sp. 'chilingali'. The sequence continues at coordinate 41,734,636 of NC_137929.1, read as the reverse complement.
TGAACAACAAGAAATGTGTAACTGTCCCAGTACTAATAAAATGGACTATATATGTAACTCATTTTTATTTCACCTTGGAAGGAAAGAAAAGACAAAGAGTAGCCAGACTGAATGCACCATTTGAGCCACAATATCTGGATAAAACAAATCATAATTCTTCATGAAGGGTTTCCTGCGTCTACCCTAAAATTTCCAACACATACATGCATATAAAGTGGGTAAAGTGCATGGCTTCAGCACCACCACAAGTTTGTGCGCACACAGAGACACACCCTCCATCTTGACCTCAGTCTGTGCACTAAAGTTGCACAATAGTCTGTTTTTCTCACTTTTTGCTGAACAGGGAAAATCCATAAAAGAAGGTCATCTCATGCTCATCTAAGTGACAGATACATGCAGGCATAGTGCAACCTCTTTGCAAGATTTAGAACACTTGTACAAGATGGTAAATGGCCTGTATTTGTATAGCGCTTTACTAATCCCTATGGACCCCAAAAGTGCTTCAGACATCCAGTCATTCGCCCATTCACACACATTCACACACTGGTGATGGCAAGCTACATTGTAGCCACAGCCACCCTGGGGCGCACTGACAGAGGCGAGGCTGCCAGACACTGGCGCCACCGGGCCCTCTGACCACCACCAGTAGGCAACGGGTGAAGTGTCTTGCCCAAGGACACAACGACCGAGACTGTCCGAGCCGGGGCTCAAACCGGCAACCTTCCGATTACAAGGCGAACTCCCAACTCTTGAGCCACGATCGCCCCGATAAAAAAAACAGAGGTATCTCTATACTACTATATACTGTATACTATACTAATATGCTTTGGCTACTATACTTACATACTACATGAACTTGAGTAACATGGTCATAAGCTTTAAGACAACTTATTGCACATCCATAATGTCATTAAAACAGAGTGCAGTGATTTTTAAATCTCTTAAAGACTATGTTTTAAATAAATCTAGAAACCCAAAAGCAGTATTTTGAAAAACGAATTGTTGCAAATACCTTTAAATTATTCACGTGTGAACACTTTTCCCAGAATATTCAGTGACTGATTGTGTCTGAGTGTTTTTATTTTATTGATGCATGGAAAAGTACAAAGAAAACCCAACAACAAAAACTAGTTACTAAATACTTTTTTTTGTTTGATAGAGGAAAAATAAAGTGTTGAAGTACTCTGGTGGTTTGACCCTACAGCGTTAACAGGTCAGCATTCCATAAAATGTTTCTCTAGTTTTCAAAGGCGCTTGCAAAGAAAAGCGTCTGGACTTCTTTAAGTTGCTTGAAGACGTTTCACCTCTCATCCGAGAAGCTTCTTCAGTTCTAAGGTCAAATGGTGGAGAGTCCCAGATATAAACCTAGTGGGAGTGACCCCCCACAGAGGGACAAAAGGACCCCCTGATGATCCTCTAATCGCCTGAGCCAAGGTGTGAAACTGGGTGTGGGTCCCAATCAGCCAGGGTTTCGGGTGAGTTCATTGTGAAACCTGGCCCCACCTTATCATGCGAATTCCTGAGGTCAGATGGCCCAGGATGTGAGTGGGCGTTAAGGCGTCTGGGAAGGGATCTCAAAACTGGATTGTAGATGGCAGACAGTTGGTGTCGTAAACCCCCGCCTCTGTTCAAAGATGGTCGCTCACAGTGGACATAGATGGCTTCTTTCACTCCTCTTTCAAACCATCTGTCCTCTCTGTCCAAAATGTGAACATTGGCATCCTCAAAAGAGTGACCTTTATCCTTAAGATGCAGATGGACTGCTGAGTCTTGTCCTGTGGAGGTGGCTCTTCTGTGTTGTGCCATGCGCTTGTGAAGTGGCTGTTTGGTCTCTCCAATGTAGAGGTCTGAGCATTCCTCGCTGCACTGTACAGCATACACCACATTGTTAAGTCTGTGTTTTGGCGTTTTGTCTTTCGGGTGAACCAGTTTCTGTCTGAGCGTGTTGCTGGGTCTGAAATGCACCGGGATGTCGTGCTTGGAGAAAATTCTCCTGAGTTTCTCTGATACACCGGCTACATAGGGGATGACAACGTTGTTGCGTCTGTCCTTCTTATCCTCCCTCGCTGGTGTCTGATCTTCTTTTCTGTGCCTCTTTGCTTTTTCTCTTAACCCTTTAAAGCCAGTGTTTCTGTGAGTTTTTGACACTTCTACATGACCTCAAAAAATGATATAAATTGCATGGCACATGTTTAATGACTACATTGGAAAAATGTGGCTAATGTAGCAAATGTGATACAAATTAAAACTCAGATGCAGATTAAAATTTGATATATTTTTTATATATTTTGTCTGAATGTTCAACAGACGCTCCATAATCAAAAAAGTTTTCTGGCAGTTATTTCATGGTTCAGGTTTTAAAGGGTAAAACATTCACAGATATTCCCCCTTTTCCCCCCATAAATTTAAATCATCCACATCACAATTTTAATCTCTATTTTATCCGACTTATCCTCAATAGCAGAAAATACCAGGGTGGGCTCTGCCATGCACTCATCAGAATATTCATGCTCCCAAAAGCTGCCTTTTAATGTAACCACATTAAATTGACTTGATTTGAATACTTTTAGATTATACAAAACACGTTTTCTTTAATGTTCCTGATTATTTGAATAACTAAACCGTTGGTTTCATGCTTCAGTTGCATTTCTCTCTAAATGATTGTGTCAAGTTTATGAGGGCAAAGAATCCTGTTTTGAGTGTTTCCGATAATAAAAGTAAAGATAACGAGACATGGGCTTGAATAATGAGTTTTACAACATACTTTACTACTATAAATATGCAACTCACAGCAGTTAGTAGTTTTCTCCTGGGCACAACTCATCAGCATAGACTGTCTGTCAGGTAAGATTAGATATTTTTTCATTTCACCCCCGAAGTCTTGTTATATATGATCTAACTGATACTAATAGTTTTGTAGTATTGTATTCTTTCTGAAAAGGGGTTCAGTGTCTATTTTTTTACATGTTTATTTTTTAAAAACATGTTCAAAGTTTATGTATTTAAAGAAAAGCTTAAAGGGAAGCAAACCTGTCTGCACTGCACAACCATCGTGTAAAACTTTGTTGTTCTCTATGTATTTAATATTTGTTTCTGAGGTGATCAGCACTTTAGGACTGCTCTACTCTAACTGATTATTTTTTAAATATGAACAAATGTGGGTTTCTAGGAAATTCTATTAAATCTTCATTTCCTGGCAAAAAATCTAAACATTTAGATTGAAACCAAAAAAATTGCATAGTTAAATCTGGTCTTGAGTTATGGTTGAATTTTTATTTTTCTGACAACATTTAACTTTTACTCTCTGTATTTTAAGGCAAATATCTGTACTTTGTATCACTTACATTTTCAAAACAGTCTTGTTACTGACTATGTTCCATGAAAATACTACAGTAGTTAATTTGCAATACTGTGGTGAAGTGTTGGACTGTTGCAGAGCATTTTATTTTAAGTTGATGATGACGACTGTGATGCTTCACAGTATCACATCTTGAGAAATTGGAGTCTAAACTTATTTCCGAGTGATTCTGTTCCCTATGCTCCACACATTTTTCAGTTTTTTTCAGTTGAGTAAAAGTCACACAGCTACAACATAGGTTATAACCTTTAAAGCAAATCTCTTTTTTTTCTGCTTGTGTTCTACATAATACATGTGAATTCATTAAAAATTTGAATTTGGCTTGAAATAAAGCTGTGTTTGCCTGTGTATTCATTCAATTTTATTATACTTCAATGTTCGGTTACCTTTTCACAAAAATAAGCCATAGGAAAGTCTTGCAAAGAGCTACTGCACAGTTCTGATTTAAAAAACATATATGACTTATCGCACTGTAAACAGTGTCTTCTTTGAAACAAATAAGGTCAGAACAGCAAAATATTCAATTGAAAATATGTTGTTTTTCTCTCTCCTCCAGCAGGTTCACAAAGCTGGTTAAGACCACCACATCATGGAGAACATCACACATGTGATGAGCAAATCGCCCTATGGCCCAAAAATGGAATTCAGCACAAAAAACTGGGGTGTTGTGGTAAACACCAACTTGGCTGGAGGAATTCTCCTGTCCACCTCTCTGCTGGGCCTGGCTACCTATATTGGTGCCTTCTGGGACCAAAGAGGTGCACTCAGTCTTTTTAAGAGAAGCTTCATCACGTCCTTCTCGTGTGACCATGGGAACCTCAAAGGTGTTCAGAACACCCATGTCTCTCTTTTTGCTCTGATTTTCATCGATGTTCTAAATGTCATCGGAGCAATGACCTTAGGAAGTCACCTGGTTGCAGCTACCTGTCCTGGAAACACATGTTTGTACACCGAAAACCTGTGGATGTTTTCAAGACGGTATTTAGTGATGATACATCTCCTGACTGCCCTCATTTCAATCCTTTACCTCTGCCACCCACACCTGGGTTCCAAACTACGTTGTGTTTTCTCTGTGGTGTCTTTATTGATTTGTGTTTTATACTATAGTTCTATGCGCTACACCATTGAAGTACTATACATGCAAGAAGTTCTCACCTGCGGACTGGCTTTGGCTATAACTGCAAAATCTAAACTCACAGGGAGGAAAAAAGACAAGCTACGAATTGTAACTGTTGCATTGTGCACCTTCTTAGTTGTCTACCTTCCGGTTTTTGTTCTTGATTACCTGATCTATAGTCGGACCATCTCTGGGCTGCCAATAGAAGACTATTTTATAATTTATGTAAATGTGTATTATTTCACAAACTTTCAAGTCTTTCTCGATGGACTCTTGTGCTATTCAATATTGAAGATGTCTGCAGCAGAAGAAGAACAACAACCACAACAATGGGAGCTACAAGAACAAGGGCTGCAGCAACTGCCACAACAATCACAGCAACAATTACCACAACCACCACGACCATGGCAGCAACAACCACCACTACAACAATCGCAGCAACAATCACCACAACCACCACAACCATGGCAGCAACAACCACCACCACAGCAATGGCAGCAGCAGCAGCAGCAACAGGGCTTAATTTATCCAAGGGTTCATGTTAATACAAATGCAATTACTGCATATAACAGGCAAAACTGGAATTAAGTCTCTGGTCTATGAAGTTTGACTCGATCATAACTCTGAAATCAGCTACATGTAGTATTTGTTTCCCAAGTATTTGCAACTGTGGACACTACAATCACTTAAAAAAAATGACTAGATGGGTGAGGGCCTAGTTAAAGGTTGATAGCACTATTATTCAGATGGCTGTACTTTATGTTCTATTAATTTAATTTAAAATTGGATGAAAGGAATTTTAAATCAGAGATTAAGATGATTATTGTACCTCTACTGTGATTTTAAAGCCAATGTATAACACAGAAGAATAAGTACACACAGAATGCACTATAAATGTGATTATGTGACAAATTACAGCAACTACACAAACACTGTAATAAAAAAATATCCTTTTTAATTAAAGTTGTTTCTTTTTTTTTTACACTGTTATGCCTGGTTTTGACAGATCAACTTCTCAAAAAAACAAAAACAAACAAACAACAAAAGTAAACCCCAACCACACATAACAACAGCTTATACAACAATGTGGGGGAGAAAGGGAGCGCTAGGTTGTGCCAAAGAGACAAAACCAGAACCTAGCTGAGCTTTACTCTAAGAGGGAAACAGCAAAGAAAGACGATCCTAATCCTCATCTCACAAAATAAGCTCAAAACATTACATGGGTGGCACCAACCTACTACCTAGTGTTTTTTAACAGAAAACATGTGTGAAAATGTACAGGTTCCCCCAGAGTTACCCAGCCCTCTTACTACCACCACAAACCTCTCACAAACAAATTGAATGCTGCAGGGCAGCTCAACACATGTGCCAAACGATCCTTAGCGAGTGGACGAGAAAGCCGCCTCTAACCACAGGCGAGTTTCCTTTTATGAGCCTCTCCTTATTCCTGGTTGGTCCATTCAAAGCCTCCTTCCTCCAGTTAGCTTTAGATTCACAAATGGGCAACAGGCTGCAGTCTTCGTACCCAGGGAAATGGCAAGTAAAATGAGAGGGAAGAAAACAGACAGCCTGGAGACACATTACAAACACATTTTCTCTTTTTTGTAAAACATCATCCAAATCTCCACAACAGATTTTAATGTGTAAAAACTAATACAAATTATGAATCTGTGCACTTAAGTTACATGTTACAAACACAGTTTCAAAACATATAAGCTTCAGTTGTGAATGGTACAGTAAGCCATGTTTACAATGACAGTTAACTGTTTTTGAAAAGTCTTCCTGAATCCATGAAATGATTTCCATGATAGAATTTTTCCTGTTTTTAATCCAGTGCCGCCTGAGGGCCCAAAGATCCTACGCATCCAATACTGGGTTTTAGTCTTGTCCATTGCGCACAGAGATTTCTCTGAATCCTTTCCAATCCAATCCTAATACCACACACACACACACACACACACACACACACACACACACACACACACACACACACACACACACACACACACACACACACACAAATACCCAAGCTTTCAGGTTGAAAAAGAAAGACCAAAATATGTTTTAAGTTGTACTTTTTACCTCATTCCACAGTTTCTATGGCAGAGAAAGGTTGACCCCTTGTTATTATGTTCGGTCTCTAGAATATGGAGGAGCTGGTCAGCAGACCAGTGACATTGAAGCAACATACTGCATAAAGCGCATTGATGCCCTTTGTGATCTGGACAGGTGTTCAACCCATTAAGGGATTTAAAAACATGCAATAATATCTTGAAATCAATCCTAAAACACATAGGAAGCCAAGGAATGTCTTCAGTTTTGTTCTTAATAAAAATAAAAGTTCTAAAAAATTACTATCCAGGTTTTGATGTTACTAAAACATTCTAATAAAGCTTTTAATGTTTTATAAAATGTTTAGTATAAATTATAAACATCATTATATTTTCTGTTACTGGAGGGGGGTTGCTTCACATGGAATTATATCTATGAAAACACCTCAGTCTATGCACTAAAGATGTCCAATAATCTTTTTCATGACTTTTTTCTTAACAGCAAAAATCCTTTTTATTTTGAATTACGTGGCATGTTTTGACAAAAACATATTGTGAATACTTTTGCAGCAGTCTGTTTCACATGCTGTAAATGGTTTATAAGCAATAGAAGAACACACCCCGATAAGACATGCGCTTGACTAATTGTTTTTACGACATAATTACATCCATATCAGTGTGGCAGTGTTTGTCAGTTGGTGAATTTTACCCCAGAGACAGGAGATCACTTCGTAAATAAAGTAAGATTAAATTATGTCTTTTTACTCTCAAATTCTCATGTTGTATATGTAAAAATTAAAAGACTAAATGATTTTTACATGATTTTTACATGTTCTCTGATTCTCTGACAGAACAAAATGTTTTAAATGTTTTTTGTTGTTGTTGTTTTTCCTGTTTGTTGAGCAGAGGGTATATATTTCTTCCTGTTGATTATTGTAGAAAAGTGTCAATTCCAGCCTTTAATTTTCAAATGTCTGCCTTCACAATGAGAGCTTATGTCAGGGCTCCGTGTGCATGCGGATGGAGAGGAGGATCCAAATGCGAGACTCCGAGACTGAATTGAAACTGAGAACCTTAGCTTTATTGCTGGTGATAAACGAAAACATGAACTGAGCAATGACACTGCGAACTGAACACACAGGCATTATTCTGAGGGTACGACATGACACTGAGCACAGGAAAACACAGGGCTAATATACACAGGATGGTAATCAGGGAATGGGCAACAGGAGGGAGACACAGCTGGGAGAAACTGGACTAACGAGACAGGGGGAGCAAAGCTGCACACACTAACATAAGACGTAGACTTTCACAATAAAACAGGAAATAAGACACAAAGATGCAGACTAAGAAACACGGACTTAACATGGGCAGAACTAAAAATAAACCAGAATAAGCTGGAACATAGAACATCATCATCATCATCATCATCACAAGCACTAAGAGAATAAGAAAACAATCCAACACACCAAAGTAACTTGAAATGCAGATTCATCATAAAACCCCAAAAAAGCACCAGAGAAGCATAAAGAACAATCCATCATTCAAAAATAAATCAAAACATAACATCTCAAAATACTGGGTCAAACTGACCCAGAACCGTGACAGCTTAAGAGAAGCAAGAAAGACTTCAGTCAGTTAGCACATTTTAAGCCCCTGTGCCCTTTATGTGAACAGGCAGCAACATGTTTCTCATTACACTATAAATTTTACAACAATTATACATGAAAATATATAATGTATAGTAATGTAATTTGCAGGGCAAAATACTAATACAGATATTGGTCTTCTCTCTCTTCCAGCAGGTTCACAAAGCTGGTTAAGATCACCACGTCATGGAGAACATCACAGATGTGATCAGCAAATCGCCCTATGGCCCAAAATTGGCAATTGGCACAAAAAATTGGGGTGTTGTGGTAAACACTAACTTGGCTGCAGGAATTCTCCTGTCCACCTCTCTGCTGGGCCTGGTTACCTACATCGGTGCCTTCTGGTTCCAACGAGGTGCCCTAAGCCTCCTTAAAAATAGCTTCATCATGTCCTTTTCATGTGAGCACATGAACCTCAGAGGTGCTCAGAACACCCACATCTCTCTTTTCGTTCTGATTTTCATCGATGTTCTAAATGTCATCGGAGCAATGACCTTCGGAAGTCACCTGGCTGCAGCTACCTGTTCTGGAAACCCATGTGTGTACACCGAATACCTGTGGATGTTTTCAAGACGGTATTTAGTGATGATACATCTCCTGACTGCCCTCATATCACTCCTATACCTGTATCGCCCACACCTGGGAGCCACACTACGCTGTGTTTTCTCTGTGGTTTCTTTACTGATTTGTGTTTTACACTACAGTTCTGTGCTCTACACCATTGAGGCAGATTACCTACTAGAAATCCTCATTTGTGGATTGGCTGTGGCCATTGTTTCAACAGCTATTTTAAGCTTTGCTGCCACAGGTGGAAAAATAGTAAAGATAGGCATCACAGTTATCTCAATGGTCACGTTCTTTGCTGTCTACTTCCCCAGTTTTGTTCTTAGGTACCTAGTCTACAGTAGGCCCACCTCTGGGCAGCCAGGAGCTGACTATAATACAATTTTTGTAAATGTTTATTATTTCACAAATTTTAACGTCTTTCTCGATGGACTCCTGTGTTGCTTAATCCTGAAATTTTCTGATGGAGAAAAAGAAGATGAACTACAGCAACTGGAACTACAACCACCATGGCGGCAGCAGCAGCCACGGCCACTTCAACATGGTTTAGACTATCCAAGGGTTCATGTTAATACAAATGCAGTTAACCCTTATAACAAGCAAAGCTGGAATTAAGTCTCTGCATCATGAAGGTTGACGTGATTTATCATCAATAATAAGCATGACCTGATCACAGTTCTGACCTTTGATATTTGTCTTTCAGTCGTTTAGAACTGTGGACATTTTTTTTAAAAATGATTTGATTTTGATGAATGAAAATGGGATTTGCTACAGGTTGATTTGTAACAGTTTTTAGTAGATGGTTGTACTTCCTAAAACTGCATGTAATTAGGATGAAATCAAAGATGAAGATCAGCATCACATTGTCACTGTGATATAAATCATAACCAGTATAAAACATTGAGTATAAAAAGAGCAAGAAGAAATATGTAAACATCTCTATATTCACATAGTGGTCTATAAATTAAATGGATGTTGTGAGAAATATCAGTGATTATGTACACATTGTAATATAAATAATATTGTAAATAATATCACATGAAACTATTTAATGACAATTTTTAAACTTTTTTTTCATTTCACTTCATTTTAAATTATATTTTAAAACTATTATACAAATCTCCGCAACAGATTTTAACTCAACTTTAATAAATAATGTTCTTTTCTGTCATGATTGATTTTAGACCGTTTTTGATTATCCACACAAAGCTGACACCTCAAGCATTTGACTCCTTCATAGAGAATAGTAAATCACGAGTTCAGTAGCATTACAGTTACATAGAAATACTTTTATCTGACACGTGCTCTTGTCCTTGGATGTTTAACCATTTTCCCGTTTATTTCACCCTGGAAGTGAGAAAAAAATGTACGAAAAAGCCTCTGTAGCCAGAGTGAACAAGCCAAAGCTCTTTCAACTGGTTCATCTAAACTTTGCAATTTTACCCTTTACCCTTTACAATAACTTATTAATTGCTTTTAAATATCTTATGTTTTTTTAGTATTTATTAAGTAAACAATAACCAAAACTACTTTTGTCAGAAGCTTTTTCAGTATCATTTCTGCTTCCTTCAGCACAGGCTGTAAACAGTTTTGAGAACATCTCAGGAGATAGCTTGAGATAACTTGTCATGCAGTTTACAGCAATGGTCTGGAAGCTTTTTACTGCATACTGGGACAAGGACACATGCAGGCAGCACCTGGGGATCATTTACTACTCACGTAACATCATTAGAAATTTGACAAGTGCTTAATCTTTATTGTATGATATGACTGTGATTGTATACAGAGTCATTTATGATATACAACAAGACAAGATAGCATTAAACTATAGTTATCTTTAGACTTTAGACCGTAGCTTTGTGAGAACAAGCAGCCCTTTCACCTTAATGCTAGCACTAACAATTCTGCTGTGGTGTAAATTTGCTCTTGGTTTGCAGGTGTATTGTTTACTATGCTCACTCACTAAATGTAGTGTCCAGGAGTGAGAACTGCAAAAAAGACACTTGATTTAAATGCCTGTTTGGGACATTTTATGTTTGTGGATGCTATAGAAGGGATGCAATTTATAGAGCAATATTGTAATCATTAAACTTATACAGTACTCTTGTTTCACAGGTCAATTATGCATTCAAGACGAAGAAAACTTTTGGTCATGCTAAATCTTGGACTTTATAAGAGATGTTCCTTTTACTTCCAGAATATTGTACCATTCATTAATAGTGAAGTGCAGATATTAACAGGCCTCTCTGAAAATGAGTGAAGTTCTAGCGTGTCCTTCTGTGCTGACAGAATAATGGAAGAAAATGGAAGAAGATAAACACTGGCCACGCTTTTGTGTGTACAGTGGTCCCTCCTTTATCGCGGGAGTTATGTTCTAAAAATAACCCGCGATAGGTGGTTGGTAGTGGTTGGTGGCAGCTCCCAGGCCTGGCAGACCCTGAAACAAATGTGAGAAGGCACCAGAGCAGAGGCGGAGCCAGACATTTGAAACACCCGGGGCTTAGCCCTAAAGGGTAGTATGCATGTGGGATTTTTTTTTTTGTGGGAGGGGGGGGGGGGTAGAAATGACTGAAAGATTAATAGGCTCTGTTTTGAGTTTTGTTCAAAAAAGAATGACTTCATATATGAAAAAAAAATATATCACATATGCAGGACACCTTAAACTAGGTTTTTAATTAAGCAGCAAGGCAGAACAAAGTCAGGGCTGTATCAAGACACAGGGACTAAACCCCAATTCAACCAGACCAAGAACTGATCTGGAATTAAAACAGGACTACAAGAGTTCAAAATCAGGACTACTGAGGACTTAACCAAGACAGAACCAGAATCAGAACTAGATGATAGTAGCACTAAAAATCATCATAGACCTGCACTACACTTATTTTTTAATTCTACCAAAGTACAATATTTAGATTGAGAAAAGTTTATATAATTATTTAGCCTTGTTGTGCAACAAGCCTGCATAACTTAATAAATATACAATTTGAAAAATAACAAACGTAAAAAGAAACACTAGGTACGAGATACATGAGTACCTATGATACGGTGATACTTTTGGTAAACAACCATGTGACTAACATGTGTGTCTCACCTGCTCTTGTTCATCTCTGTTCTGTCCTCATTCTCCATCTCCCTCTCCTTTCTTCTCTCCCTTTCTCTCCCTCTCTGTTCCTCTCTCTCCGTCTTTGTGCTGACAATCATCAAATATACAGTTGAAGCCAGATATTTATGTACTCTTCAGATCAAAACACAAACACTTTTTTAATTGTAACATCAAATCAGACTAAATGTTTATTTTTTCAGATTGATAAATATAACAAACATATTTGTTAACTTTAAGAGTAAAGAGAGAAACTATCTGTATTTCTTAATTGCAAATGGCATCAAATTGTATTCAGAATTGAGCCACACTTATGGAGGTCCACGATTCTTTTCCTGGTGTTTTGGTTGATGTCTCTTTGATTTTCTCGGCTTTTCATTTCGCCATTTGTTGATTCACTTGAAGAGCAAGTAACGTAATATTGGTCAAGTGATCAGTTTGATATCAATCTTTCGTGATGCACCGTCATGTTTACATTATTTGTACGGTACGAATGATTTGCTTTGGTACCTGGTCAAACTTCAGTTCTCCTCTGTCTGCCTGGCTCCGTTTCTCTAACAGCGCACTCCTAGGCAGCAGCTGCCCCGCCTAGTGCCTGAGCTCTGATCATACCAATATTAGGGAGATTTACGCACAGTCGTAAATTCCCACAGTGTGCACTATGTGCTTCGAATATTGTGTGCAGTTTTTGTTTTATACAGTTGTCAGCCAGGCATCTAACTAAGAAAAAATTACACTCCAAAAAACAACCTGGGCTTCTGACAAAACAACCCGGGCTTAAGCCCAGTAAGCCACCCCCCCGCTCCGCCACTGCACCAGAATAAAAGGGTACGGATGGGCTATGCATAAATGTGTGGTGCACGTAGGCATTTATAGATGTATGACTGACAACGGAGTGTTTTGGGTGTGACCCAGCTCTAAAACTTCAGATAACTTATCTCCAGGTGACTTGTCATGCACAGCCAATCAGGTTCCCTGTAAATAAATAAATAAATAAATACATAAATAAATAAATAGATTTGTCTTTTTTTGCAAACATTTTTGTTATTTATGTGAACTCTGTTTCACTTGGCCAGAATGAAATTACAAGAGAAAGAAAAAGACTGATTTAAATAATTAATAATTTAAATAATTAAAAGTGTTTTGTTTCCTTCAAAGCACGAGACAGGACAATCATGAGATAAGTTTCACTACTTAAGAAATCAGCTATGGTTACACATCTTTGTTTCTATTTCTTTATGCATACAGTACAACAAACCTTGAATGAAAACTAATACTACCTCAGAGCAATAACCACAGTCACTAGCCATATAAATTGAAGTATGTGCTTCATGGAAGGACACACCTTTGGCTGGACTTTGCTGCTCAAATGGCTATTGTCATGTTGATGTCCTTGAATTTAATGTGATTCTGATTAACCCTCTCAGGCTCAAATTAAACTTTTTGTTGCTAATGCACAACCAAGTCCTGCAGTGGTACTTCTGAATAAAAAAAACTCATAAAATATGTATGTGGGGTAATCAGGTTGTTAGTTTTTAACTGTTGCAAATAAGCAACACCTGCCTCGAGAGGGTTAATATAACTTCTTCAGTTTTACTTTTACTCTTTTTACATACAATGTATGAATAAATTAAAGTAATATACACATTTATTTAATGAACATTAAATGAATCTGCTCTTTTTTTATGTATCAAGAAAACAGGGATATGCAGTGGTAGGGGAGGTACATGTGACAAGCTGCTTGCCTGGCCTTTTCAAAACAAGCACACGGTTTTGAATAGACCTGCCACAGAAAGCACGCAGTAAGCAAATGTCCTGATTGTGCAGTGCTGTGGTGAGCTGCAAACCAAATATACAGAAATGTCCCTTTTACTAACCCATATACAAGTCCAACCCATGTGAAATGGTTTGCAAATTGCATAAACACAGAAAAAATATTGAATGTTTAAAATGAGAAAAAACCACCAGTCAAATTTTTTTTTTGAATTTGATGGGGAAGGGTGTGAAATATCGGCAGACCAGTTCAGCACAATACTATGAAGCCATGCTGCTGTACTAGATCCTTATTTGTTGAAATATACAATGTTTTTCCTGAGAGAAGTCATCTGAATGGAAGCATAGGTTGCTCTAAAACCTGTATATACCTATCACTAGAGCAGGGCGATATGGCCAAAAATATTTATCACGATATATATTTGAAAATTTGCGATAACGATATAACTGACGATATAATTGATGCGAGACAAAATACAACTCCACAACATTACTAGCGCAAAAAGACAACCTTCCATTTATTTTCACGTAAACAAGAAGCTGGTTTTTATGTACATTAAAGCTTTATAAAAATGTAACAGTGCAAATGCAAATTCCTTGCTGAAAGTTTAACCAAAAGGCATTTCCAGTAGAAATGGGCTGACATATCCTGAGCATAACCATGTATAATATCCACTGAAGTTAAAAAGAGGTGCTTTGCAACATTAAACTGCAGTGTGCAGTACGCATTTTTCGGACCATAAGGTACACGGGATTATAAGGCACATGAAGCGAAACAAAGCAGTCAGATAAATCAAACTTTATTAAACTCATTCTTCTTGCTTCCTCCACTTCTGTACCATTGATTCATTAATGTTGAATTCTCTGGCAGCTGAGCTATTCCCATGTTGTTGCAGTATATTAATGACTAACCTCGTATTGTGGATGGATTATCTCAGTTGTTCTCCTGACTGAAGTTTGGTCTGTTTACAGCATCCTGCCATGCGATTGCATTTGTCTCTAACCATGAGGAACCTTCACGTTAACTTTTATAAGTGGAAAAGTGTTAGTGTTCGTCCTCCAGCTTCACTGTTTATGTTATGCTAACATAGCTGTGTCGCTAGCGATCACGTAGCACATCATTATATACCAGCTAGCCCAACTTCAGTAACCCTACAAACGTCACTGCTGTTTAGTTTCCTGTCTTCATTTATGTTGGAAGTGATAGCAGAGCTGTACGTTTGAATTTTTTCAGAAATCTCTCAGTCAGAACATGCTATATCATGCTTAGGTAACTAGCGAAACTAGCGAGCTAACTTCCGCTAGCTTCCTGCTAACTTCTAACTCCGTTAAATGTAATAACTTTTGTTTTCATGGATGCCTGGAAGTTAAACTTTATAGTTACACCTGGTAAAGCAGCAATGCTGATCGTTTTATTAAAGATCAAAGAATTTAGACAGTTTTCAACTCTCAGTGATGCTGCAGTGTTGTTTGACCTGAAGTCAAATATACGGAGTTTGGGACCCAGATTACTCCCAGATTTAAGAGCATCTTAGTCCGACAAATACGACAATAACAACGGCCGCTTGCATGTTCTGCAAAAAAATGTGCTTTGTTGTGTATCTGACGGACAAACACCAAACCAGTTCCACATCACGGAAGTTGCACCATTTTTACAAACCAACAATCGGCCATGTGCGTATGAAAACAAAGGCACTGCGCATGCGCGTTTTACTCCCATTCTATCGCGATATTTCATTTTCCTATCGTTGCCTAACATTATACCGGTATTACCGTGAACGGTATAATATGGCCCAGCCCTACCTATCACCATTGGTGCTTGTTAAGGTTCAAAATATTGGGGATGGACACCAGAGGAAAAACCCACAATAACAACACTGGTCCGGCCGGGTTGAGTCAAACGATGATTTAATGATCACACACGTGGGAGATGGACACTGTATGCAGACAGTCTCAGATCTCGTCTCAAAAAACACATCACCATAGTTTTATGAAATCAGGGTATTAGAACGCCCCTTCATGCGTAGTGACAGGTGTAATACAATCAATGTTGACAATTTTATTTAACACAAAGAATAACATTGTCTCCTTTCCGAGGGCAGACACTGACTGCCCCCGTCTCCTGGAACCGTCTGTACCCTGCTAAGACACAACATGGCAGCTACAAGGACTCTTTCATTTGTTAAGACCATCAGTGTGTATTGCTCTAAATCAAGTATATAATATTAACTGAATATTGCTGGATCAGCTATTTCTACTTAAAACATATTAAAACATGACTAAGCACAAAATCACCAAGAATAACATCTTATAAGTGCTGTGTAAGCGCGTGCGGCCTTCCAAGCTCAAAGCCTTTGCCCTCCATAGATCAGCCAGACTCGCGCTGGCTGTAGCTTTTAACCTTTAATTAACTTGAGCACAACTCTAGAATAAGCAACGAACTGCAATGTGTATGGAATGATCATGGTTACATCTGCAATGGAAAATCATGTTATTATTCTGGTACCTGTAAGGGAAAGATCAAACTAAAGTTATAACAATCACTGTAATGCAAAGGATAATGTAAGGTCAAAAACTTCAATTTATGTTTAATGCAAAGCTGGTTATATACTTCTGATGAACTAATAATGCCATATTAAAATATTAAATGATAATGAGAAAAACATCCCCTCCTTATTCTTATTCTACACTGCCTTTCCAGATATGCAAAGTGGAAATCATAGGCACTAGAGACCTATGCGGTTTCACATCCGTGAGAGCCGATAGGGACACGCAGGCCAGCGGAAAAAGCAGAGGTGGGGGACTCATTGTCTACGTTAACAACAGATACTGTAACCCTGGACACGTCTCCGTTAAAGTTTCGGTATGCCGTCCGGACCTGGAGCTGCTAGCTGTTAGCTTGCGGCCATATTATCTACCTCGGGAGTTCAGTCATGTGATCTGTGTGTGTGTTTACATCCCTCCGAGGGCCGACGCAACAGCTGCCTGTGAGAAAATACACACAGTCACAGCAAGACTTCAGACACAAAACCCCGAGGCTTTCATTATTATATCTGGAGACTTTAACCATGCCACACTGGATTCTACTCTGGCTGCTTTTCACCAGTTTGTGAATTGTCCCACAAGGAGCAACAGGACAATTGACCTACTGTATGCCAATGTGAGAGATGCATACAGAGCCACCCCCCTCCCCCCACTAGAGAAGTCAGACCACAACCTGGTTTACCTACAGCCACAATACACACCCCTCGTCCAAAGGCAGCCGGTCACAACGCGCTCCATCCGGAGATGGACCCCAGAAAAGGAGGATGCTCTGAGGGACTGTTATGACACCACAGACTGGGATGTGCTCCTGAGCCCACATGGTGAGGACATAGAGGGGGCGACACACTGTCTTACAGACTACCTCAACTTTTGTGTGGACACGGTCGCCCCTGCTAAGATGGTACGGTGTTACCCTAATAACAAACCGTGGGTGACACAGGAAGTCAAAGCTGTCCTCAACATGAAGAAGAAGGCTTTCAGGAGCAAAGTGAAGGAGGAGATGAAAGCAGCACAGCGGGAGGTGAAACGCTGCCTGAGGGAAGCAAAGGACACCTACAGGAGGAAGGTGGAGCAGAAGTTGGAGAGGAACAATATGAGGGAGGTCTGGAATGGTGTGAAAACCATCACAGGCCACAACACCAAGAAAAGCACAGTGGGGGGGACTGTGGAGAAGGCAAACGAACTCAACAACTTCTTCAACAGGTTTGACCAGCCCACAACCCCCCCACCCTCACCTTCACTACAGAGTCCAATCCCCACTCTCCTACCTCCCTCGCTTCCCCCCCTTCCTGACACCATGACACCCCCCTCCTCCAATCCCTCTCTCAGCAGCAAGACATCTCCCCCCCTCCCCTCCTCCCAAACATCTCCCAGTGTCACAGTGGATCAGGTCAGGAGACAACTGAGGAAGCTTTGCCCCAGAAAGGCAGCAGGCCCAGACAAGGTGTGTCCTAGGATGCTAAAGGCGTGTGCTGCTGAACTTGGGGAGCCGCTACAACGAGTCTTCAACCTCAGTCTGCGACTGGGGAGAGTGCCCGCCCTATGGAAGACATCCTGGATCGTCCCGGTCCCCAAAAAGAACCGGCCCAAAGAGCTGAATGACTTCCGACCGGTGGCACTGACGTCACATCTTATGAAGACTCTAGAGCGGCTCTTCCTCAACCTCCTCCGACCACAGGTACAACATGCCCAGGACCCACTACAGTTTGCATACAAGGCGGGTGTCGGAGTGGAGGATGCCATCCTGTACCTCCTACACAGAGCCCACTCACACCTGGATGGGGGAAAAGGCACGGTCAGGATCCTGTTTCTTGACTTTTCCAGTGCCTTTAATACCATCCGGCCCTGTATGCTTCAGGAAAAACTGAACAGGATGGAGGTGGACCCCTGCCTGGTGGCTTGGATCTCCGACTACCTCACCGACAGGCCACAGTACGTCAGGCTGAAGGACATCACGTCTGACACTGTGGTCAGCAGCACAGGAGCACCACAGGGAACTGTGCTGTCCCCTCTTCTCTTCACCCTGTACACCTCTGACTTCTGCTACAACTCTGAATTATGCCATATTCAGAAGTTTGCAGATGACACAGCCATCATGGGGTGTATCTGGGATGATCAGGAAGAGGAGTACAGAAGTCTGGTGAGGAACTTTGTCGCATGGAGTCACACAAACCACCTGCAACTCAACACCTCAAAGACTAAGGAACTGGTTGTGGACTTCGGGAGGTCTAGAGCAGGTCCACTGCCGGTTCAGATAGAGGGGGAGGAGGTGGAGGTGGTCAACAAGTACAAGTACCTCGGGCTGTGGGTGGACAATAAACTGGACTGGTCATGCAACACAGAGCACCTGTATAAAAAAGCCCAAAGCCGACTGTACTTCCTCAGGAGGCTGAGGTCTTTTAACATCTGCAGGAAGCTCCTGAGGATGTTTTACCAGTCAGTGGTTGCTGGAGTACTTTTCTATGCTGTGGTGTGCTGGGGGAGCAGCACAGCAAAGAAGGACTCATCCAGGCTGGAGAAACTGATCAGGAAGGCTGGCTCTGTGGTCGGCATGAAGCTGGACACTCTGGTGTCAGTGGCAGAGAAAAGGACACTAAAAAAACTGCTGGACATTATGAACAATGCTGGGCATCCTCTGCACACAGCCATTAACAACCAGAAGAGTCTGTTCAGTGACAGGTTGCTTCTCCCCAAGACAAGAACTAACAGACTTAAAAACTCCTTTGTCCCACACGCCATCAAACTGTTTAACTCCTCTCTGGAGGGGAGAGGGAGGGGAAACAGGAGGACAAAGGAGGGGGGAACAACTAAGCCGTAGTGCCTCTTCACCTCACTGTACAATACCTTGTGCAATACTTTTTGTAAATAGTCAACAGTGCAATAGACTCCATACTTGAAATGTGCAATTCACTTGTATTTTTATTTTTATTCCTATTTATTCTATTTATCCCCTTCGTATATTTTATTTATATTTGTCTCTGTATTTATATATGTGTGTGTGTGTGTGTGTGTGTATGTGTGTGTGTGTGTGTGTGTGTGTGTGTGTGTGTGTGTATATATATATAATATTCTGTAACTCTGTAACTTCTGTCGGTGCTGTGCTTTTTTGGAAATCGAATTTCCCAGAGGAACCCACCCGAGGGATTAATAAAGTTCTATCTTATCTTATCTTATGGGGAAGACAGGTCAGAGAGGTATAACAATGGAAAATGCACCACATGAGGAAAGATAAGGAGAAAAAAATAACTCCCCCCAGACTGAGCTCCAACAGGGAGATCAGTTTGAGAACAGAAAAAAACACCTCTGCACAAAGCACATGAAAAAACTCTTAATACACCAAAGAAACACACGACAAGCAACAGGGGTGGGTAAAGGGTGAGAGAAAACCGATTTAGACAGTACATCCGGGCCTGCAGCCTGTGCGCTGGTCTCCTTGATCCACCATCAGCATCGGAAGGGAATAAGCGGTTCTACAGTCCAACACTGGTCTCTCAATCTCCTGTTGGAGAGCCGCGAGCTTCGCCATACTTGCGTTCTGTGATGTTGTCATTTTTTGTGCTCAAGGAGCCGATTCTGAGAACTCACGGCAGTGTGCCTCCCCGAGATGTCATCCAATTTGCGCCCAGAGATGTTATTCCAGGCTAGCCCTTCCGAGATGTACAGTGGGGCAAAAAAGTATTTAGTCAGCCACCGATTGTGCAAGTTCCCCCACTTAAAATGATGACAGAGGTCAGTAATTTGCACCAGAGGTACACTTCAACTGTGAGAGACAGAATGTGAAAAAAAAATCCATGAATTCACATGGTAGGATTTGTAAAGAATTTATTCGTAAATTAGGGTGGAAAATAAGTATTTGGTCACCTCAAACAAGGAAAATCTCTGGCTCTCACAGACCTGTAACGTCTTCTGTAAGAAGCTTTTCTGTCCCCCACTCATTACCTGTATGAATGGCACCTGTTTGAACTCATCATCTGTATAAAAGACACCTGTCCACAGCCTCAAACAGTCAGACTCCAAACTCCGCCATGGCCAAGACCAAAGAGCTTTCGAAGGACACCAGGAAAAGTATTGTAGACCTGCACCAGACTGGGAAGAGTGAATCTACAATAGGCAATCAGCTTGGTGTGAAAAAATCAACTGTGGGAGCAATCATCAGAAAATGGAAGACATACAAGACCACTGATAATCTCCCTCGATCTGGGGCTCCACGCAAGATCTCATCCCGTGGGGTCAAAATGATCATGAGAACGGTGGGCAAAGATCCCAGAACCACACGGGGGGACCTGGTGAATGACCTGCAGAGAGCTGGGACCAAAGTAACAAAGGTCACCATCAGTAACACACTACAACGGCAGGGAATCAAATCCCGCAGTGCCAGACGTGTTCCGCTGCTGAAGCCAGTGCATGTCCAGGCCTGTCTGAAGTTTGCCAGAGAGCACATGGATGATACAGCAGAGGATTGGGAGAATGTCATGTGGTCAGATGAAACCAAAGTAGAACTTTTTGGTATAAACTCAACTCGTCGTGTTTGGAGGAAGAAAAATACTGAGTTGCATCCCAAGAACACCATACATACTGTGAAGCATGGGGGTGGAAACATCATGCTATGGGGCTGTTTTTCTGCCAAGGGGACAGGACGACTGATCCGTGTTAAGGACAGAATGAATGGGGCCATGTATCGTGAGATTCTGAGCCAAAACCTCCTTCCATCAGTGAGAACTTTGAAGATGAAATGAGGCTGGGTCTTCCAACATGACAATGATCCAAAACACACCGCCCGGGCAACAAAGGAGTGGCTCCGTAAGAAGCATTTGAAAGTCCTGGAGTGGCCTAGCCAGTCTCCAGACCTCAACCCCATAGAAAATCTGTGGCGGGAGTTGAAAGTCCGTGTTGCTCGGCAACAGCCCCAAAACATCACTGCTCTCGAGAAGATCTGCATGGAGGAATGGGCCAAAATACCAGCTACTGTGTGTGCAAACCTGGTAAAGACCTATAGTAAACGTTTGACCTCTGTTATTGCCAACAAAGGTTATGTTACAAAGTATTGAGTTGTATTTTTGTTATTGACCAAATACTTATTTTCCACCCTGATTTACGAATAAATTCTTTACAAATCCTACCATGTGAATTCATGGATTTTTTTTTTCACATTCTGTCTCTCACAGTTGAAGTGTACCTCTGGTGCAAATTACTGACCTCTGTCATCATTTTAAGTGGGGGAACTTGCACAATCGGTGGCTGACTAAATACTTTTTTGCCCCACTGTATCCAGTCTGCAGTCAGAGATCTTATTCTGAGTATTCACAGCAGCCGTAGCCTTTCCAAGATCTTATCCGTGCTGCACTCATTGAGCCCATTTTGAGAAACTCACGCCTCTCCCATCAATAAAAGCAAACCATTACAACCACTAAAACATCTTTGACCTGTTTGTGTGTGGCTCTCTTCCCTTTAGCTTTTTAGTGCTCTGTGAGTGTAACACTAAAAAGCCATAATCTGTGCCAGAAGGAAAGATAAATGTAATATTTTTATTGTTGCTCTACTTCTTTCTACTCTTGTCAAATATACACTACATATGGTGGTCAGGATGATATAAAAAAAATTCTTAATGAAAATTGCAAACAAACAAGAAGCTGACCTGGGGCCTGTGCTTCGTACCGCGCTAAGTGAGTTAGCTGGATTAGATTGTTGACGATTTCGAGTGATCCTGGATCGTTCGGTTCCCCGAAGCCCATCCGGGACTTGCTGTCATAGCAACAGAGCCGTAAGCGTAAACCTGCTGGGGAGCAGGTTTACTTTATGTAAACAGGATTAGATCGCGGCCACGCAGGTATGCCCGCGTCATTCATACGAAAGCAACAGCGATATTCCACCACTGTTTCACCATAAATAAATAACATCACTGTAACCAAAGATAATGCAGCACTTGATCCTTTTATTGATTTCACACAGATACATACAGGTCATTCCCTAAAAAAGGGAAATGTACTATTAACATTCTATTACATGTATGTGATTATTACAGATGTAATTCATATTTCAGAGTAGTAATTGTAAATTACTTCGTGTAATCAAGATGAGAGACCACGGCTATAAAAGCGAAGGTGGATTTGGGAAGTCTGTCGCAGTCATATCCTGTCCGTTTACGCGAGCAACCCATTGCGGAAGGTGCAAGATTGATAAGGAGAGTCCTCAGAATTCAGCATATATTGCGGGACAGACAGGATCCTTTAGCTCAGCGCGACAGTGTGCTCATAGAGAGATATCGATTTTCCCGTGAGGGTATTATTCACTTAACCAACTTGTTGACGAGGGGGTGCAGGACCACCACCTGTCTTTTTTTTTGCTCTGCCCTTTTCTTGGTTGCTGTTATGAACAAACAAACAGATTATTTCAGGGTCTCTTTCCAAGAGACGACAAGCAATATAAGTGATAAATATTACCATTCTGTAGAATATTCTTATATTTCACTTTTACTTGTTCCCATGTTCTAGTGGGTCCTGTTGTGGCTCTAATGTGAAAGGGGATATAATATAACATATTATAATATAATATAATGTAATATAATATTGGATAATATGGTGTGATATGATAAATCTACCCTACCGCCTACTGGTGTTGGCCAGAGGGGCCGATGGCGCAATATGGCAGCCTGGCTTCTGTCAGTCTGCCCCAGGGCAGCTGTGGCTACAACCGTAGCTGCCTCCACCAGTGTGTGAATGTGAGAGTGAATGAATAGTGGCATTGTAAAGCGCTTTGGGTGCCTTGAAAAGCGCTATATAAATCCACTCCATTATTATTGTTATTATTGAATTACTTACGAGTTTGATTTGTCAGCAACTTCCTGCCAGCCCTCTCTCCTTGCTTTTGCAGCCTTTGCAGTGTTCCCTTGCGTTTTAATTAAACTCTGAAACTCCTGAAATCCCTCACTCAAGAGTTCTTGCTCTGCTGCCGAAAAATACCGAGCGCGCTCCTTCGACATTTTCGCCGACCAATCAAAGGGTTGCCGATCAATGTTTCTACTATCGATGCGTAGCCCCTGTTGGGCCACCCAGTGATCTCACATTACTTCATCCAGCTATACTAATCGTCAACAACAGGTGTGTTCGGGGAACCGGAATAGCGAGCTCAGAGTTAGCGCGATGATTTGGTCTTGGATGTTTCATTTGATCTTGGATGTAGTAAGCGACGTACGAAGCACAGGGCCCTGGTGCGGATTCGTTTTTAAACAAACAAAGTTTTGAATGATCCTGCAATGCTAAGAAAACTTAACCTAGACTAAGCAAATGCCTTGACCATAGATCATTCAAATTGCGGTGAGTTGCAAACCAAATATATCTGAATATCTGAGATGTCTCTTTTACTCACACATGCAGACATACATGTGTTTTCAAGCGTGACAAAGTGCCCTGCTAACATTCATCTCTAGGAATTTGCTCACTTTGCCACGGTTCATAGACGTGATGTTTTGGCTCAGTGCACAATCAAAAAACACAACTCCAAGCTATGGACTATTTATTATACAAAGTTAATGGAGAAGGGGAAGGAGATACACTGGTACAATTTTGTCATAGTGAGGAAACAAAGCCAAGAGGTAAGACTACACTCAGAGAAATACATTATACATTATGTATTTATAAATGGAGATTTTTAAAAACAACAACAACATTTTATTCAGGGTGTTGAATTGCAGATCATGGAGGGAAGATTAATGAAACTGCTCATCTTTGGTTTGTACTCTTTTCTTATATTTCTAGTTGAGAAATAGTACATATATACAGTATATATGTTTTGGTTTGCTTATGTTTTATTGTAGGTTCTACCTTACAATATAAAGTGCCCTTAGGTGACTGATCTTGTGATTTGGTGCTTTATAAATAAAATTGAACTGAATTGTTTGGGATGAATGTTGATTTCCTTTGTTTTTACAGGAGTTTTTCTTTTTTCTTTCTTCAATGTGCAGATAACACAGCTGACAGGTAAGAAAATATGAATTTATATCTCTCTAGTATAACTGACTGTCAGAAATAAGAACATGGTGATAGCAGCAGGGGTGTACTGCAATAACTAATAATAACAATAATAATGATGACAGCAACTAAATAACTCAACACTAAATCATCCATGTGCCTAAAAGATGTCTTTAATGGAAATTACTGTGACCATTTTTCATGTTTTATCATACAACCTATTTTTTTTTATATAAATATAGTTTTATACTTATATTTTTTTCTAATTTTCTCTTTAAATCTGTCATCCTGTTTTTCAGACTCTTAATGGCCAAACTTCTTTAATATAGCTACAACCACAACAGATACTACTATTGCTACTCCTGTTGCTACAACTACAACTACAGCTGACACTACCATTGCTACTCCTGTTGCTACAACTAAAACTCCAACAGATACCACCATTGCTACTCCTATTGCTACAACTCCAACTCCAACAGATACCACCATTGCTACTCCTGTTGCTACAACTCCAACTCCAACAGATACTACCATTGCTAGTCCTGTTGCTACAACTACAACTCCAACAGATACTACCATTGCTACTCCTATTGCTACAACTACAACTACAATTGACACTACCATTGCTACTCCTATTGCTACAACTACAACTCCAACAGATACCACCATTGCTACTCCTGTTGCTACAACTACAACTCCAACAGATACTACCATTGCTACTCCTGTTGCTACAACTACAACTCCAACAGATACTACCATTGCTACTCCTATTGCTACAACTACAACTACAACAGATACTACCATTGCTACTCCTATTGCTACAACTACAACTACAATTGACACTACCATTGCTACTCCTGTTGCTACAACTACAACTCCTACAGATACTACCATTGCTACTCCTGTTGCTACAACTACAACTCCAACAGATACTACCATTGCTACTTCTGTTGCTACAACTACAACTCCAACAGATACTACCATTGCTACTCCTGTTGCTACAACTACAACTACAATTGATACTACCATTGCTACTCCTGTTGCTACAACTACAACTCCAACAGATACCACCATTGCTACTCCTATTGCTACAACTACAACTACAGCAGATACCACCATTGCTACTCCTGTTGCTACAACTACAATTCCAACGGATATTACCATTGCTACTCCTGTTGCTACAACTACAACTACAACAAATACTACCATTGCTACTCCTGTTGCTACAACTACAACTCCAACAAATACTACCATTGCTACTCCTGTTGCTACAACTCCAACTCCAACAGATACCACCATTGCTACTCCTGTTGCTACAACTCCAACTCCAACAAATACTACCATTGCTACTCCTGTTGCTACAACTAAAACTCCAACACATACCACCATTGCTACTCCTGTTGCTACAACTACAACTCCAACAGATACTACCATTGCTACTCCTATTGCTACAACTCCAACTCCAACAGATACTACCATTGCTACTCCTATTGCTACAACTACAACTCCAACAGATACTACCATTGCTACTCCTATTGCTACAACTACAACTGACACTACCATTGCTACTCCTGTTGCTACAGCTAAAACTCCAACATATACCACCATTGCTACTCCTATTGCTACAACTACAACTCTAACAGATATTACCATTGCTACTCCTGTTGCTACAACTACAACTCCAACAGATACTACCATTGCTACTCCTGTTGCTACAACTACAACTACAACTGATACTACCATTGCTACTCCTGTTGCTACAACTACAACTCCAACAGATACCACCATTGCTACTCCTATTGCTACAACTACAACTCCAACAGATATTACCATTGCTACTCCTGTTGCTACAACTACAACTCCAACAAATACTACCATTGCTACTCCTGTTGCTACAACTACAACTCCAACAGATACTACCATTGCTACTCCTGTTGCTACAACTACAACTCCAACAAATACTACCATTGCTACTCCTGTTGCTACAACTACAACTACAACAGATACCACCATTGCTACTCCTGTTGCTACAACTCCAACTCCAACAGATACTACCATTGCTACTCCTGTTGCTACAACTACAACTCCAACAGATACTAACATTGCTACTCCTGTTGCTACAACTACAACTACAACAGATACCACCATTGCTACTCCTATTGCTACAACTACAACTCTAACAGATATTACCATTGCTACTCCTGTTGCTACAACTACAACTCTAACAGATACTACCATTGCTACTCCTGTTGCTACAACTACAACTCCAACAGATACTACCATTGCTACTCCTGTTGCTACAACTACAACTACAATTGATACTACCATTGCTACTCCTGTTGCTACAACTACAACTCCAACAGATACCACCATTGCTACTCCTATTGCTACAACTACAACTACAGCAGATACCACCATTACTACTCCTGTTGCTACAACTACAACTCCAACAGATATTACCATTGCTACTCCTGTTGCTACAACTACAACTCCAACAAATACTACCATTGCTACTCCTGTTGCTACAACTACAACTCCAACAGATACTACCATTGCTACTCCTGTTGCTACAACTACAACTCCAACAAATACTACCATTGCTACTCCTGTTGCTACAACTACAACTACAACAGATACCACCATTGCTACTCCTGTTGCTACAACTCCAACTCCAACAGATACTACCATTGCTACTCCTGTTGCTACAACTACAACTCCAACAGATACTAACATTGCTACTCCTGTTGCTACAACTACAACTACAACAGATACCACCATTGCTACTCCTATTGCTACAACTACAACTCCAACAGATACCACCATTGCTACTCCTATTGCTACAACTACAACTCCAACAGATACCACCATTGCTACTCCTGTTGCTACAACTACAACAGATACTACCATTTCTACTCCTCTTATTACAACTCCAACAGATACTACCATTGCTACTCCTGTTGCTACAACTCAAACTCCAACAGATACTACCATCGCTACTCCTGTTGCTACAACTCCAACTCCAACAGATACTACCATCGCTACTCCTGTTGCTACAACTACAACTACAACAGATACCACCATTGCTACTCCTATTGCTACAACTACAACTCCAACAGATACCACCATTGCTACTCCTGTTGCTACAACTACAACTCCAACAGATACCACCATTGCTACTCCTGTTGCTACAACTACAACAGATACTACCATTTCTACTCCTGTTGCTACAACTACAACAGATACTACCATTTCTACTCCTCTTATTACAACTCCAACAGATACCACCATTGCTACTCCTATTGCTACAACTACAACAGATACTACCATTGCTACTCCTGTTGCTACAACTACAACTACAACAGATAATACCATTGCTACTCCTCTTACTACAACTCCACCAACTGACATCAGACTTCCTATGAAAGGTACAATCTGTTGTAATATACATAGCTTGATAGAATGAAAGAAATTAGAACAGAGTAGCCTTTATCGTCATCGCTTCCAGGGGTGGCAGAAGGCAGCCAATGATTTTCTTGGGCAGTGTTAATACCCTCTGCGTAGCTTTCCTGTTCTCAGTTGTGGCGCCTGCTTCCCAAACACCTGGGCAGCAGGAGAGTACACTCTCCACTGAGGAGCGATAGCAGGCCAGAAGCAGCTTCTGGTCTTATATAAGTCTTATTCTTATCAAGTCCATCAATACATTTCATTTCTGTTTGATACAAAACTGAAGAATTTTTTTTAAAGATGAAAATAATTATTATTATTTCATTTGCCATTTCCAGATGTGCAGAAGAGGACTGTAGTGAGGCTGAGAATGAAAAGCAGTCCTGATCTGACAGATCCAAACATCAGGGATCAAGGGCTGCAGCAGGTACAGGAAACAGATGTGTTTGCTCTGCTTTTAAACACCTCTACTCCATTTTCTTATCAGCTCTCAGCAACTCAAGCAACAAATGACACCATTTTCTTTTTTTATATGTTGTGTATTAAGCTGGAGGCCTCTCTTCAAAGTCAGGTCTCTGGTGTTGTTAGTCTGCGTTGGAGGCACATCAGCTGTTAAAAGCAACAAAAGGAAGGTACGGATCCTAAATAACATATTTACACCATGTCATAAGTGACCCATATATGGTTATGTTTTATCCATATCCATATGCTAAATAAAGAAGTTTTCTGTAAGTAGAAGAAGCAAAATTTCATGGCTTGTTTTATGTTTTGATTAATTCAGCGTCTAATCTAAATTGAGCTACAGATCTGTTTAGAATTCACTAATATCCTATCTGATATTAACAAGTGGTGGATAATCCTTGAGGCCAGGATGAGGGACTTTTTTAGGTTTTACAGCACCTGTTTTCAGAGAAAAAACATAAATAATTTCATAATATCAGGTTCACCAATCTTGTTTTCCAGCGGCAGATACGTGTGTGGAGGACAGCGATTTACTCTAAAAGAGGACTGCAGAGAAGATCTGACATCAGGAGCAGGAAAGCTATGATGATGTTTGCAAACCTTTAGCTTGCATTCTTAATTATTTTGAGTGGATTTAGATACAAATGTTTAATTACTACAGTGGCTATATTTTATGTTTTACTTTGATTGATTTGCTGTTTCTCTAAACTGTTAATGCAATACTATAACCAGAAATGAAAAGTTGTTTTGGAAGATTTTAGTGTTGATATTTATGTTTATGAAAGTTATATGTCACTTCATTTGACTTTCACAGACTTTCCCACAGGAACCAGTCACCACACCAGCACAACAAACCTGCAGTTCAGTGATATGAGATGCAGATGAGTTGTGACTTAAAAGACTTGTGCAAGAACCATAGACTGAATTTAAATAAGAACATTGCATCAGCATGAATATAAATGAAAAGCAAAGCAAATGACGTGTTTTACACCTGCATGCTTTCACATGTCCAGAATTTCAAGGAAAAAGTACATTTCAAGGATGAAATTTAAGGATCAAGTTGAGACATACTTCCTTTATGATGTATTACTTGTGTGCAACTTTACCCTTATACAACCTGGCCTTGAGGGGTGTATAGATGACTCAATAACCGAAAAAAACAAGCCCAAATCAGTAAGCTTTCACCACCTTCTTTGACAGTTAGATGTTAAGTTCAATGTCACTGGGATTTGAACTAATTCCTGATTTTTAGTAGCTGCACCTATGTCATGAATTTAAAAATACTCATTCTCAAGTTATCATGTTTACATAATTTTCCGAAAACTTTGTGCTTGACTTTTACTTCAAGGTCACTAGGTTTCAAACTCGTCAGAAACGTTTCGTACATGCACCTATGATATCAGTTTGGAAATCGGATGCAGCATCATTTTCAAGTTATCATGTTCAGAAACCTGGGTGTCCACGCTACCAGCCACCCCATCCACCTGCATGGCCGCGTGACGACAAAACCCCGTCAGCCTTTTACAGCTGAGGGGTAAAAACCTTTCACAAGAAAGAAAAATGGATGCAAAAATTTCATTCTGCATTTAAACTGATACATATTACAGATCCTGTTCTATGGGGTTATAATGAATTCAGTCTACAGTAGAGGGGGATTCATTTGGGATTCATTTGTACATTTGTCAACTCGCTTCCACTTAACATTAAACTCATCACTGTACTTATTAATCTCATGGATTGTTGGCTTTTCTCACATCTGACTGAAACCTGAATTCTTCTCACAGTCTGTGATGCATGTGTTGATGATCCTAACAACAAAAATGAAGTAGAAAATATTATGGAGCCTGATCTGGGCTGTTGCATGATTTTGGCTAAGAAATAAATTAATATTGTGTCATACTGAAATATAATTAACTTGTAGGTTTTTGTGACAGTAATAATCGTTGTACAGAAGTGAAAAACAGACTATTAAAATTTTCTACACCAGCATTACATTCTTCACCACTAGATGGAGACAGTCACCAGTGTGTGTGAGTGCGTCTATGTGGTATGGATTGACATTTGACCTGGCACTGTACCTGGGCTCTGGGGACATTTCGACTTTTTGCTGTGTATTCATGTGTCCCCCTAAAACATGACTTGTAAATGCATTTTTAAGTGTCTAAATAATAATTTTTCTACTTCTTATGAGGTCACTATTTATCTTTTGACGTGTATTTGCTTAAACTGTAGTGTAAATTCATTTATTAAACTCTAATTAAAAGATTTTCTGATTTTCTTAAAAGTCCACCTATACCCCTCACCTGATTTTTGTGTATTCCAATGTATTGCACAGCGACGTTTCGAGTTAGAGTGGATGTGTGTAAGTACTGCAATTTAATACACATTTTCAATACACACGGCCGGAAGTCATTGTGATTGGTAGGCTATATATATAGGCGGTACCTACAGGAAACAGCGCCACGACTTCGCGCGTGCCCTTTAACAAGTATATGTCGACGGCAATACGAAGACGGATTAAAAACACAAAGGTAAGCCTTTTTTAATGTAAAATGCACCATGACTTTAATACTAGTGATGGGCAGATGAAGCTTCATGAAGCACTGAAGCTTTTCATCCAATTGCTTCACCCCAGCGCAAAGCTTCTTGAAGCTTCATTTGCTCTAGTAGGACACCTACTGGACGTAAAAATATTAGTTGGCATGAATTTGAAGAGTGTGGCATTTTGCACACAGCCTGTAAATGTCAACAACAAAAGGAGTGTGTAAAACATGTATATTGTAGTGATGCAGTATACTGTGTATATTTATACTGGCAGTATGGAAAATGATCATTTGGAAATGCTTAAAATGGAAATGATCATTTACTGTGAGGTGAGGTGTGGTTGGGGTGTGGACAGTAGTTGTGCTTTTGTAACGTTGAGGTATGGACAGCTACACACTGAGGCTTTGAGCCTCAGTCCTGCCTGTTCACATTTTATTCTGTAAAAACTAAATTTTCACTGCTTTTATGGCCTTTTTAGTGGGGAGAACATAGCTAGGATTTAATGATTTAACAAATCTTTTGAATCCTTTGTCCTATTGCACCATCAGTATTATGAAAATACATCTTCTGTAGAAATTTACATACCTTGTTGGGAGGAATAAAATCAAAATGTTCC
Organism: Rhamphochromis sp. 'chilingali'; assembly: GCF_963969265.1. NCBI lineage: Eukaryota > Metazoa > Chordata > Actinopteri > Cichliformes > Cichlidae > Rhamphochromis > Rhamphochromis sp. 'chilingali'. The sequence continues at coordinate 41,703,447 of NC_137929.1, read as the reverse complement.
CACACAGGGGAGGACATCCTCCTCTTCTTAGCTGGCTCCATTCTCTCCTGACTTTCTCTCTTCACTCTCATAAACCTCCAAACTCTCACTAACCGCAACTCTCCATTAAACACCCACATTTTGAATGAAGTCTGAGGGGTTTATATCGCTGTCATATCTCGCGGCAAAGTTCGAACCACTTCATGAACCAGTCACGTGGTACAGCCGGGCAGCGAGGCTTCGGACGTCATCATTTTCAGCTCCTCCCATAAATGAAGCAAGCCTCGATACGCGCATCGCGGAAACGCCCCCTCAATTACTCGACACAAGCTTCGAAGCCTCGATACAGAACGTCACATCACTATTTAATACTATATGAAATTATAGGTGCACAGGCCTATATTAAACTGGTTTAATTTATGCTTTATGGACTGTTAGTTAGTCTTTGAAGAAGTAAAATGGCCCCAGCGTTTGTCATTGAGTAAATAAAATACGGCTGACGACTAACCGCGTCAACGCGATAAAGCGGGCTAACTCGTGTTAGGATTTACTCGGTGTTAAAGCATTATTGTGGCTTAAACGTGTTAATGCCGACATCGCGACTAACGCGATTAACAATTAAACCAGCGCAGTCTGAGTCAAAATCCCTGATGTCGCTGTCAGCTAATTTCGGGCAGTTTGTCCAATGTCTGTCCATTCTGCTGACAGCCCTAAAATAAAAGCAAGGGGTATAAGTGTATTTAGTCGTGTATTTATTTATATGCCTGAAGAAAAAACTTCTTACAGTTTTGATGCCTAAGCTTTCTCAGTACTTGTATCACTCTCTGCAGTCGCCATTACAGAAATGTCACATGTCGCCATTTTGAGTACTAGGCCTTTAACATTTTAAAAGAAGGCATAAATTAGGACTATGAATAAGTCAGCTGTGTTTATGCTGTAAACTACACTACTGCTAGTTCTGCTACTACTGATGATGATGACAATGATGACGATAATCGTAATACTTTATATGCTTTGGTAATACAGCCAATCAAAACGTACAGGAGAACATGCGAAGGAGACGCATTCCTCCACGGGAGGATGCAGTCTGTCATGTTTCTGCTGGAAGGGACAAACTGGGACTTGATATCCACTACATAAATGCCTCCAAAGGTAAGTTGGTCTTTAGTTTGGATTAGATTTGGAGTTTGTCACTTTGTCTTTTGTCACTCACTTGGTATGCCTCTGCAATTCAGGTCGGGGCATTTTCACGACTGTTCCATTCCAAAAAGGAGACTTTCTTTTGGAATACAGAGGTAAACTCATAACAAAAGAAGAATGTGAGCGGAGACACAGAGTTTATCATGACAGCCTGAAGGTGTTCATGTTTGAATTCAAGTTTGATGGAAAACTCTGGTGGTGCGTATTATATCAGTGTAGTTTGATTAAGATTAAATTACACATTGCTTTTGATTTATGAAAAAAAAAAGCTTCCTAACAAAAACTAGTTAAGCTAATACTTTTTTGCCTAACCCCACAGTGTGGATGCATCTCAAGAAGATGGGTCATTAGGCAGACTTGTCAATGACAACCACATCAGTCCAAGTGCTAAGATGAAAATATTAAATATCAATGGAAAGCCCCATCTATGCTTATTTGCAAGCAGAGACATAAGTCCAGGTGAAGAAATAGACTATAATTATGGTGACTCGGATTGGCCCTGGAGATGCAAGGTATTTCTACAATTGTACTTTTTGGAACTGATAAATTGCATACCGTAAGCTATTTTTACATTTGTACCTACTCAAATTGGCTTAACGTGACTTAGGGCATCTAGTTTTCCACTGAAATTGAGTATCACCTACTGTGCCTGGGGTCACTATAGCAATGCAGCCGAGCATCCAGTGATATAAATGCCACAGCAAGCATGGACGTCAAGGTGACAAAATGCCTGCTGCTCAGTCTATACTTTAGTGTTCAATTCAGGGATCACGCTGTAAATTTTGGTCGCCATTTCAAACATTTCAGAGTTTCAAAAATGATGGCTTGGATTTTCACGAAGGAGGCGCACTCATAACTTATCGAATGACAACATTGACCAGCCACCTGGTGGCATTCAGTCTGTCTATGTCAAATTTTCTGATCACTTTGGAACCTTGGTGCAGTAGTTACTGAAAAACTACATGGTACTATAACCTACTGGAAAAACAGGGGTAGGTACTAATGGAAGCGCTAACGGCTGCAGACAGGAAGATACTGCCAGCACCGGAAACGTGCTCGTCATCTCCGAGCATGAAGTAAGGAGAGCCTTCAAGAGAGTGAACACCAGGAAAGCAGCAGGACCAGACGGCATCCCAGGTCGTATCCTAAGAGACTGCGCATACCAGCTAGCTCCTGTGTTCACTGAGATATTCAACATCTCTCTATCTCAGTCGGTGATCCCCACATGCTTCAAAGAGTCCATCATTGTTCCTGTCCCGAAGAAACCCCACCCTGCTTCTCTCAATGACTATCGCCCTGTAGCCCTCACCTCAGTAGTAATGAAGTGCTTTGAACGCCTGGTCAGAGACTTCATCATTTCTTCACTACCAGACACACTGGACCCACTACAGTTCGCTTACCGTCCAAATCGTTCCACAGACGATGCCATCTCTCATCTCCTCCACACATCACTCACTCACTTGGACACTAGAAGGGGGAATTATGTTAAAATGCTCTTCATAGACTACAGCTCTGCATTTAACACCATAATTCCCTCCACACTCACCACCAAGCTGGAGCATCTGGGACTCAGCTCATCTATGTGTCTGTGGATCTCCAACTTCCTAACTGGCAGACCACAGGCAGTAAGGATGGGCGGACATGTCTCAGCCTCCACCACTCTCAGCACTGGAGCCCCCCAGGGGTGTGTTCTGAGCCCCCTGCTGTACTCTTTGTACACATATGACTGTGTGGCCACTACCAGCTCCACCACCATCATCAAGTTTGCTGACGACACCGTCGTGGTGGGCCTGATCTCTGATAACAACGAGACGGCCTACCTGAAGGAGATTAGGAATCTGGAGAACTGGTGCCAGAGGAACAACCTCCTTCTAAACGTCAGTAAGACAAAGGAGCTGATAGTGGACTTCAGCACTAAGCAGGAGAGGAACTACCAGACCCCCGTCATCAACGAGTGCCCAGTGGAGAGAGTGGACAGCTTCAAATACCTCGGAGTTCACATCACGCAGGACCTGTCATGGTCCTGTCACATCAACTCCGTGGTGAAAAAGGCCCGACAGCGTCTCTACCACCTCAGACGCTTGAGAGACTTCCAACTGCCCTCCAAGGTGCTCAGGAACTTTTACTCGTGCACCATAGAGAGCATCCTGACGGGAAACATCTTAACCTGGTTCGGGAACAGCACCATGCAGGACAGACGAGCTCTACAGAGGGTTGTGCGGTCAGCTGAGCGCACCATCCGCTCCGAGCTCCCTGACCTGCACTCAATCTACAGCAGGCGGTGCTGGACCAAGGCCAGGAAGATCGTGAAGGACCTCAGCCATCCCAACAACAGACTGTTCTCTCTGTTGAGGTCAGGAAAGCGATTCCGCTCCCTGAAGACCAACACAGAGAGACTGAGGAGGAGCTTCTTCCCGCAGGCGATACGGTCTCTCAATCACACCACCACACAGTACTGACCCACACATACAGTTCTTACACACACACTGGACATTCTGGACATTGTTTTCACTTCATTACTTAAATCACGCTGCTGTTATTGTGTATATATTTATTTATATTTCTTCATACATTCTTATATAGTTCTATACTGTGTATTGTGTATTTTGTTGTACAGTTATTTTATTTTCAACTTTAATTTATATATTTTATCTTATTCTTTCCCAGTTAAATTTACCCTTCATTCTAATTTGTGTTGTACAGTTATTTCATTTTTAACCTTAATTTATATTTTATTCCTTCCTAGTTAAATTTACCCTTTTTAATTTTTCATATTTATTTCCTATCTTATTCATAGCCGTTTCCTTTTTTGTTTTCTTTAGGTCACGAGCAGTTGTCCAAGCATTTCACTACATATCGTACTGTGTATGACTGTGTACGTGACAAATAAAATTTGAATTTGAATTTGATTTGAATTTGAAATGGGCAATTGTGATGGCTGCCACATCAAAGCCCTCTAAAAGCACTAAAAAAATATCAGCAGGTATGCAGAAATAAAAAATGGCTTTCGGTTTCTAAATTTTAACAGTGATTGATGTTTAATGTGATTCTAGCCTCTTTAGTTAGATTCATTTTAAATTTTGTCCCTCGAAGATAAATGGGCCCTAGTGATAGTTCGTTGCTGCTACAGGTGATTCTTTTACTCCTTTAGCAATGGCTTAAAAAAGATTAAAGAAATCACACTGACTATTTTTCTCTTAATGTCAAGATACGTTGTGTGGCAGGCAGGGGAAGGACCCAAGATGCAGATTCACAGACACGGGGATAAACTCAAAAAACACAGCTTTATTGCTGGCCACGGGAAGCAATACAAAATAAACTAAAACTGGGAAAACTAAAGCATGAACTGTACAAGGAACCGAACCACGGGGAGAATTACACACAACATGAGGGAGAACGCGACGCCGAACAGAGGGAGACTCAGACAGAAATACACAGAGGGTAAACGAGGAAAGTGGGCACACACGGGGAACACAGGTGACACTGATAATCATAACGAGACAGGGCGGGGTGAACTGAACATGACATGTACAGGCACAGAGGTTCAGACAGGAGGAGAGAGAGCACGGGGAAAACAGACATAACGGGCTGGGGAAACATGAAACAACCACAAAGGGAGACGAGGGCTCATAAATACATAGAGGGCACACAGGGGGGAGAGAGAGCACGGGGAGAACTTAGACATAAAGGGCAGGGGAAACATGGAATAAAACATAAGGAGAGACGAGGGCTCACAGATACACAGAGGGGCACACAGGGGGTAAAAGCCATGAAGGGAAAACACTTAGGGAACAACACAACAGGGCAACTCAGAAAACATGGCCTAAATAAGGAACGAAATACAAAAATACAAGGAACTAAGAATACTGGGCCCACATGGCCCAGGACCATGACACTTAATCATAGGGCCTTAAATTCTCTATACATGACAGTGAATATTTTAAAGACATTAGCTTGAAACTTATCTTTCTCATACAGTTTATTTAATGTTTCAAAAGCCTCTTCAAAAATGCACTGTATTTTCATTTTCTATCTGTTACACACGAAGACTGAGACCAGCCAGATTCAGAAGACTGTGAGCTGCCTAAAGCCGCAACCAAACAGCTTTCCAAACAATGATCTGGACCTGAAACATCCAGAGCCTGAAAGGGTAAATATAATCCAGTGTACCACTTAATGAACTAATAATTTAATCTATCATCATTCTTTATGGATGCTGTGTGTGTGTGTGTGTGTGTGTGTGTGTGTGTGTGTGTGTGTGTGTGTGTGTGTGTGTGTGTGTGTGTTTGGCAGTCACCTGGGTGTGATGTGATTTACATGGACCGTGGCTTGTAGGTCCTTTTCCTTGTTTCAAAGTGCAAGTCTGGATAACATCTGAGTGTGTGTGTGTGTGTGTGTGTGTGTGTGTGTGTGTGTGTGTGTGTGTGTGTGTGTGTTAACCACCCAAATGTGACTTAGGAGGACCACACTGTTATTGGGGGACTCCGTCAAAGTTTGCTTCATGGTGACATCACTCTGGTTTTAGGAGGGGTCTTCTCATATTTTTTGACAGTTTGACCTACAGCATGCAGAACTGACTGCATGTGCTTTGTTTCTATGTTGAAATGGTATTAGCAGTGTATGTGTAGTCATTAAAATATCCTTAAGTGTGAACAGTTTGGTTGTTTTTTTTTCAGCATTTGACATTACTGCAATGCTTTGACAAAAAACTACTTAACTTAAATAGAACTGCAAAGCTAAATTAAGTCTATCAAAATGTGTTTCAGTTTGTTTAGGGGTCTGGCACAAATCTTGCCTTGCAAAATTGGCAAATCAGAATTGTCACCAGTCAACACAGGTGTGTATCCCATTCATATTTGGCTTGGCTTTTTTCAGTTTATATTTTACCTGTCTAAAGTATTGATCAATTAAAATAACTTTTATTCTTACATTCCAGAAAGAAGAAATTTCTGAATATTCAGGGGAGGATGGATTGCCACATTCAGTTCTGGATCAAATATCAAGCGATGATGATGGCAACCACAGCATATCAGAAGAAGAATATGTGCCAGATTCAGAGTCATATGATGAAGATTCAGATGAAGACATCTCATTATTGCCAAGCACATCAAAAGGTCTCCTATGCCAAGATGACATCTCCAAAGCGCACGAACAATCAGATTCAACGAATTTAATCCACAACTTGACAAAGGACAAGCCAGAAGATAAAAGTGAGCTTTGCGAAACTGAATCAGAAAAAATGACTTTAAGTAAAAGAAATTACTGCTATTTTTGTGGCAAACCACAAGCTAAAATTTCCCTCCACCTGAAAACGCACAAAATGGCTCCTGATGTTGTGCATGCATTTTCCCTGCCTAGAGACTCAAACGAGCGTAAAAGTCTGTTAGAGAAATTGAGAAATTTTAAGCATAATGCTGCAGTTTTGCATGGTGGAGTGGGACCACTGAAAGTGAAGAGAAGACCCAAGATTAAAGCAGTAGAGGGAAAGTTTGCTCATTGCTTTCATTGTCAAGGGATGTATGTTCGCAAGGATCTTTGGAGACATGTCCGCAGATGTCCTAACAAACCAAAAGATGACATGGATAAAGAACCTGGAAGAACCAAAGTACTCGGCCTGGCTTTAACTCTGGAGTCTCAGTGTTATCCGCAGGTGTCAAGTGGAGTCTGGAAGGTTCTTGCTGTTATGAAACAAGATGAGATTGCCTCAGCTGTGCGAAATGACTTTACTGTTATTCAGTTTGCCCAGTCCCTCTACAATAAACATGGACAAGACCCTACAAAGTATGATTATATACGACAGAAGCTTCGTGAAGCGGGACGTTTGTTGTTGTGTCTGCGTACAGAATTCTCAGTGCATAACATGGAAGAAGCTATTAAGCCTGCTAATTTCCAGAGAGTTGTGCAAGCAGTAAAGAAAGTTTCAGGTTTTGATGAAGAGACACTGTCATACAAAACTCCAAGCCTTGCGCTGAAACTGGGACATACACTGCATAAAATTTCTGACATTATCCATTGTCGTGCCCTCATGACAGAGGATGAAGCCCTAATCAAGTCCACTGATGCGTTCAAGAAGTTGCCTTGAACACATTGAGTGAAGCAAAGTTTAACAAGCCATCAACATTGCCCTTTACAGAATATGTTCAGCTTCTCCATCACTACCTTCAAAAATCTGCAGAAAGTGCCTTTTGCAGCTTGGAGAACGAAGCCACAGCTCAGAATTATGCCCAACTTGCACAAGTTACACTCTCACAAATCATTGTGTTCAATCGAAGACGTTCTGGAGAGGTTTCAAAGATGCACCTCAAAAGTTTTCTTGAAAGAGACAAAACAGCACTCCACAGATGTTGCCATGGGGCTCTCAGAAATGGAACAGACTCTGTAACTATTTCTGTAGAATAGAAATAATGGGAAAAAGGGACAGAAATGTTCCAGTTCTGCTAACACCAAGCATGCTGGATGCTCTGTCACTACTGGTTAGTAGGAGGCCTGACTGTGGTATTTGTGCCACTAATATCTACCTCTTTGCAAGACCCCGATCAATGAGTCATTACAGAGGAATGGACTCCTTGCGTGTTCATGCACACCAGTGTGGAGCAAAGCAGCCTGAGTATCTAAGATCGACACAGCTCAGAAAACATGTTGCCACACTCTCACAAGTCCTTAATTTGAAAAACAACGAATTTGATCAGGTTGCAGATTTCCTGGGTCATGATATCCGCGTTCACCGCGAATTCTACAGATTACCAGTTCCCACAACACAGCTGGCCAAGATTTCCAAACTGCTTTTAACACTGGAAAAAGGACATCTTTCCCAGATCCAAGGGAAATCACTGGATGAGATCAAAATAGAAGGTTTGTATTGAAAGGAGCAAATATTAGGGCAGTAGTTGAATATTATGCTTTATCAACAGAATTAAAACCTAAAAGCACAGACCATTCTGTTAAGTGTCCATGATTTAAGGTTCTTGAAGTCTATTGTTTCATCACTTTGCAACATTTGGCAAACTGCAGAGTGGTGGCCTTAAATAGTAAAACTATGTACTATAATTTCCAGTATTTGTTCTGTATTTTGTCATATCTCGTTGTTAATGTGAGGTTTTTGGGGGGGTTGTGTTTGTGTTTGTTTGTTTTTTGTTTCCCCCCCCCCACAATTTCTCAGATGAAATTGCATTAAGTGATGCTGAAACAAAGAACAGTGAGAGTGAATCAGATGAGGATGACACAGCACTCACAATGTCAGCGTGTGGCACCAGTGAGCCTGTACATGCAGTAGCTGATTCCACAAACACAGCGCAGCTCCAAGACACTGTAGATTGTGGTAAGTTACCACTAGCTTGGTTTCTGTGGATAAAATGTTTGTTACAAATATTAAAACTTAATCAAATTGTGTAATCAGCAGATGAAGGACCACTCACAATGCCTGCAGCAAGTGAGACTGCTGCTCCCTCTGAAGGTAAGGGGTGCAGTTGGTTCTCTAAGCTTATTATTGTTTCATCACTTTGCAACATATGGCAAACTGCAGAGTGGTGGCAAAAAGTCCCTTGGATGAGTGACAAAATGTTTCTCCCACTGAAAACGCTACGTCCAGATTAACAGAATCAACGTTTTGGGATTTACTTAACTGGATGATTGAGCATGCATCAAGAGACTTTTATTCAACTTTTTATTCAGTCTTTTATTCACAGTGGAACACTAAATGTTGTCTCATTTTAGAAATTTGATAAATTTTCAAAGAGAATTTTAGCTCGTTTTGATATTGATGGTAGCAACACATTTCAGAAGTTAGTACAGGGTAGCATCCATTCTTTTAACAAGCAAATGTTTTTTGTTTTTTTTGTTTGGTTTTTTGTTTGTTTTAACTATTCCTACTTTATATATCTTCCAGAGAAAAATGCTGCTCAATCCCACAATTCCCGAAGAGCTCCCAAAAACATGTGGTCCAAGGCTGAGGTTGCTGCAGTGATGAGGCATTTTAAAGACCACATAAACGAAGGGAAACTAGCCACCAAAAATGAATGCAGTCATTGCAAATTGGTAGAAGATCCGGTGTTGGCAGGAAGAACAGTTCAAAACAAGAGATTTTGTAAGAAACAGAGGATTAACTGCAAAAAGGCAGGAAAAAAATGAACTAAAATAACTGTTTAGCCAGATGTGGTTTTACATCTTGGTCAGATTGTCAATTGTTGTTAACACTGATGTTCTGTTTAAAGAAAAAAAACAAAACAGTTCTTGTTAATTACAGAAGTAGTTTGTATTTCATAATTTTTACATTTAATTTATTTAGTTTTTTTTTATTTTTTTTTTGACAGGTTCTTATTTTAATATTTTTTGACAGGTTATATTTAAAATAAAAAATTATAAATGCATATTTTCTCCCCTTAATATTTACCTTTAAACTATTAAAATTCATTTTAAATGTTTTTAATTTTTCTGTTTTCTATATTTTTGTACTTCTGTGGGAAGCGTGGGCATTTTGTCCATAGATTTCTTTTTTTTATTTATGGTTAAAATTAATGTTCAGATCCAAGAACACTAATAAAATGATGTTCCAGTAATCCTGTGTCCTGTTAGATGTGTATTCATGGCAATGATGAGCTATTTAAATATTACATCATTGTCCCTTTAAAGACCCAATATTGTTTTGGTTTTTTTTTGGACCTCATAAAACACATCGTTGTCAAGTGGACAATGTCTCCAGAAAACACAATAGTCTGGTTGGTGTGTATCAGTGTATCTAGACTTATATAGGGAGTGTATGAGGTCTGAAGTGACCCAATTTTTTTTCAGATTTTTTTCGAACACTTTCACCTCGCTCCCTTGGCTCGAAGTCCTTTGAAAACGGTAGTCCACTTAAACCACCACCGGGCGGATTGACGTAGTATAGTCCCTCCATACCACATAGACCCGTGTGTGTGCAGTCCTTTTTACATGTATGAAAATGGTGTGCGTGGTTAAACATGAGCTTCTACTTTATACTGGTTTCAAGATCTCAACTTGACTTTGCAGGGTAACAACATGGGAAAGAAAGACAAAATAACAAAACACTTCTGACAATCAAGTAATCTTGCAATAAATCTAAATATGAAATGTTTGCATTTGCAAATAAGGACCTGGATGTAAATAAAACCATTTTCTTAAGCTTGACCAGCCTCTTGGTGAATGTTAAATCAGGAGATGAAGTTAAATTCAGCATGAGCCTCTAGTTTAAGAAGGGTTCATAAACTCAGTGTGGTCTTTAACAACACAATAGAAACACTTTTGAGAGCCACGTAATCTTAAGCATTTTCAAATTTGCATTTACAATTAAGGACTTACATGTAAATAAGTGCATTTTCTTATGCTTGATCATTCCCTTATTTAAAGTTAAAACAGGAGATTAAAGTAAATTCAGCTACATTCCATTTTATTTCTATAGTGTCAAATCACACCAGCACTGCAGTATCGGCCTCAATGCATCTAATGGACCCTTCAATAATAGAGAGAAAACCCCAACAAACAAACAACTTCCTATGAGCAAGCACTTCACGACAGTAGGAAGGAAAAAGTCCCCTTTAACAGGAAGAAGCCTCAGGCAGGAGCAGCGACTGGTTGGGGTGAGGGGAGGGAGTAAGGCCAAAAGGCACACAGTGCAAGAGAATAACAATGATTAAATGCAGAGCGTTGTATAAACACATATAGAGTGAGAAAAGGTCAGTGAAGAAGAAACAATCATGCACATCATGGGAAGGTCTAACGCAGCTTAATTAAGTGAGGGTATCTGATCCAGCTCAAACGATATGCATTGAAAAAATGTTTTAAACCAAATCTTAAAACTGAAGAGGATGTCTGTTTCCCAAATCTAAACTGGGAACTGGTTTTGTCTCCCATTCTACTTTTAAATACCCCAGAACCACAAGTAATCCTGCAGTCTGAAAGCAAAGTGCTCCACTGGATTGATATGGTACTATGAGGGGTTGATGATACACTATATCGCCAAAAGGCTTCACTCACCCATGCAAATCCTTTTATTTAGGTGTCCGAGTCACTTCTATAGCCACAGGTGTTTAAAATGAAGCCCTTGTTTCAGAATGGCTCGTTCTCAGGAGCTCAGTGGATTCCAGTGTGGTAGTTGTCAAATTTAGTCCCTGATAAATATTCAAAAGTATATATTTATATACCACCAACAGCCACCTAAAGCTGCTTTATATTTTAAGGTAAAACCCATGTAGTTAGTAGTATTAAAATAAAGTGGAAGCAATTAGGAATGACAACAACTCGGCCAAGGAGTGGTAACCAAATTCCCTTAACTCTTCTTCGTAATTGTTTTGCATTGCGTACAAATACATTGACCTTCAGTTCCACAGAAGGATTCACAATTAAAACACCGCAGATGTATGGCACCATATCAGGTACTTTTATAACTGTGATTATAAATCATAAATATTGACAGCTCATTAAAAGAATATTAATAAAAATGAAGTATCTGGTTTTGTTTTAAATAGTTACACTGTAGTGTAACCAATTTTACACGACTTAAATGATGCTGTTTTGTGTTGTGCTGTGTTCAGATTGTTTATTCTATATTTTGTAAAACTGTTGTGCAGGTAAATCCAATTTTGGATATACATGCAGTTGCAAATATATACACACACTCACTCAAAATCTTTTAATAAGTGTTGCTCAGTATTCTATGTAAATACCTTTTAACATGACAAGACAAAGGTCTAACTCATCATTAGCTGTTATGATTGACTACTATCGGTAGTTTCTTGTTGCCATTTTTCCCATAAAAAAGGTTAGTCTGACAGCAATTTTGGACTGACCAATACTCAGAACACTGGGAATGCTCTCTTTAACTCTTACTGTTTCTCCTTGTCCTGGTGCTCATGGGGTCTGGTCAAGGCTGGACTGGGACAAAAAATCGGCCCGGGCATTTTGACTAGAGACCGGCCCACCAAAGATTGAAAATGTGACGTCATCCAAGGGTAAAACCGCAAAGGATTCTGGGAACTTGTGGCAAGAGGTACTAGCGCACGCAGGCTTTCATTCGAACTCAGTGACACAGCGGTAAAAAGAAACCCAAAAAATGGCAAGAAGCTGTTGTATTATTAACTTCAATAGCCGGTCGCATGACAGCCACGGGAAGCCGACGGGTAAAGAGATCGGTTTTTTTATCGGATTACGTCGTTGAAGAGAAATTTTTTAAGCCATGTTTCCGAAGTAAGAGCCGACGGATGGTCTGGATATACCAAATATAACGTCTCAGAACACTCCAGCTCACATGTTAGTCTGCTCCAAGCATTCCCACAAAGGTCAGAGTTTTGTAGTAGTTAATACGTCATTTTTCTTAACATAATTGGTGATATAGGTTACAAGCAAGTCCGGCGCTGAACAGAAATTGTCGCGCTATGCTCCTTTGTTTATTGTGCATAAATAGTGAATTGTCCTGACACAATATTACGTTTCGCTTCTGTTATTACCATGGTACATTGACAAAAACATATACTTTTATTCACAGGATAAAACAGTTGTTTTGTATCACTAATTGTCCAGTGCGATTACAACATACAATATTATTGTCACTGCTACATTTCTGTAATGAACCAGAAATTATTTCCACTACTAATTAATTACCGTTGAGCTCAAAGGTTATATAACCTTTGAGCTATATTTTGATTGAGTGTGTATATATTTGCAACTGCATGTATATCCAAAATTGGATTTACCTGCACAACAGTTTTATTATCCATGGCTTCAAAATATAGAATAAACAATCTGAACACAGCACAACACAAAACAGCATCATTTAATAAACGGTTAACGAATGTGTATCTATGACGACGATTTGTAAGACTGGTAAACTTACCTTTGTTCGTACGATGGTCTTTGTTCTACACGGTGCGTTTCAAGGTCCTGTACCCATCCGTCGGTAAACTGTACCTGGGCTTGTTTCAGTGACCTGAAGTTACTAAACTTCATGAGTGTATGCACTCACTCCAAGAACCGTGTAATTATAAATATACGTGGTGCGTGGTGAAAGTTGGGCTCACGCTAATGTCTTTTGTCCACTCTGTGTGCTCGTAAGGGTCTGACCCTTTCACTGGTTTGATTTTTTCCTCGTATCTTTTCTTTGTCTTTTCGTCGAGTCTGTCTTTGTACGGACCGGCATTGTTCTCCTTTGTTTTGTTTTTTTTGTACATTCCATTTTTGTGCGGCAAATAAAAAACAAGAAGGTATTGGAACTGGAGAATGAACGTTTTGCGGTGCTGCAAATGCTTGCATTTGATGCGGTACTTGGATTGTTTTGCCACTAGTTCCCGGCATGCAATACGTGAAAATCACGTGATTGCTAAACAAGGGGGAGGGTGCATCCAGCCTCCTTGGCTGTAATTGGTCCAGCCCAGAGTCGATCATGACCAATCCAACACCTTTCATTATATATACCCTTCCTAAAAAAAAAAAAAAAATCCATTGGCCCATAAAAACAAAAAATCGCCAGCGGCCCACCGGGCAACTGCCCAGTATGCCCGATGGCCAGTCCAGCTATGGGTCTGGTCCTCTGTGGTTCTCAGGAGTGGGGTCTGGCCAGGGCTGGGACAAAAAATCGGGCCGGGCATTTTCACTACAGACCGGCCACCAGGTATTATAGGAAAAACCATAAAGCCTTTGAATGAAAACAAACGCTGTTGTCACAGTGATGTACACTGTCTTGTTGGTATATACAGTGGGGCAAAAGAGTATTTAGTCAGCCATCGATTGTGCAAGTTCCCCCACTTAAAATGATGATAGAGGTCAGTAATTTGCACCAGAGGTACACTTCAACTGTGAGAGACAGAATGTGAAAAAAAAATCCATGAATTCACATGGTAGGATTTGTAAAGAATTTATTCGTAAATTAGGGTGGAAAATAAGTATTTGGTCACCTCAAACAAGGAAAATCTCTGGCTCTCACAGACCTGTAACGTCTTCTGTAAGAAGCTTTTCTGTCCCCCACTCGTTACCTGTATGAATGGCACCTGTTTGAACTCATCATCTGTATAAAAGACACCTGTCCACAGCCTCAAACAGTCAGACTCCAAACTCCGCCATAGCCAAGACCAAAGAGCTTTCGAAGGACACCAGGAAAAGTATTGTAGACCTGCACCAGACTGGGAAGAGTGAATCTACAATAGGCAAGCAGCTTGGTGTGAAAAAATCAACTGTGGGAGCAATCATCAGAAAATGCAAGACATACAAGACTACTGATAATCTCCCTCGATCTGGGGCTCCACGCAAGATCTCATCCCGTGGGGTCAAAATGAGCATGAGAACAGTGAGCAAAGATCCCAGAACCACACGGGGGGACCTGGTGAATGACCTGCAGAGAGCTGGGACCAAAGTAACAAAGGTCACCATCAGTAACACACTACAACGGCAGGGAATCAAATCCCGCAGTGCCAGACGTGTTCCGCTGCTGAAGCCAGTGCATGTCCAGGCCCGTCTGAAGTTTGCCAGAGAGCACATGGATGATACAGCAGAGGATTGGGAGAATGTCATGTGGTCAGATGAAACCAAAGTAGAACTTTTTGGTATAAACTCAACTCGTCGTGTTCGGAGGAAGAAGAATACTGAGTTGCATCCCAAGAACTCCATACCTACTGTGAAGCATGGGGGTGGAAACATCATGCTATGGGGCTGTTTTTCTGCCAAGGGGACAGGACGACTGATCCGTGTTAAGGACAGAATGAATGGGGCCATGTATCGTGAGATTTTGAGCCAAAACCTCCTTCCATCAGTGAGAACTTTGAAGATGAAACGAGGCTGGGTCTTCCAACATGACAATGATCCAAAACACACCGCCCGGGCAACAAAGGAGTGGCTCCGTAAGAAGCATTTGAAAGTCCTGGAGTGGCCTAGCCAGTCTCCAGACCTCAACCCCATAGAAAATCTGTGGCGGGAGTTGAAAGTCCGTGTTGCTCGGCGACAGCCCCAAAACATCACTGCTCTCGAGAAGATCTGCATGGAGGAATGGGCCAAAATACCAGCTACTGTGTGTGCAAACCTGGTAAAGACCTATAGTAAACGTTTGACCTCTGTTATTGCCAACAAAGGTTATGTTACAAAGTATTGAGTTGTATTTTTGTTATTGACCAAATACTTATTTTCCACCCTGATTTACGAATAAATTCTTTACAAATCCTACCATGTGAATTCATGGATTTTTTTTTCACATTCTGTTTCTCACAGTTGAAGTGTACCTCTGGTGCAAATTACTGACCTCTGTCATCATTTTAGGTGGGGGAACTTGCACAATCGGTGGCTGACTAAATACTTTTTTGCCCCACTGTATGCATCAGTCTAATAAACTTAAACCTACACCATCCTCCCTATTCTGGTATTCTAAACAGTACCCGAAAGTAGACTGCTTGGTCGAGTTAACCTCATGAACTATCTACAACACATGGTGAAAACCTGAAATTAAGACAGAGAAGACTAGAGGTGAGACATGATCATTACTGATTACTGATGACAGATTTAGATATATTTTCATAAACCATTCATTTGCCACATCAATAAACAGCACAGCATGGCAAAATATTTTTTCTAACATGGCAACCTTTAAAAAGTGAAAGGAGATAGAAAGACAGGTGAGAAAGAATAAAACTTAATTGACTTTTTGATGGCATTTTACACACAGTACAGGTACAGTATCTAGAAAATGTGGGAAAATACTGGCATCATATACAGTACTTAGCTACTTCTGAAGAAATTATGATGGGACCCTAAAAAAAACTACTATGTACAATAATAGATTTCTATTCATTTTACATCAGATGAAAACGTTTGTTGTAAGATTCAGATAATTATTTATTAAAAGCGAGACATTTTAAATGAAAATAAGAAAGTATGTCTTTGTGCCCCCCTTTCCCTGTTAATGCCCTACCTGGACCCCTGGCAAAACTTTGCTAGACCCGCCCCTGCACAGTTACCAGCTGTCAGCTACTTAGAAAGGGATCCTGGTGTTATTTGTCCCTCAGAAACAGTTCATAACTTCCCTTCAACTCATTCATGTCACCTAAAAGGTAAACCTGTTTCTCCATCACCTGTTCAGCTCTGATGATTCAGTAAGATCATCTCCTGGTTTCATCTTCATGTTTCCCTCTCACCAGATATCCAAAAACCGATATCATGACCAGCAGCTTTACAGCTGTGGCTCCAGCAAACATCAGCTGATACTAGAAATTAATATTAAATAAATTCTAACAACAGCTGATCAAGTTTAAACGTGCTGCTGTTGTTTAGCGCGACATCTGCTGGTTTTCTCTTTCTGGTGCAAAGTGGGCGATAAACAAACAAGAGAGAAAAGCCGATCAGCTGATCATTGATCACTTTCATGATTGAAGTAGAAACAGGAGAGAGAGGGGAGAGAATGAGAGAAGAAGAGGCAGCTGTGCAGCGTAAACACAGAATAACTCCAGCTTTGTGTCTTTTTCATTGTAGCTGAAGTCCGGGACAAACTGTTCCTTTTCACCTCAATACGAAACGCGCAATATTTTCTCTGAATGCAGGACGATTCTGTTTTTTACGGGACGGTTGGCAACTCTTCTAACTAACCTTATTAATAAAATAAGATAAAACGAGTTCAACACTCAAAAAAGTGAAATTTGGTGGTTATTGCATTTACAAGACTCTAACATGTAATTTGAACACAATGAATTTATGTTTCTAAGGTAAATGTAATAAAATCATATAAGATCTACATGAAATTTACCAACTTAGCACCTCTTAAATTTATTCTTGTTGATATGACATGATAAAATCTAACAAGTGTGGTTAGCTGCCTTAAAGACTCGCGATATCACAAGATCACGTGAGATTCTAAACAACAAGAGGCAGGAAAGCACATGGTTTGCTTCGCGGTCATCTTGGAAAGGTAAGAGTGAATCTATCTTCATCCATCTTGATGAAAATACTTTTTGCACAAAGGTATCATTAGTTTGTCGATTCTTTTCAGTTCTATTTATTCACATTAGTTTTTTTGTTTTTGTTTTTAAAAATATCTGTTTGTTTATGCCATTCTAGCTAGCTAACACGTTAGTGCAAGAATATAGCCCAATGTCATGCTAGCATGATAGCCTAATATGAAAGACTTAGCTACTCCAAATATAGACATTGTTTATAACTTAACCTCTGCACATAAGCTAGTTTGGCTCTACCACAGAGACTGTTGTGATAAATTTACATTTTACGTGTGGGTTGTTGAAATTTGTAAGTTTGTAAGTTGCAACTGATGGACAGTGGTTTATTTAACAATTTATGTGTTTTTAGTACACTGAGGAGGAAAGACAAAACATGAACAGATATGTTTTCCTGTTTTTTAATTTTTTTGAAATTAAATATTTTTCTACTTAATAAACTTGGAGACTTGCAGTTCCCTCCTGTAAAGATAATAAATGTTTAATCTTATCAGGTGGTGAAAGGTCTGGAGAGCTGGCAGGCCAGTTCATCAAATTCATGGTGAGCTAATATTTTTCTTAAAAATTATCACATTCCCATGTTAAAAATTTAATATATTCATTTGTAAGTGACATATAGTTTTGAGACCAAGAAAACATTGCATTCTGATTTTATGTACACATCATCTAAACTTTCTTGAATTGGGGGTATGGCATGATTAAATTAATACACAAAGTAAAAAACAATATTAAAATGACAGACTTGTCTAAAATGCATAAATTACGGAAGAGGATTAGGGCCACTGGAAAAAAAAAGAAAGAAGAATTCTGACTTTAATCTCAGAATTCTGACTTTATTCTCAGAATTCTGACTTTTTTCTCAGAATTCTGACTTTAATCTCAGAATTCTGAGAATAAAGTCAGAATTCTGACTTTTTTCTCAGAATTCTGACTTTAATCTCAGAATTCTGACTTTTTTCTCAGAATTCTGACTTTAATCTCAGAATTCTGACTTTTTTCTCAGAATTCTGACTTTAATCTCAGAATTCTGACTTTAATCTCAGAATTCTGACTTTAATCTCAGAATTCTGAGATTAAAGTCAGAATTCTGACTTTTTTCTCAGAATTCTGACTTTAATCTCAGAATTCTGACTTTTTTCTCAGAATTCTGACTTTAATCTCAGAATTCTGACTTTAATCTCAGAATTCTGACTTTATTCTCAGAATTCTGAGATTAAAGTCAGAATTCTGACTTTAATCTCAGAATTTTGAGGTGGGCACCTGCAGGCTTCCAGCTTCGGTGACAGCGATGTGTCCAGTTTGGCAGGTGGAGAACTAATTCACTAAATATGGTGGATATAAGTGACTTTTTGCGTGGCCGAGGGGTCCCCGAAGATGCTATTTTATTAATGGAAGAGCAGAAGGTGAGTAACAAAAAAGAGAAATAGTTTGGTGTCTCCTATTTTTACAGGAAAACAGTTACGGTACAGTTACGGTTAGCTGTTAGCATGCTTGTTAGCTTATAATGTTATATAGGAATGAACGTGTTTCACAATGTTACAGTATACTAGGTGAATTGACGTTTTAACTGTTGTTGATCGCAGGATCATCCCAGATGGGTTCGTTGCATTTTATTTTATTGTTCTACTATTTCAGAGTTTTTCAAGGCAGTTAAGCGGAGCTGTGTTACAGATGCTAGCCGCCTGCCAATATCACTGATATATTTGATGTGTACAAGTAAGTTACACTTAGTACAGCGGAGGAGAGAAGCTGTAATGAATGTTTATGCGGATATTTCACTCAGAAAAATGGGTGGCGTTCATACACAGCCACCGACACAGCCCCGGTTGTTGTTCTGACGGTGGCCGACTGACGATCCCCTCACAACACGTTAGCTAACACAAACTAATGTAGTGCATGTAACTGTGTATACGTTAGTGGTACAGTGTCGGAAGAAATGAGCAAACTGTTTATAATGTCAGAATGACATCATCTTTCTCCTATATATAAAAGTGCTGGCTGAGGAGCGCTGCCGGGTTGAACTTTGACCTCGGAGTGACGTGACGTTTGTTCGCACAACCAATAGAAGTGCAGAAAGTCGCAAATCAGGCATATTGTTCGCATAAACACAAAAATAAATAAATAAATAACGAAATAATCCCGATATTGTGCCAAAGACTGATTTACAATGTTACTTTGTGTTCTATGTGTAATACCTTTGCTTAAATGACTAAATGGACTGTGTATTTATGACTCTGCGTTATAGTCTTACATACATAAGTAACATTCATATGTACAGATAAAAATGTACAGAGCTATGTACACAAGCGTGTACACAAAAGTCTACTGCTGATCGAGCTGCTCAGTGGTCGTACAGTCTCATGCAGAGAGCGTGGAGGTGTTGTCCATGGTGGATGTTAGCTTAGACAACATCCTCTCCTCCCCAGTCTGCTCAGTGGACTTTAGCAGACCGCTAAAGCTGGCCCTCCCGACCAGTTTGTTAAGTTTCCCCCTGTCCCTCTCTGCCATTCCACCACTCCAGCAGACCACAACATAAAAGACAGCAGACGCCACCACAGTGTCGTAGAACATCCTTAGAAGACGTACTACCTACATCATAACCAATCAAGTCCCGCTTTTTTTTAAATACAGAAGAGGATTTATTATTTACTGAAAGGCTATGCCTTAGTTTGCTTCTTTCATTATTGTGTTTCGCCCTGCATAAAATAGATAGCTTTTCTGATAACTACAGTCAATACTCTCCTACTGGCATTAGCGGTGACCTAAGAGGCTTAACTGTAATATTGCTTTGCAGTGTAAATGTTGCAGAAAATGACTGTCTTTTCTTTCTTCCTGTGTGCAGATTGACTGTGACGTCATAGCGCTGATGGATGACGCAACTTTGGCAAACTACATTCCCTCGTACGGAGACCGAATTGCCGTCTTCAATTTCTGCAAAAGCAAGCAACCACTGTCAAAAAGAAAACTAGGACTTCTGCAAAAACTTCGTGAGAAAATGAAAACCAGAAAAGAAAGTCCAAAGGAGAACACTTCACATACAGATGCAGGAATAAGACAGACAAAGAAGCTAAAAGCAACACGCAATGTTGAGATAGGATGGATACATTGTGATGGAAAAATAGCCAAACAGGTGAGAGCGAAGCAGGGAGGTGGCACTAGAAAAATTCAAATGGCCACTGATGCTGGATTAAAAGATATTCTTCAGGAAGGAAAGAAACTTTTTTTTCCTAATGGCATATCTCCTAAGGGATGTGAAACAGATTTTGAGTTTGAGGTTTGGGACTTTAAACAGAACCACCTTACTGATGATACCTGCCAGTCTATTGGCAATATGTATGAGGCAGTGAGACTGACAATGTTACGCTTCTACATTGCAACAAAACCAAAAGATCCTGAAGAAGATGCCAGCGAGACATCTGAAGTGGTGTTTGTCTCAGAAAGCAGTGGCAGTGATATTAATCCATTGCAAGTGGGGGAAGTCAGGGGTAATTTTGATGAAGTCATCGCTGGTTCAGAAATTTTAGATGATCCAGAAATTACTTTTGGTCCAATTTTTGATGCTGAAGAAGATACAGAAGACACATTAGTCTATGAGGGTTTTCTTGTACCCCTCAGTCCACCTAATTCAGAGAACATAATAACAATCACCATACGTCATACTGACACTTTACATGACATGATTACTGCTTTCTCTGATGAGGAGATTTTGACCAAAACACTGAATGTGAAGCGCATACTTCCAGACAACACAGAAGAACCAGGCACTGGATCAGGAATACTAAGAGATGTACTCACATGCTTCTGGCATGAATTTTATGAGCGATGCACCCTAGGTGCAACCATTAAAGTGCCATTCATTCGCCATGATTTTCCTGCTGAAAAATGGAAGGCAGTTGGGCGAATACTCCTGAAAGGTTACCAAGAATGTCAGTATTTTCCAAATAAACTTGCAATCCCTTTTATGGAACAAGTGCTTTTCAGTGGTGTTTACAGTGATCTTAAAGCACACTTTCTACAGTTTGTCAGCAGCCAAGAATGTGATGTTTTGATGGAAGCAGTAAAAGATTTCTCTGCAGTTGACTTGGATGATCTTGTGGAAATTCTTTACAGTTATGGCTGTAGAAAAAGAATCACTGCTGAGACTCTTCCTACAATCCTTGATGAAATAGCACACAAAGAGCTTGTCCAAAAACCAATGTTTGTTATTGACTGCTGGCGGGAGATCATCGACCCCCATATCTCCCTCAGTCCGGAGGGACTGACCAAGTTATTCTCTGAACTGCAACCAACTTCAAAAAAAGTGTGCCAGCTGCTGAAATTTGCTGTGGATTTGACTCCACAACAAAAAGAAGTGAAAAATCATCTCAAAAGATTCATCAGAGAGCTGGATAACATTAAACTTCAGAAATTTATGCGTTATTTATGCGGTTCTGCACCGGATCTGACCTTATAGTAACAAACAGTATTTATGTGGAATTTCAAGATATGACAGAGTTTACAAGAAGACCAGTCGGACGCACGTGTGGGAATGTTCTGCAGCTAGCTAACAGCTATGAAAACTTCCCAGATTTTCGTTCTGAATTTAATGCAGTTCTTGAAAGTAATGTCTGGGTGATGGACATTGTTTAGACTCTCACAGCAATGCGCTACATTTGAACTGCTCATGCACACTAGAGCATAACTGTAAAGAGATGTTAGGAATATGTATTTTTATGTATTTTGAACTTATACAGTATACTTTTTTTAATTAGAGAGAAGTTTCTCATCTCTGTTAGAAGTCTAGTTTTGGCTAATATTTCATTTTCTTTTATCATTTTGAGTTTTACATAATACAGTCACAAAACAAAACGAACAGGTACACTGTTTACTACCATATCCAGAGCTGTCTTCACCAAATCCAAGCTTTCCAGCTGTAAGACAGAAACCTTCAGCAAAAGCATGAAGAAAGATTACTTAAGATCTATAAACTATAATTAAACTGCTCTTAAACGTTCTTTAATGCACCATGTGTGGTGTGAGAGCTCAGCACAGTCAAATACTTTTGTAAGTAATTAGTAGAAAGACTAATTCATTCAGATGGTATTTTCTTATTAGGTCAGGGCTAAAACTGAACATAGTTATAACGTAAAAGTAATGCTGTTATGCAACACTGTATTGTAAAAGGAATAAGTACAATTTTATACTTTAGCATTTGTCATGTCTGAAAACATTTTGCTTTACAGTATATGCAATTTTTAGTTAAGGTAGGTTAAGGTATCAAAGTTTGGCATTTGTTGTTGATTACAAAGGTTCCATATAAAGTTGGTGAAAATATTTTTTTAAATTCCAGTATTTTCTTAATGTCATATTGTTTCTAAGCATACCTGTTATTCATCCATCAAATTGATTCAAGCTGCTTAAAGGATTCAGTCTGTTTTGAAGATGGTTATTGATTACTGAGATCATAAATAAACACTGTACACTTCAGTGCAGTGGTCAAGTACTGTGATTATTCAGGCATCCTTTTGTAATGCCAAATTGTCATGTTCTCAGATATAGTATTAATCTTAACACCTGAAAAAATGTCTTGTTACTGCCAGAAATTATGCATTTTTATTTGTATGCATGTATGTTCTCAGTCATTCACACTTGTTTTTATTTCTATACCATAGATGACACTGAAGGAATATGTGATACCACAATAGCCAGTGTTCATGGTCTTTACAGTAAGTCACTGATGTATACTGATGCATAACAAGACTATATGAGATCTATAAGTTTGTTTTAAAAGTTGAGTCATTCTTGTTACAGGGCAGCTTATACGGTTATGAGTTTTAGCCATGTTATTGGCATTGGAAAGAACAGGTTTCTTGTAAACTTTTTCCAATAAAATGTTACTGTACACAGTACATTTGTATTGTTGTTTTGAATATGTTCATCAAACTCCATATCTATTTGAACATGCCAGAATTCAAGAGACTGCCACACATGAGCTCAGTAACATGGAAGAATACCATTTATTTTTAATTTCAAATATTTCATAAAGATACACAAATATAAATGTAAAACATGTTGCACTTAATGGGACAATAACTTGGTTCCACTTGCAGGAACTGTTTTGTTGCATTGTTGCTGGGATACTACAAATAAAAGTCAAAATATTTTTGGTATGTTTCTTATAATTTTAGGATTCATATCATGAAGGAGCCTTTTATACAACAGCTAACACTGAATCAGTATAGCAATGATTCGTGGTCATTTTACATGAAAAACCAGCTAAAATATCTTACAACTAACAGAAGTGAAATACATTAATAATTAAGTGATGGATCTTCATATGGGTAAATGATTATAATAGCTTTGCTTTAATATAATTGCACTAAAAGCTCCCCAAAAGGCATAACGACTTTAAATATTAACAATGATACGTTTATAGAAACATGCTGTTGTCAAGACCTAGAATTGTTAATGCTACTATGGTTTGCTGAAACATACCACAGATAACCCGGGCACTTAGCATATCATATGCTGGTGCCTGGGTTTCCAGCCATGAATATTAAGAGTAAAGGTTGATACAGAAAACAATGAGCAGGGAGCTGGTCAGTTTATATTTTATATACTATGCACATGTCTGGCAACAAAACACAGAAATTTATATTGCAATTTACTGGTAGGCAGGTTTACACCACTTATGATTCAATCAAAAATATAACATTTGTAAATGCAGTTTAATGTATGGCCTTTTAAAAGGATTGACATGTGTTTCATAACTGATTGATAATATCACAATATTCAGCTTTTTCAAGTAATATATAAACATTTCTGTTTAATGGTAGTGTGAATGTAGAAAAACATTTTTCATTTAATGCAGTGCAGAAATACCTGCATAAAAGGTACCTGTAAGACATGGCACCTACTATCAAATCACGTTATCAAGATAAAGAGAAATATTTTGTATTTATTTGTACATTTACACACTGAAGTTCCTTAAATACTTTGCAGTATTTCTTCTCTTAACCTAATGTACAGATCCGCAGCACCAAGTGGATCTCCTGGGGCATCCCATTCATTTTCTACCATAAGCAGACAACACAGTTCAAAGACTGTTTCATCACAGGGGTGTTGACCTTTTGGGCTACACTCTTCCATACACAAAGTGATATCCTCCATAGAAATAGGCTTCAGTCTATCCTCAGCACTGTGCAGCTCTGGAAATGAGTACATTACTACTGGTCGACCCGATGCTGCACTACCACTTGGCCGGATTTTGTGCGAGTTCCATGTGTTCACAACTTCATCAAGTTCATCCTACATGAAAAACAACACAATATAAGTACCGGTATATGAAACAGACCATGTACCAGTAGATTTAGCCAAAGTTGAGGCTTATTAACTCATTAATCAACAGACATAGAAACTGACCTCTAATTAATGTAAAAAAAACCAAGCAGCAACAACAAAAGAGCACTTTCACTAAACAGCACATGGACACAGAATGGTGCTGCATGATTCTGCTGTTGAATAGATAGCCCAACACTTTATACTCAGTGTGCAATGATTCTACAATAAATTTTCAATAGAGAATTAACCAAATGATAGGATTGCTTTCTGAAACCGTGCCCAAAGGACCACTAGGTAACAGACTCCATAGTAATTTAAACCATGTGGCAATAAAAAAAAAAAATGCTCCATGCACCTGTGCTGAGAAAGGTGCAGTTACTTCCACTGATAACATGAATACAATTCCATCAAAGTATTAAAATGGAATCCCAAAAAGTTGATTCTGTTCATCTGGATGTAGCGTTTTCAGTGTGAGAAATGTTCTGTCAAAAAACATTCCTTACCTGGCTGATTGAGCATGCATCAAGACATATTAAAATGGAAATAAAATTCATATTTAATTTAAAGAAAAAAAATGTTCTAACCATATTTATATTTTCTATTTATGCAGCTAAGACATTACATAGCATGAGCACATGCTTTTACCTGAATAAGATTGAGAAAGCAGAATTGGATAAGACTTTTGTCCAAAAAATCCCCTGTGAAGTGGCCATCATCCTGAAAAGTTTGAAATAAGTTCATCCAAAATTGTGCACTCTGTTTGCGTAGGGTAGCCCACCATCCTTCTATACGTTGGTTGGCCGTACTTCTTCCGTAAAGGAAACTTTTCTCACCTGCAAAACTGTCTGTGTGGTTTCTCCGTAAAAACATCTGCATTTGTTCGACACAACCATTTTCGGTACCTCGGTCAGCACGTAACCTTTCTGGACATCCACTGATGCATGAAACTGTTTTCAGAAAATAACTTGCAATCAATTTAGGGTCACTGTTTGTAGTATAAGCCTCCATCCATAAAACATAGCGGCTAAAACCATCTATGCAGCCACTGATAGCAATACCATATGGTTTCAACTTGTCATAGCCATCCATGTGCCAGAGAGCATTTGGCCCTCTGCAGCTGTACTGTCGTCTTCTCAACCGTCGAGCTCGTCTCAGTTCCACACCTTGAGGGTCAAGCAATTTGATTATGCATCTTACAGTATCTTGTGACACCACAAATCCATGTTGAATTGCACGTAGATGTAGCCAACGATAACCTTGCATCTGTCCATTTGTCATGATCTCTTGTTGGACAAAGGCTAGCACTTCCTCCAAGTTTGATTGATTCTTCCTTCTAAAAAGCTCAAGTCTTTTACAAATTCTCTTTAGAGTTCGAACACTTATAATTGTCTGATGACTATGTGCTAAAATTGAAAGTATTTCTTTGTTACTGAAAGAAAGTCTGAAATACAGTCTTATTAAGTCATCCAAATCTGACATGTCAGCCACTGTTTCTCTCACTTTGAGAGGTGAAGTTTTTGCAGAAGTCCTAGTTTTCTTTTTGACAGTGGTTGCTTGCTTTTGCAGAAATTGAAGACGGCAATTCGGTCTCCGTACGAGGGAATGTAGTTTGCCAAAGTTGCGTCATCCATCAGCGCTATGACGTCACAGTCAATCTGCACACAGGAAGAAAGAAAAGACAGTCATTTTCTGCAACATTTACACTGCAAAGCAATATTACAGTTAAGCCTCTTAGGTCACCGCTAATGCCAGTAGGAGAGTATTGACTGTAGTTATCAGAAAAGCTATCTATTTTATGCAGGGCGAAACACAATAATGAAAGAAGCAAACTAAGGCATAGCCTTTCAGTAAATAATAAATCCTCTTCTGTATTTAAAAAAAAGCGGGACTTGATTGGTTATGATGTAGGTAGTACGTCTTCTAAGGATGTTCTACGACACTGTGGTGGCGTCTGCTGTCTTTTATGTTGTGGTCTGCTGGAGTGGTGGAATGGCAGAGAGGGACAGGGGGAAACTTAACAAACTGGTCGGGAGGGCCAGCTTTAGCGGTCTGCTAAAGTCCACTGAGCAGACTGGGGAGGAGAGGATGTTGTCTAAGCTAACATCCACCATGGACAACACCTCCACGCTCTCTGCATGAGACTGTACGACCACTGAGCAGCTCGATCAGCAGTAGACTTTTGTGTACACGCTTGTGTACATAGCTCTGTACATTTTTATCTGTACATATGAATGTTACTTATGTATGTAAGACTATAACGCAGAGTCATAAATACACAGTCCATTTAGTCATTTAAGCAAAGGTATTACACATAGAACACAAAGTAACATTGTAAATCAGTCTTTGGCACAATATCGGGATTATTTCGTTATTTATTTTTGTGTTTATGCGAACAATATGCCTGATTTGCGACTTTCTGCACTTCTATTGGTTGTGCGAACAAACGTCACGTCACTCCGAGGTCAAAGTTCAACCCGGCAGCGCTCCTCAGCCAGCACTTTTATATATAGGAGAAAGATGATGTCATTCTGACATTATAAACAGTTTGCTCATTTCTTCCGACACTGTACCACTAACGTATACACAGTTACATGCACTACATTAGTTTGTGTTAGCTAACATGTTGTGAGGGGATCGTCAGTCGGCCACCGTCAGAACAACAACCGGGGCTGTGTCGGTGGCTGTGTATGAACGCCACCCATTTTTCTGAGTGAAATATCTGCATAAACATTCATTACAGCTTCTCTCCTCCGCTGTACTAAGTGTAACTTACTTGTACACATCAAATATATCAGTGATATTGGCAGGCGGCTAGCATCTGTAACACAGCTCCGCTTAACTGCCTTGAAAAACTCTGAAATAGTAGAACAATAAAATAAAATGCAACGAATCCATCTGGGATGATCCTGCGATCAACAACAGTTAAAACGTCAATTCACCTAGTATACTGTAACATTGTGAAACACGTTCATTCCTATATAACATTATAAGCTAACAAGCTTGCTAACAGCTAACCGTAACTGTACCGTAACTGTTTTCCTGTAAAAATAGGAGACACCAAACTATTTCTCTTTTTTGTTACTCACCTTCTGCTCTTCCATTAATAAAATAGCATCTTCGGGGACCCCTCGGCCACGCAAAAAGTCACTTATATCCACCATATTTAGTGAATTAGTTCTCCACCTGCCAAACTGGACACATCGCTGTCACCGAAGCTGGAAGCCTGCAGGTGCCCACCTCAAAATTCTGAGATTAAAGTCAGAATTCTGACTTTAATCTCAGAATTCTGAGAATAAAGTCAGAATTCTGAGAAAAAAGTCAGAATTCTGAGATTAAAGTCAGAATTCTGAGAAAAAAGTCAGAATTCTGAGAATAAAGTCAGAATTCTGAGATTAAAGTCAGAATTCTTTTTTCTTTTTTTTCCAGTGGCCCTAATCCTCTTCCGTACATAAATACTATTTGAAAAGATTAAGACTGTAAAACAATAGCCTCTCTTTTTCTCACAAATTCCTGGTAATTCAACTAAAAGTTCTTTAATCCCACTGCTAGGTCGTTGAGATGGATTTCCGTATATATTAGTTTTTTTCCCCCTCTGTGTATAAAGACGGATGCTGTTGAAATCAGAAGAGAATACATCGCCAAAGGTCTTTGCTTGTACCTGAATGAAGATCCTGAGAAGCTGGTGAAGGATTACCTGGTATGTTAACTTTCCTGTATCCTTAACTAAGGAGATGATCAAAGATAAGCTTGAACTACATACAAAAAGTTTCAGGGATGGGGTATTCCTATAAATTACCGGTGGCTGTAAAAACTACCTTTTAAAATAGGAAAAGTAAGAGCTTTAAGTTTCTCACTGGATACTACACACACCATTCTTGAGTGTTTTATACTATCATTATTATAATATCATTATAATAACCTCATTCATACACACATTCATACAAGATTTTTATGTAACATTTACACTTCAATGGATGTATCAGGAGCAACTTGGGGTTCAGTATGTTACCCATTGATAGTTTTAGTATCAGATTAGAGAAGCCAGGGAATAAACCAGTAGACAACTTGCTCTACCTCCTGTGCCACAGTCACCCCTGTCACAACTCAAGATTTTGAAAGACAGGACATTGTTGAGGTATTGAATGAACTTCTCTTGAGTCAGGAAAAATATCGGGCAGTCATTTTTGATTACATTTACATTATTATAAGGCTTGAATGAATAAAGCTTTTAGGTATTTTACATTAATGTAAAACAGATATTTACTTTTAAAACTGTTTGCAATGGACATTAGTGAGAAATCATTATCTTTTTTTTGTTTGTTTTATTGTCACAGGAAGTTGATAACAAGCATCGCCACTGCCATAGCAGAGACAGTCTTTGGAATCTGTGTCATTCGGTCAGAGGGTGCGGAGCCTGGCGATGACCCTCAGGATGTTGTGATTGTTCTAAGGGGGTGGAAGTGATGGGTGAGTTGGGCAATGTAGTTTTTGCAGTGACAATGTTGCTTGGTCTGGTCTATTCACTGAACCTGAGCTACCCTCTGGAACTCAGGTACACCTTTGAGGTCCTGCAGAAGATTCTTATGGAATTAGATGCACACGAACTATCCAACAGCACACAAAGTACAGGTTCTCAAAACACTATTTTCTCGTTGAGAAATGTTTCCATTACAACAGCTACACCATGTATCTGGACCATGAATAGGGATGGGTACCGGTGTCCGGTGCCATGATGGCACCGGTTCTGACATAAACGGTAGTAACCAGACCGAAAAGCAGCGCACATTCCGGTGCTTTATTTCGGTGCTTCCGAGGATAGTAGGCGGGTCCAGGTACGTACGTTCTTTTAGAGCAGAGCTACAGATTAAAAATGCCCAAGGTGAAGCGGTCAAAAGTCTGGCTGTACTTCACAGCAAAATATGCAAACTCAGCAGCCTGCAACAAGTGCTTTAAGCTGATACTGTGATACCAACCCGTTCTCACTCCCAAAGCGTAACATTTTACGCTAGGTGACAAATCGTCACCATATTACGTTTTCGGCTACCCACCACGTTCCTAAATGACGACCTCGGAAAAAAGAGGACATATGAGAACCGTCTGGACTGAATCTACACATGTTCGCTCTTTTTCTTCAAATCGCTTAGAAACACGCTATTTAACATCATTAAAGACCTGGTTAAGGTCAGGAATAAGGTTATGGTTAGGGCTAGGGATAAGGTTAGGTTTAGGGCTGGAATACAGGGCTGGAACGTCTATTACCGCGGGAGTGTCATTCACTGGATTCCAGCCATAACCCGCCGCGTACCATAAGAACGCCGAAGGTCTCCTTTCGCGTTCCCCAGGAACGCCGCGGGACGTGACAAAACGTCGACATGTTACGCCTCGGGAGTGAGAACGCTCTGGTGATACTGTCAAAGGAGGTAACACCTCAAATCCGATGAAACACCTGGCGACGCATAGCGTTTTTTTTTAAAAGCCAAGAAATGCGCTGTATTTGATAGCTTGCTGCGAGACCTCACACCGAGCATATCTACTGCGCATGGGTTGCCTGTTATCAGACCCCGAGTTAGTAACATCCCCAAAAACACGAAGATTAGAGTCCTGGCCCCTAGCCCTGCCAGTGTAGCAGAAATGATGAGGATGATGATGCAGCAGCAGCCGTTCTTCTCTGCGTGAGTAGCTTAATGTTGTTCGTGTGTAATTTACGTTGAGTAGGCTAACCACGTTATTACATTAATGCATGTAAGGTGAACTAGCAAACATCATCATAGCTACATGCAGCTGTCCTCTTGTTTGATGGCAGATACTCCCTTCACCCTGGCCAAAAAGGCTAAAATGACCAAAGAAAAAGAGGGAAACGGCTAAACATGAGAGGTTTTTGGATAAAGTTTTTAAGCACTGCTTCCAGCCAAGAGTGATACCATATATGCCCCATAGCTGCAGAAAAGGCTAACATTGTTATCTTTTTACAAAAACCAGCTGAACATGAGAGGTTTTTGGACCAATTTTGTGTTCTCCATTCTTTAAGCACCGGTTTGAGCACCGTTTGAGCACCGGCACCGTTTCAAAAGTACCGATTTGGCACCGGTATCGGATAAAACCTAAACGATACCCATCCCTAACCATGAACCTAAAATAATTGCAGATATTTTCTTTTTTGAAAGTGCATCTGTTGACCTTCAAAGTAGTTGTATTGGTAATCGGAAAATCACCTGATTCAGCCATTCATTGTTGTTGAAAAATTGTTTTAACAGGTTAACTTTCCACTTTGTCCACTACTTTTTTTTTCTGTTATGTAACTTGTACTTGCATTTCATGTATTCTTTATACATTATGTGAAATTTGCTATAAATTCAATAAATTGGAGAAAACAAAAAGATGCGTATGACAAATTTTTATTTACCTTTTAGATGTAATAGTGAAATCTATGTTAACCAGACTCTAGACTTTGTTAAGTGCTCCAAAAAATTACTCTTTAAATTAACTTAAAATAATCATGGAAAGAATTTCCACGTGATTAAATTGCTTTCTATTAGCATTAAAGACTTGTGTTGGAATAACTTAATTTGTATGAGTTGGTTCAACTCAATTAACTTAAGCTGGGACCAAATTTAGTAAATTAGTTGGAGAAAACCTACTGAATTGAGTTGGAACAAAACTCTTTAAGTTGGATCAACACTATTAAAATATATTGGATCAAAATGCAGTAAATACGTTGATTCATCAATCTTTAATTAAGTTGGTCCAACTTGAGTGCATTAAGTTGGAGTAACAGAATTGCATAATGCTAAAATAAAGCAATTTAATCACGTGGAAATTCTTTCCATGATTTTTTTATGTTCATTTAAAGAGTTATTTTTTTGAGTGAACATCAATATTATCATAGCACCCGCCCAGCAGTATATAAACTCCGTCATGCTAGCTAGTACGCAGTACGAGTTATTGTGACTGACTATAAGAAGTCAGCATAACGAAAATAAACTCCACCTAAACTTGGTTTATATCTGACCCAGATAGACTGCAGGTCATAACTTCTTACCTGAAGTTCAGTTCACCACCTCAGGTCTCTGCTCCTCCTGCCTTTCCGTCATCCACCTGCCAGCGTGTTGCATCTGCTGGCCTCCACCACTTGCTAATGTTACTGAATCTGTGGAAGCTCCGCAATAGCCACCACCAAACAACTGAGTTATTTTTACACATCTCCCAGCATCTGGCCAATCCACCACCTTTCAGTGTTTATACCGTTAAGGAAAAAAACAAAAAAAAAAACAAAACAAAAAACCCATCGGCCCATAAAAACGAAAAATCACCATCGGCCCACTGGGCAAATGCCCGGTATGCCCGATGGCCAGCCCAGCTATGGATCTGGCCTGTGTACCTCTCTGGGTGGGTTCATGAGGGATAGCATGCTGTTGTATGGTGGATGCTGGGGTGGCTTTATGGGGGCTCACCAAACCGACAAGCTGGAGTCAGAAACATATTTTTTTGTGGTCTTTATATCAAGGGATTGTAACCCTAATCCTGTTAACATAAATATACTTGGAAAGACCATAAACTTTAGTCTTTGGAACTTAGAACTGCATTTAGAAACAGCCATCAAAATCTAAATCTATTTCTTCTCAAAACATATTTAGTTTTCTGTTGAATGGCTTGATGGTGCAGTGGTTAGCACTGTCACTGGGTTTGAATCAGTTGACTGTGGCTTTCCTGTGTTGAGTTTGCATGTTCCCCCAGTGCCATAGACATGCACGTTAGGCTGCAGGGGTGAACGTGAGTGTGATGAGCTGGAGATCTGCATGTGTTCCTTTGTCAGCTTGGATAGGCTCCAACCCACCACCGGCAAAGTGGACGAGGAAAAGAAAGTTATTTTAGTGGAATAACAGTTATTAGTGTAAATTGGAAAATTTTTGTTGATCCAAGTAGGTTATTTAGCATTAGCTAATTTAGTGTGCCCTTCACATGCTTTGAATTTTAATCTTGGCAATCATGCTGAATGCTACTGACACCCTTTAACGAGAAGTCTGGGCTCGGGAGAACCCGAATGCCCTGGAGGGACTTTCCCTGCCGGATACATGATGGACGGGTGGCAGAGGATCGTGTGCCTGGCGGGACTGTCGATCGAGGACGCTGAAGATAGCTACCTATTCGGAACCATGATAACAGGGTTTTTGCTGATCGGAGCTGGCTTGTAGTGATGGGATTTCCGGCTCTTTTTAGAGATCCGGCTCTTTCGGTTCGGCTCACTAAAAAGAGCCGGCTCTTTCGGCTCCGAACCGGCTCTTCAGGTTGTTTTGTTGCTTTAATTAATTTATTATTAACAATAATATAAAATTATGCACAAAAGGAATTACTAACGTAAAAAAAAGTGGTTTTATTTATATATGTTTATATATAAATATATGCGGTGGCCCCTAGAGACAAAACACGTACAAACTCCAAAACACATTTCTCGCATGAACTGAACTTCCAAAGCAGAGCTACTAGATCACTTAAATTACACAATTGAAAGCATGTGTGTATTGTTTGTGTATTTATACACAGGCACTCATATATATTCAAATAATTAAAAAAAAAAAGTTCATTTACCTGTTATTACCACACACCAAATCCGGTCGTTGGTACTTGCTGGCTTGTGTAGCCACAGGGTTAACAAAGGCTCAACACTGCGCCCAGCATCCTGGAGCACTTCTGTTGTCTTTTGTACGTGTTTTGAGTTTTTATGTGCTTCTGAGTTTTTATATGCTTCTGAGTTTTTACGTGTTTTGGAGTTTGTACGTGTTTTTACGTGTTTTGGAGTTTGTACATGCTTCAGAGTTCGTACGTGATTTGAAGTTTGTATGTGCTTTGTCTCTAGGGGCCACCGTAAATATACTTTTATTTATTCACTCCACATAAAATGCAATAAATAAATCATATAATACAAAAATCAACTATTCACATTTCAACTTTTAACTATTTACATTTTCAGCTTTTTCCTTTTACAAATTTAAAGTGAAATTTGTTTTGCTTACTGAAGATGCACATTCTCTGTCATATGGACCTGCATGAATAAACTTTCTGAATCCTTTATCATCTGCAACCGAAAATAGTTGTGGATAATTACTATACCTTTCTTATGTTGTTGTCCCTGACTCTCTTTCTCTCTCTCTGGCTCTGTTCCTGTGCTACTGAGTGTAACTACCGCCCCTCCCCCCCTCTGCCCAGCGTAAAGCACAAGGCTCGCGTGCAGAGTGAAGCGGAAAAAAAGTGCGAGAGAGAGGCTGAGAGAAAGAAAAAAAAAAAAACCCCCACGTGACGGCTCGCGATAAGGAGCCGGCTCGCGTCGTTCACGTCAAAGAGCCGGCTCTAAGAGCCATTTCGTTCGCGAACGACCCATCACTACTGGCTTGGCCCTGGCTTATCGGAGAATTAAGAGAGCGCAACCGGCTGTTCAAAGGCTGCCCGCTGGGATTGAAACTACAGGTGCGACTTCTCAGAAAGGGCTCACTGAAGGCAGCATGGTTAAGAGCTTGGAGGCGCTTACGACTGCAGTGAATGCTCAGAATAAGACCTCTGAGCGTATGTATGTTGGATTACATCAGGAAAGAATCAACTCAGAACAACATCTCTGGGCGGAAGCTGGATTACATCTCGGATCAGTTGGCTGCGGTCGCGAGGTCTCAGAATCTGCTATGTGAGCAAAAGAGTGACAAGACCACAGAATCGACGGCTAATAACATCACGGAGAAACTCACAGCTATTAATGGGAGATTGACAGACCAGTGTCGGAGTGTTAAAAACAGCTTGAAATTCTCACGAGTTGTTTGCAAAAGAAAAATCACCATCATAATGCGGCTACCCCTTCGGCGCCAGCCGTGGGCTCAAGGCCGGAGCTGAACAAAAACTCCCTGATAACGACTGTGTTGAGTCTGTTCCTTCCCATTCCATGCAAGGCCACCTGGGTTGGCTGGAAGACTGTTCACTTAGCCTGGCGGGGCGAAGGACACTGTCTCAGCTGAACTTTGGACACGCACACACATACAGTATATATACTGATAAGCACTCACTGACGCATCACCCTCCCTATCCAACGCCACCTCCAACGCTTACCTCCCCTCTGATGTGGACATCGGGTCAGCTGGAGGCGCAGTCGAAGATTGCAGCGGTCCCAGATCAGATGTACACACTGGAACACTATCCCATGCTGTGTTTATTGTGTTATGGTGTGTTGATACCTGTGGATTCCTGTATTATCCTTCGATGTTTTTTTTTTCCTCGCTACCTAGCCTGACCTGTCTCCCCAATGTGATGTTTGCATTGCATGTACGGTCGGCAAGGTCTGTCATCTCGGTTGTGGGCAAAAGACCTGCAACTGACAAATAAAGGCTATCTCTCTCTCTCTCAATAATTATTTTCTGCAGACTGTGTGTTTTTACTTCCATTGTCAGGACACTAGATAATATTTTTTAAAAAGCACAACTTAAATTAAAAACTAATTTTAGAAAGTAACTAAAAACAAATTGACTGAAAAAGTTAGCAGGAAAGAATAAAGCCGTTGTGGTTTAAAGATAATCAGCTCCGCAATCATGCATGACAACAATCATTCCCCTTTGTGATGCCTAATTAAAAGAAGACAGGCTAATTATGTTTTGTTATTTATTTATTTTTAGTCAGAATGCTTCAGCAGTATCACCTAATCCAGGGGTAGGGAATGTTAGTACTCGAGAGCCGGCGTCCTGCAGGTTTTAGATGTGTCCTTGATCCAACTGATTTAAAAGGCTTAATTACCTCCTCAACATTTCTTGAAGTTCTCCAGAGGCCTGTTAATAAACTAATCATTTGAGTCAGGAGTGGTGACCCAGGGTGAGATCTAAAACCTCCAGGACACCGGCTCTCGAGGACTAACGTTCACTACCCCTGTTCACTACCCCCGTTAGTCCTCAATGAATTCCTGATGGGTGTGCGGACCAGAGCTTCTGCAGAGTAAAGTATACGGACCATAGAAAACGTGGACAATGAAAACGAACTGGGCAACACACTGGACTTTCCAATGAGCAGTATGGCTGTGGGCTGATGGCAGTGGCAATGTGGACTTCACCAAATGGAGCCTTGTTGAAACCAAGCAATTCTGCAGGCAATGAGTGGTGTGGAATAACCAAAACAGATGTACAGGGAGTGCAGAATTATTAGGCAAATGAGTATTTTGTCCACATCATCCTCTTCATGCATGTTGTCTTACTCCAAGCTGTATAGGCTCAGAAGCCTACTACCAATTAAGCATATTAGGTGATGTGCATCTCTGTAATGAGAAGGGGTGTGGTCTAATGACATCAACACCCTATATCAGGTGTGCATAATTATTAGGCAACATCCTTTCCTTTGGCAAAATGGGTCAAAAGAAGGACTTGACAGGCTCAGAAAAGTCAAAAATAGTGAGATATCTTGCAGAGGGATGCAGCAGTCTCAAAATTGCAAAGCTTCTGAAGCGTGATCATCGAACAATCAAGCGTTTCATTCAAAATAATCAACAGGGTCGCAAGAAGCGTGTGGAAAAACCAAGGCGCAAAATAACTGCCCATGAACTGAGAAAAGTCAAGCGTGCAGCTGCCAAGATGCCACTTGCCACCAGTTTGGCCATATTTCAGAGCTGCAACATCACTGGAGTGCCCAAAAGCACAAGGTGTGCAATACTCAGAGACATGGCCAAGGTAAGAAAGGCCGAAAGACGACCACCACTGAACAAGACACACAAGCTGAAACGTCAAGACTGGGCCAAGAAATATCTCAAGACTGGTTTTTCTAAGGTTTTATGGACTGATGAAATGAGAGTGAGTCTTGATGGGCCAGATGGATGGGCCCGTGGCTGGATTGGTAAAGGGCAGAGAGCTCCAGTCCGACTCAGACGCCAGCAAGGTGGAGGTGGAGTACTGGTTTGGGCTGGTATCATCAAAGATGAGCTTGTGGGGCCTTTTCGGGTTGAGGATGGAGTCAAGCTCAACTCCCAGTCCTACTGCCAGTTTCTGGAAGACACCTTCTTCAAGCAGTGGTACAGGAAGAAGTCTGCATCCTTCAAGAAAAACATGATTTTCATGCAGGACAATGCTCCATCACATGCGTCCAAGTACTCCACAGCGTGGCTGGCAAGAAAGGGTATAAAAGAAGAAAAACTAATGACATGGCCTCCTTGTTCACCTGATCTGAACCCCATTGAGAACCTGTGGTCCATCATCAAATGTGAGATTTACAAGGAGGGAAAACAGTACACCTCTCTGAACAGTGTCTGGGAGGCTGCGGTTGCTGCTGCATGCAATGTTGATGGTGAACAGATCAAAACACTGACAGAATCCATGGATGGCAGGCTTTTGAGTGTCCTTGCAAAGAAAGGTGGCTATATTGGTCGCTGATTTGTTTTTGTTTTGTTTTTGATGTCAGAAATGTATATTTGTGAATGTGGAGATGTTATATTGGTTTCACTGGTAAAAATAAATAATTGAAATGGGTATATATTTGTTTTTTGTTAAGTTGCCTAATAATTGTGCACAGTAATAGTCACCTGCACACACAGATATCCCCCTAAAATAGCTAAAACTAAAAACAAACTAAAAACTACTTCCAAAAACATTCAGCTTTGATATTAATGAGTTTTTTGGGTTCATTGAGAACATGGTTGTTGTTCAATAATAAAATTATTCCTCAAAAATACAACTTGCCTAATAATTCTGCACTCCCTGTATGTTGTGAAGGTGAGTAAATGACTATGTGATTTTTGCACCAAATGCACCAATGCCAATACACTTTAAAAACTGTAATTACAATAAACAGCAACTTTCAAATCTTAGTATTTCATGCTTCCTTCCCTCCCACCAACCAACGAAGAAGATAAATGTTTATTAATGAATATATTAGTCATATTTAAAAGCAAAACAAAAAAAAGTGAGAAAGATCTGAAGCTTGCTAGCACACAAACCTAATGCGGATTTGTAGTGAACATCAGTATATGCATTACTCTCCGGAACAAAGCTGGGAGAGAGGTCAAGCTCTGTGCAGACAGAAGCCCACTGACATGGCATGCATGCATGTCAGAAGCACTAAGAATAAAAGAGCGTTTTTATCCCTTACACACATTTCTTAAAACAGCAACTTGAAGATTAACTTCCATTAGTCCTGGGCCGGACCGCCTGTTATTAATGACCAAAACCTTGTTCAAACTTGTCTCTGAGACTCTTACTGTCTGCTCTTGCAGAACTCCCAAGTCTATTTCTATACATTAAGTTCTATTTGTAAATGTATTTAAAATCGATAGATACTGTGACTGCATGTATAAATTTAACATTGAAATTACTGCCTACAGTAAAATGACGTGTGTTAACCTTTAGTTTAGAGATTACCTGTCAGTGCACCTACCAACAACATCACCTCATCAGAGCATGCAAATCCATCTCACTGTGATGGATTTCCATACAGTGTGAATGTCTTGGCACGTTGCACACTTAAAACAACCACAGACATTACAAGGAAGCCACAGGATACACAGTGCATCAGATCAGGTACTTTCTAAACTTTGATTATAAATAATTATTTACATGTACAAACATTTATTTATTTCTATTAGTTGCTTTACTGGTAGTTACAACAGTTGTTTATAGTTCTAATGTCTGAATTCCTTGTAACTTATAAAGTTTGATTTTGTGTTACATAATTTGATGTACTTTCTGCTCTTTTTGCAATCGTAAACTCTTAAACTGTAGAGGTAAAAAAAACTTTTGCTTTGATTTTTGGCTTTCAAAATTTTATAGTATCCTTATAGGATTTTTAGAATATAAACCTGCAATTATAATTATACTCAGAAGTACAAGTACTTTGTACAGAGGGGCCGATGGCGCGATATGACAGCCTCGCTTCTGTAAGTCTGCCCCAGGGCAGCTGTAGCTACAACCGTAGCTTGCCTCCACCAGTGTGTGAATGCGAGAGTGAATGAATAGTGGCACGGTGGTTAGCACTGTTGCCGCACAGCAAGAAGGTCCTGAGTTCAATTCCACCATCAGGCCGGGGTCTTTCTGTATGGAGTTTGCATGTTCTCCCCGTATTTGCGTGGGTTCTCTCCGGATACTCTGGCTTCTTCCCACCGTCCAAAGACATGCAACTTGTGGGGATAGGTTAATTGGATAATCCAAATTGCCACTAGGTGTGAATGGTTGTCTGTCCCTGTGTGTTAACCCTGCGACAGACTGGCGACCTGTCCAGGGTGTACCCTGCCTCTCGCCCTATGACAGCTGGGATAGGCTCCAGCGCCCCCCGCGACCCTGAAAAGCGGAAGCAAATGGATGGATGGATTATTTAAAACTGTACAATTTTCAGGTACCTGTACTTTATTTGAGTATTTATTTTTCTGACAACTTTTTACTTTTACTCGCTACATTTTTAAACAAATATCTGTATTTTTTACTTCCTGTGTTTTCAAGTCGTTACTTTAGGTTCTTTTATAACGTTTATACTTGCGACTCAAAGTAGGCTGGAAGGAGTGCTGGTATCTGTAAATTTTAAATCTATAAATGGAGTGACCCTTTTATAAGTGTCAGGTAATCAACATTTCCAAAAAAATTCATCAGCAAACACACAAACTGTTTGTGTGCAGTTGTGTTGCACAGTGTGTTGATAGCTTCAGGTCAAGCTGCTGTGCACTGGGAGATTTAAGAAAAGACAGGAAAGGAAAGCAAGAAGAGAGGTTCTATTTATTAATAAAGGTTATTTATAAAGGTCGTAGAAAGGACAGCTCAGTGACACTTGATAAAATGCAAATTTAAAGCTTATAAGTTTTGTCATCATTTTGATTGTTGGATTCTTCTCTGTGTGTGTTATTGTCGCCTCTACCTTACAATATAAAGCTATTTGAAGCAACTATTGTTGTGATTTAGCGCTGTACGAATAAAATTGAATTGACATGAACTGATTACATATTCAAATCAAGTTCAAATTCAAATTTTATTAATCACACACACAATCATACACAGTACAACATGTAGTGAAATTCTTATTGCTGTGCAATGCCCGACCATTAAACTACAGTAAAGAAATTTGCATAATTTACAAATTCAACATTTAAAAAGTTTACAGAAAAATTAAATAGATAAATTTACAGTTAGAAAAACTTACAGAGAAAGAGGTAATAAGAGTTGCATAATAGATTAAAAAAAAGGTCTAACAGATGTAAACAATAAATTAAGAATTTAACCTAAGACGTAAAGACTAAACTAAGGATTAAAGGTAAATTATAAGATAAAAAGAGAATGTGAAAATAAACAGTGTGCATGCGGTGATGTGATGTATGAGAGTCCAGACTACACCTGGTTCAGGGCCTGAATAGCCTGGGGGCAGAAGCTCCTCCTCATTCTTCCTGTTTTGGCCTTAAGAGAGCAGAAGTGCATCCCAGACCTCAACAGTGAGTAGAGTCCATTGTTGAGATGGGAGAGGTCCATCATAATCTTTCTGGCTTTAGTCTTGTACCACTTAGTGTAGACAGACAGCAGGTCGGGAAGTTCAGAGCGAATGCTGCATGGCCGAGCACACCACTCTTTCTTTTAGCTGTGCAAACTACTGAGTAGTTTCACGCAACATTTCAGTAACACAAAGATACTATAGCTGAGTTTAGATACAGTGGGGCAAAAAAGTATTTAGTCAGCCACCGATTGTGCAAGTTCCCCCACCTAAAATGATGACAGAGGTCAGTAATTTGCACCAGAGGTACACTTCAACTGTGAGAGACAGAATGTGAAAAAAAAAATCCATGAATCCACATGGTAGGATTTGTAAAGAATTTATTTGTAAATCAGGGTGGAAAATAAGTATTTGGTCAATAACAAAAATACAACTCAATACTTTGTAACATAACCTTTGTTGGCAATAACAGAGGTCAAACGTTTACTATAGGTCTTTACCAGGTTTGCACACACAGTAGCTGGTATTTTGGCCCATTCCTCCATGCAGATCTTCTCGAGAGCAGTGATGTTTTGGGGCTGTCGCCGAGCAACACGGACTTTCAACTCCCGCCACAGATTTTCTATGGGGTTGAGGTCTGGAGACTGGCTAGGCCACTCCAGGACTTTCAAATGCTTCTTACGGAGCCACTCCTTTGTTGCCCGGGTGGTGTGTTTTGGATCATTGTCATGTTGGAAGACCCAGCCTCGTTTCATCTTCAAAGTTCTCACTGATGGAAGGAGGTTTTGGCTCAAAATCTCACGATACATGGCCCCATTCATTCTGTCCTTAACTCGGATCAGTCGTCCTGTCCCCTTGGCAGAAAAACAGCCCCATAGCATGATGTTTCCACCCCCATGCTTCACAGTAGGTATGGTGTTCTTGGGATGCAACTCAGTATTCTTCTTCCTCCAAACACGCCGAGTTGA
The DNA here is from genome assembly GCF_963969265.1 of Rhamphochromis sp. 'chilingali'. Classification (NCBI taxonomy): domain Eukaryota; kingdom Metazoa; phylum Chordata; class Actinopteri; order Cichliformes; family Cichlidae; genus Rhamphochromis; species Rhamphochromis sp. 'chilingali'. The sequence goes on along the minus strand of NC_137929.1, from coordinate 41,662,631 downwards.
GTTTATACCAAAAAGTTCTACTTTGGTTTCATCTGACCACATGACATTCTCCCAATCCTCTGCTGTATCATCCATGTGCTCTCTGGCAAACTTCAGACGGGCCGGGACATGCACTGGCTTCAGCAGCGGAACACGTCTGGCACTGCGGGATTTGATTCCCTGCCGTTGTAGTGTGTTACTGATGGTGACCTTTGTTACTTTGGTCCCAGCTCTCTGCAGGTCATTCACCAGGTCCCCCCGTGTGGTTCTGGGATCTTTGCTCACCGTTCTCATGATCATTTTGACCCCACGGGATGAGATCTTGTGTGGAGCCCCAGATCGAGGGAGATTATCAGTAGTCTTGTATGTCTTCCATTTTCTGATGATTGCTCCCACAGTTGATTTTTTCATACCAAGCTGCTTGCCTATTGTAGATTCACTCTTCCCAGTCTGGTGCAGGTCTACAATACTTTTCCTGGTGTCCTTCGAAAGCTCTTTGGTCTTGGCCATGGCGGAGTTTGGAGTCTGACTGTTTGAGGCTGTGGACAGGTGTCTTTTATACAGATGATGAGTTCAAACAGGTGCCATTCATACAGGTAACGAGTGGGGGACAGAAAAGCTTCTTACAGAAGACGTTACAGGTCTGTGAGAGCCAGAGATTTTCCTTGTTTGAGGTGACCAAATACTTATTTTCCACCCTGATTTACGAATAAATTCTTTACAAATCCTACCATGTGAATTCATGGATTTTTTTTTCACATTCTGTCTCTCACAGTTGAAGTGTACCTCTGGTGCAAATTACTGACCTCTGTCATCATTTTAAGTGGGGGAACTTGTACAATCGGTGGCTGACTAAATACTTTTTTGCCCCACTATATTCTGTCTTTGTATACAGTAAACTGTTAGCGTAAAATGAAATTTACTGAAGCTCAATGGCTTCATTATTTTTATGGTGCTTTTGTAAACATTTGATTACCAAATAATAAATTACCATGTATTTTGTGAATTCATTCATAGTTAATATTTTTTGTAAATATATTAGGTGCAATATATGACAACATTTCTCTGCCTGGTAGGCTTTGAGACTAAACAAATAAGGATAATTTTCCATTCAAAGAAATTCCCACAGTTGACGTCAGCCATATTCAAATTCTTTCTGTGAATTGCAGGAATGTTCTTTGTGCTTTTGACGACCAAGACCAGGACTGCAGAGGTGATGACTGTGTCACATTCAACAGGTAACTGAGGACACCCCGATGGGCCTCTAAGACTGAGTCTTTCAAAAGTATAATGTGTTGATGACTCTACTGGATATCACACGACAGCAGACACTCAAGTTTAATGAAACCAAGCAGGGCAAATTAAGAATGACAGGTTTCTGAGGGAGTGGAACGAATCGCCATTTGAGTACCAAGGCTCCAATAACTGCAGCTAGTGACTGGATTCTGTACAGCCCAAGTTTGTTATTTTTTATTGATCAAAATTTTATTTTATTGATATAAAATGCCAGCTCAAGAGCACTCTACCAGCTTCTACCAGCAGCAAAAAAAGAAGCCCTTTTAATTAGCAATTGACAGCCCTTATCATACCCAGCTGCTGATAAGCCACATCCTCCTCATAACCTTTCAGTGTGTGTCCACACTTAACAAAACAAACACCCTATAAAGATTTATATATCATATTTTATAATTAAAAATAATTATAATGTTTTATACATAATCAATAAAATATGAGTTTTTATTGAAAGTATCTATGCAAGTATGTGCAAAAGTTTTCCTAAAGAGCAGTGAACTGGACATGTGTGTGCTTAATAAACTGGCAAATTACAGCAGGATATTCCTATCCTCGGTCAGAAGGCACAGGTGACTTATATGATGAAAGAGAGGGTCCACAGCAATGATAATTTGGGTTCCTTTAATCCAAAACATCTTCAGAAGTGAATTTGTGTGGGTATATGTATGTGTGGTTCTGTAAAATAACGGAAATTACAATTAGAAAACAATTAAAGTCAACCAAACTGGTCTAAATAATACAGAAAGGGTTGAACAGAAAAATCTAATTCAGAAATGACTAAACACCACCCCCTGGTGGACACAAATGGGCTGCTGCACAGGGATGGACTCCATCTTTACTTTGAGCAGCTCAACCACAAGGGTGGCGCCATTTTGGTCAAATCAACATGAGTAACCACAGTGTCTCGTGGCGACACAAACCACTGGCAAACTCTATATAAGTATCACACGGCATACATGGGCGAGTATAGGATGAGTTACAGCCATAGAACAAATACAAGGCACTTATCATTCACGCACACGCATGACACATGTTCAGTACAACTAACCAGCTCCACCAGCGCTATAACGGTCAACCAGCGCAAAAACAAACCCAGGATGGGAGCAATGTACCATCTTAGCCGCCATTTTTACTTCGATAAACAGAGCACGTTGTGTGTGACGTCTTCTTTTGCACATGACGTCTTGGGGTTTCTTTTGTGTTTCTTGTTTCCAGACTAATTCATCTTAATACACAAAATCATGAATATGAAGAAGACATTTTGTGAAAACAAAATCTTTTTTATGAATTCAATAAATAAATAATATCAAAGATCATAAGATTAACTATGAAATAAATCAATGTAAACTATTTTGAATCCTCTCTGTGCATCTAGTTTTAAAAGCCCATTACTGCTACCTATTATAATGTTGTAAACTGGGAAGCATCTTGTGAGAACAGGAAGAGCCAAGTGACAACAGAGAGATTTAACACCCAGCACTGGCTAATTTGCAAAGTGGGCCCAACGTGTCAAAGAAACTGAATAAGAATAATTAAGCTTTGTTTTCTGATGCAAGCAAAAAGTACACTGCAATATTCAAGAATCAATAAATGAATCAATTTCCATTTGTATATATTTTTTGACTGATAAAAGTATCCTGTCAAAATATGATCTTGAGAAACAACCTGGGAAACAAACAAACAGACATGAGTAGACAAAAGAATAATAGGACAATAAGGATAATACCAAGGTTTTTAAAGCCTTAACACCATAACTATAGTTATAGATAAATATAATCTCTGCTTCTATCATTTCTATGGAAACGTTAAAGTTTTCCATTTAATTGGTGTCATTAATATTGGGATGAAAGTTTACAGATTTTGCTTTTAAAATTATTTAGCCAGCTTCTACTGCTTCTGTAACGTTATAGTAGAACATACTATAAATGATCACAACATTCAATGGATGACTGCTTGTTATTATTCTGCATGTTTTGGCTGCAGGAATTTTTGTAATGCTTTTCATGACTACCACCAGGATGGCACTGGTTTCGACAGGGTCCAGTAAAACAGGTAAATAAGCACACTGGTCAGTATGCATACACACACACACACAGACTTTAGTTATGATCGTGGCAAACATTTACTCAATAATTATCGTCATCTCTTAAAGCTGCATTGGCACACCATTGTCTCTCTAAAATTTTTAAACAACATTGGAACAAACTGAGAATTATTTCTTGGCGTCTGTGTGTAAGACTGGATAATCTTGTGTTTTAGTGCAGTACCACTTCATCAATGAAACCCTGACTTGGTATGAGGCTCAGAGGTTCTGCAAAATAAAATACACTGACCTGGCAACCATAAACAACATGGATGAAGAAAATCAGCTGGTCAGTACACTGGACAGTCAAGCGACCGCCACATGGATCGGACTTTACAACGGAAAGAACAACAGGTGGCTGTGGTCTGATGGGAGCGGCATGGCGAGCTTCACCAAATGGAGCTCTGGTCAGCCAGACAACTATGGCGGCATAGAGTCGTGTGGAGAGATGTATGATAACAGCTTCTGGAATGATGAGTCATGTGACGTAACCAAAGCTTATGTGTGTTATGAAAGTGAGTAAATTGCAATCACACTTTTGAGAGTGATTAAAATTAACTTTCTGGACTTAAGAGTGCATGCTACTTTTGCTACTTTTGATCTGTCTAATAATTTTAATATGAAATATTTATTGGTGATGATAAATTTAATCTATATTAGTTTTATTAGTAATTATTATTATTAGTTCTATCTAAAAACAAAAACAAACAGTAATCAGGTGAGTAGCACACACAATGATCATTTATAGTCATTTTAGTGATGAGATTATGAGAACTCAATATTTTGGCTTGAATAAACATTTGTACAACAACTATGTTACCAAAAGGATGTAATATATGCCACCAACTTTGGTTATTCTCTGGGTAGGTTTGTATTTTCTCCTCAGGCTCATCACAGCTCCTTTGACTGAACTTTAGGATGAATTCCAGTAGAAAAAATAAAAATAAATAAAATGTTGGTTATTTAAAAATGTTGATATTTCTAAAGATCCAGTTATTAGCTCCCTGACCATATTTCTGGTATTTTTAATGATACAATGAGGTTGAGAACTTTTTTTAAAGTACCAAAGATAAAGCATTGTTGCATGATGTTGGTCATTACAGTAATGACCAACATGATCCAACGATGGCTGAGCAAATAATGGATCATAAACAGACTAAATGAAGGAGCAAGTGATTTAGTGACCAAGATAACACAGTTCAAGCTGACGTCGTACTGCAGTTACATTCAGTTTTGTTTATATAGTGACATATCATAAAACAGTTGGCTGTTTAAAGCCGCTTTAAATTTTAAGGTAAAATGTTTACCTTAAAATTGTGTAAGTGTTTATGACCAGAAACATCATGGCTCTGCTGTTAGTAATTTGGCTCTAAATCTCCTACCTGACTATTTTTCTTGGCTGAAGATACAAGACTAACTCTCTTTTATTCATTTCTCTATGTGTGCCTCTAGTTCAGCAGGATGGCAGCAAGAAGTATGTGGTTTACACACAGGTGCAAACCTGGCAGAACAGTCAAGATCTGTGCAGACAGAAGCACACTGATCTGGCATGTGTGCTTACAGCACAGGAAAATGCAGCGATTGCTGCAGTTACCAACAGAGTGTGGTTCGGTCTGTTTAAAGACTCCTGGGCTTGGTCAGATGGAACAAAGACCTCCTTCAGGTACTGGAAAAGAGGCGGAAGTTATAGTGGAAACTGTGCTTCTGTGGAAGGATCACAGACGGGACGCTGGATACCAGCTGACTGTAACCAGAAAGCAACATTTATCTGTCAAGGAGGTAAGTTCCTGAAATACACAAGTAATAAATCAGTTCCTAGAAAAATGTGATACAACTGTTGTGTTCATTCAAGCTTCAGAACATGGGTTAAAAAAATAATAAAAATCACAATAATAACTGATGTAGTTCTGTATTTGTCTTCTACAGATGCCAAAGTAAAAAAGATGGTCATAAGGATGAAGGTGAAGTCTGATGTGGATCTCATGGACTCCACTGCCTCCAGTCAACTCCTAATGAAGGTACAAGTGTAGATTCAAGGTTCCTGGTCTCTTTACTAAGAATTAGGTACAAAAAAAATTATAAAAGTAAGCAAAAGTTCTTTATTTTGTTCTAAAACAAAAAGAAATTTCACATTTAACATGATTTAAAAACATTTAGTCGTGATTATTACCTGTTTGTTACACAAACAGCTATTTTCTTCTATAATGTCTTTTATTTTTAAGTTGGAGACCATCCTGAGAGATCAAGGGGTGGCTGATTTCAAACTCAGCTGGCAAAGTGATAAAAATGGCAGTGTCTTTCAGCGTTAGCTACAAACCACGGAGAAGACGGGGATGAGATGCTCACTGCAGACTGTATATATCATGCATCAATTCAACTAGTTTTCATTTGAAACATACAAGTCATTTTGTGGAAAGAAATATAGTTTAAAAGCAAAAACAAGTTAAATATGTTTTTCTCTTTCCAGGATGCTGACTGCAGAAGTACCCATGTTGTTTTACTGTAGTGCTGATGGATGGATTGTTTAACCTTCTATGTGGACGTCACATTTTGGGTTCTTTAAACCAAAATACTCAATTTTGCTCTACAAGGGCCTGATATCCACTTACGAGGACATTATACCGCTACTGTTCTATCAAAATTTTAAACGAATATCCTCATATGTGGCTCTCATTTTTCTTAGAAACAAAAATTGGGTAAAAGAAACAAAGAAAATCTGGTGATTATTTGTTTTTACATTCATCGGGTCCCAATCAGCCCAAATATCAAAGAGAAATTAAAAATGCATACCGTGGAAGAGTTCAGGTCTTAGTAGGTTAAAGATCATGTCTCACCTCATTGAATCTAGGTGGGAACTATAGGTGGGAATAGTACTTATACAACATAATATTGAATAAGGATGAGCTTTAAAAATGCAGGAAAATGAGCTTTCTCTCTCCATTCCTATCACTGGAGAGAAACAAAAACATGTGGCCTCTATAATGCTACAGGCAGCCACTTGTATGTCCACAATAAAGTATTTTTTCAGAATTTTCAACTTGTGATTCACATTTGTTTTGATTTGGTATTGATTTTTGATTCTGATCCCCCATCCGATCCCCTACACTCGCTATTGTCTTCTAAAAAGAAATAGCACTATTTAAATTTTTTTTTTTTTTTTTTTTTTTTAATCTCAGAAGTGTTTCTTAGACTTCCCTGATGATGGTGATACTTCCACATGCCAAACATAAGGCACTTGAAATAACTTGCTTAATATTAAAAAATCTTTACACATAATTGAAATGTTATCGTCTTTTTTTGTTTTTAATTCAATAAGACATACTTAATTTTATAATTATGGTGCAACACATTGCTCAGTGTTTATATAGAGAAGTTGATGCTATTTACCCACTCTTTCTTTGGCGGTTGCATTCATGGATTATAAAACTGTAAACCTTTTGCTTTATTTTCAACCACTTTTAAAATCTTTCAATATTTTGACAAGTCTTATAAGTGCATTTTAGAACACATGATGATTGGTTTTCAGAGGTAATCCACACATGGGCCAGCACAGGACCACCAGTGTGTTTGTAACTGGTCTTGTGCTTGTGCACCTCTGGCAAACAAGAGGTCATTCTTTGCGGTATGTGGGCCATGTGTAAGCACATCGTGTGGGCCAAATCTGGACGATATGAATTTTGCTATGTGGGTAATAGCTGAGAGAAATTAACGACTGACTTCTGGATGTGGTATGAGGACATTGGAGGAATTGCCATTTACAGCTGCAGTAACAACCAAGGGGTCAGCGACTGTGTGGATGGAATAAGAAGGGTTTGAGAATTGGTACTCTGACATTTGTAGCAGCTTGAGGCTTTTACATGCTTAAAATGTGACTCGCAAAATCTAAAAAAAAATGTTCTTCCAATTAACAACTATGGGAGAAAACACTAAACCCTGTATGCTAGCCCTACGCTACATCATGGTGAAAATTCTTAGAGCCACTGCAGGCAATATCACACAGACTTTGTCAGTGTTAAAACTATCGAGGAGAATAAAGAGGTTATAAAGAATGCAACAGCCACAATGTATCGATCAAGCTGTTCAAGACACCTGGAAGTGGTCTGACAGGATCTTTTGGAAACCAGAAAAAACTGATGCCAAAATATACTTCTCCACCCATCCTCTTACACTTATCCTCATCTGGGTTGCAGGAGGACAGATAATCGTTCATACTCTTGTATGTAAAACACAAAAACAAACTAATTAACATATAAAAAAATAGACATGGGCTATATAGGAAAGTTTGTGTCATTATCCTAAGCAAAGCCAACAAACTGTTAGTTGAACCCCCCAAGTTTCGATGTAAATCTTTTAATCTCTTTGCTTTTTTAATTAAATTAAACTGAACTGAGCTGAACATATTAAAAAAATATGACTCCCACTGCTGTTGCATAAAATCAGTTGGTAACTCAATCCTGCAGAAGTATGCTGTACACACATGAACTGAAAGTGAGATTAACTTTTATACTCTAATTTTTATATCACAGTTATATTCACATCTACAAGAGCAGGGTGTGTCAAATTTCACAATGAGTTGGTGAGCCAAGAAACATAAATGAATCAATCTTCTATCACTTACAAGATAGAAAGATTATGATCCATTAGGTTACTGTTGCCATAAACCACGCCAACTGTCATGATACGGCTGCGTGGCAGGCAGGATGAGGACCCAATCGCAAAACTCACGGACTCAAGGGATGAACTCAAAAGGCAGCTTTATTGCTGACAAGATGACAGGAAAATACAAAACTTAAACTGGGAACAATAAACTAATACTCTGAGAGAGACACAGGGAAATCCACGCAGCATGAGGGAGAACGCGACGCCGAACAGGGGGAGACGCAGACAGAAATACACAGAGGGTTAACGAGGAAAGTGGGAACACACGGGGAACACAGCTGACACAGATAACCATAACGAGACAGGGCGGGGTGAACATAACACTGACGGGAGACGGGCAGAGTCAAACAGGAAGTACAGAGGTTCAGACAGGAGGAGAGAGAGCACGGGGAAAAAAGACATAACGGGCTGGGGAAACATGGAATAAAACATAAGGAGAGACGAGGGCTCACAGATACACAGAGGGGCACACAGGGGGTAAAAGCCACGAAGGGAAAACACTTAGGGAACAACACAACAGGGCAACTCAGGAAACATGGCCTAAATAGGGAACAAAATACAAACATACAAGAAAACTAAGAACACTGGGCCAACATGGCCCAGGACCATGACAGTACCCCCCCCCCCCCCCCCCCACAAGGGCTGGCTCCCGACAGCCAAAACCCGAGAACCAAGACAAACAGAAAACAACCCACCACAGACAGGAGGACGGGCAGAGACAGGAGGACGGGCAGCAGGTGAGTAAGTGACGGAAGTGACGGACAAGGTAAGCGACTCATGTTGTAACTGACGTCAGACGCCGGAGATTTTGGCGGAAAATTAAAGCAAATGGTAGTTTAGATTTGAACAAATTCATTTAAGCTTCAGCATTACCAAATACACTTATCAATTGTCTTATAACTAACACTATTTGTCTAAATAATCTCCAACACCCTGGAGAACAACGAGGAGAGTTTAGAGACTCTCCAAGATTACATCGATCAGTGCTTTCAGGATCTCGTGATGAAGAAGACCCCGTGTGCAGCTTCCCCGGCCAAAGCTGAGACGCCGTCGTCGAAAAGACAACGCCCGGCAGATTCCCCCGGCTCAACATCGCCAGCCGGCAAAGATATTGCCGACATATTGGAGTCAATCGACAAGCGATTGTCCAGTTTCGACGCAAGGCTGTCCTTGGTGGAGATTCTTCAACGAGAATTTAAATGCTTGCGAGAATCCCTGGAGTACAGCCAGCAGCAGGTGGAAACGCTTGCTGCTGAAAATGCCACGCTAAGGGAGTCGGTGAAATGTCTCACAGATAATGTTACCCAGCTCAATAAAGAAAATAAAAAAATAAAAGAAACAGTTATCGATCTACAAGCTCGTAGCATGCGTGATAATCTGGTATTTTCTGGTATTCCAGAAGCCGCTGGAGAGGACGCGGAGACCACGGTAAAAAGCTTCATCAAAACCCACCTGAAGCTGCCGGAGGACACTGTGAAGAACATCGTCTTCGATCGGGTACATCGCCTCGGCCCCATTCGGGCTACGGCCGGGAGACCACGTCCTATCGTGGCCAAATTCGGCCACTTCAAACAAAAGCAACATGTGAAAAGCCGCGGCAGGGAATTAAAAGGAACGGACTTCAGCGTGAACGACCAGTTCCCCAAAGAGATCTTGGAACGACGCAGGGTCCTCTTCCCAATCCGACGCGGCTTCATCCAGAAGGGCTCCCGCGCTGTCATCGCTGTGGACCGGCTGTACGTGGACGGACAGCTCCACCGCGACCCCAACATCACTCCGTGGCTGTATTAACCTCACACCAGATAAGAATCAGCTACACCATTTCCCTATCCACTCACACTAACTTGCATTAACATCTGTTTAACTTACCAGTATCAAATCGCATCTTAAAGTGTGATTTCATAGCAGAATTAACACCGTCACTCTCCGTCAGTGATTTAATTGGAATGTTTACGTTTTGTTTCTGTTTTTTTTTTCTTCTCGTTTTTTTTTTTTTTTTTTTTTCCTCCTCTCTTTTCCCCCTCTTGGTTTTATGCTGCTCACCCCTGTCCTTGGTTTCTTTCTTTATTCCTTTCACTGCCTCGATCACCTGCTTCGACACTCATCCACAAACATCCTTTATTTCGACACATACGCACCATGCGCTCAACGGCAGCACATTTACTTCAGTCAGACAGCGCACACAGTCGTTTAGGATACACACACTTAAGCCAAGCCTACTCATATTAGTAAATATGCATACACATAGTCAGATTCAGGGAGCATCTCGCCACACATTTTTTTCTCTCTCTCCTTCTCTTTATTTATGAACAAGTGACGTATTCTCTCCACCTGTCTAAGCGACGCACACAGCATACATCCCTAGTTATACACAAACATCTATGGGTACACTGAGGTTCATTACATGGAATGTAAATGGAGCTGGCTCCAGAGAAAAGAGGTTAAAAATATTTAACCAACTCAAAAAACTACAGGCAGATGTTGTCCTTTTACAAGAGACCCACAGACCTCTTAGAGGTTCGAATGAACTTAAAACACCTGAGTTTCCTAATGTGTTCTCAGCTTGTTATAATTCTAGACAAAGGGGAGTAGCAATTTTAATACATAAAAATATTAATTTCACAGTACTCGATACAGTCATAGATCCAGAGGGCAGATTCTTAATCATTAAACTATCTATACTTGATAAAAAGCTATGTATTGCAAGTGTATATGGTCCAAATGTTGATGATCCCTCATTCTTTCACGGTTTTTTCAGTGCACTCTCTGAACACTTAGATGGCACGCTTGTTCTTGGAGGCGACCTCAACCTTGGACTAAATGAAGACATGGATAGGCTCAATACAGCGGGAACTCAGCGTAATTGGCAGTCCACAAATATAATCAAACAGTATATGAGTGACTTTGGTCTTTGCGATGCATGGCGCTCCCTTCACCCCATCAGTAAGGAATATACTTTTTTCTCACATGTCCATCACTCTTACTCTCGTCTGGATTATTTTTTGGTCAGCAGCTCACTGCTGAACGACATTTCAGACACTGAGATTCACCCTATAGCTGTCAGCGATCATGGTCCTGTATCTTTAACACTAATGCACAAGAATAATACTACGCCAAGAAAAAACTGGAGATTTAATATATCACTACTTAAAGATGAAGACTTTATTAAATATTTTAAAAAAGAGTGGACTTCATATTTGGACTATAATGACACTCCCGAAACATCAGCTTCTGTTCTATGGGAAGCAGGGAAAGCTGTGATGAGAGGTAAAATAATTTCTTTCTCGTCACATAAAAAGAAAAGAAAAATATTCAGGAATTAGGAAAAAAACATCAAATCACTAGAAGAAGCCTACACGTCCCACCAAGATCAGGAAACATTGAACAAAATACGCAAAACAAAACTAGAATTAAATGAGATAATTAATAAAAAAACAAAATTCTTAGTACAAAGACTACGCTTACAAAATTGTGAACATGGTAATAAATCCGGTCAATTTCTAGCAAACCAGCTAAAAATAAATAAAGAAAAAACAACTATATGTGCTGTTCAAGATTTATCTGGGAACACAATATATGAACCGATACAAATAAACAACATTTTCAGGGATTTCTATAAAACGTTGTATTCACCACAAATAAACCCATCTAAAAAAGAAATTGATCAGTTTTTGGACAACATAACTCTTCCAAAATTATTGGACACTCAAGCAACGGCACTGGATTCACCACTGACACCAGGTGAACTCCAGGAAGCCCTGATAAGTATGCCCAATAATAAGGCTCCAGGTCCAGATGGCTTTCCTGCAGAATTCTACAAAGAATTCTGGTCGATTCTAGCACCAGTTTTCTACAGAACGTTGTTGGAAATTAAAGAAAAGGGCAGACTTCCATCAAATATGAATTCTGCAAACTTTAATCTCCTGCTAAAACCAGGCAAAGACCCTGTATATCCCTCAAGCTATCGTCCAATATCCCTTATAAATGTAGACCTTAAAATAATCTGCAAAGCTCTCTCAAAGAGACTGGAGAAAATAACCCCCCTCTTAATTCATCCTGACCAAACTGGTTTCATAAAAGGTAGGCACTCATCAACAAATACACGTAGATTACTTAATTTGATAGACTACTCATACAGTAAAAACCTAGAAACTACAATATTCTCTTTAGACGCAGAAAAAGCATTTGACAGAGTTAACTGGAAATTTCTATTTGCAACTTTACACAAATTTGGTTTTGGATCCTCTTTCATAAACTGGTTAAAAATATTATATAATTCCCCAACAGCTTGTGTTAGAACAAATGACCAGACATCCTCCAGCTTCTGTCTCTTGAGGGGCACCAGGCAGGGATGCCCACTCTCCCCTTCACTATTTGCAATTTTTATTGAACCACTAGCAGCAGCAATTAGACAGAATTCAGTAATTAAGGGCATAAAATGCAAGAACGTGGAACATAAAATCAGCCTTTATGCGGATGATGTGTTACTCTTTCTCCAAAATTCACAAACCAATATCTCTGGGGTGATTGAATTGATAAACTCTTTTGCAAGAATATCAGATTACTCAATTAACTGGTCAAAATCTACAGTCCTACCGATTAATTGCTCCTTCCATAATTCCTCTTCTACACCACTGCAATCGGGAAATATAAAATATTTAGGTATTAATGTTTCTCCCAAGCTTGCAGATCTAACTAAATTAAACCATATCCCACTTTTAAAGAAGGTAGAAGATGATCTGGCTAGATGGAAATGTCTACCCATATCACTCATGGGAAGGGTTGCCGCTATAAAAATGATGGTCTTACCAAAAATAAATTATTTATTCTCAATGATCCCAACTAAACCGCCACAAGATTGGTTCAGATCTCTAGATTCATGTATGTCCAAATTCCTTTGGAAAAATAAACCCCCACGTATAAGCTTAAAAACACTACAAAAGACCAAGGATAAAGGAGGACTAGAACTGCCTAACTTTCAGCACTACTTCTTAGCCAACAGGCTTCAGTTTATCTCAGGATGGCTAAAACACACCCTCTTAGATGAACCTTGGCTAGATGTAGAACAAGCACTCTGCAATAATCTAGAGATCTCAGACCTACCATTTATCAGCTCAAACATCCAACGACATGAATGCTTTAAAAGCATCAACATCAGCTCTTCTCTGACAGCATGGTGGGAGTTTCTAAAATTGACGGCGTCTTCATTAATCCCATGCAAACGTACACCTATCTGGAACAACCCTGACATATTACAAAACAATAATATGATAAACTTTTCAGATTGGAGTGATAAAGGAATCAAATATTTAGAACATATACTAGAAGGAACAGAATTTATTTCATTTGACGGACTAGTTACACAATATGGGATCAACAAGAAAAGATTTTTAGAATATCAACAAATGAAATCCATAGTAAAAAAGAAATTTAAACCGGGTCAAGTTGAACTACAAACACCACCAAGTGTGGTTCAATTTCTTACTCTTAAACCCCCCAAATTACTATCCAAAATATACAGAATGCTTTCTAAAACAGATGAATCAATATCACTTCCTATTGCAAAATGGGAAGCGGATTTATCAGTTAACTTAGACCTAAACTTCTGGTCTCAGATTTGCTTAAAAACCTTTCATCTAATTAGAAATCCCAGTCTTCAATTAATTCAATACAAAATATTACATAGAGTGCACTATACAGGTCATCGGATGTTCAAGATGGGCTTTTCGTCTACCAACAACTGCTCACACTGCCAAACCAATTCACCGGACAATTATATCCACGCTCTTTGGTTCTGTCCACCAGTTCAGAAGTTTTGGCGCGAGATATGTGAAGACTTATCGAAGTGTCTGAAATGTAACATTCCAACTTCCCCCTTAGTGTGTTTGTTGGGCAGCTTAGATAATGTCACTTCAGAAAAGAATATCGCCCATATGGTTTTCACTGCCCTATGCATAGCCAAGAAAACAGTCCTCATGAACTGGAAAAATAAAAATAATCTTAATTCTAACCAATATAGAAATTATCTATTAGATTACATTAGTCTTGATACAGCCTCTGCCACCACATCAGATCAATTGCTCTGGGCTCCTTTGATCAGCTCCATCACCTAGTGGGGGTGGGGGGTCATAGTTTGGTCCCGCCTTCACTGTTGTGATTGGTGTGGGGGTAGGGACAGGCTTAGGGCGTCGGGGGGTTCCCCGGAGGCATCTTCCTTGGGGGGCTCAACCCGGGGTAGCGGTCATGTCCGGTTAGGGGCTCTGTTGGCTCTCAGGTGACTGTTTCCTCGCGGCTGCGTGCAGCAGGGCTAGGGGAGGGTCTGTGCTGACGGACGTGGGTTACTGACCTGGTAGCCTGGCTGCCCCTGGGTGGGTCCGGGATGGGCGTGAGGTTCTGGGGGCGCTCCGTCTCTGGGCTGGGACCCGGACCGGGCCTCGGGGGCTTGGGTCCTGGTTGGTGTGTTGCCGGGGTTGTGGGCGGGTGGGTGCATGGGGGCCCAGCCCTGGAGCAGGGTGCCGCCGGTGCGTCGAGCCACCTGGGGGGCTCTTCAACTGGTGGGGGAGATTGTCACATCTTGCAGGAGCTTTCCTCTCCTCAGGAGCTCCCTCTGCAGGAGGGGGAGATACAGGAGAGGTGGAGGAAGATCTCAGCCTGGGTGTTTATTGTCTTATGTAGTCTGGAAGATGAGTGGATGGTGGGGTGGGTGCAGTTTTCTCTGTGGTGGGGTTGGGTGGACTGTCCCGGGCTCTGTGGGGCCGGGCGGCGCTGCTGCACTGGGCCCGGTCTGGATGGGCCTGGGCCCCCTTTCCCTGGCGGGTCGCGGAGTATGGGGGTGCCTACTGGGGTCAGCGGGGGAGCTGGCCCCAGGGAGGGGTCACTTTCCCCTCCCTTCCTTCCCTCCCCATCTCCAGCTGCCTCCCTCTTCCCGCTCCACCACAACCACCCACACATGCAGGGCCTTGGAGTAGGGGTATGTCACCAGGGTGCAGAGGAGGCTACCCCCCCCCCCCCCCCCCCCCCCTCTGTCCCCTTCTGGCTGCCTCTGCCTCAATTTTATCCCACAACTTAGACATTCACATTACTCACACTCTCATTACACATACATATAGGATCTTGGGGGTGGGCACGATACACGGAGTCCAAAGTACCATCAGGGTGTACACCCCACCCCTGGCATCGTTGCCCACCTCTCAATTTTAAATACACGTAGACATTGAGGGCTAGCAGGAGGGACCATGCGCTTACCTGCTGCTCTCTGGCAGGTAGCTCCAAGCCCTCCTGGGTTTTAAATGCACCTTAGAACACACATGCATCAACATTACAATGAGCGGGTGGAGGGAGGTTTGGAGTCTTCTCTCACCCCCATTCTCTGCGACCTGCTGGAGCAGGGGGGCTAGGACTAGGAGGAGGAGTTGGCCGTCCGACTGCGGTCTGGAGTGTGGAGCCTTCCTGCTGCTGCGGAGTCGGGGCGGTCTGCCTCCCCCCACCGCAAGGAAAAGGGAAACACCACCTGGGTCTGGGTGCAGTTCCCCCCTCCAGGGGCGGGGGCACCTAGACCCGGTTTGTAGAGTACGCTTGGGGAGTGTGATCGTGTGTACAACGTCTCTTTATGTCTGTCTCCACGTTGGTTGAGTGTGGAGTAAGTGCATATGAGAGCATGAGGGTGGGAATGGATGTTTGTATCTGTGTGTGCCTGTATGTCTGTGTCTATATGTCAGGTTGGGTGTCAGGCGCCACCTCTCTGGGGACATCTCAGGCCCTCCAAGGTTTGGAGGCCTATCTCCCCCTACCACCACTTCCCCTGCCAGTGGCGGACCCCCTCAGACATCGGTGTGTTGGTGGTTCTTTGTGTCCGGGGATGGGCGTCCAGGTACACACCGGCTCACTCCTTGGCGGCCGCTTATCGGGGCCTGGAGCCTGGGGCTCGCTCGGGCCACTTCGGAGGTGGGGTGCCCCCGGCCTCTCGGCCTGGGGCTCGGTCACTCAGGCGCAGCTGGCTGCCGGCGGAGCTCACGGGCGCGTCACTGCAACTCCCCCTGGCTTCTGCTCCGCGGCTGCTGAGTGAGCCCTCATCTGGGACTCTCCTCAGCTCTTTCCGGGACAGTGGCGCAGCTGCCCCTCTGTTGGTCTTCCTTGGTCTCTTGTGTTCTGGGGGCCTCTGGATGTCTGGAGTTTTGATCTCCTCCACACCTGCTTCACGCCCTGGAGGACGGGGCTGTGGCCCCCCCACACCCTCTAGCAGATTATTACATGAAGGAACCTTTTAAAAAAACAAAAAACAAGCGCGTCCATGCTCACAGGTGTACACACGGGTGATCACACCCACAAACTACACCCTTTTTGGCTCCTACCTCAAAGCACACTGTGTTCTGTTGATCTTATGTGCTGCACAATAATGTTTAACATTTAGTATTTACTGTCATATTCCCATATATCATTGTGATGTTGTTTATTCTATTACTCTTGTTCTCTTCTGCTTGCTTTCTTTTTTCTTTCTCAGCAGGTGATCCAGGTGATTGATATATGCATTTTTTTTCTCTGCCCATTCTGTTGGTTTTTGTCTTTTGCCCTTCTCCCCCGTCCCTCTTCTCAGCTGTTTCTCTTTCCCTCTTTCTTTCTCCCCTTCTTTCCCCCAGTCAAGTCTGTCCCGTATTCAGTAAGTGAAAATAAAATAAACAATAAAAGGTGAATCAAATGGACCATTACGGCAAGGCTGGGATGGTCAGTTTGGTAAAGTAAATCCGTTGGGCATCTTTCTTTGCCTTTAGACAACAATTCTGATGGCAAAAGAGCCAAACGGGACAGGCCAAAAGAAAAAAAAAAAAAAAAAAAAACTAATATGAGTAGGCTTGGCTTAAGTGTGTGTGTATCTTATATGACTGTGTGCGCTGTCTGACTGATGTAAATGTGCTGCCGTTGAGCGCATGGTGCGTATGTGTCGAAATAAAGGATGTTTGTGGATGAGTGTCGAAGCAGGTGATCGAGGCAGTGAAAGGAATAAAGAAAGAAACCAAGGACAGGGGTGAGCAGCATAAAACCAAGAGGGGGAAAAGAGAGGAGGGAAAAAAAAAAAAAAAAAAAAAAAACGAGAAGAAAAAAAAAACAGAAACAAAACGTAAACATTCCAATTAAATCACTGACGGAGAGTGACGGTGTTAATTCTGCTATGAAATCACACTTTAAGATGCGATTTGATACTGGTAAGTTAAACAGATGTTAATGCAAGTTAGTGTGAGTGGATAGGGAAATGGTGTAGCTGATTCTTATCTGGTGTGAGGTTAATACAGCCACGGAGTGATGTTGGGGTCGCGGTGGAGCTGTCCGTCCACGTACAGCCGGTCCACAGCGATGACAGCGCGGGAGCCCTTCTGGATGAAGCCGCGTCGGATTGGGAAGAGGACCCTGCGTCGTTCCAAGATCTCTTTGGGGAACTGGTCGTTCACGCTGAAGTCCGTTCCTTTTAATTCCCTGCCGCGGCTTTTCACATGTTGCTTTTGTTTGAAGTGGCCGAATTTGGCCACGATAGGACGTGGTCTCCCGGCCGTAGCCCGAATGGGGCCGAGGCGATGTACCCGATCGAAGACGATGTTCTTCACAGTGTCCTCCGGCAGCTTCAGGTGGGTTTTGATGAAGCTTTTTACCGTGGTCTCCGCGTCCTCTCCAGCGGCTTCTGGAATACCAGAAAATACCAGATTATCACGCATGCTACGAGCTTGTAGATCGATAACTGTTTCTTTTATTTTTTTATTTTCTTTATTGAGCTGGGTAACATTATCTGTGAGACATTTCACCGACTCCCTTAGCGTGGCATTTTCAGCAGCAAGCGTTTCCACCTGCTGCTGGCTGTACTCCAGGGATTCTCGCAAGCATTTAAATTCTCGGTGAAGAATCTCCACCAAGGACAGCCTTGCGTCGAAACTGGACAATCGCTTGTCGATTGACTCCAATATGTCGGCAATATCTTTGCCGGCTGGCGATGTTGAGCCGGGGGAATCTGCCGGGCGTTGTCTTTTCGACGACGGCGTCTCAGCTTTGGCCGGGGAAGCTGCACACGGGGTCTTCTTCATCACGAGATCCTGAAAGCACTGATCGATGTAATCTTGGAGAGTCTCTAAACTCTCCTCGTTGTTCTCCAGGGTGTTGGAGATTATTTAGACAAATAGTGTTAGTTATAAGACAATTGATAAGTGTATTTGGTAATGCTGAAGCTTAAATGAATTTGTTCAAATCTAAACTACCATTTGCTTTAATTTTCCGCCAAAATCTCCGGCGTCTGACGTCAGTTACAACATGAGTCGCTTACCTTGTCCGTCACTTCCGTCACTTACTCACCTGCTGCCCGTCCTCCTGTCTCTGCCCGTCCTCCTGTCTGTGGTGGGTTGTTTTCTGTTTGTCTTGGTTCTCGGGTTTTGGCTGTCGGGAGCCAGCCCTTGTGGGGGGGGGGGGGGGGGGGTACTGTCATGGTCCTGGGCCATGTTGGCCCAGTGTTCTTAGTTTTCTTGTATGTTTGTATTTTGTTCCCTATTTAGGCCATGTTTCCTGAGTTGCCCTGTTGTGTTGTTCCCTAAGTGTTTTCCCTTCGTGGCTTTTACCCCCTGTGTGCCCCTCTGTGTATCTGTGAGCCCTCGTCTCTCCTTATGTTTTATTCCATGTTTCCCCAGCCCGTTATGTCTTTTTTCCCCGTGCTCTCTCTCCTCCTGTCTGAACCTCTGTACTTCCTGTTTGACTCTGCCTGTCTCCCGTCAGTGTTATGTTCACCCCGCCCTGTCTCGTTATGGTTATCTGTGTCAGCTGTGTTCCCCGTGTGTTCCCACTTTCCTCGTTAACCCTCTGTGTATTTCTGTCTGCGTCTCCCCCTGTTCGGTGTCGCGTTCTCCCTCATGCTGCGTGGATTTCCCTGTGTCTCTCTCAGAGTATTAGTTTATTGTTCCCAGTTTAAGTTTTGTATTTTCCTGTCATCTTGTCAGCAATAAAGCTGCCTTTTGAGATCATCCCTTGAGTCCGTGAGTTTTGCGATTGGGTCCTCATCCTGCCTGCCACGCAGCCGTATCATGACAGTTGGCGTGGTTTATGGCAACAGTAACCTAATGGATCATAATCTTTCTATCTTGTAAGTGATAGAAGATTGATTCATTTATGTTTCTTGGCTCACCAACTCATTGTGAAATTTGACACACCCTGCTCTTGTAGATGTGAATATAACTGTGATATAAAAATTAGAGTATAAAAGTTAATCTCACTTTCAGTTCATGTGTGTACAGCATACTTCTGCAGGATTGAGTTACCAACTGATTTTATGCAACAGCAGTGGGAGTCATATTTTTTTAATATGTTCAGCTCAGTTCAGTTTAATTTAATTAAAAAAGCAAAGAGATTAAAAGATTTACATCGAAACTTGGGGGGTTCAACTAACAGTTTGTTGGCTTTGCTTAGGATAATGACACAAACTTTCCTATATAGCCCATGTCTATTTTTTTATATGTTAATTAGTTTGTTTTTGTGTTTTACATACAAGAGTATGAACGATTATCTGTCCTCCTGCAACCCAGATGAGGATAAGTGTAAGAGGATGGGTGGAGAAGTATATTTTGGCATCAGTTTTTTCTGGTTTCCAAAAGATCCTGTCAGACCACTTCCAGGTGTCTTGAACAGCTTGATCGATACATTGTGGCTGTTGCATTCTTTATAACCTCTTTATTCTCCTCGATAGTTTTAACACTGACAAAGTCTGTGTGATATTGCCTGCAGTGGCTCTAAGAATTTTCACCATGATGTAGCGTAGGGCTAGCATACAGGGTTTAGTGTTTTCTCCCATAGTTGTTAATTGGAAGAACATTTTTTTTTAGATTTTGCGAGTCACATTTTAAGCATGTAAAAGCCTCAAGCTGCTACAAATGTCAGAGTACCAATTCTCAAACCCTTCTTATTCCATCCACACAGTCGCTGACCCCTTGGTTGTTACTGCAGCTGTAAATGGCAATTCCTCCAATGTCCTCATACCACATCCAGAAGTCAGTCGTTAATTTCTCTCAGCTATTACCCACATAGCAAAATTCATATCGTCCAGATTTGGCCCACACGATGTGCTTACACATGGCCCACATACCGCAAAGAATGACCTCTTGTTTGCCAGAGGTGCACAAGCACAAGACCAGTTACAAACACACTGGTGGTCCTGTGCTGGCCCATGTGTGGATTACCTCTGAAAACCAATCATCATGTGTTCTAAAATGCACTTATAAGACTTGTCAAAATATTGAAAGATTTTAAAAGTGGTTGAAAATAAAGCAAAAGGTTTACAGTTTTATAATCCATGAATGCAACCGCCAAAGAAAGAGTGGGTAAATAGCATCAACTTCTCTATATAAACACTGAGCAATGTGTTGCACCATAATTATAAAATTAAGTATGTCTTATTGAATTAAAAACAAAAAAAGACGATAACATTTCAATTATGTGTAAAGATTTTTTAATATTAAGCAAGTTATTTCAAGTGCCTTATGTTTGGCATGTGGAAGTATCACCATCATCAGGGAATTCTAAGAAACACTTCTGAGATTAAAAAAAAAAAAAAAAAAAAAAATTTAAATAGTGCTATTTCTTTTTAGAAGACAATAGCGAGTGTAGGGGATCGGATGGGGGATCAGAATCAAAAATCAATACCAAATCAAAACAAATGTGAATCACAAGTTGAAAATTCTGAAAAAATACTTTATTGTGGACATACAAGTGGCTGCCTGTAGCATTATAGAGGCCACATGTTTTTGTTTCTCTCCAGTGATAGGAATGGAGAGAGAAAGCTCATTTTCCTGCATTTTTAAAGCTCATCCTTATTCAATATTATGTTGTATAAGTACTATTCCCACCTATAGTTCCCACCTAGATTCAATGAGGTGAGACATGATCTTTAACCTACTAAGACCTGAACTCTTCCACGGTATGCATTTTTAATTTCTCTTTGATATTTGGGCTGATTGGGACCCGATGAATGTAAAAACAAATAATCACCAGATTTTCTTTGTTTCTTTTACCCAATTTTTGTTTCTAAGAAAAATGAGAGCCACATATGAGGATATTCGTTTAAAATTTTGATAGAACAGTAGCGGTATAATGTCCTCGTAAGTGGATATCAGGCCCTTGTAGAGCAAAATTGAGTATTTTGGTTTAAAGAACCCAAAATGTGACGTCCACATAGAAGGTTAAACAATCCATCCATCAGCACTACAGTAAAACAACATGGGTACTTCTGCAGTCAGCATCCTGGAAAGAGAAAAACATATTTAACTTGTTTTTGCTTTTAAACTATATTTCTTTCCACAAAATGACTTGTATGTTTCAAATGAAAACTAGTTGAATTGATGCATGATATATACAGTCTGCAGTGAGCATCTCATCCCCGTCTTCTCCGTGGTTTGTAGCTAACGCTGAAAGACACTGCCATTTTTATCACTTTGCCAGCTGAGTTTGAAATCAGCCACCCCTTGATCTCTCAGGATGGTCTCCAACTTAAAAATAAAAGACATTATAGAAGAAAATAGCTGTTTGTGTAACAAACAGGTAATAATCACGACTAAATGTTTTTAAATCATGTTAAATGTGAAATTTCTTTTTGTTTTAGAACAAAATAAAGAACTTTTGCTTACTTTTATAATTTTTTTTGTACCTAATTCTTAGTAAAGAGACCAGGAACCTTGAATCTACACTTGTACCTTCATTAGGAGTTGACTGGAGGCAGTGGAGTCCATGAGATCCACATCAGACTTCACCTTCATCCTTATGACCATCTTTTTTACTTTGGCATCTGTAGAAGACAAATACAGAACTACATCAGTTATTATTGTGATTTTTATTATTTTTTTAACCCATGTTCTGAAGCTTGAATGAACACAACAGTTGTATCACATTTTTCTAGGAACTGATTTATTACTTGTGTATTTCAGGAACTTACCTCCTTGACAGATAAATGTTGCTTTCTGGTTACAGTCAGCTGGTATCCAGCGTCCCGTCTGTGATCCTTCCACAGAAGCACAGTTTCCACTATAACTTCCGCCTCTTTTCCAGTACCTGAAGGAGGTCTTTGTTCCATCTGACCAAGCCCAGGAGTCTTTAAACAGACCGAACCACACTCTGTTGGTAACTGCAGCAATCGCTGCATTTTCCTGTGCTGTAAGCACACATGCCAGATCAGTGTGCTTCTGCCTGCACAGATCTTGACTGTTTGGCCAGGTTTGTCCCTGTGTGTAAACCACATACTTCTTGCTGCCATCCTGCTGAACTAGAGGCACACATAGAGAAATGAATAAAAGAGAGTTAGTCTTGTATCTTCAGCCAAGAAAAATAGTCAGGTAGGAGATTTAGAGCCAAATTACTAACAGCAGAGCCATGATGTTTCTGGTCATAAACACTTACACAATTTTAAGGTAAACATTTTACCTTAAAATTTAAAGCGGCTTTAAACAGCCAACTGTTTTATGATATGTCACTATATAAACAAAACTGAATGTAACTGCAGTACGACGTCAGCTTGAACTGTGTTATCTTGGTCACTAAATCACTTGCTCCTTCATTTAGTCTGTTTATGATCCATTATTTGCTCAGCCATCGTTGGATCATGTTGGTCATTACTGTAATGACCAACATCATGCAACAATGCTTTATCTTTGGTACTTTAAAAAAAGTTCTCAACCTCATTGTATCATTAAAAATACCAGAAATGTGGTCAGGGAGCTAATAACTGGATCTTTAGAAATATCAACATTTTTAAATAACCAACATTTTATTTATTTTTATTTTTTCTACTGGAATTCATCCTAAAGTTCAGTCAAAGGAGCTGTGATGAGCCTGAGGAGAAAATACAAACCTACCCAGAGAATAACCAAAGTTGGTGGCATATATTACATCCTTTTGGTAACATAGTTGTTGTACAAATGTTTATTCAAGCCAAAATATTGAGTTCTCATAATCTCATCACTAAAATGACTATAAATGATCATTGTGTGTGCTACTCACCTGATTACTGTTTGTTTTTGTTTTTAGATAGAACTAATAATAATAATTACTAATAAAACTAATATAGATTAAATTTATCATCATCAATAAATATTTCATATTAAAATTATTAGACAGATCAAAAGTAGCAAAAGTAGCATGCACTCTTAAGTCCAGAAAGTTAATTTTAATCACTCTCAAAAGTGTGATTGCAATTTACTCACTTTCATAACACACATAAGCTTTGGTTACGTCACATGACTCATCATTCCAGAAGCTGTTATCATACATCTCTCCACACGACTCTATGCCGCCATAGTTGTCTGGCTGACCAGAGCTCCATTTGGTGAAGCTCGCCATGCCGCTCCCATCAGACCACAGCCACCTGTTGTTCTTTCCGTTGTAAAGTCCGATCCATGTGGCGGTCGCTTGACTGTCCAGTGTACTGACCAGCTGATTTTCTTCATCCATGTTGTTTATGGTTGCCAGGTCAGTGTATTTTATTTTGCAGAACCTCTGAGCCTCATACCAAGTCAGGGTTTCATTGATGAAGTGGTACTGCACTAAAACACAAGATTATCCAGTCTTACACACAGACGCCAAGAAATAATTCTCAGTTTGTTCCAATGTTGTTTAAAAATTTTAGAGAGACAATGGTGTGCCAATGCAGCTTTAAGAGATGACGATAATTATTGAGTAAATGTTTGCCACGATCATAACTAAAGTCTGTGTGTGTGTGTGTATGCATACTGACCAGTGTGCTTATTTACCTGTTTTACTGGACCCTGTCGAAACCAGTGCCATCCTGGTGGTAGTCATGAAAAGCATTACAAAAATTCCTGCAGCCAAAACATGCAGAATAATAACAAGCAGTCATCCATTGAATGTTGTGATCATAGTATGTTGTACTATAACGTTACAGAAGCAGTAGAAGCTGGCTAAATAATTTTAAAAGCAAAATCTGTAAACTTTCATCCCAATATTAATGACACCAATTAAATGGAAAACTTTAACGTTTCCATAGAAATGATAGAAGCAGAGATTATATTTATCTATAACTATAGTTATGGTGTTAAGGCTTTAAAAACCTTGGTATTATCCTTATTGTCCTATTATTCTTTTGTCTACTCATGTCTGTTTGTTTGTTTCCCAGGTTGTTTCTCAAGATCATATTTTGACAGGATACTTTTATCAGTCAAAAAATATATACAAATGGAAATTGATTCATTTATTGATTCTTGAATATTGCAGTGTACTTTTTGCTTGCATCAGAAAACAAAGCTTAATTATTCTTATTCAGTTTCTTTGACACGTTGGGCCCACTTTGCAAATTAGCCAGTGCTGGGTGTTAAATCTCTCTGTTGTCACTTGGCTCTTCCTGTTCTCACAAGATGCTTCCCAGTTTACAACATTATAATAGGTAGCAGTAATGGGCTTTTAAAACTAGATGCACAGAGAGGATTCAAAATAGTTTACATTGATTTATTTCATAGTTAATCTTATGATCTTTGATATTATTTATTTATTGAATTCATAAAAAAGATTTTGTTTTCACAAAATGTCTTCTTCATATTCATGATTTTGTGTATTAAGATGAATTAGTCTGGAAACAAGAAACACAAAAGAACACCTTTTTTAAATACACCTATTGACAATTTGAAATAAAGATATAGATTTTGCCTTTACTAATTTATATTTAAAAGAATTATACACAGAGTTAAACAAGTGTCTGATATTGTCCACTACATCTGATATATTTTATCTATGCACCTTCTGTAGATCTGAAGGTGCATTTACTTGTACAGTGTGCAAAGCAGTTTTGGAGAAATTGAAATGTATTTGGTTAAAGATGCATCACAAAAGATTTAAAGAACCACTGACAGTCATCAGGTAAGTGGAATATAAGAAATTAAGAAAATTATTAAGATAAAATGTTACTATTTGGTTGAGGGTAATTATACACTAAAATCACACTAACACAAATTTGTTAAGTCATTCAGAAAGAAAAGCAAATCAGTGTCATATAATCACAGGATTCCTAAAACTGCTATAAAAGTTGACAGAAACGATGCTTAGACTACCTATAATGCAACAAAAGTCAGCTCATGTAAAATGCTTTTAAAATGTATATATGTGTATATATACACATTCATAACTTGTATGTAAGTCCTTTGACAAACTAAGTACACCCCATGATTTAATAACGTTGTCTGGAACTAATACAGCATCGTTCTAATTGATTTACATCTTTTCTACAAAACAACAAAAGAAACCCCAAGACGTCATGTGCAAAAGAAGACGTCACACACAACGTGCTCTGTTTATCGAAGTAAAAATGGCGGCTAAGATGGTACATTGCTCCCATCCTGGGTTTGTTTTTGCGCTGGTTGACCGTTATAGCGCTGGTGGAGCTGGTTAGTTGTACTGAACATGTGTCATGCGTGTGCGTGAATGATAAGTGCCTTGTATTTGTTCTATGGCTGTAACTCATCCTATACTCGCCCATGTATGCCGTGTGATACTTATATAGAGTTTGCCAGTGGTTTGTGTCGCCACGAGACACTGTGGTTACTCATGTTGATTTGACCAAAATGGCGCCACCCTTGTGGTTGAGCTGCTCAAAGTAAAGATGGAGTCCATCCCTGTGCAGCAGCCCATTTGTGTCCACCAGGGGGTGGTGTTTAGTCATTTCTGAATTAGATTTTTCTGTTCAACCCTTTCTGTATTATTTAGACCAGTTTGGTTGACTTTAATTGTTTTCTAATTGTAATTTCCGTTATTTTACAGAACCACACATACATATACCCACACAAATTCACTTCTGAAGATGTTTTGGATTAAAGGAACCCAAATTATCATTGCTGTGGACCCTCTCTTTCATCATATAAGTCACCTGTGCCTTCTGACCGAGGATAGGAATATCCTGCTGTAATTTGCCAGTTTATTAAGCACACACATGTCCAGTTCACTGCTCTTTAGGAAAACTTTTGCACATATTTGCATAGATACTTTCAATAAAAACTCATATTTTATTGATTATGTATAAAACATTATAATTATTTTTAATTATAAAATATGATATATAAATCTTTATAGGGTGTTTGTTTTGTTAAGTGTGGACACACACTGAAAGGTTATGAGGAGGACGTGGCTTATCAGCAGCTGGGTATGATAAGGGCTGTCAATTGCTAATTAAAAGGGCTTCTTTTTTTGCTGCTGGTAGAAGCTGGTAGAGTGCTCTTGAGCTGGCATTTTATATCAATAAAATAAAATTTTGATCAATAAAAAATAACAAACTTGGGCTGTACAGAATCCAGTCACTAGCTGCAGTTATTGGAGCCTTGGTACTCAAATGGCGATTCGTTCCACTCCCTCAGAAACCTGTCATTCTTAATTTGCCCTGCTTGGTTTCATTAAACTTGAGTGTCTGCTGTCGTGTGATATCCAGTAGAGTCATCAACACATTATACTTTTGAAAGACTCAGTCTTAGAGGCCCATCGGGGTGTCCTCAGTTACCTGTTTGAATGTGACACAGTCATCACCTCTGCAGTCCTGGTCTTGGTCGTCAAAAGCACAAAGAACATTCCTGCAATTCACAGAAAGAATTTGAATATGGCTGACGTCAACTGTGGGAATTTCTTTGAATGGAAAATTATCCTTATTTGTTTAGTCTCAAAGCCTACCAGGCAGAGAAATGTTGTCATATATTGCACCTAATATATTTACAAAAAATATTAACTATGAATGAATTCACAAAATACATGGTAATTTATTATTTGGTAATCAAATGTTTACAAAAGCACCATAAAAATAATGAAGCCATTGAGCTTCAGTAAATTTCATTTTACGCTAACAGTTTACTGTATACAAAGACAGAATACAGTGGGGCAAAAAAGTATTTAGTCAGCCACCGATTGTGCAAGTTCCCCCACTTAAAATGATGACAGAGGTCAGTAATTTGCACCAGAGGTACACTTCAACTGTGAGAGACAGAATGTGAAAAAAAAATCCATGAATTCACATGGTAGGATTTGTAAAGAATTTATTCGTAAATCAGGGTGGAAAATAAGTATTTGGTCACCTCAAACAAGGAAAATTTCTGGCTCTCACAGACCTGTAACGTCTTCTGTAAGAAGCTTTTCTGTCCCCCACTCGTTACCTGTATGAATGGCACCTGTTTGAACTCATCATCTGTATAAAAGACACCTGTCCACAGCCTCAAACAGTCAGACTCCAAACTCCGCCATGGCCAAGACCAAAGAGCTTTCGAAGGACACCAGGAAAAGTATTGTAGACCTGCACCAGACTGGGAAGAGTGAATCTACAATAGGCAAGCAGCTTGGTGTGAAAAAATCAACTGTGGGAGCAATCATCAGAAAATGGAAGACATACAAGACCACTGATAATCTCCCTCGATCTGGGGCTCCACGCAAGATCTCATCCCGTGGGGTCAAAATGATCATGAGAACGGTGAGCAAAGATCCCAGAACCACACGGGGGGACCTGGTGAATGACCTGCAGAGAGCTGGGACCAAAGTAACAAAGGTCACCATCAGTAACACACTACAACGGCAGGGAATCAAATCCCGCAGTGCCAGACGTGTTCCGCTGCTGAAGCCAGTGCATGTCCAGGCCCGTCTGAAGTTTGCCAGAGAGCACATGGATGATACAGCAGAGGATTGGGAGAATGTCATGTGGTCAGATGAAACCAAAGTAGAACTTTTTGGTATAAACTCAACTCGGCGTGTTTGGAGGAAGAAGAATACTGAGTTGCATCCCAAGAACACCATACCTACTGTGAAGCATGGGGGTGGAAACATCATGCTATGGGGCTGTTTTTCTGCCAAGGGGACAGGACGACTGATCCGAGTTAAGGACAGAATGAATGGGGCCATGTATCGTGAGATTTTGAGCCAAAACCTTTGAAGATGAAACGAGGCTGGGTCTTCCAACATGACAATGATCCAAAACACACCGCCCGGGCAACAAAGGAGTGGCTCCGTAAGAAGCATTTGAAAGTCCTGGAGTGGCCTAGCCAGTCTCCAGACCTCAACCCCATAGAAAATCTGTGGCGGGAGTTGAAAGTCCGTGTTGCTCGGCGACAGCCCCAAAACATCACTGCTCTCGAGAAGATCTGCATGGAGGAATGGGCCAAAATACCAGCTACTGTGTGTGCAAACCTGGTAAAGACCTATAGTAAACGTTTGACCTCTGTTATTGCCAACAAAGGTTATGTTACAAAGTATTGAGTTGTATTTTTGTTATTGACCAAATACTTATTTTCCACCCTGATTTACGAATAAATTCTTTACAAATCCTACCATGTGGATTCATGGATTTTTTTTTTCACATTCTGTCTCTCACAGTTGAAGTGTACCTCTGGTGCAAATTACTGACCTCTGTCATCATTTTAGGTGGGGGAACTTGCACAATCGGTGGCTGACTAAATACTTTTTTGCCCCACTGTACATCTCGGAAGGGCTAGCCTGGAATAACATCTCTGGGCGCAAATTGGATGACATCTCGGGGAGGCACACTGCCGTGAGTTCTCAGAATCGGCTCCTTGAGCACAAAAAATGACAACATCACAGAACGCAAGTATGGCGAAGCTCGCGGCTCTCCAACAGGAGATTGAGAGACCAGTGTTGGACTGTAGAACTGCTTTGAAATTCATATGAGCTTTTCGCTCTAAAGTAAAAACCACCATCACTTCATGTGGATACGCTTTCAGCGCCAGCTGCGGTCTCAAGGCTGGAGCCGAACAAAAACACCCTGATAACGACTGTGTTTAGTCTGTTCCTTCTCATTCCATGCAAGGCCACCTGGGGTTGGCTGGAAGACTGTTTACTTAGCCTAGCAGGGCGAAGGACACGGTCTCAGCTGAACTCTGGACACGCACACACATACATATACACTGATATGCACACACTCATCCTCCCTCCCTTTCCAAACACTTTCGACGCTTATTCCCTTCCGATGCTGATGGTGGATCAAGGAGACCAGCGCACAGGCTGCAGGCCCGGATGTACTGTCTAAATCGGTTTTCTCTCACCCTTTACCCACCCCTGTTGCTTGTCGTGTGTTTCTTTGGTGTATTAAGAGTTTTTTCATGTGCTTTGTGCAGAGGTGTTTTTTTCTGTTCTCAAACTGATCTCCCTGTTGGAGCTCAGTCTGGGGGGAGTTATTTTTTTCTCCTTATCTTTCCTCATGTGGTGCATTTTCCATTGTTATACCTCTCTGACCTGTCTTCCCCATAAGATAAGATAAGATAGAACTTTATTAATCCCTCGGGTGGGTTCCTCTGGGAAATTCGATTTCCAAAAAAGCACAGCACCGTTACAGAGTTACAGAATATTACATATATATATATACACACACACACACACACACACACACACACACACACACACACACACACACACACACACACACACACACACACACACACACACACACACACACACACATATATAAATACAGAGACAAATATAAATAAAATATACGAAGGGGATAAATAGAATAAATAGGAATAAAAATAAAAATACAAGTGAATTGCACATTTCAAGTATGGAGTCTATTGCACTGTTGACTGTTTACAAAAGTATTGCACAAAAGGTATTGCACAGTGAGGTGAAGAGGCACTACAGTTTAGTTGTTCCCCCCTCCTTTGTCCTCCTGTCTCCCCTCCCTCTCCCCTCCAGAGAGGAGTTAAACAGAATGATGGCGTGTGGGACAAAGGAGTTTTTAAGTCTGTTAGTTCTTGTCTTGGGGAGAAGCAACCTGTCACTGAACAGACTCTTCTGGTTGTTTATGGCCGTGTGCAGAGGATGCCCAGCATTGTTCATAATGTCCAGCAGTTTTTTTAGGGTCCTTTTCTCTGCCACTGTCACCAGAGTGTCCAGCTTCATGCCGACCACAGAGCTAGCCTTCCTGATCAGTTTCTCCAGCCTGGATGAGTCCTTCTTTGCTGTGCTGCTCCCCCAGCACACCACAGCATAGAAAAGTACTCCAGCAACCACCGACTGGTAAAACATCCTCAGGAGCTTCCTGCAGATGTTAAAAGACCTCAGCCTCCTGAGGAAGTACAGTCGGCTTTGGGCTTTTTTATACAGGTACTCTGTGTTGCATGACCAGTCCAGTTTATTGTCCACCCACAGCCCGAGGTACTCGTACTTGTTGACCACCTCCACCTCCTCCCCCTCTATCTGAACCGGCAGTGGACCTGCTCTAGACCTCCCGAAGTCCACAACCAGTTCCTTAGTCTTTGAGGTGTTGAGTTGCAGGTGGTTTGTGTGACTCCATGCGACAAAGTTCCTCACCAGACTTCTGTACTCCTCTTCCTGATCATCCCAGATACACCCCATGATGGCTGTGTCATCTGCAAACTTCTGAATGTGGCATAAGTCAGAGTTGTAGCAGAAGTCAGAGGTGTACAGGGTGAAGAGAAGAGGGGACAGCACAGTTCCCTGTGGTGCTCCTGTGCTGCTGACCACAGTGTCAGACGTGATGTCCTTCAGCCTGACATACTGTGGCCTGTCGGTGAGGTAGTCGGAGATCCAAGCCACCAGGCAGGGGTCCACCTCCATCCTGTTCAGTTTTTCTTGAAGCATACAGGGCCGGATGGTATTAAAGGCACTGGAAAAGTCAAGAAACAGGATCCTGACCGTGCCTTTTCCCCCATCCAGGTGTGAGTGGGCTCTGTGTAGGAGGTACAGGATGGCATCCTCCACTCCGACACCCGCCTTGTATGCAAACTGTAGTGGGTCCTGGGCATGTTGTACCTGTGGTCGGAGGAGGTTGAGGAAGAGCCGCTCTAGAGTCTTCATAAGATGTGACGTCAGTGCCACCGGTCGGAAGTCATTCAGCTCATTGGGCCGGTTCCTTTTAGGGACCGGGACGATGCAGGATGTCTTCCATAGGGCGGGCACTCTCCCCAGTCGCAGACTGAGGTTGAAGACTCGTTGTAGCGGCTCCCCAAGTTCAGCAGCACACGCCTTTAGCATCCTAGGACACACCTTGTCTGGGCCTGCTGCCTTTCTGTGGCGAAGCTTCCTCAGTTGTCTCCTGACCTGATCCACTGTGACACTGGGAGATGTTTGGGAGGAGGGGAGGGGGGGAGATGTCTTGCTGCTGAGAGAGGGATTGGAGGAGTGGGGTGTCATGGTGTCAGGAAGGGGGGGAAGCGAGGGAGGTAGGAGAGTGGGGATTGGACTCTGTAGTGAAGGTGAGGGTGGGGGGGTTGTGGGCTGGTCAAACCTGTTGAAGAAGTTGTTGAGTTCGTTTGCCTTCTCCACAGTCCCCCCCACTGTGCTTTTCTTGGTGTTGTGGCCTGTGATGGTTTTCACACCATTCCAGACCTCCCTCATATTGTTCCTCTCCAACTTCTGCTCCACCTTCCTCCTGTAGGTGTCCTTTGCTTCCCTCAGGCAGCGTTTCACCTCCCGCTGTGCTGCTTTCATCTCCTCCTTCACTTTGCTCCTGAAAGCCTTCTTCTTCATGTTGAGGACAGCTTTGACTTCCTGTGTCACCCACGGTTTGTTATTAGGATAACACCGTACCGTCTTAGCAGGGGCGACCGTGTCCACACAAAAGTTGAGGTAGTCTGTAAGACAGTGTGTCGCCCCCTCTATGTCCTCACCATGTGGGCTCAGGAGCACATCCCAGTCTGTGGTGTCATAACAGTCCCTCAGAGCATCCTCCTTTTCTGGGGTCCATCTCCGGATGGAGCGCGTTGTGACAGGCTGCCTTTGGACGAGGGGTGTGTATTGTGGCTGTAGGTAAACCAGGTTGTGGTCTGACTTCTCTAGTGGGGGGAGGGGGGTGGCTCTGTATGCATCTCTCACATTAGCATACAGTAGGTCAATTGTCCTGTTGCTCCTTGTGGGACAATTCACAAACTGGTGAAAAGCAGCCAGAGTAGAATCCAGTGTGGCATGGTTAAAGTCTCCAGATATAATAATGAAAGCCTCGGGGTTTTGTGTCTGAAGTCTTGCTGTGACTGTGTGTATTTTCTCACAGGCAGCTGTTGCGTCGGCCCTCGGAGGGATGTAAACACACACACAGATCACATGACTGAACTCCCGAGGTAGATAATATGGCCGCAAGCTAACAGCTAGCAGCTCCAGGTCCGGACGGCATACCGAAACTTTAACGGAGACGTGTCCAGGGTTACAGTATCTGTTGTTAACGTAGACAATGAGTCCCCCACCTCTGCTTTTTCCGCTGGCCTGCGTGTCCCTATCGGCTCTCACGGATGTGAAACCGCATAGGTCTCTAGTGCCTATGATTTCCACTTTGCATATCTGGAAAGGCAGTGTAGAATAAGGAGGGGATGTTTTTCTCATTATCATTTAATATTTTAATATGGCATTATTAGTTCATCAGAAGTATATAACCAGCTTTGCATTAAACATAAATTGAAGTTTTTGACCTTACATTATCCTTTGCATTACAGTGATTGTTATAACTTTAGTTTGATCTTTCCCTTACAGGTACCAGAATAATAACATGATTTTCCATTGCAGATGTAACCCTGATCATTCCATACACATTGCAGTTCGTTGCTTATTCTAGAGTTGTGCTCAAGTTAATTAAAGGTTAAAAGCTACAGCCAGCGCGAGTCTGGCTGATCTATGGAGGGCAAAGGCTTTGAGCTTGGAAGGCCGCACGCGCTTACACAGCACTTATAAGATGTTATTCTTGGTGATTTTGTGCTTAGTCATGTTTTAATATGTTTTAAGTAGAAATAGCTGATCCAGCAATATTCAGTTAATATTATATACTTGATTTAGAGCAATACACACTGATGGTCTTAACAAATGAAAGAGTCCTTGTAGCTGCCATGTTGTGTCTTAGCAGGGTACAGACGGTTCCAGGAGACGGGGGCAGTCAGCGTCTGCCCTCGGGAAGGAGACAATGTTATTCTTTGTGTTAAATAAAATTGTCAACATTGATTGTATTACACCTGTCACTACGCATGAAGGGGCGTTCTAATACCCTGATTTCATAAAACTATGGTGATGTGTTTTTTGAGACGAGATCTGAGACTGTCTGCATACAGTGTCCATCTCCCACGTGTGTGATCATTAAATCATCGTTTGACTCAACCCGGCCGGACCAGTGTTGACCAGAAAACAACCCACCCAAGGCGGGAGGCGGGGGACCAGGACGGAGGGACCAGAACAGGAAACAAAAACGAACAACAGAAAACACAGGAGCACAAGACCATAGTTCAAATAAAGTTCAGGGGGCCGACCCAGAGCCCACCGGCACAAAAGTTCACGGGTCACACGGTCGGGGGGCCGACCAGGCGGGTGGCACAGGTGACAGAGCTGGTCTGGAGGCCGACCACGCGGAAGGCATAGGCGGCGGCGAAGGAGACGACGGAGCAGTTCAGGGGGCCGACCGCGCGGAAGGCAGCGGCGGCTCTCCAGTGTCAGGGTACTGGCCGAGGCCCGGTGGGCACAGGACCAGACGAGGCAGGACCAGACGAGGCAGGACCAGACGAGGCAAGACCAGACTGTGGCGATGCGGGGGCCGGACCAGGCGTCGCTGCTGAGGCTGGACCAGGCGACGGCGAAGCACAGGCCGAAGCAGGACCAGGCGGAGCAGAAGCAGATGCTGGAGCTGGACCAGGCGGAGCCGGGGCCAGACCAGGCGGAGCAGAAGCAGATGGCGGCTGGACGGGCTCCCCGGAGAGGTTCCCCTGAACCCCCAGCGGAGACGAGGAGCGGCTGGAGAGGTTCCCCTGAACCCCCAGCGGAGACGGATGCAGAGCCAGCGGGTGCGGGGTCCTCTGGCACCGCGGGCGCTGACTGTAGCGGCACAGGGCACGCAGCCGGCTTAGGATGCAACGGCTGGGGCTGTGTAGGGCAAACAGTCAGTTTAAAGTGTGTCAGCGCCGCGTAATCCTCAGCTGGCGAAGAAGGCTCACAAAGGCTTCCAGCTGAGGTGGGCAGTGACTGAACGGGTTGCTGGGCTAAGCACTGAGCTGGTGACAGAGACAATAACTGAGCTGACAAACTAACAGGCAATGAGGCAAAGGACTGAGGCGGTAACGGAGCGGATGACTGAGCAGACTGTGGAGCTGATGGCTGCGCTAAAGACAGGGGTGCATGTCGCAGTGATGGTGAAACAGCAGGTAGAGGAACCGATGACTGGACAGGAGATGGAGCTGCTAACTGTGCTAAAGCTTGGACTGGTGACAAAACAAGAAACTGCGTAAACAACTGAGCTACAGACTGTGTTATGGATAGTAAAGCCAGTTGAAGTGGTAGTTGCGCTTGTGGTTGAGCAGGTGTCTGACTCTGGGTTGCTCTCCTTCTGGGAACAGGAACAGGTGCTAGGCCTGGCCGAACACCAGCCATCCCCACCCGAGGAACAGATACGGGTGTAGGGACGAGCTGGGCTCTGGCTGCCTTTACCCTGGGGGCCGGTGTAGGTGCAGGAGCTAGCTGGACCTCTGTCGCTCCCACCCGAGGAACTGAGACGGGTGCAGGAGTCGGCAGGGTCACGGCTGACCTCACCCGGGGAACCGGAACAGGAGCAGGCAAAGGCAGGTTGTCCATCAACCCCACCCGAGGAACAGGTACGGGTGCCGGGATGAACGGCGCCTCTGCCAGGCTGGGGACAGAAGCAGGGACCAGCTGGACCTCAGCCACCCTCTCCCGAGGAACTGGTACGGGAGCAAGGGAAAGCTGGGCCCGCGCTGCCCTGGTTACAGGAACTGGAGGCGGAGAGCGAAGCACAGGAACAGAAACAGACACAGGGAAAATCGAGTTAGTGGAGCTAGAAGCAGTGTTAGCGAACAGAGATTCATGGCGAGTCACTCCTGGCAACTCTGTAGGCCTTAAGCTGTCCATGTTAGGAGTAGCAGTCTCTAAAACAGTCATAGCACAGGAAGATCCAGGTTTAGCAGAGTCAGAGTCAGTAATACCGAGCACAAAGGGATCCGTTGCGGACACAGGAGAATTCACACAGACCGTTTCTAAATACGCTGGTTGGAGAGCAGCATAGTTCAGGACTGAAGAAACACCATCCACAGTCTTATACATAGGAGGTACAGGAGTTGGGGAGTTAACAAAGGCGGTGTCCGAGGCAACTTGGTGAGAAACTAACTCAGGAATAGTCAACCTGAGCTCCCCTAGCAGTTTACACATGACGGACGGTAACTTGTTGCACTTAACCTTAACAGTTGTGATTGAATGCACAGTCTTTGTGTTATCAACACCTGAGTTAACAGACTTCGCATCAGCTAGTGTTAACACGAGAGGAGCAACATTCTTTATCCCTGGAGAAACAGAGTCAGAGCTAACAGACAAGGCAGGAAAAGCTAAATGTGGCAGAGGGTCACAAGCAACCTGAGAAACAGAAAGTGTAGCCTTTGGAGGTTGGCAGACACACTGTTCATTTTCCAGGGGGTCCCCTCTGGTTTCAGCAGGAAGAGGAACCTCAGGACAGTTTGTTTTAACACTTAGTTCACAAGTATGCAACTCAAAAATAGTCTTTTTCTTTTCTAAAGTGGGATTATCAGTCTGTGTGTTAATTACTGCTGACCTGGGAGGAGCAAAGGAAAAACAGTCATTCTCAAACATGGGTGTGAGGGTAGGTAATGCAGACTCTGGATTAACTGACCCAGAATTACCAGACACAGAGTTAACGGTCTCTGGGATGACGTACACAGAGTTTACAGTGCCAGAATTTTTTAATTCAGCCTGAACAGCAGTCTCTAGGGGGGAAACGAACTCAGTCTCATGCTTAATAGGTGCAGAGGTGAACTTAGAAACGTTATGAGGCCTGGAAACACAGTCATTTTCGAACGTACTGTTCTTCTCTAGTGAGTTACAGACGTGAAAAACGGCGGACTCAGGAACCGAATATTGTCCGAGTCGGTCCGACTTGGAAGTGGCATGGAAAAAACAGTCAGATTCACTCACCACCGGAGTTTGCTCAGTAACTGTAGAGTGGCGACGGCGTGAGCGTCGTTTATTCCTGGGAACTGTGCCGTGAGTTCCCGAGGCTGTAGACGCGGGCACCTCAGAGACGTCGGCTGACTGAGCCGATGACGGGCCGGGCTGCGCCGAAGAGACAGGGAGCTTGTGCAGCTCCGAGCGTGGAAGTCCCAGGAAGAGCGCAAAGGACTGCAGCGGAGAAAGGCTGCTTGTCGGAGGCACGAAATCTCTCCTCGGCCGCCGAGTAACCCTCTTCTTTGCGCGGGACGTGGGCAGCGACTGGGGAGGTGAACCGGAAGTTGAAAAGGCCGAAGGAGTTGTGGCAGGCGATAGGCTGAATCCTCCAACTCTTATCACCGTGGGACGATGTGGGGAAGAGGCAGCAGCGTTTGCAGTTTGGAGGCTGCGCGGCCCACCTAGAGCCAATCGAGTCCCATAAAAGGCGGACTCGTGCTCCCGGGCATGCCGAGCCTCCTGCCTTCTCCTCTCGTTAGGGAAGGCGGAGTCTGCACGCTGCCGGTTCCGTACGGAGTTTGCTGGGTCCATTACTGGTCGCGTTCTTCTGTCATGATACGGCTGCGTGGCAGGCAGGATGAGGACCCAATCGCAAAACTCACGGACTCAAGGGATGAACTCAAAAGGCAGCTTTATTGCTGACAAGATGACAGGAAAATACAAAACTTAAACTGGGAACAATAAACTAATACTCTGAGAGAGACACAGGGAAATCCACGCAGCATGAGAGAGAACGCGACGCCGAACAGGGGGAGACGCAGACAGAAATACACAGAGGGTTAACGAGGAAAGTGGGAACACACGGGGAACACAGCTGACACAGATAACCATAACGAGACAGGGCGGGGTGAACATAACACTGACGGGAGACGGGCAGAGTCAAACAGGAAGTACAGAGGTTCAGACAGGAGGAGAGAGAGCACGGGGAAAAAAGACATAACGGGCTGGGGAAACATGGAATAAAACATAAGGAGAGACGAGGGCTCACAGATACACAGAGGGGCACACAGGGGGTAAAAGCCACGAAGGGAAAACACTTAGGGAACAACACAACAGGGCAACTCAGGAAACATGGCCTAAATAGGGAACAAAATACAAACATACAAGAAAACTAAGAACACTGGGCCAACATGGCCCAGGACCATGACACCAACCTGCTACTCATTTTTTTTGTTTCCCTGTAAACTTCATGATTTCAAAATACATCCTAGTATTTCTAAATGAAATGAAAATGAAATATTCACACAGTTTCATTTTTAATACAGCTTGTTGAATCAGTTAGTAAATTTGCAGCCCCACATACTACGTCGGGCTAGCGATATTGCGAGCCCTGTATCTGATTGAGGAATCACTCATCTTTGGAAAAGAGAGTTTATTACAGAGAAATGTCTCCTTCCAAAATAAAAGCTATACTATCCGCTTCTTCTGGGCTATATTCTCAGCAGCATATTAAACAGCTGTCTAAATGACTCGGCTAAAGTTAGTAGCATGCTTGCTTGTTTTTTTTCTGCTTCCACTTGTCTTTGCACTAGGATGATGTCGGCGTAAATGTGCAGTCATATTCGTTGTGTTCCCACTAGTGCTTTCAGGTTAATCTCGTTGAAATGACCTTAACGCCACAACACGGCAAATCTCCGTTAACGAGCTACCACCGATCGCCCCGTGCATGGGGCTAGACGGCCAACACGTTAACGAGCTAACTGCGCTAACACACTAGTTCCCACCCATGTAATTGAGCATTGCATGGCACATCCAACATACTGTTTTACTTTAGTCCATGACGCGCTTACCTTCAGGGTCATACATCACATGAAAACCAAAATAATTCCAAACGCCAGATCTGAATGAGGGTGGGGGAGGTCCATGTTGTAAGGAGAGCTTAACTTCTGTCTCGCTAGCTTGCCCTGCGCTCTTCCTTCTGACGATGCTGTCTGTGTTGAGCGCTCAGTGAATCTGCGTTCGACTACTCCGCCTAGGCTGCACTGTCGACCCTAGGCGGAGTAGTCGAACGCAGATTCACTGAGCGCTCAACACAGACAGCATCGTCAGAAGGAAAGTTGATAAAATAAATTACAAATTTTGTATTGTTCGATACATATGCGTACCGAACCGAAAGCACTGTATCGAACGGTTCAATATCGATACGAATATCGTTGCACTCCATATATATATATATATATATATATATATATATATATATATATATATAGTAAGTAAGTAAGTAAAATTTATTTATATAGCACTTTTTAAGACAAAAACGCTGTTACAAAGTGCTTCACATAAAAACATGTCAAACGAACAATATTAGAAGAAATATAAAAGCATATCAAACAGGCAATAGTATAATATAAATATAAAATAAGACAACATATTACCCAAATGCCTGTCTAAACAGATGAGTTTTAAGCTGTTTTTTAAAAGAGGCCACCGTGTCGATGGTGCGTAGTGAGGAGGGTAAACCGTTCCACAGTATTGGAGCCAGGGTTTGAAAAGCGTGATCCCCCTTTGTTTTCAGACGAGTCCGTGGAATAGATAGACGACCACTATCAGTGGATCTAAGAGTTCGCTTTGGAGAATAGGGTTTGAGAAGCTCCGAGATATAGATGGGGGCCTCACCTTGTAGAGACATAAACGTAAAGGTGAGGATTTTAAACTTATATCTATACCCAATCGGAAGCCAATGCAAGGATTTTAGTATAGGGGTGATATGGGAAAATTTATTGCTGTGGGTTAAAAGCCTTGCTGCAGCATTTTGAACCGCTTGGAGCCGATTTAGTGAGGCCTTAGATACACAGGAGAAAAGTGCATTACAATAGTCTAGCCGGGAGGAAATAAAGGTGTGGACCAGCATCTCCAGTTCGGTTGTGGAGACAATAGTCCTGAGTTTGGCAATATTTCTTAAGTGGAAAAAGCAGGAACGGGTCACGGATTTAATATGAACGTCAAAGGACAAAGATTGGTCAAAAATTATCCCAAGATTCCGAGCAGTGGCTTTTATCGTCGATGAAAAAGCACCCAGATGTTGACTAATTTGGGGCTTGATATTCTCTGGGGCAAGGATTAAGCACTCTGTCTTATCTGCGTTCAGTTGCAGGAAATTGTTTGTCATCCAAAGATTAATTTCCTTAAGACAGTCCATAAGAGTGGATAGCTTGTCTAATTCCCAAGATTTAAAAGAAATGTATAATTGGATGTCGTCTGCATACAAATGATAAGAAATATTTTTGAAACCGCTAATGATCCGGCCTAAGGGAAGAATATATAGTGAAAATAACAAGGGGCTTAAAACCGAACCTTGTGGAACTCCACATAGGAACTTCGCCACGTCTGATTGGAAGTTTCCCACTGAAACTAGAAGCGTCCTATCTTCCAGAAATGAGGTGAACCACTTTAGGACAGATCCAGATATCCCTACCATGCAATTTAAGCGATGGATTAAGATCTGATGGTCAACGGTATCAAAGGCTGAACTAAGGTCCAGAAGAACCAGGACTGAGCAATCACCCCTGTCTGCAGCCATCAAGAGGTCATTTGTGACTTTCAGCAGAGCTGTTTCTGTAGAGTGTAACTTTCTAAAACCCGATTGGAATTTATCAAGAATGTTATGCTTCTCCAGCGCTTTCTTTACTTGTAGCCAAACAACTTTTTCTAAGATTTTAGAGATAAAAGGAAGTTTTGAGATGGGTCTGTAGCTTGACTGAAGTGTTGGATCCAGGTTAGGCTTTTTCAGCAGAGGTTGAATAACCCCCTGTTTAAAGCACCTGGGGACAGAGCCAGATAGCAATGAATGGTTTATCAGCGTGACCACAGAGGGCCCGATGGTCTCAAAAACTTTACAAAATAGATGAGTAGGTAAGACATCAGCTAAACTCGTTGAAGGATTCAATTGAGTCAGTGTTTCCAATAAATCCTCTAAAGAAACTGGGAGGAAAGATTCCATAATTATGGAGTGTGGACGATCATAGTTGGTGGGGTTACCTGAGGGAGTTATGTTACCTCTTAGGCAACTAATCTTATCTTGAAAAAATTTTAAAAATTCATTACAGTCTTTATCTGAAAAGACAGGTATACATGGCGTTGGGGGGGAGACGATGCTACTCACTGTATCAAAGACAACTTTTGGATTTCTTTTTCCTACTGCAAGTAGTTGAGAGAAGTAAGTGGCTCTTGAGTCTGTCACCATGTCATTAAAGGTAGATAATAGTTCTTTTAAATGGAGCTTGTGAACCTCGAGTTTTGTGATTTTCCACAGGCGCTCGGTTTTTCGGCATATTCGCCTAAAGCTGCGGATAGCTTCTGTAAAGCAGGGCGGGCATTTAACAGTACTGCCTTTCCTGATTTTAAGAGGAGCCACTTTATCTAGAATTTTTTGACATTGTGAATTGAAGGAGGCCATCTGCTGATCTATATCATCTGTTTCAGATAAATTGTTATCAAACAATTCCATAAATTCTTCTACCGCTGAGTCGTTAATTAATCGTGAACGCTTCTCATAAACAGAGGGTAGAGTGTCATAAGTAAAAGAAAGGTCAAATAAAAGGTATTTATGATCACTAATAAAAATGTCTCTGCAATGGACTGGGCCGATATCCAAACCCAGTGATAATATCAGGGCCAGGGTGTGGCCACCACTGTGTGTTGGCCCAGTCACATGTTGGACAAGGTTAAAAGAGTCTAAGAGAGTGAGAAAATCCAAAGCAGCGTGACATGAACTGTCATCAACATGAAGATTAAAATCCCCCAGCAGAAGAATTCTTTCCAGCTTAATGGTGGAGGATAGAAAATCCCCAAACTCCACTAAGAAACTCCTAG
The DNA here is from genome assembly GCF_963969265.1 of Rhamphochromis sp. 'chilingali'. NCBI lineage: Eukaryota > Metazoa > Chordata > Actinopteri > Cichliformes > Cichlidae > Rhamphochromis > Rhamphochromis sp. 'chilingali'. Next base: position 41,621,851 of record NC_137929.1, on the reverse strand, counting down.
CTAGTCCCGGTGGCCTATAGATTAAAATCACATAGAAGGGGTGAGTCCTATTGATCTTCATCATCTGGATTTCAAAGGAGTTAAAGGAGGGGGTCTTTACCAGCCGACAGAAAAAGGAGTTTCTAGAAATAACTGCCAACCCACCACCACGTCCTGAGAGACGCGGTGTGGTTAAGCACTTACAGTCTGCTGGACACAGTTCATTAAAATGGACAAATTCCATATTCCGCTGCCAGGTTTCAGTTAGGAACATAAAGTCCAAATTATTCCTAATGAAAAGGTCGTTGAGAACAAATGCCTTATTTGAGATCGAGCGGCAATTTAATAGAGCCATGTTAATCGGCGGTGCTGGAGCATCACTGTTTACACCCTGAGGGGCTTGGTGCAGGTTCGCACTGCATACTCCTCGGGGCTTTTTACCGTTTAGTATAATCCGTGGGACAATAGGACGGTCACTCACATGGTCTGGGAAGACTGTTCTCAGACACGGCGTCCTGATGAAGCCCAAGCGGGGAAGCTGTGTATTTAGCTGGAGGTCCGCCTTAGCAAAAACATCCAATGTTGAGAGCTCCAAGCAGGACGTTAAATCAGCGGTACTCTTATATTTCCGTAATCTCACTTGGATGCCCGCTCTCCTTCCTCGTCTTCTCTGACGGTGATTTGTCCGGGAACGGCGGCTCCGGTTTTTCCCTGGCCCGGGCAAGCAAGGGACGTAATGGGCAACAGCTGATCGCCCGGAGGGTGGAGAGAAGCCTCAAAAATATTTCCAGGTTTCATCCATAGATTCCATAGTTGATTTAATCCGAAGTAAAGTGTGGCGATCGTAAACATAGGTAGCTGTAATCTTATCCACAGACAGCAGCAAAATGGGTAATGCAACATAAAACAGGAGAACACAGAGTTTGACAGCGGCATTGCCGATCACAGGCGCCATTGCTCTCTCTCTCTCTCTCTCTCTCTCTCTCTCTCTCTCTCTCTCTATATATATATATATATATATATACACATACAAGAAGGCATCGGTGGACAAGAGACGAAAACAGGGCGTTGTTGGAATGCTACTACGCAAGTAACCCCGGCGGAAGGGGCTACATGAATAGGATGAGGGACCTATGGATTCTTCGATACCCAACATCCACAATGACGGCGAAACAACTAGTAGCTCAGTGTTCCAACATTCGAAAGAAGGGACTGCTCTCACAGCTAGAGATTGACGAGGTACAACACAAATGCTACGGCAAGGAGGAGTCAGGACGCCAGGTCAGGGGGGAGATATCATCACCCCCACCCGAGATTGGGTACATAGCCCCAAGTGCGATAGGAGAAGGATCATTGAGTGCGAGAGGAACTGACCTGAAAAATAGGATCATGGCCAAGCTTGAAACCTGGATCCCCAGTAGCCGGTTACCAAGATTACGTGAAATACCCTCAGAAGGTCTGCTAGATGATGTTAATGCAGCACTACGGACAATACCTACAACCACGATTACCGACACTAACAAGCTGATCTACAATACGGCAGCAGTGATCAGTGAGATGCTTGGCTACAAGTTGAACAGCCACAAGGGGCAGTACCCTCCATGGAGAAGGAGGCTAGAGGGCAAGATCAAAGTAGCACGGAGGGAGGTTAGCCAACTAACGGAGTTGCAGAAAGGTGCGACAAAGAAGGTGCATAAGAAATACAGCAAGCTGTCCATACCTGAGACCTTGGAAACTGCCAAGCAAAGACTCACAGCCTTGGCCAGCCGCTTGAGGAGGTACACCAGAGAGATAGAAGGCAGGAGAATAAACCAGCTGTTCTCCACAGAACCAGCAAAGGTGTACTCTCAGTGGCAAGGGAACAATAAGAGAACAGCACCACCAAGGCTGGAGACGGAGCAATACTGGAAGAGCATATGGGAGAAGGACGCAACCCATAACGGCAATGCTCAGTGGCTAGTGGATCTGAGGGCAGACCGCAGCGACCTCCCTGAACAGGGTCCAGTAACCATCACAGTGGCAGATATCCAAGAAAGGGTCTCCAGTATGAAGAGTTGGACAGCACCAGGACCCGACATGGTTCACGCCTACTGGCTAAAGAAGCTGACTGCACTCCACGAGCGTCTGGCAGCATAAATGAACCAGCTGCTAGTTAACGAGAGACACCTGGAATGGCTAACCGAAGGTCGGACGGACCTGATCCCCAAGGACCCCAAGAAGGGACCGGTCCCCTCCAACTACCGACCAATAACCTGCCTCAGTACTACATGGAAGCTCCTGTCAGGCATCATATCGGCTAAGATGAACAGGCACATGGGTCAATACATGAGCAGGACACAGAAAGGAATTGGCAAGAATGCCAGAGGCGCAAAACACCAGCTACTGGTAGACAGAACAGTCAGGCGAGACTGCAAGACCAGACTGACCAACCTGTGCACTGCCTGGATTGATTACAAGAAGGCCTATGACTCAATGCCCCACAGCTGGATACTGGAATTCCTAGAATTGTACAAGATCAATGGGACCCTAAGAGCCTTCATCAGGAACTCAATGGGGATGTGGCGTACAACACTAGAGGCCAACTCCAAGCCCATAGCACAAGTCACCATCAAGTGCGGGATCTACCAAGGAGATGCTCTGTCCCCACTGCTGTTCTGCATAGGCCTGAACCCCCTCAGTGAGATCATTAACAAGACTGGCAACGGATACCGACTACGGAATGGAGCAGTTGTCAGCCACCTCCTGTACATGGATGACATCAAGCTGTATGCCAAGAGTGAACGAGACATCGATTCACTGATCCACACTACCAGGCTATACAGCAATGACATTGGAATGTCGTTCGGACTGGAGAAGTGTAGTCGAATGGTAACAAAGAGAGGGAAGGTAGTCAGAACTGAGGGGATTGAACTACCAGAAGGCAACATTGCAGACATAGAGGACAGTTACAAGTACCTGGGGATCCCGCAGGCGAATGGGAACAATGAAGAGGCCGCTAGAAAAGCTGCAACCACCAAGTACCTGCAGAGGGTCAGGCAAGTCCTGAGGAGTCAGCTGAATGGTAAGAACAAGATCCGGGCCATCAACACGTACCCCCTGCCCGTGATCAGGTACCCTGCTGGGATAATAGGCTGGCCAAAGGAGGAGATAGAAGCCACTGACATAAAGACAAGAAAGCTCCTTACCATGCATGGAGGGTTTCACCCCAAGTCCAGCACCCTGAGGCTGTACGCTAAGCGGAAGGAAGGGGGCACTGGTGAGTGTCAGCACCACAGTCCAGGATGAGACAACGAACATCCAAGAATACATTGGGAAGATGGCCCCAACTGACCGAGTGCTCAGTGAATACCTCAGGCAGCAGAAACCCAAGAAAGAGGAGGGAGACGAGGAACCATCATGGAAGGACAGGCCCCTGCACGGTATGTACCACCGGCAGATAGAGGAGGTGGCTGATATCCAGAAATCCTACCAGTGGCTGGACAAAGCTGGACTGAAAGACAGCACAGAGGCACTAATCATGGCAGCACAAGAACAAGCTCTGAGTACAAGATCCATAGAGGCTGGGGTCTATCACACCAGGCAAGACCCCAGGTGCAGGCTGTGTAAAGATGCCCCAGAGACAATCCAGCACATAACAGCAGGGTGCAAGATGCTAGCAGGCAAGGCATACATGGAACGCCATAACCAAGTGGCTGGCATAGTGTACAGGAACATCTGTGCCGAGTATAATCTGGAAGTCCCGAGGTCAAAATGGGAGATGCCCCCAAGGGTGGTGGAGAATGACCGAGCTAAGATCCTGTGGGACTTCCAGATACAGACGGACAAAATGGTGGTGGCTAACCAACCGGACATAGTGGTGGTAGACAAACAGAAGAAGACGGCCGTAGTGATCGATGTAGCGGTTCCGAATGACAGCAATATCAGGAAGAAGGAACACGAGAAGCTGGAGAAATACCAAGGGCTCAGAGAAGAGCTCGAGAGGATGTGGAGGGTGAAGGTAACGGTGGTCCCCGTGGTAATCGGAGCACTAGGTGCGGTGACTCCCAAGCTAGGCGAGTGGCTCCAGCAGATCCCGGGAATAACATCGGAGATCTCTGTCCAGAAGAGCGCAGTCCTGGGAACAGCTAAGATACTGCGCAGGACCCTCAAGCTCCCAGGCCTCTGGTAGAGGACCCGAGCTTGAAGGATAAACCGCCCGCAGGGGTGTGCTGGGTGTTTATTTATATAATTGCCACTAGGTGTGGCATATATACAAAATACTATGTTATTTTGCTTGTATTTTATTACTATGTACAAGAAGCCAACCAACCAATACATATATCAAATTGCCACTAGGTGTGAATGTGCAAGTGAATGTGAGTGCGAATGGTTGTCTGTCCCTGTGTGTTGGCCCTGCGGCAGACTGGCGACCTGTCCAGGGTGTACCCCGCCTCTCGCCCTATGACAGCTGGGATAGGCTCCAGCGCCCCCCCCCCCCCCCCCCCCCCCCCCCCGCGACCCTGAAAAGGATAAGCGGAAGTGAATGGATGGATGCTACTCAGATTTAGAAATAAAATTATTTTGTCTTTACATTGTGAAAATGGCTTGTGTGTCAGGTTTCAGTTAACGGACTCAGGCGCAGACCGGGACTCCTTACAGGATTTACAGATTTTATTTACACAACGACACCAGGTGATGCTATTTACAAAGTGCTGGAGGGAGGGGAGGGGGGTCCAGGGTTCCGGGGTATGTGAGGGAAAAGACGGGAATCTGACGTCCTCCAAAGGCTCTCTCTCTTCACTCCCCACACTGGGGAAACACCATCCACTCACTCGTCCACGGGATGACAGGCAGGCTGGGAAAGGTCCGGGATAGATCTGTACAAAGAGATTATAGTTAGAGGCGAACAGACGGAACGAACTCACAGATCCTTATTTACAATCTACTGAGCGACTGACGCTGATAACTCAACGATCCAGCGACGAGTGACACAGTGCTGCTGTCTTAAATCGGCCTTGTGATTATCCCGATCGGCAGCAGGTGCGTGGGCCAGGGGCGGGAGCCCATAATGAGCATCGCCCCGGCAGGGGAGAGAGAGAGAGAGAGAGAAAACATGTTGCCTAATACAGAATCAGCTGGTGAGGCACAGGGACCATGACATTGTGGACATCTCTATTGAACTTATGAGGGCTCAAATTTCAAACTACCCCTTGATGCTTGACTTGTAACTCTTTATAAAACTTTTTATAAAATGAAATGAAATTTTGATCAATTAAATGAACTAAAGTTGTTAAAAAAATAACAGAAATCAGCTTCTGATGAGGACCTTACTGACATTCACTGAGTGAACTTTAATAACTTTGATGGTTTGCTGTACAGTCCATTCTTCATATATTTAGCATTTTAAGGAATGATCTGATTTGTACCTTAATAATTTAAAAACAAATCCAACATCTTAATGATACTGCATTATATTATATTAACTGGCAACCTAAACACATAGAGCAGGAAGCTGACCATATACAGGAAAGTAATACTTTTCATTTCATTTTCAGTTCTGCTGAAACGTGTGAGCCATTGAAGGTATTTTCACTCATGGACAAAAAGCAATATAGTTGTTATCACTAGCATGCTAAATCCCTCAGGAGAAATGACATAACAGTGGAACATAAACTCAACACCCAAGAGACGGGAAATGTGCAGTAAGCAGCAGGTGTGGCTCAGGTTGTTTAAATACCATTCTTGGGCTCTCCAGTCATCCACAGAAAGCAGATGTTGTTTGTTTTTAAAATACTTGATGCCAAATGTTTTGCTAATTATATATGCTACTCTGAAAACTCTCTCTGTTCATACACTGTTGGAAAAGAAGCTTTCTTCTGATTTCCAACCATTTGAAAATACTATGTTATTTTGCTTGTATTTTATTACTATGTACAAGAAGCCAACCAACCAATTCCTTTCCATACAGCCAAATTAGCAGGCAGACTTAAAAGTTATTATGAAATGTTTATCTCTCTACGTCACCACTCTGACAGGTGTAAGATTGAATATCAAACTCATTTTCTTTTTCCAAATTAATGACTAAACGGTATTTCACAGTTTGTGCAGGAGGCCAGGTTTTGGTTTTTCAGAGCAAAAGCTTTTGCCATCCTATGCTAAACAGAAAGTGTTTATCATTTACATCCATCTCACTCTCATTTCTCTAGGTGTCTGATTTCGGTACCAGAAGGAATAAAGAAAAAAAAATACATTTCATCTCTTGAAGTTTGAACTCATTGCCATGAAACAAAATTCAGCAGAAACTGAGATGGCTGACATCATCGATGACGTGGAATCAGAAGTTTTATGTAATAACTACTGGAAACTGCGTTTCAGAGTATGTGAAACAAAACCCAGAGTCCAAAGACACACAGCTGTTCTCTTTGTTGGTGCTCCTGAATGCATATCTTCCTAATTCTTACCTCCGTATGGATGAGTGTCAACAGATCCTTGGACCACCTGATCTAATCCATGGAGGTCCTCCCTTTAACGAATGAATGGAGCCTTTCACCTTTTTGATCAAGCTAGGTGAGTGGCTCCAGCAGATCCTGGGAACAACATCTGAGATCTCTGTCCAGAAGAGCGCAGTCCCGGGAACAGCTAAGATACTCAAGCTCCCAGGCGTCTGGTAGAGGACCTGAGCTTGAAGGATTGACCGCCCACAGGGGCGAGTGGGGAATATTTTATATGTATATATATATATATATATATATATATATATATATATATATATATATATATATATATATATATATATATATATCAGCCAATTGTGATAAAGAGGACTTTACTGACTTTCATTGATTGAACTGTATTTACTTTGCAGTCCATTCTTCTCTCTATTTATACTTATCGTTTTCAGAAATTTATTTTAATGATTTGATAATAAAACCAACACCTTAATGATACTGCATTATATTATTGTAACTGGAAACCTAAAAACACATGACAGGCAAACTATTTACAAGAAAACATCACTTTTCATTTTCATTTTCATTTCTGCTGAAACACGTGCGAGCCATTGAAGGTATTTTTACTCATGCACAAGCATTAATATAATTGTCTCACTACCCTGTTTGATCACCAAGAAGTGACACGGTTTTGTAAACGGACTCAGGTGCAGACCAGGAGACCTTTGCAGAAACTGATTTATTTCGTTTATTTACAGTGGTGTCACTGGGTGATTATATATATACAAGGTGCTCGGGGAAGGGGGGAAGGGTCCAAAACCACACTCTGCTCTTTCAGCCAACAATCCCACTCTTTTCCCACTCTAGTCGCTCCTCTCGCTCACTCGGGGGTACAGGGATGGGTCCAGGGGGAATCTACGCACACACACAGAAAATCCAATTAGCACTGGATCACAAGGAAACTCACAGACTTAGGCAGATTGCTGAAGCACTAACGCTGGTGACTCAACGTTCCAGCGACGAGTAGTGTAGGTCTGCCATCTTAAAAAGCCCTTCTGATTGTAGTAACCAGCGCCAGGTGTGATGATGAGCACAGGTGTGTGGGCCAGGGGCGGAGCTCACAGTGAGCACCGCTGTGGCCGGGGAAAGAGGGAGAGAGAGAGAGAGCACAAGAACAAAACACATGTTGCCTAACACGGAATCAGCCGGTGAGGCACGGGGACCGTGACAAGAAGAGATGAAATCACTCTCAGCACAATGAAAGATATACGTAACACCAAAGAGACGGGAATGTGCAGTATGCAGCAGGCGTGGCTCGGGTTGTTTAAATTTCAATCTTGCGCACTCATCCACACACCTGCTGCAGCTCCAACAGGTCTCTTAACAAGTGAGTAGGCAGAAATATTAGTTTTTTGTTTGTAAAAGATTTCAGAGTACACAATACATGTTTTTTGCGGGGTTTATAACATGTGCTACTACTGTACACTTAACAGAAGTAACAAATGTCACATGTAATAATGTATGATATAAAACAAAAAAGATGTAATCTTGTTTATTTTATTTTACTACACACTGGGCTTTGGTACAGTCTCACTGTTCATTCACTGTCAGAAAAGAAACTTTCTTCTAATTTCCTAAACAGTATATTGTATTGTTTGTATTTTATTACTATGTACAAGAAGTCAACCAACAAATTGTCATTGCTATCCATACAGCCAAATTAGCAGGCAGACTTCAAAGTTATTATGAAAAGTTTATAACTCTACTTCACCACTCTGATAAATGTAAGATTGAATATCACACTGATTTTTTGTTTTTCCAAATTCTAATGAAAACAATATTTTCATTGTTTTCTTATATGTTGAAAAAGTTTTTGGTTGTTCAGAGCAAAACTTATTGCAATCGTATGTTAAACAGAAAGTGCTTATCACATGACAGCTGAGAGATTTATGAAGCGCCTTGAGGCGACTTTTGTTGTGATTTGGCGCTATATAAATAAAATTGAATTGAATTGAATTTATGAAATGTGGAAACTTTAGAGCTCCCATTTTTCAAGCAATAATTATATGAAATTATATTGTGTATAAACTTAAATGTTGGAAGTAACAGAAGTTGTATACATCTGTCTGTGTGGTTGTTAAAATCTTTTTTGTCAATGAATATATGTTTAAATTATGTACAATATTATCTATTCGGTATATTTTAAAATTAATAGATCATTTACATCCATCTCATCCTCATTTCTCTAGGTGTCTGATTTCAGCACCAGAAGGAATAAAGAAAAAAATCTACATTTCATCTCTTGAAGTTTGAACTCATTGTAATGAACCTAAATTCAGCAGAAACTGAGATGGCTGACATCAGCGATGACGTGGAAGCAGAGATTTTATGTAATAACTACTGGAAACTGTGCGTTTCAGAGTATGTGAAACAAAACCCAGAGTCCCAAAACACACAGCTGTTCTCACTGTTGGTGTTGTTGAACTCATATCTTCCTAATTCTTACCTCTGTATGGATGAGTGTCAACAGATCCTTGGACCACCTGATCTAATCCATGGAGATCCTCCCTTTAACGAACGAATGGAGCCTTTCACCTTTTTGATCAGTCCGGTTCCTGAACATGTGACAATGAATCACCCAGTGATTTCACAAAGATCCATGGAGCTGCTGCATGATCTGAAGATTAACAGAAGTACTACAGTGAAAAAATTAATGCACTTACTATGTGGATCTGAGAGTGAACCACGTATTGTCCAATACGTCAAAGATTTGCTAACAAAGAGAGAAATGAGTGAGGATGGTCAAGAGAAATTCTCAAAGTTGATCAGGGATATTTTGAGACGAGAGAGGTTTTACCATGCTGTCTCTGCACTGAAATGTGCAACAGAAAAATTTGAAACAAATCCTATTTTTCCTCAAACTATTTCTTGTCTGTATCAAAAGAAGGATACGACTAAAGCTGAAGAATGGGCGAGAAAGGCGATTGAAAGAGCTCCAAACAACTCTTACATGGCTGACACTCTGGCACAAGTTTATAAGAAACGCTTGATTGGTGCTGGTGAGGGTATATTTAAAAAGGCACGAGAGGCCTTCCAAGCATTTAAAGATGTGGAGAAGAAAGCTGAGAATGAAGCGCTCTCAGAGACAATGGAGGCGGCTGAGGGTGAAAGCAGGTCTGATACCTTCAACAACAGAGGCCGCTTTGGTTTCATTCAAGTGGCAAAGTTAGTTTTTTATCCAGATATAAAATATATTAATATTAATATTAATATTAAAATAACAGTAATTTTTAAAAATGTATTTCTCAGTTAGCTGAAAAGCGTTTTGATACCTAATTTAAGTTTTTGTTTCGCCAGTTATAATGTTGTTTGAATCTGTATTTTCCTACATTTGATGAATTTCAGGTTTCATTAATGCAACATATTTGTGACTGTAATCACTGCATTAAAAATGTTTTTGTAAATGTAATAAAAATATGTACACTTGAACATGAACAGGGATTATCTCCTTCATGTCGTTTTTCAGATTTCAGCTACAGATGTGCACGAAGTGATTTTAACCAAGTTCACCATCATAATAAATGAATAAAAAAAACTTTTATTGTCATAGGTCGTTGACCCAGCATTTTGTGTTTCCTTTTGGTTTCATCTCGTGTTTTGTGTTAATTCTTATTTTGTATTAGTTCTTAGGGTTTGTGAAGGAAACTGTTTCCAGGGCCTACTCCGTGGATCGGCTTCCTCCGAGGCGTGGACGTCTATCAGCAGAGAATGTACCTTCACCTATCAGCAGAGAATGTCCCTTAGTCTGTAACACAGTCAAATATATTCTCAAGTAATATTCAAGCATGCCATTCAGCGTGTTAGTACGAGCAGCTCGGGAGCAGCTTGGGAGAACAAGAAAACAGAGACTGCTTTAGATTGTCTTCCCAAAGTGACTCAACTTTATTCACAAGTACAACAGTTTATATAGAGGGTAAAATTCATGAGACAGCAGATTTATCAGTTTAAACCAGTACAGAACAAGATAAGGCAGCGTCTTCCTGCCCTTGGGTGAAGAAGCATCCTTTGTGTAGTGTATCGGTTCAGCTACAATTGTGATTATCTCAGCGACATATTTTCAAGGCACAAAACGAAGAGTTCTTTCATTAGTGAAATCTGAAACAAACCATTTGGCCTTCAACAGGCGTCTAAAAGATTAAGAAACTAATGTAGCTGAGGGAGTGATCTCTGTGGTATTTCAACCTTGTACCAGCCTGTGATTCTCACACATCAATTCTTGGGTCAAAGAGAAAAATAACTAAAACAAAGGGGCCTTATTGAATGACAGAGTTTTCCTGCATAATGTCACTATAAAACAATATCCAGTAAATGCTACCATGGTACTAAAATACCTAACAGTTTGGTTCTTGTGTTTATTGCTTCAGTGTTTTATCAGCCCTAACTGTGTCTGTCCTCTGTGCTCTGTTTGTGCTCCCGAATTTGTGTTGTAAAACAGTGTGTGTTTCTTATTTTACTTTGTAGGTCTGTGTCTCTTCTTGTGAATTAGGTTGAGTTGTGCTCCCCTCCTGTGTGTCATTCCCAGAGGTGGGACCAAGTCATTGTTTTGCAAGTCTCAAGTAAGTCTCAAGTCTTTATCCTCAAGTCTCAAGTCAAGTCTCAAGTAATGTCAGGCAAGTTAGAGTCGAGTCTCAAGTCACTGGTGTAAAAGTCCGAGTCAAGTCACAAGTCTGAAACTTTGAATTTCACGTCCTTTCGAGTCTTTAAAAAAAAATGACAAAAAGCATGTTGCAGTTATGCTAAATGTAAATATTAGACCATGTAATTTTAAAATCTGTGTTTTTCTCAACACATGACAAAATAGTGAACTTGGAAAATATACACAAATTGTGAAATTGCACCTCTTTAAAATGCAGCTCAATTAAACCTAGCTCCAAGAATAATTTTCACCGACAGTTCTGAGATAAGCCGCATGTTATTCTTGGATGCGCTTGTAGGACCAGCTTTAAAATCGCATGACAAAAATATCATACACATTAAAAAAAACTGTATCACCAACATAGCCTGGACAACATTTGCTAGTTAGATGAAGTCAGCTATCTCATCGTAGCATATTTATAATCATACGGTTCTTGGAGTGAGTGCATACACTCATGAAGTTTAGTAACTTCAGGTCACTGCAACAAGCCCAGGTACAGTTTACCGACGGATGGGTACAGGACCTTGAAATGCACCGTGTAGAAAGTAAAGACCATCGTACGTATCATAAGTTTACCAGTCTCAGAAATCGTCGTCATAAATACACATTCGTTAACCGTTTATTAATAGGACCTTTGAGCTCAACGGTAATTAATTAGTAGTGGAAATAATTTCTGGTTCATTACAGAAATGTAGCAGTGATATTGTATGCTGTAATCGTACTGGGCAATTAGTGATACAAAACAACTGTTTTATCCTGTGAATAAAAGTATATGTTTTTGTCAATGTACCATAATAACAGAGGCGAAACACAATATTGTGTCAGGACAATTTACTATTTATGCACAATAAACAAAGGAGCATAGTGCGACAATTTCTGCTCAGTGCCAGACTTGCTTGTAACCTATATCACCAATTATGTTATGAAAATGACGCATTAACTACAACAGCAGACTGACCTTTGTGGGAATGCTTGGAGCAGACTAACCTGTGAGCTGGAGGTTTCTGGGACGTTATATTTGGTCTTTGAATGGCTGCAATCCAGGCCATCCGTCGCCTCTTTGTTACTTCGGAAACATGGCTCGAACAATTTCTCTTCAACGACGTAATCCGATAACAACCGATCTCTTTACCCGTCGGCTTCCCGTGGCTGTCATGTGACCGGCTATTGCAGTTAATAATACAACAGCTTCTTGACATTTTTGTGTTTCTTTTTTATCGCTGTGTGACTGATTTCAATTGAAAGCCTGCGTGCGCTAGTACCTCTTGCCACGAGTTCCCAGAATCCTTTGCGGTTTTACCCCTGAATGACGTCACATTTTCAATCTCTATATAATATGCATGTTAAATTTTATATTTGGGGTGAAATATCAAGTCTTTTCAAGTAAACCGGTTCAAGTCCAATTCAAGTCCCAGGTCATTGGTGTAAAAGTCCAAGTCAAGTCACAAGTCTTAGAACATTTTTTCAAGTCAAGTCTAAAGTCATAAAATTAATGACTCGAGTCTGACTCGAGTCCAAGTCATGTGACTCGAGTCCACACCTCTGGTCATTCCCTCATTACCTTGTGTGTATTTATAGTGTGTGTCTGCCTGTGCTCCTGGTCGCGTCGTCTGTCAGTGTCAATCAGTGTTTCTCTTCATCTGTCATCTCTGTGTATCTCCTGCTGTCCTTATGTTTTCAGGTCTGTTTGTTAGTTTTCCCAGTTTAGGTTTATGTTCAGTTCTGCCCTCACCTTGGTTATGGTTCACTGTAAATAAAACTCACTTGCACCTCCGCCGCTTTCTGCTATTTGGATCCTCCTTCTCACCTCCACACGACTGCTGCCCCAGCCGTGACATTTATATGCTGTTATATTTTATTTATATGTCAGAAGTTTCAAGTCATTGGCAGCTGGTAAAAAGAGTCTAAGTCTAATCTGAATGTCATCCATGGCTGCAGTTTAGTCACCACACCAACAACTTTAAAATGAAACATTTAAAATCTTGCAGTCAAATTAGGTGGAGAGGGGCACATTCTCAAATGCTTCTTTATTCTCAGGCCACAAAAGGAGTCCACAAAATTCCATCATTAAATGGTTTACTGTTTTTTGGGATTTTGTGGGAAATCACAAACGTCACTGTTCCTTTCCCCGGATGTGTGAAGCTTTGTAGTCCGTCAAGTTCTCATGTTTCGCTGCGTTTTTACTCTTGTACATGTGATTCAAACTGTAATCCTTAAACACAGCAATCTGCTCTCTATAAAATAAACACATGGCTATGTCAGTTAAATTTGTAAAAAAAAAAAAAAAATGCTGTCAAGATAGCGCCTATTTGCAAAAGTGCTTCATTGTTTCTGGAAATGCCGCTGCCAGCTCACCTTGCAAGTTGGAATGGAATGCACAGCTCTCAGTATAAACCCAGCTGGCTGTCGCCTCTCTGAGGCTGAACGCCAGACTTAATATACTTTCATATCAGGTCTTTGTTTCCTTTATAAAGGCAGTTGAATATGCTGCTGGCTATCGGCCCTATCCAGGGTATGTTTCTGGTATCTGGGCTCACCCACCCTAACACCAGGACCTTGATAAATGCTTGCACAAAGTGGGTTTTCAACTCAAGTAAACCCAGGGTTTCCCAGCGAATTCACACGAAAAGGGTGTTGACAGCATCAAACTAATCTACGAATCTAATCCATGGGTCATATGCCAGATGAGAGTACAATAATAGATTCTCTGAATCTATTATTGTACGATCTACTGTATAATATAAATCGCCTTGAGGTGACTGTTGTTGTGATTTGGCTCTATGTAAATAAAATTGAATTTAATTGAAGCAGAACAGCATTTATACACAAAAATCAACAAATGAATACACACACATTCCTGTACCAATGATACCAATGATTAGTTATTAATTAACATTAACAGTAATTCAGTGGCCAACTTACCAACACTCAGGTCAGTGGCTCAGAGTTTAGTGACCCATATACATTGTTATTGGCTCGTGAAAAAGCTTTAATATTTTATATTTTTAAATATTCATGCAATTTAATCAGTGTTGGGACTAACGCTTTATTAAGTAACGCGTTACAGTAACTACGTTATTATTGTTGTAACGAGCACGGTAACTAGTTATTATGCCAAAATCAGGAACGCATTAGTCGTTACTGGGATTTAGATAGGGTCGTTACTCGTTACTTCGTGTGGTGGCTATCGCATAGATTCAGTAACATTAGCAAGTGGTGGAAGCCAGCAGGTGGATGAAGGAAAAGGGAGGCAAGAGGAGAGACCCAAGGCGGCCGCCGGTCCAAGTGTGAACTGAACTTCAGGTAAGAAGTTATGACCTGCAGTCTCTCTGGGTCAGATATAAATCAAGTTTAGGTGGAGTTTATTTTCGTTATTCTGACTTTTTCCGTACTGCGTGCTAGCTAGCATGACGGAGTTTCTATACAGCTGGGTGGGTGCTATGAAGTTAATGATGTTTAACTCTATTTTGTTCATAAGTTATTAGAGTTGCCAACCGTCCTGTCTGGTATTCAGAGAAAATATTACGCGTTTCTTATTGAGGTGAAAAGGAACAGTTTGTCCCGTAATTCAGCTACAATGAAAAAGGCACAAAGCTGGAGTTATTCTGTGTTTACGCTGCACAGCTGCCTCTTCTTCTCTCATTCTCCCCCCTCCCTCTCCCGTTTCTGCTTCAATCATGAAAACTGATCAGTGATCAGCTGATCGGCTCTCTTGTTTGTTTATCGCTCACTTTGCGCCGAAAGAGGAAACCAGTGGATGTCGCGCTAAACAACAGCAGCACGTTTAAGCTTGATCAGCTGTTGTTAGAATTTATTTAATATTAATTTCTAGTATCAGCTGATGTTTGCTGGAGCCACAGCTGTAAACCTGCTGGTCATGATATGGTTTGGTTATCTGGTGAGAGGGAAACATGAAGATGAAACCAGGAGATGTCCTTACTGAATCATCAGAGCTGAGCAGGTGATGGAGAAACAGGTTTACCTTTTAGGTGACATGAATGAGTTGAAGGGAAGTTATGAACTGTTTCTGAGAGACAAATAACACCAGGATCCTTTTTTAGGTAGCTGACAGCTGCTAACTGTGCAGGTGCGGATCTAGCATGTGTTGCCAGGGGGCCAGGTAGGGCATTAACAGGGAGAGGAGGGCACAAAGAAATACTTTTCTTTCTTATTCTCATTTAAAATGTCTCGCTTTTAAAAAATAATTATCTGAATCTTACAACAAACGATTGATAGATTGATGCATATATACCATCAAAACAGTGTACATCACTGTCACAACAGTGTTTATTTTCATTCAAAGGCTTTATGATTTTTCCTATAATGGGCCGATTTTTTGTCCCAGTCCAGCTCTGTATGCAGCTCATCTGCAGTCTGGTGTTACCTACATCTTCCTATTCAGAAGGCAGAATTTCCGAGTTCTGAGTACAATCGAAAGCACCACGACTGCAGTTTTTGTGTTGGATGTAAAAGGCGCACATGACTCTGTGACATAGGCTAGAATCATGGCAGCAGTCAATGACGGTCCAGGCGTGGGATTTCTCTCGTGGAAATATGCACATTATCTTTTCCTTTCTATTAGTAGGTGGCACAGTGCACTTGTGGCAAGTAAGCAAGCTAGAAGACTGGCAAAGTTATGGAAGAAACACATTAACAAGAGAATTCTGAGTAAAACCAAAGTTACTTTCCCTAGTAACTAGTTACTTTGAAAGTAACGAGTAACTTGAAGTAACTGAGTTACTTTTGAGAGAAGTAACTAGTAATGTAACTAAGTTACTATTTTAAAGTAACTTACCCAACACTGAATTTAATTGATACAACTTTTAATATTTTTTCACTTTCAATCTTAAAAATGTGAAGAAAGTCTTGAAATTAATGTGGTGTGGTACAAACCATCCGCTCCTTTAGACCGCTGTTTGCTGCAGGTATCGATTTCATGGAAAATAGTACGTGCTTCCCTCTTGTGGCGATGGCACGAAATTACATCTACATAATCCCAAATAAAAAACTGTGAATTAGTGCAATAAAGCGAAGCCTTTTACACCAATAATTTCTTCAAACAAATTACTACGGTGACCATACATTTGCATGTTGTTCGTATTAGCAAAATCAAATGTCAGTTATAAGTCTGTGTTTAACACTTACAGCTATATACTTATTTTCTATGGCGTTATTTTTGTGCCACTATTGTGCCACGCACACAAAAAAAACTGAACTCACGTAAAAAGATTTTTGCAAGTGCAAGTGTTGCATTTTGACGAAAATGTTAGAGCACTTTTGCAAATATGCAATGTGTTCAGCACATTTTTAAAGTTTACACAGCACCATTCTGGCTTGAAAATGTATCTTAAAAGTTTATTTTGGGGCGATCGTGGCTCAAGAGTTGGGAGTTCGCCTTGTAATCGGAAGGTTGCCAGTTCGAGCCCCAGCTTGGACAGTCTCGGTCGTTGCGTCCTTGGGCAAGACACTTCACCCGTTGCCTACTGGTGATGGCCAGAAGGGCCGACGGTGCGATATGGCAGCCTCGCTTCTGCCAGTCTGCCCCAGGGCAGCTGTGGCTACAACTGTAGCTTGCCTCCACCAGTGTGTGTGTGTGTGTGAGTGGGTGGATGACTGGGTGTGTGAAGTGCTTTGGGGTCCCTAGGAGGGACTAGTAAAAGCGCTATACAAATACAGGCCATTTATTTTGTGATCTAGAAAGAGTAATATTTCAAACGTCGCCACTCTGCGTTCTTCTGCAACTTCCTCGTTTGAGTTTTGGACGAAATGCATTCTGGGTTTGGGTACAGTAGCTAGCGAGCTGATTGGAGACCAAAACAGCCAATCAGAATTTTTTGCATCCAAGTCTGTGGTTTTGTGGCACAAATATAACAGTGTACAGAAAGATTTGAACGTAGGGGCAGAAATGTTGAGAGCGCAAGCAACACATTGCGAGTGAAAATGTGGAAAATATGGATAATAGCAAACACTGAAATACATTTTTTGAACGCATCAATGAATTTTGTTGCCTCAAATTTAGCTTTTCTTCTCTCAAGATAAATTTCTTCTCAAAATGCAACACGTGTATCTGTAAATTCTTTTTAAATGCGCTCAGAATACTGGCACAAAAATAACGCCATAATTTTCCATTTCCTTTATTCAGAATCATGTATAATGAAAGGCTTTATTATATTTCCCATTCCTGTAGCCACACAGAGACGCTAATCTGCCAGTGTCAAAGCTAAGTAGTTTTCTGGAACTCCAAGTGATTACCTGATGACATCCTCACTTACCGACAACACCATCTCCACACTGCATGCAAATCCATCTTACCATGGTGGATTTGCATGCAGTGTGAATATTTTAAAACTTAGCACACCTAAAACAACCACAGAAGTTACAGGGAAGCCACAGAGTACACAACGCATCATATCAGGTAATTGTTCATTATAAATAATTATTTGAACATAAAAAAAAAAACATCTATTTCCATTAGTTCCTTTACTGGTAGCTACCAGTAAAGGAACTAATGGAAATAAATTATTATTTTTTTAATTGCAATTGTTACACCCCGGCCTAGGCAACCGGCGTGCAACGTATGAAAATAGAAATAAGAAAAAAAAAACACACGAGAAAAAAACTAAAGCTCTCCACCAAAATCCCAAAACGAAGGTGTCTCAAACGAAAATATTAACAAACCCATTCACAGCTATTTACAACAGACTATTTATTTACAACAAAACACCAAACTATTTACAACACGGGGGGAGATCGCGACCATGACCAACTGACACACAGGGCTTAAATACATAGAAGGAGCAATCAGGGAATGGACCACAGGAGGGAAACACAGCTGGGGCAAATTAGACCTGACGAGACAAGGAAACGTAACCTGAACACACTAAGATAACAACAGACCTTCAAAATAAAACAGGAAACACATGACAGTCACGCAAAAACAAAACACTGACAACACCGAAACGTAACATTTCCCCCCACCCAAAAATCAAACATGTAACCCCAAGTGAAATGTTTGATCAAAAGCGGATGAAGGCTGGTGGAGGCTGGAGCGGTCCCACAGACCCTCCAGCAGACGACGAAGGCTGGAGCGGTCCCTCGGACCCTCCAGCGAAGGCGGATGAAGGCCGGAGCGGTCCCACTGACCCTCCAGCAGACGACGAAGGCTGGAGCGGTCCCTCGGACCCTCCAGCGAAGGCGGATGAAGGTCGGAGCGGTCCCTCGGACCCTCCAGCGAAGGCGGATGAAGGCCGGAGCGGTCCCACTGACCCTCCAGCAGACGACGAAGGCTGGAGCGGTCCCTCGGACCCTCCAGCGAAGGCGGATGAAGGTCGGAGCGGTCCCACGGACCCTCCAGCAGACGACAAAGGCTGGGGCGGTCCTCGGACCCTCCCCCCAGCGAAGGCGGATGAAGGCAGACGAAGCTGATGGAGGCTGGAGCGGTCCCACTGACCCTCCAGCAGACGACGAAGGCTGGAGCGGTCCCTCGGACCCTCCAGCGAAGGCGAATGAAGGCTGGAGCGGTCCCACTGACCCTCCAGCGACGACAAAGGCTGGGGCGGTCCTCGGACCCCCCAGCGAAGGCAATCCCGGACGAGCCCCCATATGTTACACCCCGGCCTAGGCAACCGGCGTGCAACGTATGAAAATAGAAATAAGAAAAAAAACACACGAGAAAAAAACTAAAGCTCTCCACCAAAATCCCAAAACGAAGGTGTCTCAAACGAAAATATTAACAAACCCATTCACAGCTATTTACAACAGACTATTTATTTACAACAAAACACCAAACTATTTACAACACGGGGGGAGATCGCGACCATGACCAACTGACACACAGGGCTTAAATACATAGAAGGAGCAATCAGGGAATGGACCACAGGAGGGAAACACAGCTGGGGCAAATTAGACCTGACGAGACAAGGAAACGTAACCTGAACACACTAAGATAACAACAGACCTTCAAAATAAAACAGGAAACACATGACAGTCACGCAAAAACAAAACACTGACAACACCGAAACGTAACACAATCGTTATGTTTAGTTTTTTAATCAAACTGTGCTTGTGTTAATGTAAAGTTCAATTTGTGTTACAGACATAATTTGAATCTGCTAACTTGAACTTTCTCCTCTATTTTACAATCATGAACCATAAACCCATCTGTGGAGGTAAATCAACATTTTCTGCTTTAATTTTTGGCCACCTCAAAATTTTCATAAGAATTTAAAACTCTTATGATAGCGTATCTATGTATTCACAGTCTTTTCAGAGCTAATGACTTTATGTGTGAGTGAAAAGAGCAGAGACGTTTTCTTTCCCTACACATCCTGATAATTGTATCAGTAATAACTATGACCTATATATTGATGTGTGCTTAAGCGCTTTCAAATGGTGGAAATTTGGTTTGCAGTGAGGTTTTGACATAAACAAACTACCTGGATATCAGATAAAGGGAAGCAGGAAAACCTCTGAAATGTTATAAAATGCGCACAATGTGACTAATTTCACACAAAAATCAAATTTAAAAGTAAATTTAGGTTTTCCATAAATATTATATTTCAAATAGTTTAGTAAATACTCTTAAAATAATAGCAGCACGCTAACGCATTTTGTCCACTCTGTGTGCTTGTAAGGGTCTGACCCTTTCACTCCTTTGATTTTTTCCTCGTATCTTTTCTTTGACTTTTCATCAAGTCTGTCTTTGTACGGACCGGCATTGTTCTCCTTCGTTTTGTACATACCTTTTTGGGGGGGCAAAGAAAAAGCAAGAAGGTATTGGAACCGGAGAATGAACGTTTTACGGTGCTGCAAATGCTTGCATTTGATGCGGTACTTGGATTGTTTTGCCACAAGTTCCTGGCATGCAATGTACGAAAGCCACGTGGTCTGTCAATCTCTATAGGGAAGGGGTGTTTTTTCTTTTTCTTTTTTCACTCGCAAAGGAAGAGTGTTTGCTAGCGATGTCTGTAGAAAACGCAGTTTTTACCATTCTTCCCACTGTAAACACCACTGTTTTGTTCAGAAAAAAACATCACGTGTAGTTTTTATCATAACTCTGGTTTTACGTGGCCCATCGATACAATTCAAAAACTGGTATGTAGTTTGAAGTCCGCACTTTCGACCCAAGTTGAAATGGAGACTCTGAATCACTGTATCTTGTAGCTGTGTCGTCTTAAATTGGTCATGTGATTTTGACGTGCCGGCGCGTCCGGCGACCACAGAGGGTTAACTGAAGGCTTTTCAGGGAGTTTTTAGGACTTCCTGATAACAACGAATTACAGTAGTCCAGCCTAGAAGTAAAAATGCATGAACTGGTTTTTCATCATCACTCTGAGACAGGATATTTCTAATTTTAGAGATATTGTGCAAATGGAAAGAAAGCAGTCTTATATATTTGTTTAATATGTGCATTGAAGGACATATCCTGGTCAAAAATGACTCCAAGGTTCCTCTCAGTGTTACTGGAGGCCAAGGTAAAACCATCCAGAGAAAGAATCTGGTTAGATACCATATATCTAGATTCTCAGGGCTGAGTACAATAACCTCAGTTTTATCTGAATTTAGAAGCATAAAATTAGTGGCCATCCAGGTCTTTATATATTTCAGACATTCCTGCAGTTTAACTAATTGGTGTGTGTTATCTGACTCATCTAGCCCTTAAGAACCCAGACCTATTTCTACTTTCATGAAAATTACGGGGGTTGTAAGTTATATCAAATGAATCATATATAACACACACAGTTTTTTTTTGTAATAGCTCCACCCACTGCCCCAGATCTGAAATGTCACATATGCGTCACATTGGGCATACAAGGTACATTTGTTCCATATTTAGAAAGTAATTCTGTAAACACTTTCTTGCTTTTAAAAACAGAATTCTGTTCTGTGATGGGCGCTCCCTGTGTGATTTCCAAAGGATCAGGCTTGTGGCAACTTCTGCCTGGAAGCTTCTTTCTTTCAGTGGCTTTTGGACACCAAGTAGCTTGCAGTCACGATGGTAAATCAACCATGTGTTGACAACACCGAGCATGATGGTTTGCCAGAACAGGTAGAGATACCACCTCCGTGACTTCATGTGGTACTTGTACCTTGCAATGCAGGCGTCAAGCAGGTCAATACCCCCCATGAATGTGTTGTACTCCACAATGTGTGGCCTTTTGACCTCAACAAATGCCTTGCCCGATTTGCTCCAGCGACGGACTGTATCTTGAGGCTCAGTTGCACAATAGGATGAGATGAGGGTAACAGATTTGTTGTCATACCACTTCACAATAACCATGCTCTCCTCCTTAGTCACCCTGGCATCAACAGAGCCTCTGCCTCTCTGGGCAAGATTTTTTTCATCTTCAAGCTGACAACCTGCTAAGCGATTTCCACGAAGTGTTCCTACAAGGTAGATCTGTCGCTGAAGAAGTGTGAGCACAAGTGGGGCTGAGGAGAAGAAGTTATCAGCAAATCTTTGTAGTTTTGCTCAGCTGGCAGAGTTTCACACAACTTCACCACAACATCTCCTCCAATCCCAACTAAAGTCTTCTTCCCAGTACCACCTTGATAAACAACAAAATCATGGAGCATACCACAGGATGAGCACTGGGCCCAGATTTTCAATCCCCAGGGGTGGGGCTTTCCCTTCACATACTGCCTTCTTGGGCTGTGTGTCCCCTTGAAGGGTACCATTTGCTCATCAACAGAGTTGTACTCCTCTGGGACGATATCCAGGCATTGTTTGCGAAACATTTCAAACCATGGACGGATCTTCCAGCACTTGTCTTCTGCATCTCTGTGTAATAAATCTGTATTGTCAGTGAAATGTAGAGATCCCAACAGGGTTTGAAATCGGTTGCGGGACATGTTATCTGCTACCATAGGACACCTGGTGTCATTTTCCCAGTATGCTCGATTTCCAGGCATTTGGCATAGACCCATCCTCAGATAGAGACCAGTGAGTATTTCTAGTTCTTTAACAGTGGTATTTACATTTCTCAGATGGTTGGATTTTTGTACACTGTATAAATTTGTTTGTTCCATTAACAACAGCAGCATATCATCTGTGATAAAGTTTTTGAAGTACTCCAGTGGAGTGTGGATCTCATCTGGAGGTTTGGCACAGGGTCCCTTGAATGTGGTCTCAGGGGTTTCGAACGTTTTCTTTCTCTAGGATAATTTTTGTCCTTTGATAGCTGCCTTGGGCTGCCCAGTGTCCATATGGCTGTGGCTCTGTCTCTAAATCACTTGAATCACAACTGTCTGAATCACTGGATTCACTTGATTCATCACTCTCCACGTCTTTGTGGGGGATGTAATTAGGGTCTCCAGAATCTTTCACATCCCTCATGCTCACTCTCCTCTGCAGTGATAAACTCTAGCGCCTCTTGAACACTATATTTTTTCTTTTTATCCATTCTACCAAACAGTGAAAATGACAAAAAAAATGGGGGGTAACTGAAAAACGCCTCGACAAAGCTAAAGTAAAGTTCCATCACAAATTTAGGTAATTTAATAAATTAGTTATGCTTGAATTTAGTTAAATATGACTGAGAATTAACAACAAAGAATACATTTACTTAAAATAACTGAATGAGCTAAACTGACTAAGCAAATGATCAGTTTTTGTCTTTTTGTGACAAATATGTCACAGCATTCTTTTAAAGAAAATTTAGAGTTTAATGCCCGATGTGACATATTTGTCACAGCGATATTTAACAAACTGATTCTAGATCAAAATGTTTCAGAAATATTACCAAACTAGGTTACAAATGACCTATGACATCTTATCTAAAGTTTAGAATTGCTGAATGAGTAAAAGCTTACCTTTGCAAACAGAAAAGAAAGTTTTTAAAATTGGCATAGTGGTCTCATTAGCTAACCAGGTGGACCAAGACTTTGAAAATGGTGTCTTGAACACCCAGAGTGCCTCACTTGTCACATGACTGAACTAGTTTGTGCAGTAGACGTCACTTAGGGACTTTATTAGTTAAAAGTCAAAGTTAAACCATTATACATAGTTTTTCTCTAAGTGTAAAGGGGCAGTGACACCAGTGTCACTGTGGGTCCTTAAGGGCTAGACATGTATACATTGGATAAGCATGTAACACCAACGTGCAGGCTTTAATGCTATAATGTCATGTTAACTGTTTCTGAATCACTTAATGATTTTGCACGAGTGTAGTGTTAATGTATAATTGCAGAAAGCAAAATATTAAAATGTAATCTTACTTCATTTTCTTAATGTCAGATGCTCCGGTTAGACTAGCCTAATGACTGTCACTGGCTCTTTAAATCTCTTTTGGCACACCTATAACCAAATAAGTTTCAGTGTCTGCATAGTTTCTTTGCATAGTGTGTAAATCAAAAGACCTTCAGATTCACAGAAGGTTTCAGAAGCAAATCAAGTCATTGAACCGCATCAGGTACTTGTATATCTCTGAGTATAAATTATTTATAGATCAACCGTTAACTTTCTTTGCTTGTTGGTACTTGTTGCTGTACTGGTAGCAAAATATCTAAATGGTGTATGTGGTGTTGTATGCTGTAGTTGAGAAAACTGAGTATTAAGTTGCTGTTTTGCTTTTTTTTTTCTAGACTACTTCTTCTGAACCATGGGTCATAAAACTCTCATTTGTGCAGGTAAATCCAAACAGTAAAAACCTTTTTTGTGAAGTAATGATGAAAATAAAAAAGAGTTAACTATGAAATAAATCAAAGCAAACTTTTTAAAAATTTTGTTGCAAATTTAGTCTTATAAACTCATTAAAGAGGGGAAAAAAACACAAGATTTCATAAATGAAATAAATTTTTTATTTTTTATTTTTTTTAACTGAGAATAAAAAAACGGTTTCGTGGTAAAGAAGCTGAAAAACTGCATCGAATATCACTAGTGAAAATATTATGACTGAAAGCTTTTTGAAACTAACAATGATATGGGTCTATAAACATGTTGCAAAACCTAGAAACATCTTTTCAGGGTTGGAACAGTGGGTGACATCTGGTCACAGAGATTTTTATATTCATTGACTCATTTGTATTGCTTTACATGCAAGTCCACAGTATCATAGAAACTCAATAACAATGGTAGAGTTTAGCTTGGTGATACAATACGCTACCAAACTTTTGAAACAAACAGTGAGCTTGGTCTATAAACACTGAAATTTTGCAAACTTCATCTTTTCGGAGTTTTAAGAAGCAATTGCTATCACAGTCACAGAGATCTTTTCATCCAGTGACTCATTTGCATCATTTTACATACAATTCCCATAGTGTCATTGAAACTCCACAAGAATAATAGAGTTTAACTGTGTTATGACAGAGTACAGTGCAATCTAAGGAGTTTGGAAAGAGTCTGGACTTCTTTAAGTTTCTTGACGATGTTTCATCTATCATCTGAGAAGCTTCTACCATTCTGAGAAGAATTGGTGGAGTGTCCCAGATTTTAAGCCCTATTGGAAGTGTCCCTGACAGGGTCGTGGACCAACTATTGATAAATGCCAAATCACACGAGCCAAGATTTGAAAACGGTATTTAGAGAACTCTAAACACCCCCCATTAAAAAGACATGCCAAGAGACCAAATGTGATATGATTCTCTGCATTTATAACAAATCTAACACCAAGGTTTTTGCAAGCCTAAATAAAAAAACAGTATAAAACAATTTATAGGAAATGTTAAGCTTGCTCAGTTAATTGGTGTCATCGACATCAAAGGAGAGTTATTGTGTGTAATTGTTATAGAAAGATTTAGGCGTCCTGTACAAATGGGGAAGAAAGAAGAAGAAAAAAAATGGATGGTAAATTATTATGTCAATGTTAGGATTTTTGTAACTTTCCATTTTACAATACATTAGATATGAACAATTCTTTTTATTATTCATGTTTACTACCTCCTGCATCATTGAATAATGAATTACTTAGGAATTTAGTTAGGTGATTCAAAGCCTATATGTCAAGATATGTGTTCAGTTTTAAATTAATTAATTATCATACATGTGTAAAACAATTGTTACTCTTTTTACTCTTTCTGTAACTTCATAGAAAATAACAAAAAAGATGATATATTTATACATTCAGTTTGGATATATCATCAACTGAATATGGCAATATTCAGTAGATGAGTGCTAGTCATTCTTCTTTGGTTTGCAGGAATTTTCATAATGCATTTGATGACCACCACCAGACCTGCACTGCTTTCAGCAGGGTCCAATATAACAGGTAAACAAGCATGCACTGCAGTAGCTCAGTCAGTGTTTTGTTTAGTTTTTTCATCCATCCATCCAGCCAGCCAGCCAGCCAGCCATCCATTTTCTTCTGCTTGTCCGGGGGCCGGGTTGTGGGGACAGCAGCCCAAGCAGAGAAGCCCAGATCTCCCTGTCCCCAACCACCTCCTCCAGCTTGTCCGGGGGAACACCAAGGCGTTCCCAAGCAAGCCGAGAGATATAATCTCTCCAGCGTGTCCTGGGTCTGCCCCGGGGCCTCCTCCCTGTGGGACATGCCCGGAACACCTCATCCAGGAGGCGCCTAGGAGGCTTTCTTGTCAAGTGCCCGAACCACCTCAACTGGCTCCTTTCGATGTGAAGGAGCAGCGGCTCTACTCTGGGCCCCTCCTGAAAGGTCGAACTTCTTACCCTATCTCTAAGGGAGATGCAAGCCACCCTTTGGAGGAAACCCATTTCCACTGCTTGCATCCGCGATCTTGTTCTTTTGGTCACTACTCACAGCTTGTGACCATAGGTGAGGGTAGGGACGTAGATCGACTGGTAAATTGAGAGTTTCATCTTTACACTCAGCCCTGTCTTCACCACAACAGACTGGTACAGTGTCTGCATCACGGCGGCCACAGCACCAATCCGTCTGTCGATCTCCCACCCCCTTCTCCCATCACTTGTGAACAAGACCCAGAGGTACTTAAACTCCTCCACTTGGGACAGGAACTCGTCCTTGACCCGGAGTGGGCACTGGCGGGGCACTGGCGGAGCACCCACCAGGAACGAGTCTGGCCTGTTCCACACTCGTGTGTGGGAGGAGTTTGGAGAGGCCATGGAAAAAGACTTTCGTACTGCCTCAAAGAGATTCTGGCAAATAGTCAGGCAACTCAGGAGGGGAAAGCGATGCTCTACCTGCACTGTGTATTTTGCAGGTGGAGTGCTGCTGACTTTGAGTGAGAAAATTTTCGGGCGCTGGAAGGAATACTTCAAGGACCTCCTTAATCCCACTGACACATCTTCCGTGGAGGAAGCAGAGTCTGGGGATGAAGGGGATGACCCACCAATCTTTGGGGGCGAGGTCACTGAAGTAGTTAAGCAACTTCTTGGTTGCAGAGCCCCTGGGGTGGATGAGTTCCGCCCCAAGTTCCTTAATGCTCTAGATGTTGTAGGGCTGTCTTGGTTGACACTCCTCTACAGTGTTGCGTGGAAATCAGGGGCAGTACCCCTTGATTGGCAGACCGGGTTGGTGGTTCCCATCTTTAAAGGGAAGCCCAGCTATTAAGACATTCTTGCGCTAAAATATGTACTGTGCTTTCAATAACACATATGTGGTATTAAAATACACCAAATGTTTTCCTTTTAAGCATATTTTACATAAAACCGATTTACCAGTAGGTAAATCGTTGTTATTTACTTCTCAATGCACTCTGGGTAACCTTTCCAGTTGGAACCAGAGCAACCCGAGAGAGAGAATGAAAATAGTCAACTGCACTTAGTTTAGATGAAGATGAAAACAATCCGTCACACGAGGACGAGAGAGTGAGGGAAAATTACTGGTGTCTATGCGGCTACTGCTTGCCAATGACAACGGCGACTGAGAAGGTTTGTTGTAAAGCACCAAAACTTTTTGAAGCCGTATGTCTTAATCCAGATGTTCTTTGGGCAGCCCTTGTTAGCCTCCATGACCAGTATCCAGTCTTTAAGTGATAACGTGATGAATCCTGTTTCAGGGCCCTAAGTATTCTCATTTAATAAGAGTGTTGTGTTTTCAACATATTTTAATGCTTTGTATCTTGTTCGATTTAATCTCAACAAGCCCCTAAAAACAGTCAGTGATCACTGTCGGCTTCTCACAGTTTTTATTACTGCTAATCATTTTAAAGCTCAGTTTTTAAACCCTTACGATGTAACTACACAATAGCTTGTCGCGCTAGCGATCACGTAGCACATCATTATATACCAGCTTTCCCAACTTCAGTAACCCTACAAACGTCGCTGCTTTTTACTTTCCTGCCATCATTTATGTTGGAAGTGATAGCAGAGCTGTACATTTTAATTTGTTTAATAAATCTCTCAGTCAGAGCATGGTATTTTATATTTAGATGGAAGCTAGCGAGCTAACTCCCTGCTAACTTCTAACTCATGGATGCCTGGATGTTACACTTAATTAACAATCAAACTTAATTGTTACACCTGGCAGAGCAGCCACACTGACCAGTTTATTACAAATTAACAATTTTAGACAGTTTTAGAACTGTCAGCAATGCTGCAGCGATCATTTGACTTTTGCAGCAGAGTTTGGGCCCAGGCATGGCTAATAATGTCAGACTCAAATACCGGATAGTGCGGGTCTACCAAGTCGTCACCAGGTCACTAATAGGCAAGTTAATTAATACGGTTGCTACACTATAAAAAACAAAACAGGTTAGCTGAATGAGAGCACCTATACAGCCGACAACCAATACACGTCATCGTCCCAGAATACGTTGTGTGCGAAAAAACATGGCCTCTCCCATGGCTCCAAAATAGTTTTAAACAACAAACATTTAATGAATAACAAAGAAATTGTAGTTATTCTCAAGTATGTTTTTATGTAGGGGACATAATTTGTAACATATATAGAGTAACTTGTCATAATAGTCGTGGTTTGCTTTAAGAAAGGGGACCGGAGGGTGTGTTCCAACTACAGGGGAATCACACTCCTCAGCCTCTCTGGGAAAGTCTATGCCAGGGTGCTGGAGAGGAGAGTCTGCCTGTTAGTTTTTTCAAATACATTTTTATATTTTTTTGAGCAATGATAAACCCAGCTGGATTTTACTAAAATGGAGGAGATTTTTTGGTGATTGTAATGACAGTGCATTGTCATACTTAAAGGGAAAACTAAAAGTAGACAAAAGTAGAAAGATCAGCTTAATCTAATAATTTCCAGTTTTTTGTTTTGTTTTTGTTTTTCAAGCCAAGAGGACACTGTTGGGTTTCGAGCCATATCTGAACTGAATTCTTGGCCAGCATTTATTGCAGATCTGTTTCTGACTGAATATTCCTGAGACCTTGACGTGTTTATCAGATTTACCAACCAATTAATATTTTAAAGTTGCAGACGTTTTTCATCTCTTAAAACCAGCTTGTTTCTTAAATTCCTTATTTCATGTTTCTTGATTTCACGAGACAGATAATTCATTGGAACAAACTCACTGAATAAAAAAGTATTTTAGAATAAAACAGTTATGAGATGGGAAACAAAATATATTTTTGGTTGGTAGGTTTAACTTGAGTAATCAGATGTGTATTTATGCATGAGAAAGTTGATGCTCTTTGGTGATGCAGTTTGTCTGTTTTTAATTGAAGAAAGAAAGGCTAATCTGCTGGTTTTTTTAAGTGCTTCAGCAGTATCACTTCATCAATAAATCCCTGACCTGGTATGAGGCTCAGAGCTTCTGCAGATTAAAGTACACCGACTTAGCAACCATAAATAACATGGATGATGAAAACCAGCTGATCAACACACTGGACGTGACATCGTCATGGATTGGACTTTACAATGGACAGACCAACAGGTGGCTTTGGTCTGATGGCAGCGGTGTAACGAGCTTCACCCAGTGGAGCCCTGGTGAACCAAACAACTCTGGAGGGGTTGAGGCATGTGGACAGATGAATGATAACGGCCTCTGGAATGACGCGCCATGTGGATTTGCCATGGCTTATGTGTGTTATGAAAGTGAGTAAATGACACAGTGATCTTTAAAGCAAATGTAAACTGATGCAATTACATACAGTGATTAAGTTGAAATAAAACCTTCAGGATTTTGATATGAATTATTTAATGGTGAAGATAAATATAAATTTATATTTCTTATATCTAAAACAAAGAAAGAAAAATCATTAGCTGGGTAGCACACAAAATGACAGCCCAGGTGTGATTCTTTTAAATGTGTGCACATATATGAATCAATAACAATAACAATGGTTTAAGGCATTTTTTTTTATATTAGTTTTTTGTCACTAGCCACACTATGGCCCTCCTAAATGTTAATCTGGCTCTAAAAATCTTACCTGATTTCTACTTTTCTTGGAAGAAAAAAGATGTCTAACTTCCTTTTATTCCTCTCTCCTTGTATGTTTTTAGTTCAGCAGGATGGCAGCAAGAAGTATGTGGTTTACACACAGGGACAAACCTGGCCAAACAGTCAAGATCTGTGCAGGCAGAAGCACACTGATCTGGCATGTGTGCATACAGCACAGGAAAATTTAGCGATTGCTGCAGTTACAAACGCAGTGTGGTTCGGTCTGTTTAAAGATTCCTGGTACTGGTCAGATGGAACAAAGACCTCCTTCAGGTACTGGAAAAGAGGCGGAAGTTATAGTGGAAACTGTGTTTCTGTGGAAGCATCACAGCAGGGACGCTGGATACCAGCTGACTGTAACCAGAAAGCAACATTCATGTGTCAAGGAGGTAAGTTCCTGAAATACACAAGTAATAAGTCATTTCTTGGAAAAAGTGTGATGTCAAAACTCGGATAGAAAAATAATAATATTCATAATAAGGATCGCAATCAACACAACGCTCAGATGAACCAAAACAACTTTCTTCTTCCTTTCCTGGATGTAAGAGCATTCATCAAGACAGTCTAAATAATGGCTGAGATTATATTTCTGTGTTTGTATTCTGCAGGTCTCAAGCTAAAGAAGATGGTCATAAAGATGAAGGTGCAGTCTGATGTGGATCTCACTGACTCTACTACTTCCAGCCTATTCCTACAGAAGGTACAAACATAGCTTCAAGGGTCCACCAGGGGAAACTGGTTATACTGCAAGAGTTCATAAAATTACAGTAAACAGAACATCAACCAAAAACTACCTACAGAAAAAAATAATACCAGTATGCAAAAAGTCTTGAGTAGAGTCAAAAATATAAAAAGAGTAATATTTTCAGTGAAGCACACCTGAAACACTTTGTTATTTATGACATCATGAACTCATCCCTGAGGTCTAGCAAGACTGTCAATTCTATTTTTATACATAATACATTATGGTCTGTGTGCATTTGTTTTTGAAAGTAATAGAAACTAAATAAAAATATTTAAATTCAACACTTAAGTATCTCCTCAAAGTCCAACTGATGATTCAATTCAATTCAATTCAATTTTATTTATATAGCACCAAATCACAACAAAAGTCGCCTCAAGGCGCTTCATAGGTACAGAGAAAAACCCAACAATCATATGACCCCCTATGAGCAAGCACTTTGGCGACAGTGGGAAGGAAAAACAGGAAGAAACCTCCGGCAGAACCAGGCTCAGGGAGGGGCGGGGCCATCTGCTGCGACCGGTTGGGGTGAGAGAAGGAAGACAGGATAAAAGACATGCTGTGGAAGAGAGACAGAGATTAATAACAGATATGATTCAATGCAGAGAGGTCTGTTAAAACATAGTGAGTGAGAAAGGTGACTGGAAAGGAAAAACTCAATGCATCATGGGAATCCCCCGGCAGCCTATGTCTATTGCAGCATAACTAAGGGAGGATTCAGGGTCACCTGGTCCAGCCCTAACTATATGCTTTAGCAAAAAGGAAAGTTTTAAGCTTAATCTTAAAAGTAGAGATAGTGTCTGTCTCCTGAATCCAAACTGGAACTGATTTAAAAATGGTTTAATTATTATAGTTATCTTAATGTTACACAGAGAGGTATGAAGCTGTGTGCTAAATCTGGAGAGTATGTCAAACAATTCTTTTCTTTGATTGTATTTTTCTTTTAGTTGGAAACAATCCTGAGAGATCAAGGGGTGACTGATATCCAACTTAAATATAAACGTGTATTTCAACCTCAGTTGAAGACCACTGAGAACACGGGTACGAGAGGCCTCCGTACAGGGAGCATCTATCATGCTAACCTTAATTCAAAACATACCAATCATTTTGTGCAAAGTAATTTAGTAAAAGAACAAACAAACAATCAGTGAAAAGGTTTTTTTCCTCTCTTTACAGGATGCTGAGTGCAGAAGTGCCAATGTCGTTTTACTGCAACATTAGTGGTTATAGTGGTTTGTAGAGCTGATGGATGGAAACAGATTATTTAAAGATTGTTGCGTTCCCCAGCAAATTTATTTACCCTATACTTGTGTAGTTCATAACAGCTGATGTATATTCTAACCTAAGTTATTAAGTAAATTAAACTTTTACTTACTTTAAGAGTGTAATTAAAACAGTAGATCTTGTCCTCATTTTCCCCCTAAGGTTTTTGGTCATAATATTGTAACTATGGGTGGGAAGAAGAACCTATGCAATATAACATTAAATATTGTAATAATATGAACTCAAAATCAAAGTGCTAATAATAGATGCAAATCACTTTCAAGCTTTGAAAACTTTGCATTACAGTGCTTTGGACATGGCATCTAAGTACTTTATTTTGAGAAGACTTTAAATTTTTAAAAAACAATTGTGTGAAGAAAATTTTTTTCTGCTTCTTTCAGTCAGTAGAAAAAACCCCAAACATATTTATAGCTGCAACCAGACTGCTCCATTACTTTGTAGTGACTCTCATGTTTTCATTTGGTCACCATATTGTTATAAGATAGCCATCTCTCCTAATCTGTGTTTATGGAGGCATGTGTTCTGTCTACAATAAAATAACTCTCTGAATGTTGAACCTTCTTATCCAGTGTTTTTCTGTTGTATTTATCCCCCCTTGCCTCACAGCACAGGTCTGAGAGAGATCATTTTTAAAACTAACAGTCTGAGATCACCCGGACAGGTAGAATCTCAGCCATGATAAAACCTTTCCCATAACTCTGGTAAGATGTTCTAGTCTATACCAAAAAAATACAGTCATCCACAGTGGCTTCATGTGTCTGGCCCGTCGGTGTGTGGGAGCTGAGTCTTCAGTCCTGCAGAGAATCCGGTTGTTCAGTGATGACGCGACGAATCCTACTTCCGGGTCTAAAGTAGTCTGCGTTTAATATGGCTTTTGTGTTGTTAACATGTTTAATGTTATGTATTTTCTTCTATTTGATCTCAAAAAGCTCCTAAAACAGTCAGTGATCCCTGTTGACCTCCCTCTGCTTTTATTACCACTAATCATTTATTTAAGCTCAGTTTTTAAAACCTTAGGATGTAACTACAGCCCAGCTAGGGTTGCCAACCGTTCCTTAAAATACGGAATCGTCCCGTATTTCGAAACAAAAGTACATGTCCTGTATTGAGCTAATAAGGGACGCACTTTGTTCCGTAATACAGTGAGAATCAAAAGTAGTCTATAAATTTTTATGGAATTAACGCTTTGTTTGAAAACATAATTCCCAGCCCCTCTCCTGCTTTGTGACCAATGAGCTGACAGCACACTTATGACAATTCGAGTATGACAATTCAGATTACCGCTCATCTCATTGGTCGAGGAATGGTCGCTTGCGGAGAAAATACCGGAAGACAACAGATGACCACAACAACAAGCATGGCCAACAGGGAAACAAACGCCGACACTGCGGTGCAAGTCTCGGACGTCAGTACACCTAAAGCTGGGCAGACACTGTGCGATTTTTTCAGTCACGTTATTCAGCTCCTGCTCAAACTGCACGATTGACTTGCAGGGGTTAGAAGTTCGTAGGTCACGTAGCTCTGATGCGACCTGAGTGCTCACACTGTGCCAACATAAAATGAAGGTTATAACAGAAAATCTGTCGCGCTCTCTCTCGCTCTCTGTCTTTCACTCACACAGACACACCACCACCATCAACTTTGTTAAATTGCTAATGAAAAACATTGATCAGGCAGCTGTGATTGAGCAGCAGTGTAAATCCAACTATTTTCACGGTTGTTGTGGTCGTGATAATTTTGTGATGCCACATGGAAAAGGCTCGGATGAGCTTTCCAAAGTTCTACAAGTTGTGCCTCCATCGCTTGTGTCCAGATCACACGCTGCACAGCCGTGCTGCTCCGTCTTTTTCACCGACGTTTACGTGTTTGCGCGTGAGCAGTGTGAGCGCCTGTGGTGACACCATCACGAGCGATTGATGATCGGGAGCTGGTCGTGAGGTGTTAATCGCTTCTCGTTACCCCACGTACACTACACGACGCACGATGAAGGCCAAAATCGGTCCGATCACTCAAAAATCGGCTCAAAATGGGCCTAAAACCGCACAGTGTGAGCCCAGCATTAGAGCAGCAATGTTTGTTTCCCTCAGAGAAAGGGAAGAATGGGAAAAGGAAAACACCTGGCTGGAAAAAGTTAATATGGGCATGTGCAGTGAATATCAGCGCTATGTGGCCAGAAGTGTGATAATATAACTTATTTTGTGTAATAAACAACTGCAAGGATAGATGATTACAACAAATAGATGACTAATACATAAAAGTAATACATAGATGAATAATGATGATGAGCTATGATGCGTAATCATGGGAACAAGTGGGTTTACAAACAGGAGCAGCTGATTACTATTAGAATTGTACTAAATGCACTAAATGTGCACTGTTACAAGAATATTTTTCTTTCTATTGTTTTCTATTATTTTAAGTTAAGCAGGACAGAGTTCTTTTAAAGAAAGATTTACTTATATTCTCAAAAGTTAAGCATGACAGGCTTCTGTTTAAGAAAGAGACCTGTTTTACTGTGTTAATGTTGTCATTTTGAGCTAAAAATAAATGGCTAAATGATCATTTGTTTCACATGTGTTCATATCACAAAGAATAGAATATGCATCTGCTTAAATCAACTTCAAGTCAAATGGTTAAAAAAATAATTTCACACACAAAAAAAGAGCTAGAAAATTCACCACACTGGGAAGGGTGAAGACAACTGGGTCGCCCGGCCCTGGCCACGAGGTGTCCCTTATTTATTTTTCAGGGAGTTGGCAACCCTAAGCCCAGCCCATGCAGCAGTATATGAATGACTAACCTCGTATTGTGGATGGATTATCTCAGTTGTTCTCCTGGCTGAAGTTTGGTCCTTTTACAGCATCCTGCCATGCGATTACATTTGTTCCTGACCACCCAGAACACTCACGTTAACTTTTATTGAGTGGAAAAAAAGTTAGCTTGTTTATATTATGCTAACATAGCTGTGTCGCTAGCGGTCACGTAGCACATCATTATATACCAGCTAGCCCAACTTCAGTAACCCTACAAACGTCACTGCTGTTTAGTTTTCTGTCTTCATTTATGCTGGAAGTGATAGCAGAGCTGTACGTTTTAATTTGTTTCCAAAACCCCGCAGTCAGGACATGCTATATTGTATTTAGATAGAAGCTAGCGAGCTAACTTCCTGCTAACTTCTAACTCCGTTAAATGTCATAAATTCCGTTTTCATGGATGCCTGGATGTTAAACTCAATTGTTACACCTGGTAGAGCAGAACGCTGATCATTTTATTAAAGATGAAAGACTTTAGACAGTTTTTCAACTCTCAGTAATGCCCATAGTGATCGTTTGATATATGGACCTGCAGCGGAGTTTAGGCCCAGACATGGCTAGTGACGTCAGACTGAACA
Source organism: Rhamphochromis sp. 'chilingali' (assembly GCF_963969265.1). NCBI lineage: Eukaryota > Metazoa > Chordata > Actinopteri > Cichliformes > Cichlidae > Rhamphochromis > Rhamphochromis sp. 'chilingali'. Next base: position 41,587,070 of record NC_137929.1, on the reverse strand, counting down.
ACCGGATACATACAGGAAGAGGTGGAACTTCATTTTTATGGGCACACAATCGGCCAATCACATGCAAAGACTGAGATCACACCATTATGTGAAAGAAGGGCAGACGTTCTGAAGACGGTGGTACAGGCCAGGTATGCAGAGAGACGGGGAGCCGCATTTAAATGCAAGCGTGTCAGAAAAAGTAACAAGTGAACACATAAAATGAGCAGCATCTGACTACATTTCACTGATGTTGGAGACTGCAAAGCTGAATGCAGGATTTATAAAATTAGGAGATGGATAATGTGATACGCATTTTTATTTTTTAGCCATTTTCCATTGTGGAGAATAAAAGGTTTCAAACTTTTCCAGGCTTTAAACCTCATACGTTCTCCCTATTAGCAGTGAATGCATAAAAACAAGGCTTTTATGAAAACACTGAATGAAAAATTTCTTCTTGAAAAAGACTAAATGTACAGTTCAGTATTGAATATTACATAAAATAAACTATGTACAAAGTGTCTTTAAATGGCAGAGATGCAGAAATGTGTGCATGTAACACAGAGATATTGCTCGTGTCTGCGTGCATAAATGAGTCACTGGCCTGAATGTGGCATGAAGCCATTTATAATTCTTACTCAATTTGATCTGCTGCTCACCACAAACAAGCAAGTAGAAAAAGTTTTTGGACTTTTATTTATATTTTCACAGGTTTTACACTTTTTCCTACTGATAAAAACCTCCCGTATGATCATTCATACTACACAAAGTAATTATGAAATAAACAATTAACTTGTAGAACCAAAATGTTCCCGGTATTTGAGGCAAGAGGGAGTATGTTATGTTATGTGAAGGTGCAGCCAGAGCTCTGTTCTTGTTGTGTTTCTGGGTGTAAAATAAAGGACTTCACATTTAACTTTAACTTGTGATCTCCTCATAAAAAATCTGCCTAACATGTCTCTGCAGCAGCAGGAGACAATAAACATGTGACAGTATGTTGTGGTCAGATCTTCTTGCTTTGTCTGTGTAAAAGGAAGGAAGCAAAAACTTATAAAAAGTGTTTGTGGTCTTCACAGCTCTTTGGTATCTGCTATGCTGCTGCTTCACTCGCTGTCTTTACAGAAAGTTGTAGAAGTTTTCAGACGTGTCACTGCTGGATGTGAGGATGGGAGCCACTTTGCTCTGTGAGCTGGGCCTATTCTGTGAGTACATCACTGACTCCTATTGTTTGATTCATACTGATCCATAAACATGTTTTAGTAAGAAGAACAGAGCATCAGTCGTTTGTACCATTTCAGGTCATGTGATCAGAGGACTCATGTTTGTTACCAACATGTTTGTTTGTAGACTGGATTAGATTTTAGTGGACTGACTTAGATCAGAGTGGAGCTGGTTTAGTTTATCTAAGAAAGGTTTGTTTAGTTTGATAATGTCTGAAGTCTCTGTCTTTATTGTAGTGCTCTGTACACTCCTCTGCACTGGACACACTCAAGGTGACTGAACAGTTTTCACTTTTTTTTTTTTACTTCTTTTTATTCATTTAGTAAAGATTCATCTTAGCCTACTGCATCAGTTTTAAGCACTTTCTGGTTTTGCTCATTTTTGCAACACATTTATATTTTTTATGAACATGTTGTTGCTTCTTGACTAAATAAAATGTTTCAATGTTTCAGATTGTTAACGATGTGGTTGTGTTGGATTCTAGATGCTGTGCTAACGATTGAACCCAACTGGTCCAGTTTTTTCATTGGGGAGTTCATTGTCTTCAAATGTGACATGAATGAAGGAAAAGACACTGACTGGAAATATATAATCAAGAAGGATGGTCAAGAATTTATCCGCTACAGTGATTACAAAAACCACAGATTAAAATGTACAATTACAGGTCACAGTGGTGAATATCAGTGCTCTGGTCACAGGACGAGCAACAGTTATACAAAGAACAGTAATACTGTCTCTATAACTGTATTAGGTAAGTCCTCAGTGACCAACAGCATAAATTTATGATCCTGTACATTTAAATGTTGTCACATCAGAGGTAATGAGCAGACCCAAACTCTTCCAAATAAAGACAGTGAGTTTATTTACAGTGATAAATAGTGACAAAATAATATGCAAATCCCAGTGTTGTGCCAAAAAGTGGTTGTTTTTCAAGTATCTTTATAACTCTGTGTTATTGTGCTTACATTATAACCAATCCGGTCCTTTATGTCCACTTCGTCAGGCAGGACAATGGAAAAACAGTTATATTCTGTTTATTTAGAGATATACACCCTGCCTCTGTTACCATGTTGAGAAAGACAGCAAAAAATCAAAGAGCAGAAAATATGATGAAGAAGAATTTTGAAGATTTTCCTGCAAGTAGCAGGTTTTAGTCGAATTTCCCAGAGGAACCCACCCGAGGGATTAATAAAGTTCTATCTTATCTCTTATCTGTTTTATGACATTAACACATGCTTCTTTTTTTTTAATGTATGGATCTGTTTTTCTTTAATTTTTATAACAGCAGATAAACCCAGGGCCACACTGACAGCAGGAACAACAATCATACCAGTAGGGGGCAGTGTGACACTGACCTGCTCTGTGCAGAGCTCTGATGGATGGAAATATGAGTGGTTCAGACGAACCCAAAGAATCTCTGAACTTCAAATCAGAGATCAACAAAACAGAGATATCAGAGTATCTCAAGGAGGAATCTACAGCTGCAGAGGAACAAGAGGAAACCCAGCTTACTACACTGATAGAAGTGATGATGTCACCATTGAGAAAACCTGTGAGTTTAGTATGAAATATACATTCACTCATGATTATCAAATGATGCTAAGGTTCCTCTGTTGATTTCATGTTTCTATTTTTTATCTTAACTGTTAATATGTTTGAACAGTTTCCAATAAAGTTGTTGTAAAACAACAACCCAACTGGCCTCAGATATTCAGAGGTGAGACGATCACTCTGACATGTGAGGTGCAGGAAGGAGGTGAAACCACCGAGTGGGAATATAAATGGAGAGGACCCAGGACACCCACACAGTGGACACACAATAATGATGTGACATTCAGAGTTTCTGAGTCCAGCAGTGGAGACTACATGTGTAAGAGTCGACGCAGAGATGACTCATATTCTTCAACAGAGTGGAGTGAAGCCTTCACATTGTCAGCATCAAGTAAGTCATGTTTGTTGTGTGAGCCCAGGATGAATTCAATGGTCTACAAAGGATGTTACATTGTTACATTGTTACAAAGAGCTACAGCTGATAGTAGCTCATTGTTGGCAGTTTGTCACCACTTTGTCTCCTGAACTTTCAGCTGGTATAGGGACAGCAATGCTGACCTGCTGCTCCATAACCTGAGTACAATAATGATATAAATAATGATAAAAAAAAAAAGTTTTTTGTAAGTAGGGAGGCAGATTTGGTTTGTGTGTGTGCATGTGTGTGTATACATGTTTAGACATCTTTGTAAAGACAAAAAATTGGCATGCTACTATATTTGTGGGGACCAAGAGTCCATTGTGGGGACAAAATGCTCGTCCCTGCAAGTTTGAAGGTATTTCTAAGACTCAAAATGTGGTTTTAGTGTCAGGGTTACAATTAGGTTATGGTTAGGTTTAGGCTAAGGTTCAGGATTAGGCCTTCAATTTTTCAATTAGATGTCCTCACTAAGATATGACAATGAGTGTGTGTGTCTGTTCCTGTCTATCTATCATTGTGAGGACCGAAATCTGCATCCTACTATACATGTGAGGACCAACAGTCATTTGTGAGGACACACACCTGAAGGCTGAAAATGTGGTTTTAGTGTCAGGGTTACAATTAGGTTATGGTTAGGTTTAGGCTAAGGATCAAGGTTAGGCATTCATTTTTAATGGTTATGGTTAGGGTAAGGGGTTAGGGCAAACATTATGTCAATGAAGGTCCTCACTAAGACAGCTGAACGAGCGTGTGTTTGTGTGTCTTGTGTAAATGTTGATACTAAGGTAAAAAAAAGTGTAATGTGATCTGCAGGAAGTTACAGCGAGATGAGCAGGATTTTCTTTTCCTCTTACAGGAAGGCAAGTGTTGATTTCTTCTCATGATGCAGGACGAAGTTGTCTAGCCAAAGTAAACTGTTGCAGTCTGTAAATGAAAAAAGCATCAAAATGAAACTATGTAAAAGGCATTACAGCTATGTATTAGAGGAATGAGTGTGTGAGAGGCGATGACATCAGTGTTAACAGTTTGGGCCATTGCACTATGTTGCACATACTCACACTGTTACAATTTGGTAATTGGAGGAGGAAGACCAGAAGAAAAATGCAAAATGAAGGCACATAACATCAGGGTAGTGTAATCCTGGCCTGTGTGTGGTGTAATATCTATTTTCTTTCTGTCTTTGTTTAAACTCAACAGCAGGGGCCCGTTCTTCGTACGTCGCTTACTACATCCAAGATCAAATGACACATCCAAGATCAAATCATCGCGCTAACCGTGAGCTCGCTAATCCGGTTCCCCGAACACACCTGCTGTTGACGATTAGTACAGCTGGACGCAGTAATGTGACATCACTGGGTGTCGTAAAAGGGGCCACGCATCGATAGTAGAAACATTGATCGGCAACCCTCTGATTGGTCGGCGAAAATGTCGACGGAGCGCGCTCGGCTCGGTATTTTTCGGCAGCAGAGCAAGAACTCTTGAGTGAGGGATTTCAGGAGTTTCAGAGTTTAATCAGAACGCAAGGGAACACTGCAAAGGCTGCAAAAGCAAGGAGCGAGGGCTGGCAGGAAGTTGCTGACAAATTAAACTCGTAAGTAATTTAATAATAACAATAATAATGGAGTGGATTGATATAGCGCTTTTCAAGGCACCCAAAGCGCTTTACAATGCCACTATTCAGTCACTCTCACATTCACACACTGGTGGAGGCAGCTACAGTTGTAGCCACAGCTGCCCTGGGGCAGACTGACAGAAGCCAGGCTGCCATATCGCGCCATCGGCCCCTCTGGCCAACACCAGTAGGCGGTAGGGTAGATTTATTATATTACACTATATTATCCAATATTATATTACATTATATTATAATATGTTATATTTTATCCTCTTTCACATTAGAGCCACGACAGGACCCACTAGAACATGGGAACAGGTAAAAGTGAAATATAAGAATATCCTACAGAATGGTAATATTTATCACTTATATTGCTTTTAGTCTCTTGGAAAGAGACCCTGGAATAATCTGTTTGTTTATAACAGCAACCAAGAAAAGGGCAGAGGAAAAAAAGACAGGTGGTGGTCCTGCACCCCCTCGTCAACAAGTTGGTTAAGTGAATAATACCCTCACGGGAAAATCGATATCTCTCTATGAGCACACTGTCGCGCTGAGCTAAAGGATCCTGTCTATCCCGCAATATACGCTGAATTCTGAGGACTCTCCTTATCAATCTTGCACCTTCCGCAATGGGTGGCTCGCGTATACGGACAGGACATGGCTGCGACAGGCTTCCCAAATCCACCTTCGCTTTTATAGCCGTGGTCTCTCATCTTGATTACACGAAGTAATTTACAATTGCTACTCTGAAATATGAATTAAATCTGTAATAATCACATACATGTAATAGAATGTTAATAGTACATTTCCCTTTTTTAGGAAATGACCTGTGTGAAATCAATAAATGGATCAGGTGCTGCATTGTCTTTAGTTACATTGATGTTATTTATTTATGGTGAAACAGTGGTGGAATATCGCTGTTGCTTTCGTATGATGACGCGGACATACCTGCGTGGCCGCGATCTAATCCTGTTTACATAAAGTAAACCTGCTCCCGAGCAGGTTTACGCTTACGGCTCTGTTGCTATGACAGCAAGTCCCGGATGAGCTTCGGGGAACCGACTGATCCAGGATCACGCGAAATCGTCAACAATCTAATCCGGCTAACCTACTTAGCGAGGTACGAAGAACGGGCCCCAGATCACCCAAAGGCCCAAATAACTATTGATGTGAGAGACATTCCAGTAGGGGGCAGTGTGACCCTTAGCTGCTCAGTGAACTCATCATCTGGATGGAAATTCTACTGGTACAGAGATGTAAACTCATCTGAACCTCTGACCACACAAGATGCTGTTCAGATGCAGATGCAGTTCCCTTCAGTAGGACAAATCAGTGTCTCACAGGAAGGACTCTACAGGTGCAGAGGAGGAAGAGGACACCCAGTCTACTACACAGAGTACAGTGATCCACTCATCATTGATGAAAATGGTGAGCTTTTCATCAGTGAGTGTCATAGAAAGACAAAATGTAGAAACGTTTTTTATTTTCAGTTTTATGCCTGGATCAGTAATTCACAGTTTTTGAGATATTGCAACACATTTGGCCTCAAATATGCAGACTAGTCAAGATAATAATCAGATGTGAGATCCTGGAGAAGACACTGAGTGGGAGTGTGAAGGGAGAAAGTTAGTGTCAGTTTTGCAAAGAACAAAAGGAAGCTGATATTTCACCCCTTTGTGCTTACACTGTGCTTATAAACACTAAACACTAAAATAGCAGCTTTAAAAATGCTTCTGTTCACAAGGACGATGGCATTTTACAGTAATATAATGCAGTGGATAAGGAGCGGGACTAGAACTAGATTCTGAATGTAACAAAGATTGGCCTGAGTGATGTCAAACTGAAGTATTTCACTCAGGTGTGTTGAAGACTGTAGAGAACTTTTCATTCTGAGGAAAAGTTTCAAGATGGTAGCAGTTAATGTGCCTTTTTTTTTTTTTTACAACAGATATGCTCGATCCTGAAAGCTCTTCATTTGTTGTTCTGATGATCTTTAGACTAATGTTCGTTTTCATGTTCCTCCTGTTCTTGTTGTATTGCTGCACAAAGTCAAATGGTGAGTTGTTTTTCTTCTGATATTAAATATTTTACTTTTTAAGTACAGTACTGTGCACAGGTCATGAGCCATCCCTCATTTCTTAATATTTTGCTAAGAAAATGGAAAACAGTTGCAGTAATCTACTGAAACATGTAAACATAAATGGAAATCTAGCAAATAAAATAAAAACAATGTGGATAAATAACAACTAAGAAGTCAGATGTTTTCCAAATGTTATTTCATGGTGGATCAAACTCTGACGGTCCTTTTCTGTTCATAATTCATCAATTTTAACAAGATCTCCAACAATGTCAAATTTGTATTCATCGTGTCATCAGAGCCATTCCCACTGATTTTCAACCCAGTTCTTTTGACATTTGGTGGACCTCAGCCTTTTCTTTGTTTTTCTTCCTTAATTCTTCGCAGCCACCCTTCCACTGAGACCATTTCTGATGAGGCTTCATTGAACAGTAAAAGATTCAGCTGAAGGTTCAGATGCATCATCAGGTGCTGTGTCAGGTCTTTGCTGCATATAAAGAGATGAAGGGTGGCTGAAGACTTTTGCACCACACAGATGCAGCATGTGGCCCTAAAGTGGAAACAGCTATGTATAATAGATGACCATGTAAAAGCAAATGCCTTTTTAAAAGTTTCTAATAAAGGTTTTGCGGATGAGGGTCAGCCTGGATGAAAACCAGGCTGAGTTATGGACTCCTCTTGTCTTCACAGTTAGTTTTTCCATCAAGTTTAAACTATTCTGATGCTTTTTGTAACACAGCTGTACTGATTACATCTGCTGCAGCTCTGACACTGTTGAATTAAACAAAGCCAAGTTAATAATATTTAATTTAAATGTGTTTAAGTTAGTATCACAGACATCAGGTGACCTGCAGGTGATCATTGTGTCTATGAGTCAGAGTTCGTGATACACTTTTATTAATTTAAAGTAGTTGTAGAAGCTTTGTGGTTATCATTAAAATCAATGTTAACATTTTTTTTTTCAGGTTGACCGGAAGTTAATTATCCATCCTGGGATTCAGCTCAAAGTCATTAACAAAAAAACATGAGTACACAAAAAAAGTGATAATAAACATGAAAATAATAATTATGATCACTAATAATGACAGAGGCTGTTTATTAGGGACAAGAATCTTGAGAAGTCTTTGTTAATAGTCTTTCATTTATTGCCTTAATTTTCCTGTTTTTATTGTAAAGCACTTTGGTGTACCGCTGGTCTTTTAAACATGCTATACAAATAAAGTTTGTGACAAAGTGAGTGAGAAGACCATTTGTCTATATTCTTAGTTAACATTCTTGCTTTGATTTAACCATATTTCACATGTAATCTGCAAGAGGCAAACATCTACTACCCCAGGTTTGTTTATGTTGTGCACTTTTACAGATTATATAATATCTTGGTTTAAATCAATTCCTACAAGTTTAAGTTAACATGTTCTTTATTTCAACTGTTAATTTGTATTGTTTAGAACTTACCTTACCTACCTGTCTTCCAGAAACAAAAGGAGGAAATGTAGTTTTACTTCCTGCTTTATACCTTCTGGGTTCATCTGGGGTCACAGGAAGAGACCAAGTGCAGAAGGGGAAGAACTCTTATAATTTAATAAAGTTTATTTTACAGGGTTTATGAAGAAATAGATTTATTGTTGTAATATGTATTGATTACACCACAGAGTTCATGTTGCCAGTAAAGAGGAGTAGTAGAGGTTTGAATATAATCATGTTCATCTTACCTACCTACTGAATGGAATAGTCCAGAGGAGAAATTGTTTGGTTAAGTGGACTATTTAAGCAGAAGAACTCTGGTGTTTTGAGAGAAAGGTTCAGGTCAGTGTAGCTGTGTGCAGGTTGACCTTAATTTCAGTTGATTTAAGTTCAGTTATGTTTATTTGAACTGAGTTAATTATAGAGTTGAGTTTCTTATTTGTTTCTTTGTAAATACTGTTTGGGTCACAAAATGGTGAATAAATCACTTGCTACACTGGACAGCATCAGTCTCCTGCACGTCTTTGATCGCTTAAGTCAACTTTTACCACAAAGTTGTATTGTATTGTAAGAATCACTCAGAAGTGTTTGTCTATGCTCCTGTGTCAGGCGCTTCAGTAGATTACTCGTGCTATTAACAGCAGCCGATAGTTTTTTTTCTCCCCAGGACACAGCTTACATATTACTTTAAATGTTCTTGCAGCAAACTGGTGCGAAATGACGTGCAGCTGCACTACAGCGATGTTAAAGCGGCAGAGTTTACTTCTACGTTTAGAAGACAAATTATTGAAATTAAATAATGATATTCAGCGAGTTTAATTATTTTACAATGTAACGCAAGTGCATTGTAAGTAACTGTAATTAAAATACCTAAAAATGAACAGTAATCAGTTACTCTACTTTTTCAGTCGAAAAGTAATTTAATTACAGTAATGCCTTACTTAGTAACATGTTACACCCAACACTGCTTGTTCACTAGTGACGGGAGAAGGAAGCCGGAGATCGACCGGTCTGTTGTGGTGAAGAGGGAGCTGAGTGTAAAAGCGAAGCTCTCAATTTACCGGTCGATCTACGTCCCGACTGTTAAGGTTCAAAATATTGGGGATGGAGACAAGAGAAAAACCACAATAACAACACTGGTCCGGTCGGGTTGAGTCAAACGATGATTTAATGATCACACACGTGGGAGATGGACACTGATGCAGACAGCCTCAAATCTCAAAATGGTGGAGCATTGCTCAAACTTTTATAGCCTCTGGTGCCTCCACCTTATCATACAAAGCCTAAACATTCACATGCTTTCTCTCACACAGCGCCTGAGCTACGACCTTGGCTCCCTGTTTATCTGCTCCTGCTGAAATGGGGCAGAAAACTCCAGCACACTCTGTTCTCTTCTACTCAGACAAATTAGATTTCTTATAACTCAGCAGTATAATGCATCATAAAACAATATCATTCATTCACAACAAGTCAGCAGTTTAATGTAATGCAAATCAGTTTAACTAATGTAATAGTTATCAGCTTCTTCTAATTCAGGAGAATAATGCAAACTAAAACTACATAATAATTCACAATCTTTAATTAGGGGTATAACATGGCATAAAATAATATTATAATCTAACACTACCTTCTAACTATGGTCACGAGTTGTGGGTAGTGACCGAAAGAATGAGATTGCGGATACAATCAGCAGAAATTAGCTTCCTCCAAAGGGTGGCTGGCCTTCCTTAGAGATAGGGTGAGAGGTTCGGCCATCTGGGAGGGGCTCAGAGGAGGAGGTCCCGGGGCAGACCCAGGACACGCTGAAAAGATTTTATGTCTCAGCTGGCCTGGGAACACCTTGGTCAGCTGGAGGAGGTGGCTGGGGACAGGGAGGTCTGGGCTTCTCTGCCTGGCTGCTGCCAGATAAGTGGAAGAAGATGGATGGATGGTACATGGTCTGTGGACCACATTTGGTAATAAAAAGGCACACACTGTGATTTTTGTTAACTTAACTTTTTGATAATTAAAAAAATAGTAAATGTTGTCTTATTCTTCTATCCATTCATGCATATTACAGAGTACAGATGATGCCTCAATCATATATAGCCAAAATTTGAAGGCAAAATTTGAAATGTGAAGGCAAAATTTTCCTGAGTATTTTATTATCTATTGGAATCTGGAATTTCATTGGCACTCTTAATGACATTATTTGTTAAACTGTTTAAAACAGGATTTGAATTAATGTTCATACACTATCTAAATCTATATTTAATTAATAATTTATAAATATACTCTTAAAGCATGACCCAGGCTCTAGTTACCTGATATTGTTCATCATTTTTAACTGCGTTTAATATTACCACAGACAATTTCCTGTTTCTTCTTTCAAATCAGATATGATATATCCATAGCTCTTTCCAAGCCATACACCATAGCTGGTTTCATTACCATCTTGTGTTCTAAAATGCACTCATGAAACTTGGGTTTAAAAAAATACTGAAAGATTTTAAAAGTGGTTGAAAGTAAAGCAAAAGGTTTACCTAAACAGGTGACAGTTTTATAATCCATGCATGAAAACCTCAAACAAAGAGTCAGTAAATAGCATCAGTTTCTCTATACAAAAACTGAGCAATATGTTGGACATAATTATGAAACTGAAAGTAGGCTTTATGCAATTAAAAACAATGAAAAATGAAAACATTTTAATTATGTGTAAATATTTTTTAATCAAGTAACTTATTTTAAGTGCGTTACATTTGGCATGTGGAAGTCTTTTCTTGGCTCTTGACGGAGGCGGCTGCACTTTCTCCTTCTCCCTCTCCCTTATCTTTCCTGCTTGGCTTCTCATGTCTTTTGCATAGTCTCGCTTATTCTCTATCCCTAAGAGAGTCTTCCAGACTTGTTCTCTAAAAACCTAAAGAAGAATTATGGATTTGATCAACAGGTCCCTTAACGAAACTGAAAAACTGATTGTCCTGCGGAGACATTTGCTGCCAGATACTCAATGGTTGCTTACGTCATGTGTCTGACAACACTCTCGATGGAGGACATTGAAAGACATCTACCAATTCAGAACCATGATAACAGAGTTCTGGCTGATTGGAGCTGGCTTATCGAAGTACAAGAATCGGCTAGAGCTGTTTAAAATCCCACAAGGCTGGCCGACATGATAGATGATGGGCAGGGCTGTGAGTACTCAGACTGTGTTTATTGAAAGCAATATGGACAAGATCTTGGAGAAGAAGAACGGGAATTGAGAGACCTGGTGACCAGTGACGGACATTAGACCAACTGGAAAACTGGAAGCAGTTTGTTCACGCTAACCAAAACAACTACCATCTTCATCTAATGCGACCCCCCTGGCACCAGCTGGATGCTCAAGGCAAAAGCTGACGGTCAAAACTCTCCTTTAGATAACAAGACTGTTGATGTGACTCTCTCCCTCCTCAATCAAGGCCAGCCGCGTCAACTGAAGATTGTTGACTTTTGCCCAAGCGAGTGAAGGGCCACTTTCTCTTGGCTGAACACGGAACACACACACACACACACACACACACACACACACACACACACACACACACACACACACACACGCATGTACACTGACACAGACACCCCCTCCCCCCCATGTTGTTTCCTCATGTTGTGCATTTTCCATTGTTTTGGTTCTGGGTCACTGCTCGTGCGGTCAACTGGCCAGTGCTACCAGGCCTGACCTGTTTCCCCATAGTGATGGGTCGTTTGCGAACGAAATGGCTCTTAGAGCCGGCTCTTTGACGTGAACGACGCGAGCCGGCTCCTTATCGCGAGCCGTCACGTGGTTTGTTTGTTTTTTTCTCTCAGCCTCTCTCTTGCACTTTTTTTCCGCTTCGCTCCGCCGCTGGGCAGAGGGGGGAGGGGCGGTAGTTACACTGAGTAGCACAGGAACAGAGCCAGAGGGAGAGAGAGAGAAAGAGAGCCAGGGACAACAGCGTCACATTAGAAAGGTATAGTAATCATTCACAACTATTTTCGGTTGCAGATGATAAAGGATTCAGAAAGTTTATTCATGCAGGTCCATATGACAGAGAATATGCATGTTCTTTTTGTTTTCATATTATAATTTATATTTAATTGTGTTGTGGTTTGCAGTGTTTTGTGTTGTTTCACTTTAAAGTTGTAAAAGGAAAAAGCTGAAAATTTAAATAGTTAAAAGTTGAAATGTGAATAGTTGATTTTTGTATTATATGATTTATTTATTACATTTTATGTGGAGTGAATAAATAAAAGTATATTTACAGTGGCCCCTAGAGACAAAGCACATACAAACTTCAAATCACGTACGAACTCTGAAGCATGTACAAACTCCAAAACACGTAAAAACACGTACAAACTCCGAAGCACGCAAAAACTCAGAAGCATATAAAAACTCAAAACACGTACAAAAGACAACAGAAGTGCTCCAGCATGCTGGGCGCAGTGTTGAGATTTTGTTACCTTGTGGCTACACAAGCCAGCACGTACCAACGACCGGATTTGGTGTGTGGTAGTAACAGGTAAATGAACTTTTTTTTTAATTATTTGAATATATGTGAGTGCTTGTGTATAAATACACAAACAATACACACATGCTTTCAATTGTGTAATTTAAGTGATCTACTCTGCTTTGGAAGTTCAGTTCATGCTAGAAATGTGTTTTGGAGTTTGTACGTGTTTTGTCTCTAGGGGCCACCGCATATATTTATATATAAACATATATAAATAAAACTACTTTTTTTTTTTACGTTAGTAATTCCTTTTGTGCATAATTTTATATTGTTGTTAATAATAAATTAATTAAAGCAACAAAACAACCTGAAGAGCCGGTTTGGAGCTGAAAGAGCCGGCTCTTTTTAGTGAGCCGAACCGAAAGAGCCGGTTCTCTAAAAAGAGCCGGAAATCCCATCACTACTTCCCCAGCGTGATGTTTCTGTGTTGTATATACAGTTGGCAAGGTATCATCTATCTTAATTGCCTCTTGGGGATAAGTCTTTCTGACTCTGACTCTAAGAATCACTTGTGATTAAAAAAAAGAATTAAATGGTACTATAAATGGTTTTAGAACATAACAAAGAACAAAATCAAGACAATAATGAGTGTGGGGAATCAGAATCAAAAACCAGTATGAAATCAATACATAAATATGAATAAAAGGTTGAAAATTCAGAAAGTTACTTTATTGTGGCCTTTAACATTATAGAGGCCACATAAAAGCACAAGAATCCTTAACAAGGTAATAGAACAACTACAAACTTGTTTTTTGTTTTGTTTTTTTGTTTCTTTCAAACTACAGGAATAGGCAGAGAAAGCTATTCTTGTTACATTTTTAAAGCTCGTTTTTGCAAAACAAAGCACTTGGACTGCGATGTCCAAACCAGGCACATTTTACAATGCTTAAAAATGATTTGCATCTATTATTAGCACTTGGATTTCAGTTCATATCATTGCCTTATTTAATATTATATTATATGAGTGCTACTTCCAACCTATAGTTTCCACCTAAATTCAGTGAGGTGAGAACCAATCTTTAAATAATCTGTTTCCATCCATCAGCGCTACAGTAAAGCAACATAGGTACTTCTGCAGTCAGCATCCTGGAAAGAGAAAAACATGTTTAACTTTTTGGTTTTTAACTATATTGACTATATTTCTTTCCACAATGATTAATATGTTTCAAATGAAAACTAGTTCAATTGCAGCATGGTGTATACAGTCTGCAGTGAGCATCTCTTACCCGTCTTCTCCATAGTTTCCAACTAACGCTGAAAGACACTGCCATTTTTATCACTTTGCCAGCTGAGTTTGAAATCAGCCACCCCTTGATCTCTCAGGATGGTCTCCAACTTGAAGAAAAACATTATAAAAGAAAAGAGCTGTTTTTCATACTTGTTAGATTTACCACACATAGCTTTATGTCCCTGTCATGCAGGTAATAATCATATTTAAATGTTTTTAAATCATGTTAAAAGTGAAATTTCGTTATGTTTTGGAACAAAATAAAAAACTTTTGCTACTTTTCTTTACCTCTAATATTTTTTTCTGTAGATATTTTGTGTTTGTTGTGATGTGTTTGGTGTTTACTGTTGTTTTATGAACTCTTGCTGCACAACCTGTTTTCCATAATGCGACAGTAAAGATACAAGGAACCTAGAATCTACGTTTGTACCTTCATTAGGAGTTGACTGGAGGCAGCGGAGTCAGTGAGACCCACATCAGACTTCACCTTCATCCTTATGACCATCTTCTTTAGTTTGGCATCTGTAGAACACAAATAAAGAAATATGTCATTTATTGTTGTGATAATAATTATTATTATTTTTTAACCCACATTTTGATGCTTTAATGAAAACAACAGTTGTATCACACTTATAAAGAAATTGATTTATTACTTGTCCATTTCAGGAACTTACCTCCTTGACAGATAAATGTTGCTTTCTGGTTACAGTCAGCTGGTATCCAGCGTCCCGTCTGTGATCCTTCCACAGAAACACAGTTTCCACTATAACTTCCGCCTCTTTTCCAGTACCTGAAGGAGGTCTTTGTTCCATCTGACCAAACCCAAGCATCTTTAAACAGACCAATCCACGCTTTGGTGGTAACTGCAGCAATCGCTGCATTTTCCTTGTCTGTAAGCACACATGCCAGATCAGTGTGCTTCTGTCTGCACAGATCTTGACTGTTCTGCCAGGTTTGCACCTGTGTGTAAACCACATACTTCTTGCTGCCATCCTGCTGAACTAGAGACACACAAGGGGAGAGGAGTAAAAAGGAGATAGACTTATTTTTTCTGCCAAGAAAAATAGTCAGGTAAGTGATTTAGAGCCAAATTACTAACAGCAGAGCCATGATGTTTCTGGTCATAAACACTTGGACCTGTTGTCCATATATGTGGACATCACATTTTGGGGTTGTCTAGACCAAAATCTTGTTTTTTTTTTTTTTATACAAGGGCCTGTTATCCACTTACGAGGACATTATACTGCCACAGTTTTATCAAACTTTAAAATGAATCAGGCCCTTGAAGAGCAAAATCAGGTTAAAAGATAATTCTTTGTTTTTACATTCATCAAGTCCCAATCAGCTCAAATAGCAAGGAGAAATTAAAAATGCATGCCATGAAAGAGTTCAGGTCTTAGGAGGTTAAAATATAAAGCGCCTTGAAGCAACTTTTTTTTAATGATTTGTTGCTATATAAATGAAATTAAATTTAACTGAAGTACAACTTAGGCTTGGCCTGTATTATTTTGGTCAGTAGATCATTTGCTCTTTCATTAAGTCTGTTTGGCCACTGTAAGAGCCAATTAAAGGCTAGTTCACTGGTTCTGGTAAAAGGGGTTAAAAGGAGAAATATACATTTTTTGTTGTTAAGTATAATTTTCAGATGATTTTCAAATACTGTTATGTTAAAAGCATATAATACAGAAATGTGAAATTCTGATGCGCTTTTTGGTAATTATGTGCTTAGATAGTTGGAAGTCGGATAAACTGGAAGCAACACAGTTTTTTCACCAAGTCTTGCAGTGTTAATTTACAGTTTCATTAAACATCTCCTTTGAAAGAAAAGTACCTGGTCTTGCCCATGTTTCAAATGCCTGTTGCTGGACTGACTTCTAAAAGAAGATGAGTGAAAAGGAGCCGGAGTGCCGCCATTGTAGCCACTAATCTACTGGTTTGCTCAGCCATTGTTTGGACGATGTTTGTCATTACTGAAATAAACTTGCTGTATCTTTGTTACATTAAAAATATTTTATATTTATTTTATTTTGGGTTTTTTTTGCTGGAATTCATCCTAAAGTTCACGCAAAAGCGCTGAGATGAACCTGAGGAGAAAATACAGACCTACCCAGAGAACAGCCAGAGTTTGTGGGATATTTTACATCCTTTTGGAAACATAGCTGTTGAGTTACTTCAGTCTGGACCACAACTGTTCGAATCAGCACAGTGAGTTCTCATAATCTCACCGCTAGCAAATTATCATTTTGTGTGCTAGTCACTCGGTCACGTTTTCATTTTTGTTTTTAAATATTATATAGATTAAATTGATTATCATCAATAAAAATTTCATATTAACTCATTCACTGCCAGGGCTTTTGAGCATTCTTACTCATTTTTGATGAGCCACAGAAAACTGTGTTATGATCATATAAACGCTGAACCTACCAAAATGAAGAACAGACTCTCTTCTTCCATCCAAAAAAAAAAGCTTGTTTCTACCATTTTCCATTCTTTAGTAATCAGCTGTAGAAGAGAGGTGGGTTCCACCAAAAATGCCTGTTTTGACCACAAAAAGGGAGAAAACGAGCTTTTTGTGAAAAATACATTTCAAGCAGTCTGATGTTCACTGACAAGCTGCCCGAGGTTGTATTCTAGCCCCTCCCATTGAAAAACGTAATTGACGTCTATAGACGTCAATGGCAGTGAATGAGTTAAAATTATGATCAATTATGATCACTCACAACAGTTTCAACTGTAATTGCAATTTACTCACTTTCATAACACACATAAGCTCTGGTTAAGTCACATGGAATATCATTCCAGAGGCCGTCATCTTGTATCTCTGCACACGTCTCTTTCCCATTATAGTTGTCTGGTTGATCAAGGCTCCATTTGGTGAAGTCTGCTCTGCCACTCCCATCAGACCACAGCCACCTGTCGTTCTGTCCGTTGTAAAGTCCGATCCATGTGGCGGTCTTGTGACTGTCCAGTGTACTGACCAGCTGGTTTTCTTCATCCATGTTGTTTATGGTTGCCAGGTCAGTGTATTTTAATCTGCAGAAGCTCTGAGCCTCATACCAGGTTAGGGATTCATTGATAAAGTGGAACTGCACTAAAACACAAGATTATCCAGTCTTACACACAGACGCCAAGAAATAATTCCCAATTTGTTCCAATGACTTTATGTCATCATGGTCTTATTAAATAATTTTTTTTCTGAAAACATTTTAGAGTGTTGCCATATTTGTGCCAACGCAACTTTCAGAGATGAAGATAATGATGTAACCTGTACTTCCCTCAGGGGAAGTACAGGTTACATCACCTGGACAGGTTGCCACTCCATCATAGAGACACACCTAACCATTCATGCTTAAGTTGGCCAATTTTGAATCACCAGCTAAAACACTATGTATGTCTGTGGATTGTGGGAGAAACCCAGAGTACCCAAAGACAGTACACACAAGCACAAGGTCAAACACGAACACATATAACAGAGAGTCCCAAGTGCCTGGGGATTCAAATCCAAAAACCTCTTGACGTGAAGCAATAGTAGTAACTGCTGTCTGCTTATCTAATCAGCCAATCACGTGTGTGTATCTCAATGCATTTAGACATGCAGAAATGGTCAAAATGACCGGCTGAAGTTCAACCTGAACATCAGAAAGAAGAAAAGGGGGATTTATGTAACTTTGAATTTTGCATGGTTGTTGATGCCACGTATTTCAGAAGCTGCTGATTTACTGAGATTGTCCCAAAGAACCATCTCTACTGTTTAACAGAGAATGATTAAAAAAAGAAAACAAAATTCAGTGGGACAAAGTTTTCTGCTGGGAAAATGCCTTGTTGATACGAGAGTTCAGAAGACAAAGGCCAGACTGCCCACAAAAACATTGAATGCTGAATACTGACCTGAAATACATGTATACTAAAATATTAACTGTATCAGTGATTGAAAAATGCAATGACAACAAAATAAAAAGCAAACAAAAACACCAAAAACAAACAATGATCATGTGTGCTTATTTACCTGTTTTACTGGACCCTGTTGAAACCAGTGCCATCCTGGTGGTAGTCATCAAAAGCATTAGGAAACTTCCTGCAGCCCAAAACATGCAGAATAATAACTTGCTGTCATCCACTGAATGCACAAATATGTCATATGTTTTGGTTATGTATAATAAGGTGTACTATAAAGTTACAGAAGCAGTAGAAGCTGGCTAAATTATTTTAAAAGCAAAATAGGTAAACTTCCATCCCAATGACACAACTATAACTCTCTGTTGATATTAATGACGCCAGTTAATTGGACAACTTTAACATTTCCATAAAAGAAAAATATAGAAACAGACATTATATAATTTTTTCTATAGTTATGGTATTAAGGCTTTGGTATTATCTTTATTATCTGCCTGAGTGCAAACTATCATATCAATTCTGTCGTCCACTCATGCCTGCTTGTTTGTTTCCCAGGTTGTTTCCCAAGATGCTTTTTTTGACAGGTCATTTAAATATACGAATTGCAATTGATTCATTTATTCTTGGATGAATTTAAAAAAAGTGATTTTGAGTTCACTAAATTTCTTCTTCATATACAAGATTTTGTATATGTAGACAAATTAGTCTGGAAACAAGAAATACACAAGCACTTTTTTCAATATACCAACTTTGAAATAAAGGCATACAGATTGGTTTTACTAAATTATATAAAAAATGATACATAGAGTTAAACCAGTGCCTGATATGTTCCACTGTATCTGGTGTAGTTTATCTATGCACCTACTGTAGATCTGAAGGTCCATTTACTTGTACATTATGCAAAGCAGTTTTGGAGAAACTGAAATGCATTTGGTTAAAAGTGCGTCATAGGAGATTTAAAGAACCACTGACAGTCATCAGGTGAGTCTAAGTGGAATGTAAGACATTAAGAAAATGTTACTACTATTTGGCTGAGGGTAATTGTACATTCAATTATACATTCAAAAGTCATTAGGATTCTTAAACCTGCTATATAAAGTTTACATACACAATGCTTAGACCACCTGTAATGCAACAAAAGTCCATTTCTATAAAAATGCCTTTAAAATGTATCAATGCTCAGTATAATAGATATATGCATTAGCGGTTCGCTCGCTAACACGCTAGTGAGCTAAAGGTGCTAACGCATTGACACTGTGCAGCCCCATGCACAGGGCGATCTGCGCTAACCCATTAACGGAGATTTACCATTAATGCGGTTATGGCGTTGTCATTTTAATGAGATTAATGCTGACAACACTAATGCATACATAACTTGGATTTAAGTCTTTAAGTCCTTTGACAAACCAAGTACACCCTATGATTTAATAAAATGGTCTGGCACTGATACGGCACCGTTCTAAATGATTTACGACAATCTATGCTGTGGAGCCATAGTCTAAATTAATCTATCTTGCACTCAGCTGTTATGTTATACTGGATTATCTCAACGACATCTCTGCACTGCCTGCACACAAGAGCTTGCCTGGTGTGATAGACAAAAGCATCCATCTGTCTTGTGCTCAGAGCTAATTCTAAGCACCATTTTTAGGATTCCATGATGGTTCTTCTACTTGCTCCTCTTCTTTTTTTACTGCTTCCAAGGTATTCATTAAGCATGTGGTCAGTTGTGGCCATGATATTTAATCCTGGATACTGTTCTGACACTCACTAGTCCTAGGCCTCCTTCCTTCTGCTGAGCATAGTCTCAGGGTAATGGATTTAGGATGAAACCATCCAAGGACTTTTCTTGCCTTGATGGCCTCTAATGTTGTTTTCCACTTTCACATGGAATTCCCGGTGAAGTCTCTTAGTGTCCTAAAGCTCTTGTACATTTCCAGGCATTCCAGAATCCAAGTGCGTCCTGTATGACTGGGATTTTATCTGAATCAGTTTGCAGGTGCATCAGTCTAAGCCAAGTTGCCAAGAACTTTTTCTTCTGGAAACAAAGAAGTGTTTTGTTGCTTATCTAGAGTAACTTGTTTTTTAACTATAGTGATTTTGATTAATAAAACAAATAAAAAACTTGGGCTGTACCGAATTGGGTCACTACCTGCAATCATTGGAGCCTTGCTACTCATTAGCCATTCGTGACACTTTTCCAGCAAGCAGTCATTCTTAATTTGCCCTGCTTGGTTTCATTAAACTTGAATGTCTGCTGCCATATGATATTCAGCTGAGTCATCAACACATTATATTTTTGAAAGACTTAGTCTTAAAGGCCATAGGGGGTGTAACTGTACTCAGTTACCTGTTGAATGTGACATCGTGGTCTCTGGAGTCAAAAGCCCAAAGAACATTCCTGCAATTCACAGAAAGAATTTAAATATGGCTGAAGTCAAATCCAAGAATTTCTTTGAATGGAAAATTATCCTTATTTGTTTACTCTCAAAGCCTACCAGGCAGATAATTGTTGTGTCATGCATTGCACCTACTATATTTACTTAAAAATATAACTATGAATAAATTCACAAAAATACGTGGTCATTTATTATTTGATAATCAAATGGTTTACAAAAGCACCATAAAAACAATGAAGCCAGCTTCAGTAAATTTCCGTTGTTTACATGTTGTGATCAGCGACTGGTTGCTCTTTGTAGATTTACACAACTGAATTCAGGAGGTTTCATAGATATCTTGGCTGATTTCCATTACTCTAACAGTATACTGTATAGAAAGACAGTATACAGCTGGCATAAAAGTGAATTCCACTTATGTCCGTAATAATATCTGTAACCATCAAATTAATCTACTACAGTTGATGTAAACCACCACTGACCATGGGCACCACAGTCACT
Organism: Rhamphochromis sp. 'chilingali'; assembly: GCF_963969265.1. NCBI lineage: Eukaryota > Metazoa > Chordata > Actinopteri > Cichliformes > Cichlidae > Rhamphochromis > Rhamphochromis sp. 'chilingali'. The sequence goes on along the minus strand of NC_137929.1, from coordinate 41,566,221 downwards.
GTTACAATAAATTCACCACAGTACAACAAGCTAAGCTCTTTCCACCCGTACAAACTACCGAGTAGTTTCAGGCAGAATTTGAGTAACACATAGATATTATAGCCGAATTTGATTTGCAGGAATAGCTACTATGTGATCAGTTCATTTCAATTCCACTTTATTTATACAGCGCTAATTCACCAAAATAATACATACAGAGAAAAACCCAACAGTCAAAATGATGACATTACATATAAGGTTTAAATTTGCAGTTTATCAAGCGTCACTCAGCTGTCCTTTCCTCTCTCTCCTATCCTGTCTTTTCTCAAATCTCCCTGTGTACAGCAGCTGGACCTTAAGCTGACAACACACTGTGCAACAAACTACACACAACAGTTTGTGTGTTTGCTAATATTTGTTAAAATGTTACATTTGAAATGACCTGACACTTAAAAAAAAGGTGACTCCCTATATGCGCCCTCCTCTTCTGTAGGGTGGGCTAGATTCTGAATTTACAGATACCTGCACTCTTTCTGGCCCACTTTGAGTCCCAAATATAAACGTTATAAACGAACCTAAAGTTACAAGTTGATTTTAAAAATACAAGAAGTAAAAAAATACTTGTTTAAAAGTGTAGGGAGTAAAGGCAAAAAGTTGTCAGAAAAATAAATACTCAAGTAAAGTACAGGTACCTGAAAAGTCGAAAGTATTGAAGTATTTGTACTTCTGAGTATAATTATAATTGTGGGTTTATGTTCTAAAAACCTTACGAGAATACGTTCCAATTTTGAAAGCCAACAATTAAAGTAAAACATTAAAACTAAAAACAACTATTACTACCAGTAAAGCAACTAATAGAAATAAATAAATATTTGTACATGTAAAATTTGAATTTATAATCAAAGTTTAGAAAGTACCTGATCTGATGTGTTGTGTACCCTGTGGCTTCCCTGTAACATCTGTGGTGCGACGTGCCAAAACATTCACACCGTATGGAAATCCATCACAGTGAGATGGATTTGCATACTCTGGTCTGGTGAGGTGATGTTGTTGGCACGTGCATTGTCAGGTAGCCACTAAACTAAAGGTTTAGTGGTACATCTGCTGTGTTTTGACTGTGAATCCTTCTGTGTAACTAAAGGTCCATTTATTCGTACGCAATGCAAAACAATTATGGAGAAGAGTTAAGGGAATTTGGTTACCACTTCCTGGCCGAGTTGTTGTCATTCCTAATTGCTTCCACTTTATTACAATACTACTAACTACAGGGGTTTTACCTTAAAATATAAAGCAGCTTTAGGTGGCTGTTGGTGGTATATAAATAAAACTGAACTGAATTTCATTTAATTAAATTTCACTGACTATGGAATATTTAGTAGTGACCAGTGTTGGTCAAGTTACTTGAAAAAGTAATCAGTAACTAATTACTGATTACTTCCCCAAAAAGTAATCCCTTTAATTTACTGATTACTTATTTTCAAAAGTAATTAGTTACTTAGTTACTTTTTAAAAACATGATTTACTACTTGAATAGGTAATAAAGCGATAGATCTTTCAGCTCAATTCGACTTTACTACTTTCTACTACTTTCTGCATAATCCATTATATAAAATGCAATCAAATGAAAAAAAAGTCTAAAATTTGTTTTATTAGTTTAAATCTTAACTTTATGCATCAAGAAAAAATCAAATTATATGCAACATTCTCTAACTGGAAGAAATTATTTTAACATTTAAACCTATTTTCTGCACATTCCAGCACATAAAATAAAATATTATTTTGTGTTTACACTCACTCTTTCAAATAGATGCAAGTAAAACACAGCAGAAAATAAATAAAATCAAAGACTCAGCGGTCCTGTTGCTCTGTTTTCACCTGTATAGCAGGCGGAGGTTTGTCCTGTAAAAAGAAGTTTTACAGGACGCTAATGTTTTTGTCACTTTTTACGAAATCAAACTCAAAGTAAGGTCAGTACTTCCACGCTTTAAACGCGGCATGGTCATACTCTCTCTAGCACTCGATATATGATCCATTTTTGATCTGCACACAGCTGTTGTCACGCACGTCGCACTTGCTTACGTCATTGTCATGAGACACTCACAAAAGAATCATGGTTTTAGTAACGTAGTAATGCAGCATGCTTACGGGTAAGTAACGGTAATTTAATTACCTTTTTTGCAATAGTAATCCCTAACTTTACTCCTTACTTGAAAAAAGTAATCAGATTACAGTAACACGTTACCGCGTACTGTATTTTCAACCCCTCATAGTACCATATGAACCCAATGAAGCACTTTGCTCTCAGACTGCAGGATTACTTGTGGTTTCTGGGGTATTTAAAAGTAGAATGGGAGGCCAAACCAGTTCCCAGTTTGGATTTGGGAGATAGACATCCTCTCTACTTTTAAGACTTGGCTCAAAACTTCTTTTTTTTAAAAATACATATATTTTGAGTTGGATCAGCTGACCTCCCTTAATTAAGCTGCAGTACACCTTCCACTCTATATGTGTTTATACAACACTCTGCATTTAATCATTGTGTGCCTTTTGGCCTTACTCCCTCCCCTCACCCCAACCAGTCGCTGCTCCTGCCTGAGGCCTCTTCCCGTTAAAAGGGACTTTTTCCTTCCAACTGTCGTAAAGTGCTTGGTCATAGGAGGTTGTTTGTTTGTTGGGGTTTTCTCTCTATTATTATAGGGTCTATTAGATGCATTGAGGCCAATACTGTAGTACTGTTGTGATCTGACACTATAGAAATAAAAAAGGAATTGACCCATATTTACTTTATTCTCCTGTTTTAACTTTAAGTAAGAGAATGATAAAGCTCAAGAAAATGCACTTATTTACATGTAAGTCCTTATTTGCAAATGCAAATTTGAAAATGCTTAAGATTACGAGAATCTCCAAAGTGTTTCTAGTGTGTTGTTATTCTGCCTTTCTTTCATCTTGTCATTTCCCTGTGTATAAACAATTAAAGACCAAAGTGAGTTTGTGAACCCCTTTTAAACTAGAGGTACATGTTTAATTGAACTTAATCTTCTGTTTTAACTTTCAGCAAGAGGATGATCAAGCTTAAGATAATACTTTTATTTACATGCAAGTCCTTATTTGCAAATGCAAAAGTTTAATATTTAGATTTATTGCAAGTGACTATTAAGATTACTTGATTGTCAAAAGTGTTTTTATTGTTATTCTGCTTTTTTCCCCCCATGTCGTTACTCTTCAGTGTGCAAAGTCAAGCTGAGTTCTTGAAACCACTTTAGAGGCTGATGTATAACCACACTTGGATATGCATTTTCATACATGTAAAAAGGACCACGCACACACACACACGCACACACAGGTGACTGCCTCCATCTAGTGGTGAATAATGAAACACCGGTGTAGAAAATCATAACAGTCTTTTTTTCTCTTCTTTACTACTGTCACAAAACCCTGCACGATCATTATATTTCAGTATGACAAAAATTAATTTCTAAGCCAAAATTATGCAGCAGCTCAGAACAACCTCCATAATATTTTTCACTTAATTTTTATTCTGAGGATCATCAATACCTGCATTACACACTGTGAGAAGAATTTCGATTTCAGTCAGATCTGAGAAAAGCCACACAAACAGTGCATGGGATTAATGAGTATAGTGATGAGTTTACACTATACTGTGGTCAAATCTTCTCTTTGGTCCTCTTTTAGAGTAATTTGCTGTTCTCCACACATGTGTCTGCCAGAGGAAGAAAGAGATGTGTGAACCTGGTTAGAGATACACTGAAATCCAAACAGTCTAACTTCTAATTTCGACCAGACAACTTACATACTGTTTAGCTGTTTTGTTTTTATATCTTAAAGAAAACAGGACCTGATATTACGAGATTATTTATGTTTTTTTCTCTTAAAATAGGTTGTAAAACTGTAAAAAGGCCCCTCTCCCTGGCCTCAAGGATTAATCATCACTTGTTAATGTCAGATAGGATATTTGTGCATTCTTAACAGATCTGTAGCTCAAAATGAAGATTAGACACTGAATTAATCAAAACATAAAACTGGTCCAAAGACATGCAGCTTGTGGGGATAGGTTAATTGGATAATCCAAATTGCCACTAGGTGTGAATGTGCGAGTGAATGTGAGTGTGAATAGTGTCTGTCCCTGTGTGTTAGCCCTGCGACAGACTGGCGACCTGTCCAGGGTGTACCCTGCCTCTCGCACTATGACAGCTGGGATAGACTCCAGCGCCCCCCGCGACCCTGAAAAGGATAAGCGGAAGCGAATGGATGGATAAAACTGGCCATGAAATTCTTCTAGTTTCCGAACATTTCTCTCTTTAACATATGGATGAAATAAAACATAACCATATATGGGTCACTGGTGACATGGTGTTCACTGTAAGTACGTTATTCAGGATCTGTACCTTCCTTTTGTTGATTTCCATTTTTTTTTAATCAAACCAAAAGGAAATGCACTGATGGACTAACAACAATAAGACTTATTTAAGTTTATTCATATTCTACATAATATCTTTTGAAAATTAAACACATCGACTATTCTTTGTCATTAAGCATTGCCAGATTTTTCATAGCTTTACAAATTGAACGCTGTTGCTTCTCACAGCAAATAACCAATAAGTTATTAATTACTACATTATTAATTATTACATTAATTGTGTTGTATGTGCAATATGCACATGGGGCTAATAATTAACATGTTATATAATATGTTATACCTTGCATAGGAAATGTCAGTGAGGCTGTAGTTGTACCAGTGTTGTTACTTATGGTATCTAGTTTGAAAAGAGCAGAAAAAGAATGACAAGAAAAAATTAGAAAACTCAAAATTCCAAATATCATATCTGAACCTTAATAATTCCCAGTGTGCAATAAGTTCATGTTACTCACAAATGGAATTGTAATTAAATAAAATAATAATAAATATTTTAATCTGTGAAAAAAAAAGTTTTGTATCAAACCAAAAGTAAAAGAACTGATGCACTTGGTATGAATAAGACTTATATAAAACCAGAAGCTGCAGGTGGCCTGTTACCAGTCCTCAGTGGAGGGAGGGCTCTCCTACTGTCCAGGTGTTTGGGACACAGGAGCCTCAACTGAGAACAGGAAGGATACACAGAGGGTAATTGCAGAGCCCAAAAGATCATTGGCTGCCACCTCTGTTCGCCATCATCAGATGACACAGTTTTTTCAGGCTCCTCAAATCTAGCACGCCTTCTCTTTGACATGAAAAGACCGTGATTGAGCAAATCAACGAGGCCTGGAAAGCTGGTGGAGTCTGCTGCTCTGTTTTTTTGTGTAGTACTCATAACAGAGTGCAACAACCCCCCCAGAAGAAAGGCGACTCAAAGCTGCTCATGCCAGGTTTGGAGTAGGTTAGATACCATTTGCCTTTGCCCTTTTTAAAATGTCATCTTTATCCTTACTGGCTTGAATTAAGCGTTTCTTATAAACTTGTCCAAGAGTGTCGGCCACGTAAGAGTTAATTGGAGCTCTTGCAACCACTGTCTTGACCCATTTTTCAGCTAGTCTTAAATTCTTGGTTTTTGTGCAATATAGACGAGAAATTTTGGGGGGGGAAACAAGAATTTCTTGGAATTTGTATGTTGCAGATTTCAATACAGAGACAGCACGGTGAAGCTTTTCTTTTTCCAAAATGTCTGTTATCAATCCTGAAAACTTTTTTTGTTTGTTTTTCCCATTTCTCTCTTTTGTTAACAAATCTTTAATTAATTGTTTATACACATGGTTCAGTTTGAGCAACACAAACTGAATCCATTAATTTCTTCACAGTTTTACTTCAGTTAAACCCAAAGTCATTGAGTTTCTCCACAGCTTCCCGTGCTAGCTCCTGGTCCATTGAAACACCTTATTAATGAAGGAGATAAAAGGCTTCATTCGTTCTTCAAATGGGGGTCCTCCATGGATTGGATCAGGTGGTCTAAGGATTTGTTGACACTGTTGCATCGGGAGGTGAAACTCAGGTACGTAAGCATTAATCAGTGCCAAGAAAGAGAACAGCTCCCTGGTTCTGGACACAGTAGGATTATCTGTGATGTCAGTCTCCAAAACTCCTGCTACATTTTCATTTTGTTCCATGGCTTTAAGCTTAGACTTCAGAATGAAGAGGAATGTTTTGTGTCTTTCTTTAAATCCCACTGGACTAGTTTCTGAAGCAGAAACAGATACCTGAAGAGATGTGGATTAGACAGATAAACATAACATCATTACACTATCATGCATAGTGTTCACCCCATACTGCCTTCTTAGTTTATGCTTTCTGACATGAAGACTAACAAAACTAGATGCTGCATCTCTCCCAAAACACAACAAAAAACAAATCAAAACAAAAACACTAACCATAGTTGCAGCACAGATGTTATAATTTGCTATAACATTTTGACAGCTCAGCTAATGTACAGGTAAACCCTTTGAATCAAAACCTCATTCTTCATTGTGCTTTTTTTCACATAGCTCAGTCTGATGTCAGTGAGAGTGGATATGCTTGATATGGTCAAGTCAGGTGCACAGCCTACCTGCCGGGGTGCTTTTTCGCTACCTATATTTAGGCCACACTGCCCTCGAGTGCTGGTTGGTTGCAATACCTGTACCTATCCAGCTGGCTTGCTCCAGTTTCCATAGGGAGCTGTGCAGGATATTCCTCTTCTTCTGAGGGCCCACGATCAATATTTTAACAACCATAACCAGTACTGGCCACTGTTTACTTGCATGGTGCAAGTTCAGCAGTCCGTGTATTTTGTTTTAAGTGTATGTGTGCATGCGCGTTTGTGGTTTCTTGTTTTATTAAAATGTACACTTTCTCAAGACTGTGAGCCGCGAGCTTGGTGCTTGGTGTCCTGTAGAGTTTTTCATTGACTTTTAACATGTTTTTAACTTGAGAGACAGATTTTGTTTTTAAAACAGCAAACTAAAGACACACCAGTAGCCGTCGGACCTTCAGTGGTGGGTCACTCTTTTAACACTTAATATGACTACTTCATGTTATGGATGCACAGTGTGAGCATTCAGGTCGCATCAGAGCATTGGGCCGTATGGTGTGAGTACCTGCATCATGACCTACAAACTTCTAACCTCTGCATTTCAATTGTACAGTTTGAGCAGGAGCTGAATCACACACAAAAAATGACACAGTGCATGCCAGCTTAACTCCTGTCCATTGTACAGTTTTATGTAATCCAAGACAGGTTGTGCCACAGTTAGCTTTATTGTTTGATTCTTTGTGTTATTTTGACCAACACAAAGACATACGAATATTGGAGCATCCTTGAATCTCTACAATCTTTTCTGGTTTTTAAGATTTTGTATTTCCTTGGAATGGAATTCCCCTAGATAGCGTTGTCATTTTATTTTTATTATAACCCCTTTTGATTGCTTTGTCACATCTGGACATTAAATTATCAAATCACCAAATAGATTTATGATTTATTACAGCTTGGATTGTTAGGTTCTTAACTTACAAATTTTAAATAAAGAGAAAATTTAACTGTTTTTCTGTCTTTCAAAAACACAAGAGATATTTTAGCTTACTCACCTTTTAGGAGACCTGTTAGAGCTGCAGCAGGTGTGTGATGACAGGAGAGTCTCAGCCACGCCTGCTGCATACTGCACATTCCTGTGTCTTTGGTATTATGTAATATGTTCCATTGTGCTGAGCGTGATGTCATCTCTTCCTGGGGATCAAGCATGTTAGTGAGACAATTGTATTAATCTTTGTGCATTAGTAAAATACCTTCAATCATAGCTTCGTTCATTTCAGCAGAAATGAAAATGAAATGAAAAGTACTGCTTTCCTGTATATAGTCAGTTTACCAGAAATTTGTCTTAATGGTTTCTAATTACAGTGATATCATGCAGTATAATTAAGCTGTTGGTTTTATTATCAAATCATTAAGATCCAATACCAGCGTCTCTTAAACGGAGAAGAATGGACTGCATGGCAAATCACTAAAATTAATAAAGTTCATCCGCTGAAAGGTCCTCACAATGATCAGAATCGACTGATTTCTGTGATTTATTTATTGTAATAACGTTAGTATATTCATTTGAACAAAACAGAATATTTAACAGGTCAAATTGATATCATTCAACAGATCTAGTAAACCCGTAGTTCAAAATTAATTAGGGCCCAAGCACTGAAGTGCAAAGGCCCTATTGGTTCCGTTTATTATTTTTCAGTGAAATTAATGGCCTTTAACATGTTGAACTCATTAAATTTTGTACACGTATCAGGTCTGGTGAAAAATTACATATTTTAATGGTTCACATATAGGCGGTGCAAAATTGCTCTAGAATACCACCTATGCATTGTTTAATGAAGTCCTACAAACACATAGTTTGAGTCACATAGATTAGATTTGGTAAACATGTGTAACATGGCGAGACAAACAAAAGTCAGTAGACCGATTGATGCAAACCCAACAGGAAGTCCACCGTTTTGAATTGAAAGTGACATTTTGGTGCTAATTTTGCCATTTCCAGGCCCTAAACTTGTGCGAGCTCCTCCTAGGGATTTGATCAGATCACCTTCATATTTGGTCAGTGTCAACTACACCGCTGAGTTTTTGTCATAGGGTGTGGACATGGCGCCACAGCAAATTTCAATCATTCACCATGAAAATCTTAATTGCTCTCCCTTCCTACATGCATCATTCCTACGTTGATCGTGGCTCAAGAGTTGGGTGTTCACCTGGTAATTAGAAGGTTGCCGGTTCGAGCCCCGGCTTGGTCTCGATCGTTGTGTCCTTGGGCAAGACACTTCACCCGTTGCCTACTGGTGGTGGTCAGAGGACCTGGTGGCGCCAGTGTCTGGCAGCCTCGCCTCTGTCAGTGCGCCCCAGGGTGTAGCTTGCCATCACCAGTGTGTGAATGGGGGGATGACTGGTTGTGTAAAGCGCTTTGGGGTCCTTAGGGACTAGTAAAGCGCCATACAAATACAGGCCATTTACCATTTTACATTCTTCAAGCTGGACCAAACTTCTCACATGTGATAAGGCTCCCTTGCTGAACATATTTAACTGCTATATTTAACATCAGCAACAGCGCCAACTAGTGGGAACAGAAAATGTCATGTTTTACACTTCTGGTATAGCATAGAGGTGGATGACCCAAGCCACCTTTCGTCAAAAGGCGTGACACGTTTGGAAAGATTGATATTTGTAATCAATGGTTAGAGTCCCACCCAGTGGGAAGAGAAATAAAATCTATCAGTGTGACACCAGATCGGACTTGCTGAGTGTAGGTGTTGGGAGCAGGGGCAGATCTAGAAGAGTGGCATGGAGTGGCAAGTGCCACCCTAAAATGATCCTTTGCCACCCCAAGTGCCACCCCTGTTTTGCATATGACAATGTTGTTTATTAAAATAAGATAGCATTAACAGTTTGAGCGTAGTTACAGTCAACATTGAATATAAATGCTAAAACTGAATATATTGCATAGTGTCCTGGATTTTGCCACCCTCATGCCACTCTAAGAAAATTTCTCTAGATCCCCCCCTGGTTGGGAGTAGCTTAACACGCCCTCTCAACACTGCTTGCAGCTTTCATTGTTTAATTGTTGTTGCATTCCATGTTTAGAGAATAAAGGCTTGTTTTCACGTTCACTTTTGCGTCTGTGTAAGTTTCGCTTCTGAGTCCTTCTGTCTTCACGGCCTCAGCCATGACAGTCCCACATCTTTGAAATGATTTTGCTAATCGTCTTTCTTAAAGACATGAGAGAAGATCATGAACCCTAAATTGTCCTCTAATTATAGAATGACTCATAACAGGGTTCAACAACCATTCTGCAACAGCCCACACTATGTAACAGCGATCCCGAGCGGCGCAATCACAAACAAATCGCGCAGTACGTATAAAATACAGATTTCCCAGGCACAGTGAAGGCAGCATTTTCCCCGCATCAACCTGCTCGGTCTCAGTCCGCCAGCTGTCCGTTTGTCTTCCGCACAGGTTTGTGTCAACTCGTCCTTTTGTGTCACATCCAGAAAACTCCAGATGGGAATCTAAATGCCGGCTGTCTGGAATATTTCCCCGCGGACTAACCTGGACTGTGCGGACACAGAGGGAACAAGGGGGGGAAAGCGGCAGCGCTAACGGGCGGTAATGTTAATACGTTAGCCACGGCAGGTGCACCACGGCCACGACTGACAGGCTGTCAAACCGCAAAAATCACCGTTTCATCTCTTCACAAAGCTACCTTGGATACTCTGTCGAGGTAAGGGGACTTTAATGTCTGTTTGTGCCGTTTTTTGTTTTGTTTTTTAACCTATTCCCCGGCATCTCGACGGGGAGCGGGAGATTAGTGTAGCCAAGTTAGCTAATTGTCGGTTTAACACTTTAACGGACAGAGGCGATCGCAGGTTTTTAAATCCGTGACACATTAAAGGCCCTCTGTTTTAATCAAGGGCTGGACGCTTTCATGGCAGCTTTCCAGGCCTGTGTGTGTGACGGGTGCGACACTGGAAACCAGTGCTGACCACTGGGAACTGCACTTTTTTTTTTGTGTGTCATGTAAACAGCAGACTGATTTTGTTAAACGTGTTCAATAAACAGAGGAAGACGGGACAAGTGACTTTGCCCTGTGGTCTCGACAAGCAGGAAGTTTTACTTTCAATTCCAGGCTTTATTATGCAGCATGTACAATTAGGAGGAAGCGAAAATGATCACGTGACACTCTCAAGCGTACTTAAAACAATAACATAAATATTTAAGAACGTTGCAAGTGTTTATAACACCTGCTCTCCGTGGAAGTGCTCAACTTTGTTTGTTTTGGCGGTGTTTTTTTTTTTTTTTTTTTGTCGTTGTTGTTGTTTTATCAGTGAAAGCCAGATCTGCTCAAGTTTGCCATCACGAGAAAAGGAAAAGTTAGCACATTTTGACATTTGAGTCTCAAAGAATAATTAATACTCGTGATTTCTTTTTTTTCTGACTGTAAATGACTGGCAGCACATTGAAATTATGCAAACCAGCTGCAAAAAACTGCATTTGCCTGGTTTATTTGTTATGAAAAGCATAACAAGTAAACTGTTTTTCTCTAGGCCTTGTATGTTTATTTTTGTGTTTTTAAGCTATTAATTTGACAGAATAATATTTGAAGACATTCATTAGCAATAAACTTAAACTTGTTTCTTCTGTTTTCAGCAGCCTGCAGAAAATTAAACCACACTTTAGGAAACGCGTGGAGTCCTTTTTTCCTCCTGTTTCTTTTCCTTTTACTCTCTCCTATCCCGACCACCTCACCCTCTGTTTCCACGTCTGTCCCCCCCTCATCATTGCATCTTTTTCCTATTTTGGGAAACGTCCATCTGTCTCCGGCTCATTTCCCCTGCCCTCACATCCAGTGACATGGCCTCGGCTGAGTCACCGCAGTCCAGTGTCCTTCAGGATGAGCTCACCTGTCCGGTGTGCTTGGACTTGTACCGGGACCCTCACTTGCTTCCTTGCGGGCACAACTTCTGCAAGACTTGCCTCGATCGCCTGAAGCGGCAGGCAGAGCGGAGTCACTTCCGCTGTCCAGAATGCCGTAACAGCCACCAGTGTAGCACCAAATTTCAGAAAAACTTTAAACTTGCCAATATCGCCGATGACTACCGTCACAGGCGCAGGGTTCGCGCCATGCCTCCCACAGCTTTAAAATCAAGGGATCTGCCGTCGTCCTCTCTCGTGCTACAACCTTGCAGGAATGGGATCGCTGTGCCATGTGACTACTGCCCTTCAGGCTCTGCCGAGGCACCGGCTGCCAGTGCTGCTGTGGACTGCTCTTCTGCTGCTTCTGTTTCTCAACAAGGGGGTGATAGCGAGGGAGCAGCAGCTCCTGCTGCTGCCGCTTCGATGTTTGCAGTAAAGACCTGCTTGAAATGCGAGGTGTCGATGTGCCAAGAGCATTTAAAGCCACATCTGGAACTGCCGGCATTCCGCATGCATCCTCTCACCGAGCCGATGAATGACTTCTGGAAGAGGAAGTGCCGTGATCATGATGAGATCTACAGGTAGGGAGGAGGAGGAGATGGCCTTTTGACTTTTTCATGAAGAGTAGCTGAGTGCCTGTAAAACATTTATTTATTTACTAGTGAGGATGTCGCCCCCTCCCCCAGGCTTTACTGATTTGCTCTGTTGATCAGCTTTTAGTGTTCATTTTTATCTGAGCCCTGTTATTCTTACTCCAGATATTACTGCATTGATGACAAGATATGTGTGTGCAACGCCTGTACCATAGAGGGAGGACACTCAGGACACACGATCAAGACTCTGAAAAATACAATGAAGGATTTAAAGGTACACTCTTTACCAAAATTAGAGTTTCTCCAGTCTGTAATGTTATGATGATAAAGAGGTTTTGTTTTTTTTAATGGCTAAACACTGAATATACACGCACTGGCCACTCTATTAGATACATCTGTTCAAATGCTTGTTAATGTGAACATAATCAGGCATTAACTCATTTAGGTAAGTAGAAATGCTGAAATTCTAATTGAGCATCAGAATGAGGAAGAGGGTACTTAAGTGATTTTGAATGGTTGTTGGCATCGCATGGTCTTGTCTGAGTATTTCAGAAACTGAGATTTTCCCACAGAACTGTCTATAGGATTTGTAGGAATGGTCTGAAAAAGACAAAATGTCCTATGAGTGGCAGCTGAGAATTTATTTAATTGTTTAAGCTGAATGAAAGAACCACAGCAGACCCGTCCACATTTTAGCGCTGTCCAGCGTATACTTTATGCCCTCAGCTGTTTCAACACTGCTTGGCTGTAGCTTTGCAGCTCCCAGTCTCACACACCACCAACAGCAACAACAACATATTGACAGGACGCACTTCTTATTTTACACTCAATCTTGGAGTCCCTTCATGTTAAACGTGAAACCGTTTTGTGCCTTCATTTGCTTTAAACTTACTCGGCTGCTCTTGTTTGCCAGGGGGTGCTGGACAAGCAGCTGTACAGGATAGAAAGGAAGTACAGCATGGCTGAGAAAAAATTCCAGGAGCAGAAGGAGAAGGAGCGGCACAGTAAAGTAAGAGGCCTCACATTTCACTATCTAAACATAACTGATACATTTTTTTTTTTAGTATGTTACCATTTGTCCTGGGGTTTTTTTTTTTTTTTTTTTTTTTTTAAACTACTATTATTTTGCACTTTTGTCTTTTCAATCCCAGTTCTGGGAGGCCTGTACCTAAACATAAATACTGACTCAGCATAAGCATGTGCCAGTACTACTTCTAGTTCTAGATGAAGCCTTTAAGAGACTTCTGTAAAGCTCATTCCTGAGGAAAGCAGGGATGATCGCACTGGTGGCTGGAATAATTATTAGTGAGGGCTGTGTGGTATCAGGACACAGGTACAGTTTTTCCAAAGCTCCTTATTTATTCAGATAAGGCTAACACAGCACCTTTTCCTTTAGCCTAAACTAGAGATGGACTGATCCGATATTCGTATCGGCATCGGTCTGATACTGACCTAAATTACTGGATCAGATATCGGAGAGAAATAAAAAAATGTTATCCGATCCATTTAATATCAAAAAAAGCACCTCACAAAACTTGCAACACGGCGTAACTCTGCTCATAACCGTAGCACGTCGGAGCAGTATGCGTCATGTGATAGAGCGGCTGTGTGTTTTTGGAGCCTCGCTACCAAACCAGCATTTCATCTCCGAGGAAGTTATCCCAGAGAGAAGTAAAGCAAGTGTGTAAGTTCATCTCTTAATGTTTGTAAAGCATTCCCGCGTTAAGCTTAACAACTGATATATGGAGCGACTGCCTCTTCTCTCCCCCTCCCTCTCCTGCTGCTACTTCAATCATGAAACTGATCAGTGATCAGCTGATCAGCTTTTCTGTCGTGACTCCCGTCTCTTGTTTTTCGCCCACTTCGCGCCAGAAAGAGGAAACCAGCGGCTGAACAACAGCAGCACGTTTAAGCTTTATAAGCTGTTGTTAGAATTTATTTAATATTACTTTCTACACCAGGATCTTTTTCTATGCAGCTGACGGCTGGTAACTGTGCAGGGGCGGATCTAGCAAAGTTTAGCCAGGGGGGCCGATAGGGTATGAACAGGGAAAAGGGGGCACAAAGACATACTTTTCTTTCTTATTGTCATTTTAAATGTCGAGCTTTTAATAAATAATTATTTGAATCTTACACCCAAAGTTTTAATCTGATGTAAAATGTATAGAAGTCCATTACTGTATATAGTAACTGTTAAGTCTAATATACCCTAGTAAGCTATAGTACTTTTTTCCTTTGGAAAGGTACCATCTGTGCAGTCTGCAGTTCTGTTAAAGAAAAATGTTTAATCTATTTAATTGTGGAAAAATAATTGATTTCTGTGCATTTTTTTTTTTTTTTTTTTTTTTTTTTTTTTTTCCCCCTTTCCCACCCTGCATCAAATTAAAGTTGATTACGTCAATTAAGCCTCATGAGGTGGAGGGTGGTTCCCTTTTTTTTGTTTTGTTTGTTTTGCTGGGAGTTTTAGAACCCTATTAGTTAGGTTGCTTAATATTTCCGCTAAGTACTCTGTAAAATACCAGAATAGGGAGGATGGTGTAGGTTTAAGTTTATTAGATTGATCAGTTTTTGCTCAACTATGAAATAATTTGGGTGCAGTGTATTTTTTGCATACAGGTATAACACAATAGCTTTAGTGTTTTTGTTTTAAACTTCAGTATGAACTTATACAAAATGCAGCAAGATATAAAAAAAACCCCAGTTCTATTGATTAAAAAACACTATCGGCTTCATATCGGTATCTGCAGATATCCAAATTTATGATATCGGTATCGGACATAAAAAAAAAAGTGGTATCGTGCCATCTCTAGTAGGGCTGGGCCATATTATACCGTTCACGGTAATACCGGTATAATGTTAGGCAACGATAGGAAAATGAAATATCGCGATAGAATGGGAGTAAAACGCGCATGCGCAGTGCCTTTGTTTTCATACGCACATGGCCGATTGTTGAGTGAAACAGATGAACCAGAATTGGTTTGTAAAAATGGTGCAACTTCCGTGATGTGGAACTGGTTTGGTGTTTGTCCGTCAGATACACGACAAAGCACATTTTTTTGCAGAACATGCAAGCGGCCGTTGTTATTGTCATATTTGTCGGACTAAGATGCTCTTAAATCTGGGAGTAATCTGGGTCCTAAACTCCGTATTCTTCAGGTCAAACAACACTGCAGCATCACTTAGAGTTAAAAACTGTCTAAATTCTTTCATCTGTAATAAAACGATCAGCATTGCTGCTTTACCAGGTGTAACTATGAAGTTTAACTTCCAGGCATCCATGAAAACTAAAGTTATTACATTTAACGGAGTTAGACGTTAGCAGGAAGCTAGCGGAAGTTAGCTCGCTAGTTTCGCTAGTTACCTAAGCATGATATAGCATGTTCTGACTGAGAGATTTCTGAAAAAAATCAAACGTACAGTTCTGCTATCACTTCCAACATAAATGAAGACAGGAAACTAAACAGCAGTGACGTTTGTAGGGTTACTGAAGTTGGGCTAGCTGGTATATAATGATGTGCTACGTGATCGCTAGCGACACAGCTATGTTAGCATAACATAAACAGTGAAGCTGGAGGACGAACACTAACACTTTTCCACTTATAAAAGTTAACGTGAAGGTTCTTCATGGTTAGAGACAAATGCAATCGCATGGCAGGATGTTGTAAACGGACCAAACTTCAGTCAGGAGAACAACTGAGATAATCCATCCACAATATGAGGTTAGTCATTAATAGACTGCAACAACATGGGAATAGAGCAGCTGCCAGAGAATTCAACATTAATGAATCAATGGTACAGAAGTGGAGGAAGCAAGAAGAATGAGTTTAATAAAGTTTGATTTATCTGACTGCTTTGTTTCGCTTAATGTGCCTTATAATCCCGTGCACCTTATGGTCCGAAAAATACATACTGCACACTGCAGTTTAATGTTGCAAAGCACCTCTTTTTAACTTCAGTGGATATTATACATGGTTATGCTCAGGATATGTCAGCTCTACTGGAAATGCCTTTTGGTTAAACTTTCAGCAAGGAATTTGCATTTGCACTGTTACATTTTTATAAAGCTTTAATGTACATAAAAACCAGCTTCTTGTTTAAGTGAAAATAAATGGAAGGTTGTCTTTTTGCGCTAGTAATGTTGTGGAGTTGTATTTTGTCTCGCATCAATTATATCGTCGGTTATATCGTTATCGCAAATTTTCAAATATATATCGTGATAAATATTTTTGGCCATATCGCCCTGCTCTAATCTCTAGTCTAAACCACACCAAAGTTTTATGAATGTAAGGCCTCAGTCATCCCAAAACTAGATAAAGTCCACCCAGGCCTCTGAAGGTGCAGATTGACGCCTGTAGAGGTGCTGGGTCATCATGTTCTACGAAGCTCTGCTGCACGTTACTTTAGAGTTAAATGGAGCCAGAGACCTCTAAACAGAAGAAACCGTTACAGCTCACAGGATGTTCATGAAAACCACTTTGAAGTTTGCAGTTTCATTTGTTTTAGTGTTTTGTATATTCCATGCAGTGATTGGGGAGGGGAACCTGTTCAGCACCATGGAGAGCAATCTCGAGACTTTTTCAACATTCATGCCCATGATGACTGTATAACCACAACTGTACAGTACTGTGGCAAGAGGCTCAGCCACTGTCAGTTCTCCTCTGCATAGAACAGCTTGTTCAGCTTTGTAAACAGGGCGCTCAGGGCACGCGCTTTTTAAAAGTCCTTCTCACTGTGTACGTCCTCCTTGTATGACTTCCCCTTCTGCTACAGGTGTGCCTCTTGCCTCACCTGATACTGCGCTCTGAATCAACCAGCTCCACCTTTCCCATCAGCAGTCAGGCAAAGCGCATAGCCCAGCACCACCACTGTTTAACAATTTACTAACACAAAATTTGAATCCTAAAAAAGAAGTAATATGGCCAAAGTTGAGAACTTGAATGGGTTTAAAAAAATATAAAAATTATAATTATAAATAAGCTTAATATGGTAAGGAGTATAATAAGGAGGGGTTTTTGTTTCTTTTCTTCTGCTCCCTTAATCACTTAGGCTTGCTGATTGATTTATTTTTAGTACCCAGGATGCCTTTGCTATGGGCACTTGTTTCTGCTTCAAAAAAACAAAGTTAGGCAATGCTCTGACTCAAGCTTGAGTAACTCTAAATTTCAAGATGCCTAAATAAAACTTTTGAGTTATTAATTTGAAATTTTAACATTGTAACACAAAATTTGGATTTACAGATCCTGGGAAAAAAAAATCTGTGGCAGAAATGAGCTTCCATACCTTCCCGACGCAACCCCAAAGGGGACTGTCTCATCTGGTTAGGTGAATGTGTAAAGCACTAGACCGTTTACACATCACTTATTCATGTTGAGTAAATTAAATTCTTGCACTTTTGCACCATCGTCCAGCTGATTGACTTTTTCTTCTTTCCGTCGCTTCCCTCGTTAGAAGTTTATGGACGACACCGAGCTGTGCTTGAACCGACTGGGAGACGAGATGAAGACCAAAGTGCAGAGCTTCATCGGCAGATTGCGAGACTGTGCACGCGCTCACTGTGACATCAACAGCCCGACCATTCAGATGAACATCATCAAGATCACCAAGGACCAGGCGCGCTTACAGGAAGTCCGCTGCGGCATCGAAGGTCTCATGCTCGAGAGCGACCCTTTCCGCTTCATCGAGGTGAGACTCTAACGCGTCACTGTCAAACTGCGGCCGCGATTTTACTCTTAAAGCACGGAACATTTTCTTGTGACATTATTGAACTGATCCAAAAGAAAGTTTATCCTGCTGAAGTTAAAAGCTGTAAAAATACCAACAGAATGCTGTCATCAAACTCTCAGACTATCCTGCTAGGATGATGTAAATGTGATGGTTTATATTCCAGGGCTGCCCACCAAAGTACAATCTGTGTGTGGAGATACGCATAGATTTGTTTTAATAATTGATTTATTTGTGTTGATGTCTGTTTTGTTTTTTTCAGGCATACAGGACAAAAGGAAAATAGTAAGTTTTTTTTTTTTTTTTTTTTTTTTTTTTAATTTCTCAGTTCATCTTTGCTTTATTCTCACATCATACAGACAAAATAAAGTTTAAACATCCTAATATTTCTCACAGCTGAAATTATCTGTTAGCTTATTTTTTTGTGGGGAGGAAAAAATAAACACTCAGCAGCCACTTTTTTTGAATACATCTCATTGGTGCCAGGTTCTTAACTACAGAGCGACTTGAACAGGTTGCTTGAAATGTTTGAGAGATTTTGGTCCATGTTGACATGACTGTATCACACAGTGGCTGCAGATTTGCCGGCTTTACATGCATGATGTGAATCTCCGGTTCCTCCACGTCCCAACGTTGCTCTATTAGATTGAGATCTGCTGACTGTGGAGATTGTTGGAGGACAGTGAACTCACTGTCATGTTCAAGAAACCAGATTGAGATGATTCAACCTTTGTGACATGTATGTTGCTGCCATGTGATTGGCTAATTAGATATTTTCATTCAGCAATTCAACAGGTGTACCTAACAAAGTGGCTGCTGTGTGTGTATATCACGAAAAACCATTAGAAGCATGATATTTAAGGAGTTTTTACCAGTACATATTGTAGTTTTACTTAAACTGATTATTATAGACTGATCGAAGTGCTTAGTTATGTGTCAGCATGGTTGCAAACAATTAGCGATTTAAGACGTGTATACATGGATGAAGGAAGCAAACTGTCACTTCTTTTGTCTTTGTGCACTTTAGTTACCGCAGGCAGCTAAGGAAAAACATGTTTTACCCAGAGTATGTCGACATGGAGACGGAGGGTGTGGGAATGACGATGGAAGAGGAAATGAGAAAATTTCTGGAAGAGGAGCTCCGGCCTCACATTAGCGATGCTATCAATTCCCTGTGTAAGAAATATTCAGTCATTTGCTGACACTCGTCACTGTGTCTGAAACGGCTTCACAAGCCTCTAACCCGAAAACATCTGGCAGCGTAACGATTTGTGCTGTTTCAGCTCTGCTCAAACTTCTGTTTCATTTTCTCCATCAGGCTACATTTCTGATCCTGAGGAGGAGCAGGACGAGAATGAGGAAGAGGCTCCGGAGGAGGACGAGGAGGAGGACGATGAAGATGAAGACGACCTAGATGACAGCAGCGAAGAGGAAATGAGAAGCGAGGGGGAGGAGGAGGAAGACGATGAGGAGGAAGATGGGGTGGGACCGCATGATGATGATGATTACAGCCCGGAGGAGGAGGAGGAGGAGGAGGATTTTGAAGAGGAAGAAGAAGAGGATGGGGATGAGGAAGAGGATGACGAAGAAAGAGGAGTTTAATAGCATTATTTTCCACCTAATGAAGCACTTTGAAGTTGATCCTCGACTGTGGACGAGTGCACAGTCACATGACAAATCGCTCGTCTTCATGTTCGCAGAATGTGAAGATTAAGACTCAAGAAGCCCCACAATTTGCCTCTAACCCTCACACAGCATTCAGACACATGCTGGGCAGTGAAAGCCTCCAGTTCAGCTGGACTTGAAACAAATCAAGGGCTGAGAATGTGCTGAAGTGACTCTCACCCTAAACATGTGTCGCACACTGGCAAACCTAATTCAGGTGCTTTCCTTTAGAATCATTCGCTGTACATGAATGTGAATGTATAACGGCTCAGTTTGGGAAACCTTTGCACGTCTGTGACACCAGATTTTCGAGCACTTTGCCAAAAAGATTTTTTAGAAAGTGAGAATTTACTCTTTCACCTTGTTAGCTAGATTTGCTCTAGCTTGATTGAAGAACTTTCTGCAAAACGTTTGATACAACAATAGCTCCAAAGAAAGCCCTTCGATCAGAACTTCTGCTGAAGGCTCTGAGAAATCTGCTGGAACAGAACCTGTGTATGAGCTTGTGATTGTTTCAGCATTGTAAGCCAAAGAGAAAAGGTTGTGAGTGAGAGTGTGTGTGCATGCATACTTTAGGAGATGTTTGTCTGCTTGGCATGATGTTTAAAGAAATGTGCTAACAGAAGTTTACTGCAGAATGACGTTTTGCTTTTTGTGCTTTAAAAGCAGTTAATGCATTTACAAACATGTAAAAACAAAAATAATTGTTCCTATGCACAGTTCATACATTCTTCTTAAAATACCAGTTTTAGGTGATGTGTACTTTCGCACTTTACTACTGTTAATGCTGTGGTACACCTGAAACCTTTGAATGTCGACAGCTGATTTCCATTTTGATAAAATTATTTGAGGGGCCAAACTTCAGGAATTGTAAAAATTAAAAATAATAATAAAAAGCCTGGTGAATGTGCACGGTTGTCACGGTGTTGTTTATGTTGCTGGAGAAATGTGATGTAAGAGTTTATATTTTTGCTTTGTGTACAGGAAACGCATTACTGCAGTTTGATTAGGACATTTAAAGCTAACAGGCTGAAGACTTTAAACACAGGAAAATGGGCAAGAAAGAAAATAAAACAAATATCACATATCCCTAGCATCCTCCTTTTCTGTCACACCAACCTTCTGTTTGTACTCCTCCATTAAATCCATGAACCTCATCTGTGCTCTTCCTTTTTGCCTGGCAGCACCACCTTAAACATCTTTAGCTGTCCCTCCAAAATCCACATTACTATTCTTGTCCTTTCTGGTCACTCCCAGTGAAAATCTTAGCATCTCCAGCTCAGTCGCCATCTCCAAACCGCACATCTAACATCTTGTAAACCTTCCCTTTCAGTCTAGCTGCTATTCTTTCACTCAGATACTCTTCTCCACCCACTCTTCCCTGCCTGCACTGTCTTGTTCACCTCTTTGTTAACTGTCTGTTGCTTTGGTTGGCCATAGGTATTTAAATTCAGTCTCCATTGCTCTCTCTCTTCCACCTGCTCTCACTACACGTCGCAACATCATATGCAAACATAGTCCACAGACACCCCAGCCTGACCTCATCGGTCCATCACTGCAGACTAATAATAATAAAATCTTAGTTTAGGCCTTTAAGTGGGATAGTTTAGAGACAGCTTTCAGTACAGGAGTAGCCTGTTCAACCACGCAAGTCATGGGGCGCCAATATATTTCACTACACTGTAGAGGAGAAGCAACCACCTGCTCTAGTATTTAAACTGTTGTGTATTATTGGCCTATAACATGTCAAGCTCATTCTGAGCCAGAAAGAAAATTCCTGTCACAAAGTGACTTTTGCATATCCATATTTATCTGGGTGAAAGTGTCACTGACATCAAAAGTCTCTTCTTCACGAGAGGTGGAGCCAAGAGGGAAGCATGGATTGTATTAGCATGAATCACAGTTCTACAAATACAAATACATTTTAACTGCCCCAAGGGAGTGCATTTTAATGCAGAGGACAGAGCAGCAGTGCCAGATCTAGAAAACTTTACATCATGAGGGTGTAAAAGAGGGGCAAGATGTCCAGAATGGGAAGAATGTGAAAATCCCTTATGGAGTCAACAAAATATCCACTAAAATAAAACATTTATTGTATCATTATATCTTCAAAGAAAATAAACGTTTTGGACAAACAAGCAATTAAGACAGCTGAATAAATATCAAGAAGAATATATAGAATATAAAAAAACAACATCAAGACGAGTACGAGTTGAAGTGCTTGAAAGTAGTGCAGTGGTCTTAGTTTATACTTTTAAAACAGGCCAATTCTTTATTCTACATATAGCCGCTTTGTAAATCATGTTGTCTACAGGTTATTTACCAATATAAGGAACTATATTAGGCATTAAAAAAACAGAACACACAGAAACATCTGTAATCACGTTTTGCCACGACACCCGGAACGGTTGTACTCCCGTGTTTAACCGACGGACAAAAAACAGCACGGACTTCCGGCGTCTGCACCAGTGCGTGTGGTATTGCATGTTATTCATCCTAAGCAGATGCAGTTCTGTGAGGAGTTTCGTCTGAGCATATCTGACATTAAATATCGACAGAGAGAGGCGCAGTGATGAATCCTGTCTTCCGGAAGGTGACGTCCCGCTTATTTGTTTTTTCTCTGCTACAGGTTTGCTGACTTCACAGAGGTCACAGCTGTGCTGGAGCTAAGTTAGCTTCCTGTCAGCCAGCCCCGTGTTTGTGTCGTTGTCTTTTCTGGCTCCTGTAGAGGTAACTGGAAAAACAGAGGATGTTGTAGATGGAGCTGCCAGGCAAGGAGGAAAAGAGGAAGACCGCAATGGGTGTTTATGGTTATACTGAAGGAGGATATCCAAATACTGCTGTGCTTCATAATTGCCGGGATACACTGTTAAATTTAAATGAGTGTGATAAATAGTGGATTTGACAGGTGATGTTGTCTCCAGGTGCAGGCGTCTGTCGCACAGCAGGCGCTCCTGCTGAATAAAGCGCTGACACCTTGCCGGTAAGTCTTTGCCTTGCTTTTTCGGTTGTCCCAGTTGTAGACATTATATGTTTAATTTAATTAAGCAATTAGGTTAAGTTTGTCAGTTTTTAAAACAGATTGAAGCACAGACATTTACAACAAGTCTCAATTGTTAGACCGTAGAATTTGTTTTATGTTTCTAAACACATCGCGGTGAGATGATTTCTCCCCTTCTGATACTATTTATGATTAATCTGTGTTCTGTAATCTTTAAAGGGCTGCACCGTCCATCCAGCATCCTGTTTGGTGTAAGTATTTGTGTCCTGTGTATGCAAACTCAATGCAAACTGCTCGTGGTGCTGCAGAATATTTAAAGTGTTGTTTGTTCTCTTCTTAGGCACACACTCTGTAAATGAACGACAGTACAAGGGCATGCCAACCCACGGCATTGGGAGGTGGAAATATCTGTTACCTAAGCAAGCGGTAAGACTCCAAGTGGAGAATAATCACGCCCATTTCATCTTAAAGACCTCATACCACCAGAGTGTCCTCACAGAACTCTTCAGTGTCAGACTGCTGGCTTACTTGTGGTTCCCAGAGTGAATTTTAAATTGTTTGCAGGATAGAGTTAACTGAAGACACTGTCTGGCCCTTTGCTGTTTTGTTGCTTTTAGCCGAGGAAAAAGAAGGACAAGCACCAGATGAAACGGATCATGTCTGCGACAGATACAGCGTACGGCACTCTGAATGTGAACGTGTCAGGATATGACATGACTGTCGTGGAACATTACTCCCAGTACATCCATAACTTCTGCAACCGGCTTGGCATCAAAGTAGCTGACAGGTGAGGATGTTTGGATGGCAGGTCTGAGGTTTCTGATCACTGCAGGTCAGCAGGTAACATTTAACTGAGTCACTTAAGGAGCTGAGATGCAAACCATGTCAAGTTCAATAGGAACATTTCCATTTTCTGCTATAACTGCCCCCTGTTCATTAAGATTAGATGTTTGAAGTTAAACTGTTTTTATTCTTTTCCATATACGAACAACATTAAATATGATTTGGTTTATTTTATTGGTAGACCGGGTATCAAAGGTCCCCCGTCTTCTCTCTTATGTGTGGGTAATTAACAATTCACTCAGCAGATAGAAACATAGTTAGGATGAACTGCAGGTTTGTATAAGTTGTTTTTCCTTGTAAAGGATGGAATAAAAATTATTTAGATATGCGTTTCACATGAAGGGACTGACACAGTTAAACTATCAAAGCAACAGTAAGGATGGTAGATGATCAAGTTTTAAACCTTGATATAGCAGACTTTGGTCACTAGATGGCAGCAGAGTTCCTCTGCATCTGCCAAATATATTACAGTGAGTTGTTTTGTTTTTCTTTGTAGTAGACTTAAGCTTTAATGCTCTTTAATGCTTCCCACGTACAGCTATGCTTTACCAAGAAAGAGCACAGAGGTCATGCTGATGCAGGAGCAAGGCACCAAGACGTACGTCGATGCTGTCCTCAAGACTCACCACCGAGTCGTTCAGGTAAGACCTGGCTTGTTGTGTTTTTTGGGGTTTTGTTTGTGCTCAAACTGCAGGTGCTGCAGGTGTACTGAGAGGTTTTAAAGACCTAACTGTTAACGGTGTTATTACTTTTTGTCCAGCTGAGCACTCTGAACGCCGCGCTGTGTCCCGTCTTCATGGACGTCCTCTTAAAGAATCAACCAGAGGGAGTTCAGCTCTCTGTGACGGAGGTGAGTAAGCTGTTGCATGTTCATCTTTTAGTCCATAACTGTTGGAGAACATTAGAAGTGCTCACTATAACAAACCAAACTCCATCTTACTCTTAAAAGCAATGTGCATGTGTAGTTTTTGGTCATATCATAATTTTTAAAACTAATCCACTTCTCTCCCTCTGTACCTCTCAGCACACCGAAGCTGATTTCCAAGCACGGTTCAAGGCGCGTCCAGAGCTGGAGGGGCTCATCGCTCAGATGAACCAATAACTTTCCACCTCATTATGTACAAGTATCAGTTTGATCTAATTTATTACCCATCATTCCTCAGTAGCATCCTGTATAAATGGATTATCTGAAATGGAAAAAAAACTGTGCACATTAGTCTCATTTTGTGACCTTTGGGAAATAAAACCACGCTCATTTTTCCATCTTAAAATATTTTCATATTTATTTTTCTGGTTCTTCTGCTTCATTGTAAACTTTGTTCACTTTAATACACATCATGTCACTGTACTTTTTTCAACCTTTGGACACAAAATGTAGTATTTTAAATTTCTGTGACTAAAAGTTAGAATTGTAGCAATCAGGTATTTTTTAATTTAAATATAAAAGTTCAGAATATTTTATTTGCCTGTATTCTGAGTAAACATTAACATCTGTATCCCATGTTGTAGAAAAACATAAAAGAAATTAAATTACACAGATAAAAACAAGATAAACAATTAAAAAAAAATAAAGGTAGGTTTTTTTTAAACAAGAGAAAAATATGTATTTGGTTGAGTTAAATAAAAAAAAAAAAACTTAAAATGTGGTTCATATTTTTACATTCCCTAAACAATACATTGAGCTCACTCAAGCTCATAGATGAGAAACCTCAGAGACTTTATCCCTTGGACTTCATAGAGCTCATCTTTGAATAATCTCTCATTTAAATTTCTCACAGCATCAAATTTCTCATTGGAGATCAAATCTTTTTCCTGGAGTTTGTCTAGAACGGCTGCTGCCCCTCTCACTGTCCATCAGAGCCGTTGAATGGCGATCCATGAAATGCTGTCCAGAAAAATAAAAAGCAAATGTAAAACATAATAAAACACAGTAAGTTGTAATGCTCTACAATATAGTTTTTCATAAATATATAGTCCTGAAAAAAGAAGCTGTTTTCAGTTATAAGGTTTTACATATCAGCACCTAATGAAAATCTCCTGGTCTTTACAAGACTGTAAAATTACTGAAACTTTAGATGAACAGCAACATGACGTCATTATTTAGTGAAAATTAAACCAAAATGCTAAATAACTAAGCACACTGCTCCCTGTGCAAGTAACAGCCAGGTGCTGATACAGAAATGCACTTGATTATTGATAATCAGCACGTGTGAGCAACCCATACGAAAGCAGTCATTCAGTAGTTCCCTAGTCTGGAGCATTCAAGTGTGTGTTAACACAATTCCAAATAGGAAAGCAATAATAGTTTTTAAAAAGAAATTGCTGATGTTCTTCAGTCTGGGAAGAAAGATCATTCGCAAACAGAAAACATTCAAGACGGCTTCCAGTCAACACAGGAGTCACTATCCCAGTAAATTCATCCCAGTATCAGACCATGCCCTGCTCAGAGAAACTGCAAGAAACCCAAGAGCTACATCTGAGACTCTGCAGGCCTCAGCATGTTAAAGTTAATGAGAGTACAATTAGAAAAAGACAACAAGTTTTGAACAGGCTTTTTTTGGAAAGAGGGTAAATATCTTCTATCTAAAAAGAACAGCAGCAATGCTGCATGTGGAAAAAAAAGCAATATATTTTGGATAGGTGAGACCTAAGTAGGCATGTTTGAACAAAATACACAGCACTACCTTTGGAGAAAACCAAACAGCATATCAGCACAAACACCTCAAACCAACTGTCGAGCACGGCGGTGGAAGGGTGATGGTTTGGGCTTTGTTTTATAGCGACGGGATCAAACTGGAAATCGTGCAAAGAGACAGTGATCCAGACCACAGCGAGAACTTTACAGCAAATGGGTGAAAAAGAAAGACTGCTTTTTGTTTCTCTCAGGTTTGTTTTTAGGTTGTTTCAGAACCCAGTTTTCTTTTTAAATTATGTCTTGATAAGCAAATCATAAGATTTGAAAAAGGAATTTACTTTATAAAATAATCATGGATTAAAGCGAACCTCTTACCCTGTTCTTGGTGAATACTTGTGCTTAATAGTCATCTGGAATAAAAGGGTTCAAGCTGGTCAGATGGTGGCTGTTTATAGTTTAGATGAGCTGCGTTAGGGTAACAACATATAAAACACTAACCTGTTCCGATAGCGCACGTCCACACGGTGTCCTTTTCCTTTCCTCCCCTGCGCTCAACTTCAAGTTTCAGTTTCACGTTTCCGAAGTCGCTTTTTTCATTTCCAATGACCACCTCAAAGAAATTAGTGTCGCTCCACTCCAACATGAACTGCTGTTTCTGCAGAGAAAACGTTTTATGGAAACTTGAGGATTTTTGCTGTTTCTATGTTATGGTGCAATGAACAGAAGTGCAGCTTAGTCCAAACCTCAGGGCAGATTTGTGCTGTGTCCCAGTCTGTTGAGAGGTAGAAATAACTCTCCAGCTGTACAGGGTCAACAGGACTTGTCTTTCGGATTTTTCTGAATCCGTCAGATTTCTCCTTCTTCTCCACTTCCTGAAACATGGAAAAATGGACCATTCTTCACATACAAGTAATGATTGGAAATCTTTGGGAATCGTGTTCACATCTATTCATGTCTTTAATGAACATATGTGTTTGTGTTTATATCAAGATGAGAACATTGATTTGCACTACTGCAATCCATGTAACTGAAAAGGGAAAATGCTAAGAAAACACAAGTAACAACTACAAAGTTTAAAAAAAGCTCAAAGCTGTTCAAAAAACAGCTTTTGAAAGAATGATTAAATTACATTAGCATAAAGATGGCTGTAAGTTCTTAACTTTTAATGCAGTTTTCTCTGCCTGAAAGTCAGTAATGTTGTCAGTTGGGTTGTCAAAACATTTAGAGACCAAACTCTATTAATTTGTTGCCTTGTAGTGTCACTGTGTTTTTGTATTTATCAATGAGAGCATTTTATTTCTCTGTGTTATTATATATTTTTCCTCACTTCTACTTTATATTGTTGCTCCAGTACGTGGCATTGTATTACCTGTTGTATTAGAGGATCATGTGGGACCAGGTAAACATGCAGAGTGAGGCCAGATGTGATTTGCATGTATATCAAGACATCAGCAAAAACTTTTAGATATAGGCCCAGTTTCTTTAGGATCATGGCTCCTCTTAGAGAGAACTCCGGCTTGTTTAACTTCACATGGGATGATGTCATTTCAGACACTTGCTCCAAATAACCTCCACTGCTGTCCACATGCAGAACTCGAAATATGTCTGACATCGCTGCATTTTCACCTGCAAAGCACAAACAGTCATGTGTGCATAAATATCTTTATTACTGTAATAAAACAATCATATGCGTTTTACGACTGCTCACCTGTACAGATCCAGTGCGGCAGACAGACTTCCTCTAGCTTCCCATCTGTGACTTTGATGTCCATTAGGGGTCCTGCTGGTATGTAGTCCATGCATACAGGTTTCCTCATGAATCGCTCCCATGAGCTAAACTGGTATCTGAAGCTGACGGTTTCCTTACAAACCCACCGCAAGGCAGACTCGCTGCATTCATATTTGCCACTTTCAGACTGCAGGCTGAATTTGAATAGACAAGACAAAATGCTCTGTTATGCTCTGTTCACATGCACGAACAGAAACAGCAAAACTGCAAATAGTACAAAGTGGTACTTTAAACCCAAACCACTTCATTGTGTGTCTTGTAATTAGTGATAACCTTCACCTGTAAGTATGAACCTTGTCCATTATCTGGACTTCAGGTTTCAGCTTCGTCCACGGACTGGAGTCCTGTTGTACAAGATATTTTTACATTGTCATGGTCATTGAAATTGTAAAATCTTTACAATTATTGTAAGATGCAATAAATGAGTAGAAAAAAATCCACAGAAACAGAGACTTACCATTTCATTGCCAAAAGCTTTCAGAAGTCTCTCAGAAGGTTCTTCTTAAAGCAAAGTTAATGTTTAAAGAGCTAGCTAACAAAATCCAATAATTCTAGCACAATTTTAACGTTACTTTAACTTGTGCGAGATTTCTATATGATATAAGTACATAAAAAACATGCTTTTTAATCTTAGCATCTTTAAAGCAGAAAAATGGAGGAAACACCATTTGGTCATGTAAAATTATCAACCTAGCTGTATTAAAACAACTATTGTCATTATAACATGAAAAAATGTAATACTCAAAGAGGAAAGCATTTAATTTGTTGAGGGAAAGGATTTTAATAGTTTCATTTTCTTACCCTCAGTTCTTCTGTGAACGTTGTAAGCAACAGGACCACTGATTGTAAATCCAACATAAAAGAACACATGGCCTGCTTTCCAGAGGCTGTCTTTTTGGTTAACATCCAACTTGATCTCTGTGCCGCCAAATGTTGCATACAGCCTGTAATTTCTCACCACCCCTTTAACCCTGAGAAGTTTGTCTTTGACTGTTGGATTTCTGAAAACATCGTCGTTCCTCCAGTTTGTTTTTGGGTCTTCCAGTGCATCTTGGGTCCACAAGATTTCAAGGTTGCGTCTGTGAACAAATCTGTTCAGACCCTGACCCGGTCCAAGAAAAAATATGGGTCGAAGGTACCTTGACTGAAAGAGTGACTTATATTCTTGTTCATAGGAATACAGAATATTTTGGATTAAATGAGGGAGGTCAGAGGCCAATTCGTGTTCACCATCTGTAGGCCAACACAACAGCAGAGCTAACATGTGAAACTCGGGTTGCATCTCAGGAGCCAATGGCATTTTCTCTGTAAAGCTGCTTTGGTAGTCGGAGCTGGACGGAGGTTCTTTCATATTTATCAGCATGATATTGGCCAGAACGTAGTTGAGTAAGGCATGTGTAGCAGAATGTTTGTGTTGGCAGATTTCTCTCCACCATACAGCAATGTCCTTGGTGTCTGATCTAGTGCATCTTTCAAGACATGAAAGTACTCCCGGAGAAGTGACAGCCAGTTTTTGTTTAAGTTTGTGGAAGGTTTTCTGGAGTTGATCATTTGGTTCTGCGTCTCCAACATACTTTTTGTAGCATTCTATTGTCTTTCTGGAAATGTAGGATGGATCTTCTTTCTTTACAACAGAATATGAATAAGTTAAAAAAGTGTCGAAAAATTCAGATCTTTTCTCAACCAAATCTCTGAGGCTGTTTATTAGCTCCTTAAACCTGAAAAGTTTCTCATCTCCGAGGGATTTCAGGACAGAGCCCAGAGACACAGTCTTTGTGAGAACTTGCTTCCAAAGTTCATCATGTCTGATAAGATGGTCATACAACAGGGTGCAAACTTCCAGATAACCAAACAGCCCTCTGGTGTTTAAAGCACGCAAGACTTTTTTATTGCCATCTCCTTGTTTGCCTTTCATGTGTTCATTCTCAGCAAGTCGTTCCTCATCTTCAAAAGCTTCAATGCCTTTTTGGGCCAGCTGTAAAATTTCTCTTGGCTTGGCAGAAAGTTTTAAGTTCTTCAGGTGGATCTTATGGACTTGGCCTAGTGTATCTGCAACATATGAACTCCAAGGTGCTCTCTGCTTTGCTTTTTTTGCCCAAATTTCTGCCTCATTGTAGTCTTCTATTTCTATATAATATAAACGAGCAAGAGTTTGTGGAAAAAGTGGGTTGTCATCAAATTTCTTTGAGGCCACCTTCAAGACTGACAGACTCTGACTTTTGCCTTTCTTTTTGTCATCATCTTCTGTCTTTGTAATATCTTGAATCAGTCTGGAAAACTTTTCTTTCTTCTCATTAATTACACCAGTTGGGTCCTCTATTATTTTAATTTCTCTTTTATTTAGCATGTCTTTGACAAACCCAAGCAAACATGGGGGAACATAACTTTTGCAAAAACTGTTCAAGAAGTGTCTTGTTGTGTCACTTCTGGTCACACCTGCATCACCCAACAGTTCAGTACAACACTGAGCTATCATATTGTGAGCCATGCAAACCTTTTTTTCAGATCTTTCACCTTGTTGGAAGGTGACGATCAGATGACTGAAAGGCTGCATTTGATCCTCCAGTGAAAGGTCATCTTCATCTTCATGTCTGAGGAAGTCCAGGCACTGAGACTCCAGGAGATATGAACCTGGTACGTAGGCGTTCAGCAGACACAGGAAGGCAGCAAGCTGCATCTTCAGTGGCTTATTTGTTCTTTTGATATGTTCTAATGTAGCACATGCGTTCCTGATGTAGGCTTGAGAGAAATTAGACTGCAGAATGTTAAAACCATGAAACTGCTTGCATCGATCACCAAATCTTCTGCCAAGCTCTTCTTTTTTCATATCAAAGTCTGCTTGCTCTCTGTCTGAGAGAGATTTTTTGAGAATAATAGATTTTCTCATTTTCCTCTTGAACTTTTGTCTCAGTTCATAAGAACGCTCCTTTTGGTGGATAATCCCGTCACTGCTTCTCACACAGTTCAGTAAAATTACCACAGGCAAATCAATTTCTAAATCCTGTTCAGCAATCTCTTCCATAATCCTGTCCTGGAGGATGTCCAATATGAACTCATCATTTAGTAACAACAGTACCGTTTTCTGGTGGCCATGGCTACCTGCTGTAAAAAGGCTGACCACATCTTGCGCAACTTTTGTGATATCTAATGTTGAGCCTGTCAAAACAGCACATCTGAAGGTTTTCCTCAAGTCCCACAGCACCTGCATAGCCAGTGTGGTTCCCCCACATCCTTGTTGATGAAACAGTTTAATTGTTGATGTCCCAGGGCCTTTTCTTCTCAGGTGAATTTGTTCTTTAAGGGTTTCATATCCATCTCGTTTGATAAAAGGAGTTGCATTGCCATCTGACACTGCTTGTTCACTGATATAGAAGTTTAACCAGTTCGGTGGGGCCCCTCTGTAAAAGTTTTCCTCCACTTGCTCAGCGTGTTGAGGTTCAACAAACTCTCCTTCAAACTGTCTGGTGTAGAGGACATCCAAAAATGAGAAGGAATCACTGATTTTACTCATTACATGTATTTGTCCACCTTCAGCAGTGGGCAGGGCTGGTCTGTTTGCCATCTTCACACTTTCACTTTGCTTCACCCTAATGAATGTTAAACAAAACAAACATGAGTCCGTCTTATGTCTTAGCTTAAACTATTTGTAATTTAGGTCCTACATTCACTTTATGGAATGTGATACATTTAAATAGCCATTTCATTGCTGGTCAATCACATAAAATAAATATAGCCTTCTCCATGTAAAGAACCAGACACTAACTTCAATTAAAACTTCCATTTGTCATTTGCAGATCTTAAGAGATTTTTCTTACCTTCTCCCAAATTACACGGACAGCTCTAAAGACCTGCTATTATGTGTGTGTTCAAGCACTGGGACCGTGAATGTGTCATGTAACCCGGAAGGTAGTCGTCACACCCAAAGCAGGTTGGGATAATCAGGTACAGACATGTACACCTCTACAGTTTGAATGTTAGAGCAGTTCCAGTTTCAGAGTAGTTTAAAAAAAGGAATGAGTCAATTTAACAGCACATTTTCTTCCTGGTTTTTAAAAAAAGCAGAGGCTACGCTTGACGTGTTCAGTCAATAAACACGTCAAGCTGGCATAAAATATTGCACAATCAGACGCTAAAGATTGGAAATTTGCAAATTTGGCCAACAAAATAATAAAATATGTGATATATGTTAATATTGTCCTATTTTGAAACATTACCTACATTTGTTTAAAGGGCAGGGTGACTTCATTTGATTAGGAAATGCTTGTCACAACAGGAAATACTAAGGCTTTACTATGAACGGTTTAATGATGAAAGATAACAATTCTTTCTGTCTCTATTTCACTCATGTGGCTGCTGTTCAGGTCTCAGTTTGCAATTAAACAGTGCTTGAGTATTTGGAA
Organism: Rhamphochromis sp. 'chilingali'; assembly: GCF_963969265.1. Classification (NCBI taxonomy): domain Eukaryota; kingdom Metazoa; phylum Chordata; class Actinopteri; order Cichliformes; family Cichlidae; genus Rhamphochromis; species Rhamphochromis sp. 'chilingali'. The sequence continues at coordinate 41,534,172 of NC_137929.1, read as the reverse complement.
ACATTTAAACAAATAAAAGGAGGGCATTAAAATAGGTTAGGATGTAAGCAAATGTAAATAATCAATGAAGAGTGTTTGGAAGCGCATCAAAAAAGAATATTTATGTGGCTTGATCACAGACAGTTCTCTATTATCCAAAATGTTTTTCACTCTCTTTTTCTGTCACATTCACTCTCTTTCACACACACACACACACACACACACACACACACACACACACACTTTATCTTTAATGAATGCTGACCTATGTTTTATAAAATCATGTGTACATAACCTGGTTCTGGTCTTAAAAAGGGTAAAAGGACATGACAGACTTATATAGAGGTCACTCTATAAAAAAAAACTCCTCTCACCCCTACTGGTGGTCTATGGCCACCACCACTATATCCGGTTGGTTAGCCACCTCCATCCGGAAGTCCCACAGGATCTTAGCTCAGTCATTCTCCACCACCCTAGAGGATGTCTCCCATTTTGACCTCTGGACTTCCAGGCCATATTTGGCACAGATGTTTCTGTACACTATGCCGGCCACTTGGTTATGGCGTTCCATGTATGCCCTGCCTGCTAGCATCTTGCACCCTGCTGTTATGTGTTGCCATCTTCCTGATGTATTTGTGGATGTTCGTTGTCTCATCCTGGACCGTGGTACTGACACTCACCAGTCCCCGTCCTCCTCCTTTCCGCTTAGCATACAGGTATCATTCTTAGTGCTGCAATCACATCATCTAGTAGATCTTCTGAGGGTACTTCACCTAGTCTTGGTAACTGGCTACGGGGGATCCAGGTTTCCCCACTTCTCATCAGGGTGCCCTGGTACCTAGACACCTGTCTCGGACTTTGTTGATAAGCCTAGGACTCTTACTGGATACAGATGGTAAATGGCCTGCATTTGTATAGCGTTTTTCTAATCCCTAAGGACCCCAAAGCGCTTCACACTACATTCAGTCATTCACACACACATTCACACACTGGTGATGGCAGCTACATTGTAGCCACAGCTGCCCTGGGGTGCACTGACAGAGGCGAGGCTGCCGGACACTGGCGCCACCGGGCCCTCTGACCACCACCAGTAGGCAAACATGGGGTTAGTATCTTGCCCAAGGATATTTGGTATGCAGCCAGGAGGCAGCCTGGGATCGAACCACCGACCTTCTGATTAGTGGCTGACCTGCTCTGCCATCTGAGCTACAGCCACCCGATGCCCCAGGTGCCCCAGGTGGGAATCAGGTGCCCCAGGTGGGAATCAGATGCCCCAGGTGGGAATCAAACTTATGACTCCTGCTCCAGAGATGTACATATATATGCAAAAGTATTCCCTTGTCTGCCTTCACATACATATGTTCACTGTTTTCTTTATGTTGTTGTTGTGATTTGGTGCTATATATAAAATAATCGGCTTGCCTTAAGTGAGATCCTATTTTTAATCCATAGAGCTTAATATGCAGCTATATCCAGAGGTGGGAAGCAATGAAGTACAAACACTTTGTTACTGTACTTTACATGAGTATTTTTTTCCTGGTATCCAAGAGGCTTCTTCAATTCTTAAACCAAAAGGTGGAAAGTCCCAGGCATTTAAAGTGGGGATTGTCAGTGATTTATTATTAATTAATGTTAATATTATTTCACTACTAATCATGTCTCAAAATAAATTAAAAGCATGTTTAACAATTTATGGTATTATGTGTGTTATTAAATGATGCCAATATTTCACTTTGAAATAATTTTATAAGACGTGGCACTTCACAAAACTAAAGGCCAGACGTGCAAAACTGTTAGGCTGGGCTTTAAACAACTAACTGTTTCAGATGTACTAAATAATCTGCAAACAAACTTTAAATTAATAGTAAATATAATTTACTAATTAGGGTGGCTGGCCTCTTCCTTAGAGATAGGGTGAGAAGTTCGGCCATCCGGGAGGGGCTCAGAGTAGAGCAGCTGCTGCTCCACATTGAAAGGAGCCAGCTGAGGTGGTTCAGGCATCTGACAAGGATGCCTCCTGGGCGCCTCCTGGCTGAGGTGTTCCGAGCATGTCCCACTGGGAGGAGGCCCCGGGGCAGACCCAGGACACGCTGGAGAGATTATATCTCTCAGCTGGCCTGGGAACGCCTTGGTGTTCCCCCGGATGAGCTAGAGGAGGTGGCGAGGTCTGGGCTTCTCTGCTTAGGCTGCTGCCCCCGCGACCCGGCCCCGGATAAAGTGGAAGAAGATGGATGAAATATAATTTTTCAAATATGTCTATGAAATCAGTACCAAATGTGTGTAAATGTGCAATTAAATACTTTATTGAGTAAACTCGGATAATAAAACAAACAGCCCCCCAAAACTAGACAAGAACAATAAGTAAAACGAAATCAAACACTGGTTAGACAGGGGTACAAACAAACAAACAAACAAACAAACAAACAAACAAACAAACAAACAAACAAAAAGCTGAATATAAATCTTTTTCACATTTAAACTTAGATAAATCCATAACATTATCGAACCTTTATTTAACAGCATGTACATCCTCTTTTATACTTTAGAATCTAACACATAAAACAAACACAAAAAGGCAACCTTTAATTGAGAAGACCCAAATGCAGATGCCTGTATACGGGACTTAACAAAAGCAAGCCATTTATAGAGGTTGCACAAAATACAAAACAAAAGGCAAACGTAGACTAAGACTTTGCCTGCAGGAAACATAACCTGGAAAGTACTAGCATGGAGAAAGAACCTACGTTCCAGCACCAGACAAGGGCAGATTTGGCCAGTATATACACAGCGAGGGTGATCAGGGAGGTGAAGACAGCTGGGAATACAGGAAGGAAAAAAAACAGGAGTAACAAGACAGGAAGCAAAACAACAATTTAAAACGATACTTTGAGGAGACATTTTTCTTCAGATGTTGATTAGCAAAGTCTTTAGAAATGTATAAACAAAATATTAAATAGACACTATGCAAAGAAGCCAAATTTTAGGAAGTAAATCATCTCTAAGAATCAGAAAGTCTGAAAGTCTGTTGTTTAGGTGTTAGCATAGACAATACATACATGACTAAAAGTGCTGGATCACATGCATCACATCAACGCTACAGCACAATTTTCTCCTTTTAGTTTTTGCCCCTACATATAAAAAGACATAAATACTATAAAGGAAGCTTCAGAATCACTTTCCTATTGGGGGGGATGTTGACCAGGATTCACAAACTTGGATGTCCCCCATTATCTTGTATGATGTTTAAAGCTTAAGGGGCAGCTTTGGTCTCTTTCACACTGTTGGTCAGAGTTTTCCCATTCTGATCTGCAATAACTGATGTAATCAGCAAACAAAAAATAAAGTAAAACAACAGAAAAATGGATAATACAGGTTAAAAAACACAATACAATATTATGCTATGGTGTAAATCTAAAAAGTCCAATAAGTAACTATTACTGTAATGTAGCCAAATAAATTCTCATTTGCACTGTTTAATTTTGTAATATTGCATTTATGTGTATGTACTTTATGTTATTATTGCACCGTGAATCATGTCAAAACTTGTAATAGACCTGCCGGTGCACCGTGTCCATTTCACGCTTTCCCTTTCCAAACCATGAAAAAGACACACATGCAGAAGTTGCAGTAGGTTGCACGCTGTAGTAACTGCAGAATGAGATATTTTATTTCAAGCTAACATGACAATAATCAAGTGAAAGTGTTCAAATGGACATTATTAACACCTAGCTGAAATGTACTCTGTTTTTTTGTTCAATCCTGACTTCTTGGCTTAATATGTTATCTCGCCCTGCTGGTAATGCAACTTCTACATGTGTGTACATTTCACATTTTGGAGAGGCAAAGCATGAAACAACTACTAACTAGTAGTGAATGTTTGCAGAGCATTTTACTTCATTGCAATGTTACTGTTATGTTATCTTACCTGTGTCTGCAGTTTTATTCTGAATGCCAAAGGCCACAGGACCTCTGATAGTAAATCCAAGGTAGAAGGTAACTTGACGTTTTTTCCAAAGGCTGTTTTGCAGATTGGCATTGATCTTAGTCTCTTTACCACCAACTCCTGTATATACTCTGTAGTCTCTTACTACTCCATCAAGTCTAAGAAGGAGCTCTTGGACATCAGGACTTCTGAAGATTTCTTCTTTCTTCCAGTTATCGCTCCAATCTGGTTTTGCTTTCAGATGATTTTCAATAATTGTTCTGTGAACAATTCTTTTCACACCTTCACCTTTTCCAATGAAAAACACAGGAAGAAGATACCTGGCACGAAAGTACTTCTTATATGCATTTTCGTAAGTGTTCTGCATTTGCTGAATTATTTGACTGATGCCATAAACACACTGGCCTTCATTTTCAGGCCAGTACAAGAGAAGGGTGAACATGTGCAGCTCAGGTGGGTCTGTGTCACTTGGGGGCATTTTCCGTCTAAATAGTGTGAGGATGTTGTTGACAAGAGACGTTTCTGAATCTGCACTTGGATGCATTTCTCTACACTTTGTAGATATGTATTCGAGCTCTGATTGAGTGTATTGTTTGACAAGAAATGACAGCACTTCCACAGACTGGTCATCTAGGTTTCCCTCCTGAAACATCTGGATGAGTTGTTTTGCAGTTGTGTCTCCAACATACTTCTGGTAGCACTCTGAGGTGTCTTCAGATATATATTCAGGATCATCTTTCTCTGTGTTAGGCTTTGAGTAAGTCAGATATTGTTCCAAAAAAATGCATTTTCTTTCAACTTTATCTCGGAGGCTTTCTAGTAGTTCAATGAATCCGAGGAGTTTGTAGCCTCTAAGTGATTTCAGGAAAGAGGTCGCCGATACTTTTTTTGTGAGAACCTTTTCCCAGGTTTCATTTTGACTAACAAGTTTGTCATATAGAGTATTGCAGACCTGCAGGTAACCAAAAAGCCCTCTTGAATTAAAAAGTCTTGAAACATTCCTCTTGCCATGTTCTTTCATGTCTGGTCCATCTTCATCCTCAGCTAATCTTTCTTCATCTTCAAAAGCTTTAATCGCTTTTTGAGCCATTTGCAAAATTTCTCTTGTTTTGGCAGAAACATTTTGCTTCATTAGGTGGTTTTTATGGACTTGGCCAAGTGTGTCAGCAACAAATGAATTTTGAGGATCTCTTTTTAGTGCTTCGACTGCCCACATTTCTGCCCGATTGTAGTCTTTTAGTTCTATATAATAAAAACGAGCAAGAGCTTGTGGAAAAAATGGATTTTGAAAGATTTTACATGAGGCCTTCTCTAAAACTGTTGCACACTGACATTTCCCCTCCATCGTTTGGATGTCTAGAATTAGTCTAGAAAACTTTTCCTGTTTCATTTCTGTGCTGTTGACTTGGTCCACTTCTTTTTTCATTTCTCTTTTGGTTAGCATGTCTTTGACAAAACCAAGCAACCACAGAGGAATCTCATATCTGCAAAAACTGTTCAAGAAGTTTCTTGTTGTGTCACTTCTGGTCACACCTGTCTTTGCCAACAGTTTAGTACAACATTCTGCTATCATAGTGTGAGCCATGCGGACTTTTTTCTCACAACTTTCATTTTGTTGGAAGGTAATAATGAGATGATTTAAAGGCTGCATTTGATCCTCCAGTGAAAGGTCATCATACTTGTCTTGTCTGAGGAAGTCCAGGCACTGAGACTCCAGGAGATATGACCCTGGTACGTAGGCGTTCAGCAGACACAGGAAGGCAGCAAGCTTCAGTGACTGATTTGTTTTTTTCCTTTTTTCTAATGCAGCACATGCCTCCCTGACGTAGTCCTGAGAGAAATTACTTTGCATTATGTTAAAGCCATGAAACTGTTCACATTTATCTTTGTACCTCTTTTTAAGCTCTTCCTTCTTCTTATCAAAATTTTTCTTCTCATTGTCTGAGAGTGTGTTCTTTAGGACAACGTGGTCACTCTGTTGAGGTGCATTGTTTCTCACACAGCTGAGGAAAATGACCAAAGGCATATGAGTAACTATCTTCTGCTCAGCAACTATCCTCATAATGCTGACTTCGAGATCTTCCAGAATCGACTCATTGTTCAGCAACAACAACACAGTTCCCTGGTGGTTTTGACTGCCTGCTGTGAAAAGTTGGACAACCTCCATTGCAACTTTTGTAATATCTGAGGTGGAGCCAGTTAAAACAGCACACCTGAAGGTTTTTCTCAAGTCCCACAACACCTGCATGGCCATTGTAGTTCCCCCACATCCTGGTTGGTGTGACAGTTTTACAGCTGATATCCCTGGAAATTTTCTATTTTTCTTAATTTGTTCCCTGAGTTCTTCGTATCCATCTCTTTTGATAAAAGTAGTTCCAGTCTTTAGGGACTCTGCCTGTTCACTGATGTAGAAATTTAACCACTCAGGTGGAGCCCCTCTGTAAAAGTTTTCCTCAGCCTTTTTTGTGCATTCCAGGAGATCTTCATCTGAATATTTTCCTTCAAACTGATCTGCATGGAGAATATCCAACAATGGGAGGCTTCCCATATGCAATTCCCCTTCCTTAGTGGACCATGCTGGTCCATTTGCCATCTTTAGCTTTAAGTGTCCTGCAGCATAATAAACGTGTGAAAAGATTTTTAGTCTGAACTGTTCTCTGAGGCTAAATGGCAGTAGCACACACACATTTGAAATGTACATTACTAAGGATTAGGATTTTACATTCATCAAATTATACCTACTGCGTTAGTTTTATTCTTGATTGTTATTATTCACTAGCTGGGCCCACGTCCTCATTTTAGGTTTGACAGCGTTTTAGTAGGTAAAAGTGAATGCTTTGACATGAATTGAGCTGCGGTTTGGGGGAGGACTTGAAGGGGACTGGCGATGGCTCCCGGGCTGGGCAAATCCCCATGTACTAAATAGAAGTGAAGAAGTTAAAGAATGGAGAACAAGGGATCAGCTTGCAGTACTGGGGGGTACCTATATAGATGACAGCCGGAAGGAGCGTGTTTGGAGGTGTGGTCCTGCTCCTGAAATTCCGATACATAATCTCCAATTACTGGTTTTAACCCTTTAAACGCTGACCTAATTTAGCCTTTAAACCAGGGGTAGGCAACTCCAGGCCTCAAGGGCCGGTGTCCTGCAGGTTTTAGATGTGTCCTTGATATAACACAGCTGTCTTGAAGTTCCTCAACATGTCTTGAAGTTCTCCAGAGGCCTGGTAATGAACTAATCATGTGATTCAGGTGTGTTGACTCAGGGTGAGATCTAAAACCTGCAGGGACACTGGCCCTCGTGAACTCGGATTGGGGACCCCTGCTTTAAACCCTAACCCATCACCAGTGACGGTTAGCATTTTTAGCAAGGGTAGGAAACTCCAGGCCTCGAGGGCCGGTGTCCCTGCAGGTTTTAGATCTCACCCTGAGTCAACACACCTGAATCACATGATTAGTTTATTACCAGGCGTCTGGAGAACTTCAAGACATGTTGAGGAGGTCATTAAGCCATTTAAATCAGCTGTGTTATATCAAGGACACATCTAAATCCTGCAGGGACACCGGCCCTCATGGACTGGGATTGGGGACCCTTGGTTTAAAGGGTTAATTAAAATTTGGCATGTAGTAGTGTTTTAGAAAATAAAGCAGACTTGGAGATAAGTACTTCTACATCAAACTTGTAATTCTGACCCCTAAAGTTATCTTCATCCACTAAATATATTTTATGTATTGTACTTTTACAAGCCCTTGGAATCTTCTAAAACCTGGAATCATTATGTCCAAGCAGTTTTTCCCAGGTCTAACCACAGATTGACTGTAGGGTCATTCCATCTCATATCATCAAATCTTTACAAAAAAATCTGCTCAAGCATCTTCAACTTTTTTAAACATGTATATAATGATTGGTGTGAAATTTTACATTCATACATAAAATACTTTTCAATATATATTTTTCTGAGAAAAACAAATCTGATCAATTTTCATACCAAACTCTGAGACTGTTGAACAGAAAGTCTGTGTTGATTTAAGATGTAATCACTGCTGTTGTATATGTAGCACTTTTTGTGTCAGGACAGAGATTTACAAGTGTAACTTCTCAAAAACTCCATAAAGATTTCTCTTACCTTGTGTTCTACTTGATGCAAATGTGTTTGATGTCCTCTCATATCTTACATGTATTAGTGACTAGTGACTTTTGTGCTGGAGTTATATATAGTATACAGCCACTTGTCACACCCAGGTAGGTGTGAGAGTAGATACTCAGCACACACTGACCAGATGAGGTAGTAGTAAGATATGTTCAAAATGTTTGAAGGAATCACTAGGACTTTATATTTACTTGTTTCTGAGAAAAAGGCAGATTGGAATAAAGCCTATTAAAGATATTCAGATGGAAAATCTAGAAGAAGCTATCAATGAAAGATCAGGGAAAATGTAAAAAAAAAAATGTCTTCAATGTTTGAGGTTATTGTTTTCTTACTTTGACGCAGCAGTATTATTGTGCGACAAAGATTGAACATTTCCAGGAAAAGCGTGGGGGTGAGATCAACAGATATGTTACTGACAAGAGGCCATGCAACTGTAAACTTTGTAACACTGCAATGTTTTCTGTTCTTACTATCTGACTGTCAAATGTTAACAGTGTTTTTTAGGTTATGACATAGTCATGCTGACATTGGAGTGCGGTGTAATGCACTTTTAAGGTTGCAGATGTGCATATAATGCTTAATAAGGACATTTTTAGGATCTTTTGGTTATTACAACTAAATGACAGGGCTCCACGAAATGTAACCTTGATCACAATTTTGGCTTCCCACGATTAAATTAACACAATCTTGAAAATGATCTGTTATTTAAAAAACAAAGCAAAAGCAGATTAAGTACTCCCTAAACGATGCCTGATCACAAGCTTTCATGTACCACACACGCACAGCTGTTCATTGCATCACACAGCTTGAAGTTTCCTGGACTTGTCAGTACAAGTAACACTGCCAAAAATCAGAACAACAAAAAACAAAATGTCTGGCACAACGTGTGGAAATGCTTGATTTTTAAATAATGTGTGTCTGTGCAGAGAACTAAACTGACAATTTTTTCAACCAGCTGAAAAGGGGAAATGTAGAAGGATCCCGCAGCTGTCGAGTACTTTTCTACGAGTTTAGTCCCATCTGTCATGTAGATGAATGGAGTGAAAGAGTTTAAATTTTATTTCTATTAAATGCACTCTGTCCAGCTAAATATGGATCTCATAGATCTGCAGAGGTTAATTAGCAGTAATATAGAAAAATGTGAAAGAAGCCCTGTTGATATAGGTTTTGGTGCCTTTTTTAAATTTTATATTTTTCTTCTAAGTGAGGAATAAGCAGGAGCAGTTTTACTTTTGCCACTGAAAGAATAAAGTTATATATGAAGAAAACAAAGGAAATGTTTTATTTATGTTCTAGTCCTGCCATGTTGCAAGAGAGCCTGCTTATGCAGTTCAACAGACCGACCACGTTCACAACGTGAACCACGTTTTAGTTTGCCTTTGCCATCAGAACGTCATTACAATCTGGCTACCTGACAGAAAATGACAATGAATCCACATTTTTGCACAGATTTGACCTTTTAAAGGTCCTAAACTTTTGATCAGCTGTAAAACAGCCTGTTTCAGTTTAAGTGTTGTTTTTAATAACTTGCATGCTCAAGACCATTTTTCAAGTGGTCTTCAACTTTTGAGCCGGACTGTGTTTTGATGTGTAATTTTAGTACAGTGAAAAAGTGACACAATTTTAGTTCAGTCTCATTTAAATTGTGACAAAACGCCAAATCCTTATATTTGTCTAAATATCCATGATATTTTGCTGGAGTCAGTCCAAAATAAATCATGAATCCAGAAATACTTCTTGCCTAAATTAACAATGCATGAGTTCTACATCCAGGCTGACTCAACATGTTGTGTAAGTGTGCTAAAACATGTTGTTAATGTTGCAACTAAAATGGTTAATTCCTCAGGGCAAGTGCGCTCAATCTCTTCACTTCAGGCTCAAACTAAATTTAACCATGTGCACAATAACAGGCGTAACTCGTAATCTGATCTATTTAAGAGCAACAATTCTTGACAAACATAACGAGGTGGATCAACTATGAAACAACCACACCTGCCACATTATTTAAGAACTGTGTGCTTTACAAAAATAAGAGGCCATATGAATATTAGACAAAACATCCCACTGACTGACTCAAAAGACAGTAACACACAGTTACTGAACAGAATAAGATTTTTTTTCAAGTGCTGGAAACAAGTAAAACACTTGTCTAGTGTGCATGTTCTTTCATGCTAACTCTATTTAGAATGCTTTCATATGTATTATTATAATAATACATATCATTATTATGAAAGCAAAATCAAAGCCATAGGACGCCATTCTTATGGCGCCATAGCTGCTATACGCTAAGACTGATAACATTAATATTAAAAATGTTTCAAAGATGCCTCTATTGCCTGCTACAGCAAAACATACATGCCTAGAAATGAACTTTGATCATTTCAAACATCACCAGAAATTCCTTATCGTCAAACACGTCATGACACATGGGTCCTCCACACCAGCAGTTTGTAACGAAATCTAATTGGGACTTTTTGTGTGCATGGGAATATTGGTCTCAATGAAAAGTACTTTTGTATTTTATATTTTTGCTGTGCACCTCTAGAAAAATGCAATCACATGAAGTACAGAAGCAAAACACAACATTGAAGAAAGTCCAATTTCATTCAACTCAGCCTCCCTTTGACAGTTCAAAGACACAAAACAAACAACATTGCTGCACGTCATCTCATCTCACATTCAGCATTCCTACATTTGCAACATTCTCGTTGTCGTCACCGGCATCTCAACATAGCATTCTTCTGCAAGACCTGCCACATTCCACTGTTGTAACTCATTTCATGGCCCTGTATCACTTCACAAAGCATCTAATAACGATTAATCTTAACCTTAGACACTTAAATTATGTCTAAGGTATTACGTTTGTATATTAACACATATAAAGCAAATGAAACTGATATAAAAACATTCTGAACACATGAATGTAGCATAAATCATCTAACTCATTATGAGATCATTTAATTGATAACTTTTTAGATTTTTTCTAGAAATGTTTATTAATTCTTAAATTTAGATCATTTATTATAAAAACAACACAGGAGGAATGACTGCAGCAGTTGGAAATAACCAGCACAGCACAGAGGTACTGGAGTTACATTCATATTTTATTTAGGATTGACCGATATTTCCACTACATAATTAAACTAATGAAGAAGTTAATGTCATAAAAATGTATTTATTTAGTTTCTCACATTTGGGGCTTACAATACAGTATTGATCACATTTGTGTGGTGACGTTACAGTCACTTAAAGCCTGTTTATTCTGCTTTCATTGGTTTGTGTTTGCACAATGGGTCCAGACTGTCTGTAATATAAAAGACTTTTTTTTGCACTTTGTGAATATAGTGCCTCATAAGGAGCATGCAACCCAATGTCACTGCAAAGTGTGTAATAGGCCAGCTGGACTATTGTGTGGATGTCATGCTTTGCCTCGCCTATGCATGCTTAAGCTACAGTACTTTGCAGAACCAGCAGAGGTTAAAAATGTATTTAAAGCATCACGAAAACAGTCAGGGGAAACTTAAAACTTAAAGAAACATTACGAACACATTTACACGTAAATACATATCAGACATTTAGCTTAATCATAATGTGACATAGAAGGAGCCTGGAGTGTACTTCATAACATCCTTTCTCAGAAGTGTCTTGTTAGCTTTAAATAAATTACAGACCTCTGCTGGTACACGTGTCAATTTCACGCCTGGGAGAGGCAAAGCGTGACATCCACTGAATGGACCAGCGGCTCTGTCGGGTTAGAGAATGTTTCATATATGATATTAATGTAGTGTTTTTTGATGTAGGCTCTAGAGGGCAGGATGTGACCACATTTACAGTGAACCAATAACAGCACCTTCTTTAAGGCTGTTTATTTCTTCTTTTGAAAACAACAGGTTTATTTTGTTATTTTTATTTTGATCGGTGCAACTGATGCAGGTGTAATGTTCACAGCTGTGAGCGCAGTGGCAAAACTGTCTTTTTTCACACAGTCCTCTGGGAGTTGAGCTCCACATATTTCTGGTCTTCAGTAATAATGAAGCTCAAGTGTAACTTGAGTAAGGAACATCTGTAATCACTCATTGGCCTGCAAACTCAGTGCTGACATCATTACTCTGGTCCAATCATTTTCCTGCCTGTCTTCTGTTCTCTGTGTTTGAAATCTTAGTGCTTTTCCATTATTCTGTCTTTCAGACTTCCATTGATGCCTCCCACCTCCTCCTCATCTTCATCTTCACTACCACCAGCATCTAGACTCCAGGGGGTAATCCTCACTCCTCCCACTGCTGGGATCTCATTCTGCTATGATGGGTCACGGATGTCTAATTGCCAAATAGCCTAAATGAATTCTATAGCTCGATGAATCACGCTCACTTCTTCTGCATGAACTGTCCATGACCACCAAAAGTGGAAATTACTAATGTGGCATTTGTCTCCTTATAGACACCAAATTTCTATTCAGACACATCCCTGCAAGCGTTACGGTAAGTGTCGACAGCAGATGGGCACTAAAAAAATAATTCAGGCCAAGAGTTTGATTCCTATTTAGTCTGCTCTGTTTATACAAATCATCAGGCTAAGTAGGCAAATTCCAGTTGCTTGTTATGCTGTCATATATCACATTTTCACTTAAGTATCACTATGGACAAAAATATTTATGAAATTATGTTGGTCTGATATTTACTTCAGAAGGGTTTCTCTTTCATTTTTAGACAAATTAATTAAGAGCAGTGGCAGCTGGGTGGGTGGCCTAACAAAAGAATTATGAAGTTCACACTACTAGCAGCAGCATCATATCCTCGATACCACATTACAACCAAAAGACCTTATCGTAGCAATACCAACAAAACTACATAAGGGAATACCCAGAATACCAGTCACACACACTCTCACACAGATTTTGACTAGTTGTTGCTGAACACATTAGCCTTTTTTGATTGGTTGTTGTTGTTGTTTTTACAGAGACAAAATATGCAAGAATGATAGCTGATGATCAGAATGGGGCAGGTTCTGTGTGTTTATAGCAGATAGAAACATTTAGCCAGGATGAACTGCAGGTTTGTAAAAGTTGTTTTTCTCCCTCTAAAGGGAGGAATAAAAATTAATTTAGATGTGTTTTACATGAAGGCGCTGACGTAGTTATCAAAAACGTTAAACTGTCAAAGCCACAGTAATGATGGTAGGCGATCAAGTTTTAAACCTTGATATATTTCAGACATTGGTCACTAGGTGGCAGCAGAGTTCCTCTGCATTGCCTCAGTGTGTAAGATGAAAACTTAAAAAAAATCCCACTCTTGTTCTCTTGAATGAGCTTTTTTATGATGTTTCACTCCTCAGAAATTCATCATCATAAGTTAAGAGAACAAACAGCCCTGGTATTTTTCTGTTTACAAATAGAGATGAAGAAGAAAGCGCTCTGAAAATGTAAGTGCTTCTAAACAAATGTGAAAAGATTCATGGATACAGATAACCTGCCCAATTCTCATCTGACAAATATATTACAACAAGTTTGTTGTTTTTTGGGTTTTTTTTCCTTTGTAGTAGACTGAAAATTTAGCTTTAATACTCTTTAATGCTTCCCAAGTACAGCTATGCTTTACCAAGAAAGAGCACAGAGGTCATGCTGATGCAGGAGCAAGGCACCAAGACGTACGTCGATGCTGTCCTCAAGACTCACCACCGAGTCGTTCAGGTAAGACCTGGCTTGTTGTGTTTTTTGGGGTTTTGTTTGTGCTTTCAGCTCAAACTGCAGGTGTACTGAGAGGTTTTAAAGACCTAACTGTTAACAGTGTCCAGCTGAGCACTCTGAACGCCGCGCTGTGTCCCGTGTGAGTAAGCTGTTGCATCTTCATCTTTTAGTCCATAACTGTTGGAGAACATTAGAAGTGCTCACTATAACAAACCAAACTCCATCTTACTCTTAAAAGCAATGTGCATGTGTAGTTTTTAGTCATATCATAATTTTTAAAACTAATCCACTTCTCTCCCTCTGTACCTCTCAGCACACCGAAGCTGATTTCCAAGCACGGTTCAAGGCGCATCCAGAGCTGGAGGGGCTCATCGCTCAGATGAACCAATAACCTTCACCGAGTATCAACACTACAGTACTTGTACGACAACTAATTTATAGCGCATTGCTCATTCCTCAATAACATCCCGTAAAAACTGATTTTCTGCTTTAAGAAAAACAAACGTGTGCACATTTCTATTTGTCTTATTGGGGGAAATAAAACCATACTCACTTTTTTTCCAGCTCAAAACTTTTTTTTATTATTTAATCTACAAATTATTCTGCTTCATTGAAAAGTTTGAACACCAAACGTAGGCACGATATCATTTTTCACTTTTAATTAAAACAAAGTAGTTATAATAAAATGTGAGTTATTATAATTAAGTGTGTTTATTTAAATATTTTCTCATCTTCTGAATAAAGATTAACTTCCATTTCCCATGTTGTAGAAAACATAAAACACATAAAATTACAAAGACAAAAAAAGGTAAAATATTATTTAAAAAAGGCATTTTTTAAATTTTTGAAAAAAGAAAAAAACAATTATTTGGTTGCGAAAACAAGATTCTGCAATGTTCATAGGTTTATATACCTTAAACAATAGATTTAACCCTTAATTTTTATGCCACTAACTAGATAAAATTAGGTTTAATCATTCTTTCACATCATATTCTTGCACAGGAGGTACGGAAAGGCCGCATGTTAATCAAATGTACAGATCGGCTCCATTTTCTAAGCAGTCATTACAGTCATGTTCTTTCACTGAGATCCTTCAAGCTCATACATGAGAAACCTCAGACTTCATCCCTCTCAGGATTTTATAGACATCTCTGCTCTGTTGTGTCAGCGTCACAGACTAAACAATCTCTCTCATTTGGTCTCATGTTGCATTTGAACTTCTCTCATCACCATGTTTGTCCTCAGAGATCACATCCTTTTCCTGAAGCTCGTCTACAACAGCTGCTGCCTCACTCGCTCTGCCAATCAGAGCTGTCCAATGGCAAACCACGAAATCCTGAGCAGAGGAAGTTGGTGAAA
Source organism: Rhamphochromis sp. 'chilingali' (assembly GCF_963969265.1). NCBI lineage: Eukaryota > Metazoa > Chordata > Actinopteri > Cichliformes > Cichlidae > Rhamphochromis > Rhamphochromis sp. 'chilingali'. Next base: position 41,519,060 of record NC_137929.1, on the reverse strand, counting down.
ATTTAAAAAAAGAAAAAAAAGTCTAGTGTTCAGATCATCACTGTTGAATACTAGACAGTGATGATCTATATTAGGATTATAGTTGTGAGAAAAGAAGTAAATCCTTTTTTCAGTTCTAAGGTTTTACTTACCAGAATATAATAAATATCGCTTTGTCCTTATCAGGTTGTAAAAGATCAACTCACTCATTTTTTAATGAAAATTATGGCAAAACGCTGAAAAACTAAATAGACTTTAATGCTTCCATTAATAGAGAAGGTAAATGGCAGCCTGGTGCTGCAAACTAAACAAAGCTACGAAGCTGCTCTCTTTTCTTTTACAAGAAATCACCACAGCTGACAGATTTCCAGGGAAGAAAGTAGTAATAATTTTAAAGAAACAAGTGTTGATGCCCAACAGTCTGGTGAGAATTATTATTCACAAAAAGAAAACATTCAAGGACGGCTTCCAGTGTTCACACGAGTCACCAACCCAGTAAATGTCAGACCGTGCAATGCTCAGGGAAGCTACAAAAACCCCAAAAGACCCTAAAGGCCTCAATTAGCATGTTATATGTTGAAGAAAGTCTCTTCACATGTTCTCTTCTCGTTTTGCAGCCACAGGAACTAAACACTCCGCAGTCATTGAGTTGAACTTCTCGGTATACCAAAGTTTTCAAGAGAAAAATGCAAGGGCATCTGCTGACAGATAAAGCTTGGCTGAAATTAAATCATGCAGCAGGACAATGATCCCAAGCACAGGAGAATGGAGCAGTCAAAGTACAGACCTCAACCGGACTGAAATGCTTTTTCAGACAGCTGTGTGTAAATGAATGACAGCAAAGTTCAATGAACTGAAGCGGTGCTGTAAAGAAGTGTGAACCAAAATACCTCCACAATGATGTGAGAGACTGATAAAGTAACACTGATTGCTTCTTATTGTTGCTAAATGTGGTTTTACAAGCCACTAAATCTTGTGTTGTGCTTAGTTTTTCACACACTACTTCTGCACTTTGGCCTAGTTTTGTTAAATGAATAAATATAAACACATTCCTCATCTCAGGTTTGTATTTAGATTCTTTCAGAATCCGATTGGAACCAGATGTTTTTTTTCCCTTCAAATTATAGCTGGATAAGTAAAACCTTAGAATAAAAAAGTGGTGTACCTTCTTTTTCATGACTATTTTTTTAAAGGGATCTACTTTGATAACAATAATAATCTAATAATTATGGATTAAAACGAACCTCTTACCCTGTTCTTGGTGAATGCTTGAGTTTAATAGTCATCTGGAATAAAAGGGTTCAAGCTGGTCAGATGGTGGCTGTTTATAGTTTAGATGAGCTGCGTTAGGGTAACAACATATAAAACACTAACCTGTTCCGATAGTGCACGTCCACACGGTGTCCTTTTCCTTTCCTCCCCTGCGCTCAACTTCAAGTTTCAGTTTCAAGTTTCCGAAGTCGCTTTTTTCATTTCCAATGACCACCTCAAAGAAATTAGTGTCGCTCCACTCCAACATGAACTGCTGTTTCTGCAGAGAAAACGTTTTATGGAAACTTGAGGATTTTTGCTGTTTCTATGTTATGGTGCAATGAACAGAAGTACAGCTTAGTCCAAACCTCAGGGCAGATTTGTGCTGTGTCCCAGTCTGTTGAGAGGTAGAAATAACTCTCCGGCTGTACAGGGTCAACAGGACTTGTCTTTCGGATTTTTCTGAATCCGTCAGATTTCTCCTTCTTCTCCACTTCCTGAAACATGGAAAAATGGACCATTCTTCACATACAAGTAATGGTTGGAAATCTTTGGGAATCGTGTTCACATCTATTCATGTCTTTAATGAACATATGTGTTTGTGTTTATATCAAGATGAGAACATTGATTTGCACTACTGCAATCCATGTAACTGAAAAGGGAAAATGCCAAGCAAACACAAGTAACAACTACAAAGTTTAAAAAAAGCTCAAAGCTGTTCAAAAAACAGCTTTTGAAAGAATGATTAAATTACATTAGCATAAAGATGGCTGTAAGTTCTTAACTTTTAATGCAGTTTTCTCTGCCTGAAAGTCAGTAATGTTGTCAGTTGGGTTGTCAAAACATTTAGAGACCAAACTCTATTAATTTGCTGCCTTGTAGTGTCACTGTGTTTTTGTATTTATCAATGAGAGCATTTTATTTCTCTGTGTTATTATATATCACCTTGATGATATTTTTCCTCACTTCTACTTCATATTGTTGCTCCAGTACGTGGCATTGTATTACCTGTTGTATTAGAGGATCATGTGGGACCAGGTAAACGTGCAGAGTGAGGCCAGATGTGATTTGCATGTATATCAAGACATCAGCAAAAACTTTTAGATATAGGCCCAGTTTCTTTAGGATCATGGCTCCTCTTAGAAAGAACTCCGGCTTGTTTAACTTCACATGGGATGATGTCATTTCAGACACTTGCTCCAAATAACCTCCACTGCTGTCCACATGCAGAACTCGAAATATGTCTGACATCGCTGCATTTTCACCTGCAAAGCACAAACAGTCATGTGTGCATAAATATCTTTATTACTGTAATAAAACAATCATATGTGTTTTACGACTGCTCACCTGTACAGATCCAGTGCGGCAGACGGACTTCCTCTAGCTTCCCATCTGTGACTTTGATGTCCATTAGGGGTCCTGCTGGTATGTAGTCCATGCATACAGGTTTCCTCATGAATCGCTCCCATGAGCTAAACTGGTATCTGAAGCTGACGGTTTCCTTACAAACCCACCGCAAGGCAGACTCGCTGCATTCATATTTGCCACTTTCAGACTGCAGGCTGAATTTGAATAGACAAGACAAAATGCTCTGTTATGCTCTGTTCACATGCACGAACAGAAACAGCAAAACTGCAAATAATATAAAAAGGCACTTGTAATGAATTACTTTATGTTCTGTCTTGTAGTTATCGATAACCTTTACCTGTAAGTATGAACCTCCTCCATTATCTCAACTTCAGGTTTCAGCTTCGTCCACTGACTGGAGTCCTGTTGTACAAGATATTTTTTTCATTATATTTTTACAATATAATTATACATTTACATTATGACTTTAGAATTTTTATGTGACATACAATATATGAGAAACAAACAAAATCCCAGAGAAGTAGAAACTTACTGTTTCATTGTCAAAAGTCTTCAGAAGTCTCTCTGATGGTTCTTGTAAAGCAAAGTTAAATTTTAAAGAGCTGGCCAACAACATATCATTCAGACACATTGGTTTTTTCCCCTTTACCACAAGTGCTATCTTGTGTGAGATTTCTACATAACAAAATTACATTAAGTACATATAAGATATCTATTTTCTATTGTTAGAATCTTTAAGTGTAACAATAAAACCAGTTTAGTACAGGAAAACTTTGTACGCAGCACTAACTCACTTTGATAATGACAGTACAAAATGTGTATTATTAACACATATGACATTTGTAAAGATGAGGACTTTAGTAACTTAATTCTCTTACCCTCAGCTCTGTGAACGTTGTAAGCAACAGGACCTCCGATTGTAAATCCAAGATAAAAGAACACATGGCCTTTTTTCCAGAGGCTGTCTTTTCGGTTGGCATCTAACTCGATCTCTGTGTCACCAAATGTTGCATACAGCCTGTAATCTTGCACTATACCTTCAATTCTGAGGAGTTTGCCTTGGACTGTCGGATCAGTGAAAATATCGTCGTTCCTCCAGTTTGTGTTTGAGGCTTTCAGTGCATCTTGAGTCCACAAGATTTCAAGGTTGCGTCTGTGAACAAGTCTGTTCAGACCCTGACCCGGTCCAAGAAAAAATATGGGTCGAAGGTACCTTGACCGAAAGAGTGACTTATATTCTTGTTCATAGGAATGCAGAATATTTTGGATTAAATGAGGGAGGTCAGAGGCCAATTCGTCTTCACCATCTGTAGGCCAACACAACAGCAGAGCTAACATGTGAAACTCGGGTTGCATCTCAGGAGCCAATGGCATTTTCTCTCTAAAGCTGCTTTGGTAGTCGGAGCTGGACGGAGGTTCTTTCAGATTTATCAGCATGATATTGGCCAGAACGTAGTTGAGTAAGGCATGTGTAGCAGAATGTTTGTGTTGGCAGATTTCTCTCCACCATACAGCAATGTCCTTGGTGTCTGATCTAGTGCATCTTTCAAGACATGAAAGTACTCCCGGAGAAGTGACAGCCAGTTTTTGTTTAAGTTTGTGGAAGGCTGTCTGGAGTTGATCATTTGGTTCTGTGACTCCAACATACTTTTTGTAGCATTCTATTGTCTTTCTGGACATGTAGGATGAATCGTCTCTTTTAACAACAGAATATGAATAAGTTAAAAACGTGTCAAAAAATTCAAATCTTTTCTCAACCAAATCTCTGAGGCTGTTTATTAGCTCCTTAAACCTGACAATGTTCCTATCTCCGGTGGATTTCAGGACAGAGTCCAGTGACACGGTTCTTGTGAGAACTTGCTTCCAAAGTTCATCATGTCTGATAAGATGGTCATACAACAGGCTGCAAACTTCCAGATAACCAAACAGCCCTCTGGTGTTTAAAGCACGCAAGACTTTTACATTCCCATCTCCTTGTTTACCCTTTGCATGTTCATTTTTAGCAAGTTTTTCTTCATCTTCAAAAGCTTCAATGGCTTTTTGGGCCAGTTGCAAAATTTCGCTTGGTCTGGTATAAACGAGCATCTTCTTTAGGTGGCTCTTATGGACTTGGCCTAGTGTATCTGCAACAAATGAACTCCAAGGAGCCCTCCGCTTTGCTTCTTTTGCCCAAATTTCTGCATTGTAGTAGTCTTCTAGTTGAATATAATAAAAACGAGCAAGAGTCTGTGGAAAAAGTGAAACTTCATAAAACTTATTTGAGGCCATGATCAAAACTGACAGACTGTTGCCCTCATCTTCTCTCTTTGTAATATCTTGAATCAGTCTGGAAAACTTTTCTTTCCATTCTTTAATGCCATGAGTTGGGTCCTCTATTACCGTAATTTCTCTTTTATTTAGCATGTCTTTGATAAACCGAAGTAAATATGGAGGAACATAACTTCTGCAAAAACTGTTCAAGAAGTGTCTTGTTGTGTCACTTCTGGTCACACCCGCATTAGCCAACAGTTCAGTACAACACTGAGCTATCATATTGTGAGCCATGCAAACCTTTTTTTCAGCTCTTCTGTCTTGTTGGAAGGTGACAATCAGATGACTGAAAGGCTGCATTTGATCCTCTAGTGAAAAGTCATCTTCATCTTCATGTCTGAGGAAGTCCAGGCACTGAGACTCCAGGAGATATGAACCTGGTACGTAGGCGTTCAGCAGACACAGGAAGGCAGCAAGCTGCATCTTCAGTGGCTTATTTGTTCTTTTGATATGTTCTAATGTAGCACATGCGTTCCTGATGTAGGCTTGAGAGAAATTAGACTGCAGAATGTTAAAACCATGAAACTGCTTGCATCGATCACCAAATCTTCTGCCAAGCTCCTCTTTTTTCATATCAAAGTCTGCTTGCTCTCTGTCTGAGAGAGATTTTTTGAGAATAATAGATTTTCTCATTTTCCTCTTGAACTTTTGTTTCAGTTCATAAGAACGCGCCTTTTGGTGGATAATCCCGTCACTGCTTCTCACACAGTTCAGTAAAATTACCACAGGCAAATCAATTTCTAAATCCTGTTCAGCAATCTCTTCCATAATCCTGTCCTGGAGGATGTCCAATATGAACTCATCATTTAGTAACAACAGTACCGTTTTCTGGTGGCCATGGCTACCTGCTGTAAAAAGGCTGACCACATCTTGCGCAACTTTTGTGATATCTAATGTTGAGCCTGTCAAAACAGCACATCTGAAGGTTTTCCTCAAGTCCCACAGCACCTGCATAGCCAGTGTGGTTCCCCCACATCCTTGTTGATGAAACAGTTTAATTGTTGATGTCCCAGGGCCTTTTCTTCTCAGGTGAATTTGTTCTTTAAGGGTTTCATATCCATCTCGTTTGATAAAAGGAGTTGCATTGCCATCTGACACTGCTTGTTCACTGATATAGAAGTTTAACCAGTTCGGTGGGGCCCCTCTGTAAAAGTTTTCCTCCACTTGCTCAGCGTGTTGAGGTTCAACAAACTCTCCTTCAAACTGTCTGGTGTAGAGGACATCCAAAAATGAGAAGGAATCACTGATTTTACTCGTTACATGTATTTGTCCACCTTCAGCAGTGGGCAGGGCTGGTCTGTTTGCCATCTTCACACTTTCACTTTGCTTCACCCTAATGAATGTTAAACAAAACAAACATGAGTCCGTCTTATGTCTTAGCTTAAACTATTTGTAATTTAGGTCCTACATTCACTTTATGGAATGTGATACATTTAAATAGCCATTTCATTGCTGGTCAATCACATAAAATAAATATAGCCTTCTCCATGTAAAGAACCAGACACTAACTTCAATTAAAACTTCCATTTGTCATTTGCAGATCTTAAGAGATTTTTCTTACCTTCTCCCAAATTACACGGACAGCTCTAAAGACCTGCTATTATGTGTGTGTTCAAGCACTGGGACCGTGAATGTGTCATGTAACCCGGAAGGTAGTCGTCACACCCAAAGCAGGTTGGGATAATCAGGTACAGACATGTACACCTCTACAGTTTGAATGTTAGAGCAGTTCCAGTTTCAGAGTAGTTTAAAAAAAGGAATGAGTCAATTTAACAGCACATTTTCTTCCTGGTTTTTAAAAAAAGCAGAGGCTACGCTTGACGTGTTCAGTCAATAAACACGTGAAGCTGGCATAAAATATTGCACAATCAGACGCTAAAGATTGGAAATTTGCAAATTTGGCCAACAAAATAATAAAATATGTGATATATGTTAATATTGTCCTATTTTGAAACATTACCTACATTTGTTTAAAGGGCAGGGTGACTTCATTTGATTAGGAAATGCTTGTCACAACAGGAAATACTAAGGCTTTACTATGAACGGTTTAATGATGAAAGATAACAATTCTTTCTGTCTCTATTTCACTCATGTGGCTGCTGTTCAGGTCTCAGTTTGCAATTAAACAGTGCTTGAGTATTTGGAAACATTTAAACAAATAAAAGGAGGGCATTAAAATAGGTTAGGATGTAAGCAAATGTAAATAATCAATGAAGAGTGTTTGGAAGCGCATCAAAAAAGAATATTTATGTGGCTTGATCACAGACAGTTCTCTATTATCCAAAATGTTTTTCACTCTCTTTTTCTGTCACATTCACTCTCTTTCACACACACACACACACACACACACACACACACACACACACACACACACACACACACACACACACACTTTATCTTTAATGAATGCTGACCTATGTTTTATAAAATCATGTGTACATAACCTGGTTCTGGTCTTAAAAAGGGTAAAAGGACATGACAGACTTATATAGAGGTCACTCTATAAAAAAAAACTCCTCTCACCCCTACTGGTGGTCTATGGCCACCACCACTATATCCGGTTGGTTAGCCACCTCCATCCGGAAGTCCCACAGGATCTTAGCTCAGTCATTCTCCACCACCCTAGAGGATGTCTCCCATTTTGACCTCTGGACTTCCAGGCCATATTTGGCACAGATGTTTCTGTACACTATGCCGGCCACTTGGTTATGGCGTTCCATGTATGCCCTGCCTGCTAGCATCTTGCACCCTGCTGTTATGTGTTGCCATCTTCCTGATGTATTTGTGGATGTTCGTTGTCTCATCCTGGACCGTGGTACTGACACTCACCAGTCCCCGTCCTCCTCCTTTCCGCTTAGCATACAGGTATCATTCTTAGTGCTGCAATCACATCATCTAGTAGATCTTCTGAGGGTACTTCACCTAGTCTTGGTAACTGGCTACGGGGGATCCAGGTTTCCCCACTTCTCATCAGGGTGCCCTGGTACCTAGACACCTGTCTCGGACTTTGTTGATAAGCCTAGGACTCTTACTGGATACAGATGGTAAATGGCCTGCATTTGTATAGCGTTTTTCTAATCCCTAAGGACCCCAAAGCGCTTCACACTACATTCAGTCATTCACACACAGGTGATGGCAAGCTACATTGTAGCCACAGCTGCCCTGGGGTGCACTGACAGAGGCGAGGCTGCCGGACACTGGCGCCACCGGGCCCTCTGACCACCACCAGTAGGCAAACATGGGGTTAGTATCTTGCCCAAGGATATTTGGTATGCAGCCAGGAGGCAGCCTGGGATCGAACCACCGACCTTCTGATTAGTGGCTGACCTGCTCTGCCATCTGAGCTACAGCCACCCGATGCCCCAGGTGCCCCAGGTGGGAATCAGGTGCCCCAGGTGGGAATCAAACTTATGACTCCTGCTCCAGAGATGTACATATATATGCAAAAGTATTCCCTTGTCTGCCTTCACATACATATGTTCACTGTTTTCTTTATGTTGTTGTTGTGATTTGGTGCTATATATAAAATAATCGGCTTGCCTTAAGTGAGATCCTATTTTTAATCCATAGAGCTTAATATGCAGCTATATCCAGAGGTGGGAAGCAATGAAGTACAAACACTTTGTTACTGTACTTTACATGAGTATTTTTTTCCTGGTATCCAAGAGGCTTCTTCAATTCTTAAACCAAAAGGTGGAAAGTCCCAGGCATTTAAAGTGGGGATTGTCAGTGATTTATTATTAATTAATGTTAATATTATTTCACTACTAATCATGTCTCAAAATAAATTAAAAGCATGTTTAACAATTTATGGTATTATGTGTGTTATTAAATGATGCCAATATTTCACTTTGAAATAATTTTATAAGACGTGGCACTTCACAAAACTAAAGGCCAGACGTGCAAAACTGTTAGGCTGGGCTTTAACCCTCCTGCCATCCTTTAAAAAACTCACACCCATCACCCTAGGGACCATTCTCAGCCACGCCATAAAAAGACCATATATCCATATTTTATTCCACTTTAAATTAGCCAACCTTGTAAAACTACTTCTCCCTGAAATATTCATGTAAAGTTTTAATTATATTTTCGTTGTTTTAACCCTTCAAATCCCAGTGTTATTACATGAGCGCCCTGTGTTATAAGCCCCAAAAACCAAAAAACGAAACTAAATATTTCCACAAAAAACCAGTTGAAGTAATATGTGATTGTCATTATAAGTAGGCCTTTAGATGGACCAAAGATTGGCACCAACATACATTTTGACCTGCCATTATTTTTTTTGCATTTTTTTTGCAATTTAAAAATTAAAACTTCAAGGCCCTGAGTCTTCATTGACATCCAAGAAAAGAAGAAAAAATAAAATCATATGATGATAATTTGGGGTTGAAAAATAGCGTTTATAATGGAAGTCAATGGGCAGAAAATGGTCCCCAGGGTGATGGGTGTGGGGATTTCTGCTGCTCAGCCATTTTAGGCTGATTTAAGGAATTCACACTGGAATATTAACATTGACAGGTAAAAACTATCCTGTGGCAAGTTTGGTTATATTCCACTGAACACAGTGGAAATGGCAGCCATTTAACACATAGCAGTGGCACAAAAAGGTCCCAAGAAGGCAGGAAGGTTAAACAACTAACTGTTTCAGATGTACTAAATAATCTGCAAACAAACTTTAAATTAATAGTAAATATAATTTACTAATTAGGGTGGCTGGCCTCTTCCTTAGAGATAGGGTGAGAAGTTCGGCCATCCGGGAGGGGCTCAGAGTAGAGCAGCTGCTGCTCCACATTGAAAGGAGCCAGCTGAGGTGGTTCAGGCATCTGACAAGGATGCCTCCTGGGCGCCTCCTGGCTGAGGTGTTCCGAGCATGTCCCACTGGGAGGAGGCCCCGGGGCAGACCCAGGACACGCTGGAGAGATTATATCTCTCAGCTGGCCTGGGAACGCCTTGGTGTTCCCCCGGATGAGCTAGAGGAGGTGGCGAGGTCTGGGCTTCTCTGCTTAGGCTGCTGCCCCCGCGACCCGGCCCCGGATAAAGCGGAAGAAGATGGATGAAATATAATTTTTCAAATATGTCTATGAAATCAGTACCAAATGTGTGTAAATGTGCAATTAAATACTTTATTGAGTAAACTCGGATAATAAAACAAACAGCCCCCCAAAACTAGACAAGAACAATAAGTAAAACGAAATCAAACACTGGTTAGACAGGGGTACAAACAAACAAACAAACAAACAAACAAACAAACAAACAAACAAACAAACAAACAAACAAACAAACAAACAAACAAACAAACAAACAAACAAACAAACAAACAAACAAACAAACAAACAAACAAACAAACAAACAAACAAAAAGCTGAATATAAATCTTTTTCACATTTAAACTTAGATAAATCCATAACATTATCGAACCTTTATTTAACAGCATGTACATCCTCTTTTATACTTTAGAATCTAACACATAAAACAAACACAAAAAGGCAACCTTTAATTGAGAAGACCCAAATGCAGATGCCTGTATACGGGACTTAACAAAAGCAAGCCATTTATAGAGGTTGCACAAAATACAAAACAAAAGGCAAACGTAGACTAAGACTTTGCCTGCAGGAAACATAACCTGGAAAGTACTAGCATGGAGAAAGAACCTACGTTCCAGCACCAGACAAGGGCAGATTTGGCCAGTATATACACAGCGAGGGTGATCAGGGAGGTGAAGACAGCTGGGAATACAGGAAGGAAAAAAAACAGGAGTAACAAGACAGGAAGCAAAACAACAATTTAAAACGATACTTTGAGGAGACATTTTTCTTCAGATGTTGATTAGCAAAGTCTTTAGAAATGTATAAACAAAATATTAAATAGACACTATGCAAAGAAGCCAAATTTTAGGAAGTAAATCATCTCTAAGAATCAGAAAGTCTGAAAGTCTGTTGTTTAGGTGTTAGCATAGACAATACATACATGACTAAAAGTGCTGGATCACATGCATCACATCAACGCTACAGCACAATTTTCTCCTTTTAGTTTTTGCCCCTACATATAAAAAGACATAAATACTATAAAGGAAGCTTCAGAATCACTTTCCTATTGGGGGGGATGTTGACCAGGATTCAGAAACTTGGATGTCCCCCATTATCTTGTATGATGTTTAAAGCTTAAGGGGCAGCTTTGGTCTCTTTCACACTGTTGGTCAGAGTTTTCCCATTCTGATCTGCAATAACTGATGTAATCAGCAAACAAAAAATAAAGTAAAACAACAGAAAAATGGATAATACAGGTTAAAAAACACAATACAATATTATGCTATGGTGTAAATCTAAAAAGTCCAATAAGTAACTATTACTGTAATGTAGCCAAATAAATTCTCATTTGCACTGTTTAATTTTGTAATATTGCATTTATGTGTATGTACTTTATGTTATTATTGCACCGTGAATCATGTCAAAACTTGTAATAGACCTGCCAGTGCACCGTGTCCATTTCACGCTTTCCCTTTCCAAACCATGAAAAAGACACACATGCAGAAGTTGCAGTAGGTTGCACGCTGTAGTAACTGCAGAATGAGATATTTTATTTCAAGCTAACATGACAATAATCAAGTGAAAGTGTTCAAATGGACATTATTAACACCTAGCTGAAATGTACTCTATGTTTTTTTGTTCAATCCTGACTTCTTGGCTTAATATGTTATCTCGCCCTGCTGGTAATGCAACTTCTACATGTGTGTACATTTCACATTTTGGAGAGGCAAAGCATGAAACAACTACTAACTAGTAGTGAATGTTTGCAGAGCATTTTACTTCATTGCAATGTTACTGTTATGTTATCTTACCTGTGTCTGCAGTTTTATTCTGAATGCCAAAGGCCACAGGACCTCTGATAGTAAATCCAAGGTAGAAGGTAACTTGACGTTTTTTCCAAAGGCTGTTTTGCAGATTGGCATTGATCTTAGTCTCTTTACCACCAACTCCTGTATATACTCCGTAGTCTCTTACTACTCCATCAAGTCTAAGAAGGAGCTCTTGGACATCAGGACTTCTGAAGATTTCTTCTTTCTTCCAGTTATCGCTCCAATCTGGTTTTGCTTTCAGATGATTTTCAATAATTGTTCTGTGAACAATTCTTTTCACACCTTCACCTTTTCCAATGAAAAACACAGGAAGAAGATACCTGGCACGAAAGTACTTCTTATATGCATTTTCGTAAGTGTTCTGCATTTGCTGAATTATTTGACTGATGTCATAAACACACTGGCCTTCATTTTCAGGCCAGTACAAGAGAAGGGTGAACATGTGCAGCTCAGGTGGGTCTGTGTCACTTGGGGGCATTTTCCGTCTAAATAGTGTGAGGATGTTGTTGACAAGAGACGTTTCTGAATCTGCACTTGGATGCATTTCTCTACACTTTGTAGATATGTATTCGAGCTCTGATTGAGTGTATTGTTTGACAAGAAATGACAGCACTTCCACAGACTGGTCATCTAGGTTTCCCTCCTGAAACATCTGGATGAGTTGTTTTGCAGTTGTGTCTCCAACATACTTCTGGTAGCACTCTGAGGTGTCTTCAGATATATATTCAGGATCATCTTTCTCTGTGTTAGGCTTTGAGTAAGTCAGATATTGTTCCAAAAAAAAGCATTTTCTTTCAACTTTATCTCGGAGGCTTTCTAGTAGTTCAATGAATCCGAGGAGTTTGTAGCCTCTAAGTGATTTCAGGAAAGAGGTCGCCGATACTTTTTCTGTGAGAACCTTTTCCCAGGTTTCATTTTGACTAACAAGTTTGTCATATAGAGTATTGCAGACCTGCAGGTAACCAAAAAGCCCTCTTGAATTAAAAAGTCTTGAAACATTCCTCTTGCCATGTTCTTTCATGTCTGGTCCATCTTCATCCTCAGCTAATCTTTCTTCATCTTCAAAAGCTTTAATCGCTTTTTGAGCCATTTGCAAAATTTCTCTTGTTTTGGCAGAAACATTTTGCTTCATTAGGCGGTTTTTATGGACTTGGCCAAGTGTGTCAGCAACAAATGAATTTTGAGGATCTCTTTTTAGTGCTTCGACTGCCCACATTTCTGCCCGATTGTAGTCTTTTAGTTCTATATAATAAAAACGAGCAAGAGCTTGTGGAAAAAATGGATTTTGAAAGATTTTACATGAGGCCTTCTCTAAAACTGTTGCACACTGACATTTCCCCTCCATCGTTTGGATGTCTAGAATTAGTCTAGAAAACTTTTCCTGTTTCATTTCTGTGCTGTTGACTTGGTCCACTTCTTTTTTCATTTCTCTTTTGGTTAGCATGTCTTTGACAAAACCAAGCAACCACAGAGGAATCTCATATCTGCAAAAACTGTTCAAGAAGTTTCTTGTTGTGTCACTTCTGGTCACACCTGTCTTTGCCAACAGTTTAGTACAACATTCTGCTATCATAGTGTGAGCCATGCGGACTTTTTTCTCACAACTTTCATTTTGTTGGAAGGTAATAATGAGATGATTTAAAGGCTGCATTTGATCCTCCAGTGAAAGGTCATCATACTTGTCTTGTCTGAGGAAGTCCAGGCACTGAGACTCCAGGAGATATGACCCTGGTACGTAGGCGTTCAGCAGACACAGGAAGGCAGCAAGCTTCAGTGACTGATTTGTTTTTTTCCTTTTTTCTAATGCAGCACATGCCTCCCTGACGTAGTCCTGAGAGAAATTACTTTGCATTATGTTAAAGCCATGAAACTGTTCACATTTATCTTTGTACCTCTTTTTAAGCTCTTCCTTCTTCTTATCAAAATTTTTCTTCTCATTGTCTGAGAGTGTGTTCTTTAGGACAACGTGGTCACTCTGTTGAGGTGCATTGTTTCTCACACAGCTGAGGAAAATGACCAAAGGCATATGAGTAACTATCTTCTGCTCAGCAACTATCCTCATAATGCTGACTTCGAGATCTTCCAGAATCGACTCATTGTTCAGCAACAACAACACAGTTCTCTGGTGGTTTTGACTGCCTGCTGTGAAAAGTTGGACAACCTCCATTGCAACTTTTGTAATATCTGAGGTGGAGCCAGTTAAAACAGCACACCTGAAGGTTTTTCTCAAGTCCCACAACACCTGCATGGCCATTGTAGTTCCTCCACATCCTGGTTGGTGTGTCAGTTTTACAGTTGATATCCCTGGGAATTTTCTATTTTTCTTAATTTGTTCCCTGAGTTCTTCATATCCATCTCTTTTGATAAAAGTAGTTCCAGTCTTTAGGGACTCTGCCTGTTCACTGATGTAGAAATTTAACCACTCAGGTGGGGCCCCTCTGTAAAAGTTTTCCTCAGCCTTTTTTGTGCATTCCAGGAGATCTTCATCTGAATATTTTCCTTCAAACTGATCTGCATGGAGAATATCCAACAATGGGAGGCTTCCCATATGCAATTCCCCTTCCTTAGTGGACCATGCTGGTCCATTTGCCATCTTTAGCTTTAAGTGTCCTGCAGCATAATAAACGTGTGAAAAGATTTTTAGTCTGAACTGTTCTCTGAGGCTAAATGGCAGTAGCACACACACATTTGAAATGTACATTACTAAGGGTTAGGATTTTACATTCATCAAATTATACCTACTGCGTTAGTTTTATTCTTGATTGTTATTATTCACTAGCTGGGCCCACGTCCTCATTTTAGGTTTGACAGCGTTTTAGTAGGTAAAAGTGAATGCTTTGACATGAATTGAGCTGCGGTTTGGGGAGGACTTGAAGGGGACTGGCGATGGCTCCCGGGCTGGGCAAATCCCCATGTACTAAATAGAAGTGAAGAAGTTAAAGAATGGAGAACAAGGGATCAGCTTGCAGTACTGGGGGGTACCTATATAGATGACAGCCGGAAGGAGCGTGTTTGGAGGCGTGGTCCTGCTCCTGAAATTCCGATACATAATCTCCAATTACTGGTTTTAACCCTTTAAACGCTGACCTAATTTAGCCTTTAAACCAGGGGTAGGCAACTCCAGGCCTCAAGGGCCGGTGTCCTGCAGGTTCTAGATGTGTCCTTGATATAACACAGCTGTCTTGAAGTTCCTCAACATGTCTTGAAGTTCTCCAGAGGCCTGGTAATGAACTAATCATGTGATTCAGGTGTGTTGACTCAGGGTGAGATCTAAAACCTGGAGGGACACCGGCCCTCGTGGACTCGGATTGGGGACCCCTGCTTTAAACCCTAACCCATCACCAGTGACGGTTAGCATTTTTAGCAAGGGTAGGAAACTCCAGGCCTCGAGGGCCGGTGTCCCTGCAGGTTTTAGATCTCACCCTGAGTCAACACACCTGAATCACATGATTAGTTCATTACCAGGCGTCTGGAGAACTTCAAGACATGTTGAGGAGGTCATTAAGCCATTTAAATCAGCTGTGTTATATCAAGGACACATCTAAAACCTGCAGGGACACCGGCCCTCATGGACTGGGATTGGGGACCCCTGGTTTAAAGGGTTAATTAAAATTTGGCATGTAGTAAGTGTTTTAGAAAATAAAGCAGACTTGGAGATAAGTACTTCTACATCAAACTTGTAATTCTGACCCCTAAAGTTATCTTCATCCACTAAATATATTTTATGTATTGTACTTTTACAAGCCCTTGGAATCTTCTAAAACCTGGAATCATTATGTCCAAGCAGTTTTTCCCAGGTCTAACCACAGATTGACTGTAGGGTCATTCCATCTCATATCATCAAATCTTTACAAAAAAATCTGCTCAAGCATCTTCAACTTTTTTAAACATGTATATAATGATTGGTGTGAAATTTTACATTCATACATAAAATACTTTTCAATATATATTTTTCTGAGAAAAACAAATCTGATCAATTTTCATACCAAACTCTGAGACTGTTGAGCAGAAAGTCTGTGTTGATTTAAGATGTAATCACTGCTGTTGTATATGTAGCACTTTTTGTGTCTGGACAGAGATTTACAAGTGTAACTTCTCAAAAACTCCATAAAGATTTCTCTTACCTTGTGTTCTACTTGATGCAAATGTGTTTGATGTCCTCTCATATCTTACATGTATTAGTGACTAGTGACTTTTGTGCTGGAGTTATATATAGTATACAGCCACTTGTCACACCCAGGTAGGTGTGGGAGTAGATACTCAGCACACACTGACCAGGTGAGGTAGTAGTAAGATATGTTCAAACTGTTTGAAGGAATCATTAGGACTTTATATTTACTTGTTTCTGAGAAATAGGCAGATTGGAATGAAGCCTATTAAAGATATTCAGATGGAAAATCTAGAAGAAGCTATCAATGAAAGATCAGGGAAAATGTAAAAAAAATGTCTTCAATGTTTGAGGTTATTGTTTTCTTACTTTGACGCAGCAGTATTATTGTGCGACAAAGATTGAACATTTCCAGGAAAAGCGTGGGGGTGAGATCAACAGATATGTTACTGACAAGAGGCCATGCAACTGTAAACTTTGTAACACTGTCAACAGTTTCTTTCATATTCTAACATGCTTTGTTTCC
Organism: Rhamphochromis sp. 'chilingali'; assembly: GCF_963969265.1. Taxonomy (NCBI): domain Eukaryota; kingdom Metazoa; phylum Chordata; class Actinopteri; order Cichliformes; family Cichlidae; genus Rhamphochromis; species Rhamphochromis sp. 'chilingali'. Next base: position 41,502,663 of record NC_137929.1, on the reverse strand, counting down.
TTCATTTCTTTCTTCTTTCATTTCATTTCTTTCAAAGGCATTTTAAGTTTCCTTTTTCTGATAATGAAACGTACCACTGCAATGTTTTCTGTTCTTACTATCTGACTGTCAAATGTTACCAGTGTTTTTTTAGGTTATGACATAGTCATGCTGACATTGGAGTGTGGTGTAATGCACTTTTAAGGTTGCTATATAGGTCTTAGTTTGCAGATGTGCATATAATGCTTAATAAGGACATTTTTAGGATCTTTTGGTTATTACAACTAAATGACAGGGCTCCACGAAATGTAACCTTGATCACAATTTTGGCTTCCCACGATTAAATTAACACAATCTTGAAAATGATCTGTTATTTAAAAAACAAAGCAAAAGCAGATTAAGTACTCCCTAAACGATGCCTGATCACAAGCTTTCATGTACCACACACGCACAGCTGTTCATTGCATCACACAGCTTGAAGTTTCCTGGACTTGTCAGAACAACAAAAAACAAAATGTCTGGCACAACGTGTGGAAATGCTTGATTTTTAAATAATGGGTGTCTGTGCCAGAGAACTAAACTGACAATTTTTTCAACCAGCTGAAAAGGGGAAATGTAGAAGGATCCCGCAGCTGTTGAGTACTTTTCTACGAGTTTAGTCCCATCTGTCATGTAGATGAATGGAGTGAAAGAGTTTAAATTTTATTTCTATTAAATGCACTCTTGTCCAGCTAAATATGGATCTCATAGATCTGCAGAGGTTAATTAGCAGTAATATAGAAAATGTGAAACAAGCCCTGTTGATATAGGTTTTGGTGCATTTTTTAAATTTTATATTTTTCTTCTAAGTGAGGAATAAGCAGGAGCAGTTTTACTTTTGCCACTGAAAGAATAAAGTTATATATGAAGAAAACAAAGGAAATGTTTTATTTATGTTCTAGTCCTGCCATGTTGCAAGAGAGCCTGCTTATGCAGTTCAACAGACCGACCACGTTCACAACGTGAACCACGTTTTAGTTTGCCTTTGCCATCAGAACGTCATTACAATCTGGCTACCTGACAGAAAATGACAATGAATCCACATTTTTGCACAGATTTGACCTTTTAAAGGTCCTAAACTTTTGATCAGCTGTAAAACAGCCTGTTTCAGTTTAAGTGTTGTTTTTAATAAATTGCATGCTCAAGACAATTTTTCAAGTGGTCTTCAACTTTTGAGCCGGACTGTGTTTTGATGTGTAATTTTAGTACAGTGAAAAAGTGACACAATTTTAGTTCAGTCTCATTTAAATTGTGACAAAACGCCAAATCCTTATATTTGTCTAAATATCCATGATATTTTGCTGGAGTCAGTCCAAAATAAATCATGAATCCAGAAATACTTCTTGCCTAAATTAACAATGCATGAGTTCTACATCCAGGCTGACTCAACATGTTGTGTAAGTGTGCTAAAACATGTTGTTAATGTTGCAACTAAAATGGTTAATTCCTCAGGGCAAGTGCGCTCAATCTCTTCACTTCAGGCTCAAACTAAATTTAACCATGTGCACAATAACAGGCGTAACTCGTAATCTGATCTATTTAAGAGCAACAATTCTTGACAAACATAACGAGGTGGATCAACTATGAAACAACCACACCTGCCACATTATTTAAGAACTGTGTGCTTTACAAAAATAAGAGGCCATATGAATATTAGACAAAACATCCCACTGACTGACTCAAAAGACAGTAACACACAGTTACTGAACAGAATAAGATTTTTTTTCAAGTGCTGGAAACAAGTAAAACACTTGTCTACTGTGCATATTCTTTCATGCTAACTCTATTTAGAATGCTTTCATATGTATTATTATCATTATAATAATACATATTATCATTATGAAAGCAAAATCAAAGCCATAGGACGCCATTCTTATGGCGCCATAGCTGCCACACGCTAAGACTGATAACATTAATATTAAAAATGTTTCAAAGATGCCTCTATTGCCTGCTACAGCAAAACATACATGCCTAGAAATGAACTTTGATCATTTCAAACATCACCAGAAATTCCTTATCGTCAAACACGTCATGACACATGGGTCCTCCACACCAGCAGTTTGTAACGAAATCTAATTGGGACTTTTTGTGTGCATGGGAATATTGGTCTCAATGAAAAGTACTTTTGTATTTTATATTTTTGCTGTGCACCTCTAGAAAAATGCAATCACATGAAGTACAGAAGCAAAACACAACATTGAAGAAAGTCCAATTTCATTCAACTCAGCCTCCCTTTGACAGTTCAAAGACACAAAACAAACAACATTGCTGCACGTCATCTCATCTCACATTCAGCATTCCTACATTTGCAACATTCTCGTTGTCGTCACCGGCATCTCAACATAGCATTCTTCTGCAAGACCTGCCACATTCATCTGTTGTAACTCATTTCATGGCCCTGTATCACTCCACAAAGCATCTAATAACAATTAATCTTAACCTTAGACACTTAAATTATATCTAAGGTATTACGTTTGTATATTAACACATAGAAAGCAAATGAAACAGCAGAGCCTCATGTGCACATTACTAGATATAAAAACATTCTGAAGATATGAATGTAGCACAAATCATCTAACTCATTATGAGATCATTTAATTGATAACTTTTTAGATTTCTTCTAGAAATGTTTATTAATTCTTAAATTAAAACAACACAGGAGGAATGACTGCAGCAGTTGGAAATAACCAGCACAGCACAGAGGTACTGGAGTTACATTCATATTTTATTTAGGATTGACCGATATTTCCACTACATAATTAAACTAATGAAGAAGTTAATGTCATAAAAATGTATTTATTTAGTTTCTCACATTTGGGGCTTACAATACAGTATTGATCACATTTGTGTGGTGACGTTACAGTCACTTAAAGCCTGTTTATTCTGCTTTCATTGGTTTGTGTTTGCACAATGGGTCCAGACTGTCTGTAATATAAAAGACTTTTTTTTGCACTTTGTGAATATAGTGCCTCATAAGGAGCATGCAACCCAATGTCACTGCAAAGTGTGTAATAGGCCAGCTGGACTATTGTGTGGATGTCATGCTTTGCCTCGCCTATGCATGCTTAAGCTACAGTACTTTGCAGAACCAGCAGAGGTTAAAAATGTATTTAAAGCATCACGAAAACAGTCAGGGGAAACTTAAAACTTAAAGAAACATTACGAACACATTTACACGTAAATACATATCAGCCATTTAGCTTAATCATAATGTGACATAGAAGGAGCCTGGAGTGTACTTCATAACATCCTTTCTCAGAAGTGTCTTGTTAGCTTTAAATAAATTACAGACCTCTGCTGGTACACGTGTCAATTTCACGCCTGGGAGAGGCAAAGCGTGACATCCACTGAATGGACCAGCGGCTCTGTCGGGTTAGAGAATGTTTCATATATGATATTAATGTAGTGTTTTTTGATGTAGGCTCTAGAGGGCAGGATGTGACCACATTTACAGTGAACCAATAACAGCACCTTCTTTAAGGCTGTTTATTTCTTCTTTTGAAAACAACAGGTTTATTTTGTTATTTTTATTTTGATCGGTGCAACTGATGCAGGTGTAATGTTCACAGCTGTGAGCGCAGTGGCAAAACTGTCTTTTTTCACACAGTCCTCTGGGAGTTGAGCTCCACATATTTCTGGTCTTCAGTAATAATGAAGCTCAAGTGTAACTTGAGTAAGGAACATCTGTAATCACTCATCGGCCTGCAAACTCAGTGCTGACATCATTACTCTGGTCCAATCATTTTCCTGCCTGTCTTCTGTTCTCTGTGTTTGAAATCTTAGTGCTTTTCCATTATTCTGTCTTTCAGACTTCCATTGATGCCTCCCACCTCCTCCTCATCTTCATCTTCACTACCACCAGCATCTAGACTCCAGGGGGTAATCCTCACTCCTCCCACTGCTGGGATCTCATTCTGCTATGATGGGTCACGGATGTCTAATTGCCAAATAGCCTAAATGAATTCTATAGCTCGATGAATCACGCTCACTTCTTCTGCATGAACTGTCCATGACCACCAAAAGTGGAAATTACTAATGTGGCATTTGTCTCCTTATAGACACCAAATTTCTATTCAGACACATCCCTGCAAGCGTTACGGTAAGTGTCGACAGCAGATGGGCACTAAAAAAATAATTCAGGCCAAGAGTTTGATTCCTATTTAGTCTGCTCTGTTTATACAAATCATCAGGCTAAGTAGGCAAATTCCAGTTGCTTGTTATGCTGTCATATATCACATTTTCACTTAAGTATCACTATGGACAAAAATATTTATGAAATTATGTTGGTCTGATATTTACTTCAGAAGGGTTTCTCTTTCATTTTTAGACAAATTAATTAAGAGCAGTGGCAGCTGGGTGGGTGGCCTAACAAAAGAATTATGAAGTTCACACTACTAGCAGCAGCATCATATCCTCGATACCACATTACAACCAAAAGACCTTATCGTAGCAATACCAACAAAACTACATAAGGGAATACCCAGAATACCAGTCACACACACTCTCACACAGATTTTGACTAGTTGTTGCTGAACACATTAGCCTTTTTTGATTGGTTGTTGTTGTTGTTTTTACAGAGACAAAATATGCAAGAATGATAGCTGATGATCAGAATGGGGCAGGTTCTGTGTGTTTATAGCAGATAGAAACATTTAGCCAGGATGAACTGCAGGTTTGTAAAAGTTGTTTTTCTCCCTCTAAAGGGAGGAATAAAAATTAATTTAGATGTGTTTTACATGAAGGCGCTGACGTAGTTATCAAAAACGTTAAACTGTCAAAGCCACAGTAATGATGGTAGGCGATCAAGTTTTAAACCTTGATATATTTCAGACATTGGTCACTAGGTGGCAGCAGAGTTCCTCTGCATTGCCTCAGTGTGTAAGATGAAAACTTAAAAAAAATCCCACTCTTGTTCTCTTGAATGAGCTTTTTTTATGATATTTCACTCCTCAGAAATTCATCATCATAAGTTAAGAGAACAAACAGCCCTGGTATTTTTCTGTTTACAAATAGAGATGAAGAAGAAAGCGCTCTGAAAATGTAAGTGCTTCTAAACAAATGTGAAAAGATTCATGGATACAGATAACCTGCCCAATTCTCATCTGACCAATATATTACAGCAAGTTTGTTGTTTTTTGGTTTTTTTTTCCTTTGTAGTAGACTGAAAATTTAGCTTTAATACTCTTTAATGCTTCCCACGTACAGCTATGCTTTACCAAGAAAGAGCACAGAGGTCATGCTGATGCAGGAGCAAGGCACCAAGACGTACGTCGATGCTGTCCTCAAGACTCACCACCGAGTCGTTCAGGTAAGACCTGGCTTGTTGTGTTTTTTGGGGTTTTGTTTGTGCTTTCAGCTCAAACTGCAGGTGTACTGAGAGGTTTTAAAGACCTAACTGTTAACAGTGTCCAGCTGAGCACTCTGAACGCCGCGCTGTGTCCCGTGTGAGTAAGCTGTTGCATCTTCATCTTTTAGTCCATAACTGTTGGAGAACATTAGAAGTGCTCACTATAACAAACCAAACTCCATCTTACTCTTAAAAGCAATGTGCATGTGTAGTTTTTAGTCATATCATAATTTTTAAAACTAATCCACTTCTCTCCCTCTGTACCTCTCAGCACACCGAAGCTGATTTCCAAGCACGGTTCAAGGCGCATCCAGAGTTGGAGGGGCTCATCGCTCAGATGAACCAATAACCTTCACAGAGTATCAACACTACAGTACTTGTACGACAACTAATTTATAGCGCATTGCTCATTCCTCAATAACATCCCGTAAAAACTGATTTTCTGCTTTAAGAAAAACAAACGTGTGCACATTTCTATTTGTCTTATTGGGGGAAATAAAACCATACTCACTTTTTTTCCAGCTCAAAACTTTTTTTTATTATTTAATCTACAAATTATTCTGCTTCATTGAAAAGTTTGAACACCAAACGTAGGCACGATATCATTTTTCACTTTTAATTAAAACAAAGTAGTTATAATAAAATGTGAGTTATTATAATTAAGTGTGTTTATTTAAATATTTTCTCATCTTCTGAATAAAGATTAACTTCCATTTCCCATGTTGTAGAAAACATAAAACACATAAAATTACAAAGACAAAAAAAGGTAAAATATTATTTAAAAAAGGCATTTTTTAAATTTTTGAAAAAAGAAAAAAACAATTATTTGGTTGCGAAAACAAGATTCTGCAATGTTCATAGGTTTATATACCTTAAACAATAGATTTAACCCTTAATTTTTATGCCACTAACTAGATAAAATTAGGTTTAATCATTCTTTCACATCATATTCTTGCACAGGAGGTACGGAAAGGCCGCATGTTAATCAAATGTACAGATCGGCTCCATTTTCTAAGCAGTCATTACAGTCATGTTCTTTCACTGAGATCCTTCAAGCTCATACATGAGAAACCTCAGACTTCATCCCTCTCAGGATTTTATAGACATCTCTGCTCTGTTGTGTCAGCGTCACAGACTAAACAATCTCTCTCATTTGGTCTCATGTTGCATTTGAACTTCTCTCATCACCATGTTTGTCCTCAGAGATCACATCCTTTTCCTGAAGCTCGTCTACAACAGCTGCTGCCTCACTCGCTCTGCCAATCAGAGCTGTCCAATGGCAAACCACGAAATCCTGAGCAGAGGAAGTTGGTGAAAATTTAAAAAAAGAAAAAAAAGTCTAGTGTTCAGATCATCACTGTTGAATACTAGACAGTGATGATCTATATTAGGATTATAGTTGTGAGAAAAGAAGTAAATCCTTTTTTCAGTTCTAAGGTTTTACGATAATAAATATCGCTTTGTCCTTATCAGGTTGTAAAAGATCAACTCACTCATTTTTTAATGAAAATTATGGCAAAACGCTGAAAAACTAAATAGACTTTAATGCTTCCATTAATAGAGAAGGTAAATGGCAGCCTGGTGCTGCAAACTAAACAAAGCTACGAAGCTGCTCTCTTTTCTTTTACAAGAAATCACCACAGCTGACAGATTTCCAGGGAAGAAAGTAGTAATAATTTTAAAGAAACAAGTGTTGATGCCCAACAGTCTGGTGAGAATTATTATTCACAAAAAGAAAACATTCAAGGACGGCTTCCAGTGTTCACACGAGTCACCAACCCAGTAAATGTCAGACCGTGCAATGCTCAGGGAAGCTACAAAAACCCCAAAAGACCCTAAAGGCCTCAATTAGCATGTTATATGTTGAAGAAAGTCTCTTCACATGTTCTCTTCTCGTTTTGCAGCCACAGGAACTAAACACTCCGCAGTCATTGAGTTGAACTTCTCGGTATACCAAAGTTTTCAAGAGAAAAATGCAAGGGCATCTGCTGACAGATAAAGCTTGGCTGAAATTAAATCATGCAGCAGGACAATGATCCCAAGCACAGGAGAATGGAGCAGTCAAAGTACAGACCTCAACCGGACTGAAATGCTTTTTCAGACAGCTGTGTGTAAATGAATGACAGCAAAGTTCAATGAACTGAAGCGGTGCTGTAAAGAAGTGTGAACCAAAATACCTCCACAATGATGTGAGAGACTGATAAAGTAACACTGATTGCTTCTTATTGTTGCTAAATGTGGTTTTACAAGCCACTAAATCTTGTGTTGTGCTTAGTTTTTCACACACTACTTCTGCACTTTGGCCTAGTTTTGTTAAATGAATAAATATAAACACATTCCTCATCTCAGGTTTGTATTTAGATTCTTTCAGAATCCGATTGGAACCAGATGTTTTTTTTCCCTTCAAATTATAGCTGGATAAGTAAAACCTTAGAATAAAAAAGTGGTGTACCTTCTTTTTCATGACTATTTTTTTAAAGGGATCTACTTTGATAACAATAATAATCTAATAATTATGGATTAAAACGAACCTCTTACCCTGTTCTTGGTGAATGCTTGAGTTTAATAGTCATCTGGAATAAAAGGGTTCAAGCTGGTCAGATGGTGGCTGTTTATAGTTTAGATGAGCTGCGTTAGGGTAACAACATATAAAACACTAACCTGTTCCGATAGTGCACGTCCACACGGTGTCCTTTTCCTTTCCTCCCCTGCGCTCAACTTCAAGTTTCAGTTTCAAGTTTCCGAAGTCGCTTTTTTCATTTCCAATGACCACCTCAAAGAAATTAGTGTCGCTCCACTCCAACATGAACTGCTGTTTCTGCAGAGAAAACGTTTTATGGAAACTTGAGGATTTTTGCTGTTTCTATGTTATGGTGCAATGAACAGAAGTACAGCTTAGTCCAAACCTCAGGGCAGATTTGTGCTGTGTCCCAGTCTGTTGAGAGGTAGAAATAACTCTCCGGCTGTACAGGGTCAACAGGACTTGTCTTTCGGATTTTTCTGAATCCGTCAGATTTCTCCTTCTTCTCCACTTCCTGAAACATGGAAAAATGGACCATTCTTCACATACAAGTAATGGTTGGAAATCTTTGGGAATCGTGTTCACATCTATTCATGTCTTTAATGAACATATGTGTTTGTGTTTATATCAAGATGAGAACATTGATTTGCACTACTGCAATCCATGTAACTGAAAAGGGAAAATGCTAAGCAAACACAAGTAACAACTACAAAGTTAAAAAAAGCTCAAAGCTGTTCAAAAAACAGCTTTTGAAAGAATGATTAAATTACATTAGCATAAAGATGGCTGTAAGTTCTTAACTTTTAATGCAGTTTTCTCTGCCTGAAAGTCAGTAATGTTGTCAGTTGGGTTGTCAAAACATTTAGAGACCAAACTCTATTAATTTGCTGCCTTGTAGTGTCACTGTGTTTTTGTATTTATCAATGAGAGCATTTTATTTCTCTGTGTTATTATATATCACCTTGATGATATTTTTCCTCACTTCTACTTCATATTGTTGCTCCAGTACGTGGCATTGTATTACCTGTTGTATTAGAGGATCATGTGGGACCAGGTAAACGTGCAGAGTGAGGCCAGATGTGATTTGCATGTATATCAAGACATCAGCAAAAACTTTTAGATATAGGCCCAGTTTCTTTAGGATCATGGCTCCTCTTAGAAAGAACTCCGGCTTGTTTAACTTCACATGGGATGATGTCATTTCAGACACTTGCTCCAAATAACCTCCACTGCTGTCCACATGCAGAACTCGAAATATGTCTGACATCGCTGCATTTTCACCTGCAAAGCACAAACAGTCGTGTGCATAAATATCTTTATTACTGTAATAAAACAATCATATGTGTTTTACGACTGCTCACCTGTACAGATCCAGTGCGGCAGACGGACTTCCTCTAGCTTCCCATCTGTGACTTTGATGTCCATTAGGGGTCCTGCTGGTATGTAGTCCATGCATACAGGTTTCCTCATGAATCGCTCCCATGAGCTAAACTGGTATCTGAAGCTGACGGTTTCCTTACAAACCCACCGCAAGGCAGACTCGCTGCATTCATATTTGCCACTTTCAGACTGCAGGCTGAATTTGAATAGACAAGACAAAATGCTCTGTTATGCTCTGTTCACATGCACGAACAGAAACAGCAAAACTGCAAAGCAAATAATATAAAAAGGCACTTGTAATGAATTACTTTATGTTCTGTCTTATAGTTATCGATAACCTTTACCTGTAAGTATGAACCTCCTCCATTATCTCAACTTCAGGTTTCAGCTTCGTCCACTGACTGGAGTCCTGTTGTACAAGATATTTTTTTCATTATATTTTTACAATATAATTATACATTTACATTATGACTTTAGAATTTTTATGTGACATACAATATATGAGAAACAAACAAAATCCCAGAGAAGTAGAAACTTACTGTTTCATTGTCAAAAGTCTTCAGAAGTCTCTCTGATGGTTCTTGTAAAGCAAAGTTAAATTTTAAAGAGCTGGCCAACAACATATCATTCAGACACATTGGTTTTTTCCCCTTTACCACAAGTTCTATCATGTGTGAGATTTCTACATAACAAAATTACATTAAGTACATATAAGATATCTATTTTCTATTGTTAGAATCTTTAAGTGTAACAATAAAACCAGTTTAGTACAGGAAAACTTTGTACGCAGCACTAACTCACTTTGATAATGACAGTACAAAATGTGTATTATTAAAACATATGACATTTGTAAAGATGAGGACTTTAGTAACTTAATTCTCTTACCCTCAGCTCTGTGAACGTTGTAAGCAACAGGACCTCCGATTGTAAATCCAAGATAAAAGAACACATGGCCTTTTTTCCAGAGGCTGTCTTTTCGGTTGGCATCTAACTCGATCTCTGTGTCACCAAATGTTGCATACAGCCTGTAATCTTGCACTATACCTTCAATTCTGAGGAGTTTGCCTTGGACTGTCGGATCAGTGAAAATATCGTCATTCCTCCAGTTTGTTTTTGGGTCTTCCAGTGCATCTTGGGTCCACAAGATTTCAAGGTTGCGTCTGTGAACAAATCTGTTCAGACCCTGACCCGGTCCAAGAAAAAATATGGGTCGAAGGTACCTTGACCGAAAGAGTGACTTATATTCTTGTTCATAGGATTGCAGAATATTTTGGATTAAATGAGGGAGGTCAGAGGCCAATTCGTGTTCACCATCTGTAGGCCAACACAACAGCAGAGCTAACATGTGAAACTCGGGTTGCATCTCAGGAGCCAATGGCATTTTCTCTCTAAAGCTGCTTTGGTAGTCGGAGCTGGACGGAGGTTCTTTCAGATTTATCAGCATGATATTGGCCAGAACGTAGTTGAGTAAGGCATGTGTAGCAGAATGTTTGTGTTGGCAGATTTCTCTCCACCATACAGCAATGTCCTTGGTGTCTGATCTAGTGCATCTTTCAAGACATGAAAGTACTCCCGGAGAAGTGACAGCCAGTTTTTGTTTAAGTTTGTGGAAGGCTGTCTGGAGTTGATCATTTGGTTCTGCGACTCCAACATACTTTTTGTAGCATTCTATTGTCTTTCTGGACATGTAGGATGAATCGTCTCTTTTAACAACAGAATATGAATAAGTTAAAAACGTGTCAAAAAATTCAAATCTTTTCTCAACCAAATCTCTGAGGCTGTTTATTAGCTCCTTAAACCTGACAATGTTCCTATCTCCGGTGGATTTCAGGACAGAGTCCAGTGACATGGTTCTTGTGAGAACTTGCTTCCAAAGTTCATCATGTCTGATAAGATGGTCATACAACAGGCTGCAAACTTCCAGATAACCAAACAGCCCTCTGGTGTTTAAAGCACGCAAGACTTTTACATTCCCATCTCCTTGTTTACCCTTTGCATGTTCATTTTTAGCAAGTTTTTCTTCATCTTCAAAAGCTTCAATGGCTTTTTGGGCCAGTTGCAAAATTTCGCTTGGTCTGGTATAAACGAGCATCTTCTTTAGGTGGCTCTTATGGACTTGGCCTAGTGTATCTGCAACAAATGAACTCCAAGGAGCCCTCCGCTTTGCTTCTTTTGCCCAAATTTCTGCATTGTAGTAGTCTTCTAGTTGAATATAATAAAAACGAGCAAGAGTCTGTGGAAAAAGTGAAACTTCATAAAACTTATTTGAGGCCATGATCAAAACTGACAGACTGTTGCCCTCATCTTCTCTCTTTGTAATATCTTGAATCAGTCTGGAAAACTTTTCTTTCCATTCTTTAATGCCATGAGTTGGGTCCTCTATTACCGTAATTTCTCTTTTATTTAGCATGTCTTTGATAAACCGAAGTAAATATGGAGGAACATAACTTCTGCAAAAACTGTTCAAGAAGTGTCTTGTTGTGTCACTTCTGGTCACACCCGCATTAGCCAACAGTTCAGTACAACACTGAGCTATCATATTGTGAGCCATGCAAACCTTTTTTTCAGATCTTTCACCTTGTTGGAAGGTGACGATCAGATGACTGAAAGGCTGCATTTGATCCTCCAGTGAAAGGTGACCAAACTTGTCTCTTCTGAGGAAGTCCAGGCACTGAGACTCCAGGAGATATGAACCTGGTACGTAGGCGTTCAGCAGACACAGGAAGGCAGCAAGCTGCATCTTCAGTGGCTTATTTGTTCTTTTGATATGTTCTAATGTAGCACATGCGTTCCTGATGTAGGCTTGAGAGAAATTAGACTGCAGAATGTTAAAACCATGAAACTGCTTGCACCGATCACCAAATCTTCTGCCAAGCTCTTCTTTTTTCATATCAAAGTCTGCTTGCTCTCTGTCTGAGAGAGATTTTTTGAGAATAATAGATTTTCTCATTTTCCTCTTGAACTTTTGTTTCAGTTCATAAGAACGCGCCTTTTGGTGGATAATCCCGTCACTGCTTCTCACACAGTTCAGTAAAATTACCACAGGCAAATCAATTTCTATATCCTGTTCAGCAATCTCTTCCATAATCCTGTCCTGGAGGATGTCCAATATGAACTCATCATTTAGTAACAACAGTACCGTTTTCTGGTGGCCATGGCTACCTGCTGTAAAAAGGCTGACCACATCTTGCGCAACTTTTGTGATATCTAATGTTGAGCCTGTCAAAACAGCACATCTGAAGGTTTTCCTCAAGTCCCACAGCACCTGCATAGCCAGTGTGGTTCCCCCACATCCTTGTTGATGAAACAGTTTAATTGTTGATGTCCCAGGGCCTTTTCTTCTCAGGTGAATTTGTTCTTTAAGGGTTTCATATCCATCTCGTTTGATAAAAGGAGTTGCATTGCCATCTGACACTGCTTGTTCACTGATATAGAAGTTTAACCAGTTCGGTGGGGCCCCTCTGTAAAAGTTTTCCTCCACTTGCTCAGCGTGTTGAGGTTCAACAAACTCTCCTTCAAACTGTCTGGTGTAGAGGACATCCAAAAATGAGAAGGAATCACTGATTTTACTCATTACATGTATTTGTCCACCTTCAGCAGTGGGCAGGGCTGGTCTGTTTGCCATCTTCACACTTTCACTTTGCTTCACCCTAATGAATGTTAAACAAAACAAACATGAGTCCGTCTTATGTCTTAGCTTAAACTATTTGTAATTTAGGTCCTACATTCACTTTATGGAATGTGATACATTTAAATAGCCATTTCATTGCTGGTCAATCACATAAAATAAATATAGCCTTCTCCATGTAAAGAACCAGACACTAACTTCAATTAAAACTTCCATTTGTCATTTGCAGATCTTAAGAGATTTTTCTTACCTTCTCCCAAATTACACGGACAGCTCTAAAGACCTGCTATTATGTGTGTGTTCAAGCACTGGGACCGTGAATGTGTCATGTAACCCGGAAGGTAGTCGTCACACCCAAAGCAGGTTGGGATAATCAGGTACAGACATGTACACCTCTACAGTTTGAATGTTAGAGCAGTTCCAGTTTCAGAGTAGTTTAAAAAAAGGAATGAGTCAATTTAACAACACATTTTCTTCCTGGTTTTTAAAAAAAGCAGAGGCTACGCTTGACGTGTTCAGTCAATAAACACGTCAAGCTGGCATAAAATATTGCACAATCAGACGCTAAAGATTGGAAATTTGCAAATTTGGCCAACAAAATAATAAAATATGTGATATATGTTAATATTGTCCTATTTTGAAACATTACCTACATTTGTTTAAAGGGCAGGGTGACTTCATTTGATTAGGAAATGCTTGTCACAACAGGAAATACTAAGGCTTTACTATGAACGGTTTAATGATGAAAGATAACAATTCTTTCTGTCTCTATTTCACTCATGTGGCTGCTGTTCAGGTCTCAGTTTGCAATTAAACAGTGCTTGAGTATTTGGAAACATTTAAACAAATAAAAGGAGGGCATTAAAATAGGTTAGGATGTAAGCAAATGTAAATAATCAATGAAGAGTGTTTGGAAGCGCATCAAAAAAGAATATTTATGTGGCTTGATCACAGACAGTTCTCTATTATCCAAAATGTTTTTCACTCTCTTTTTCTGTCACATTCACTCTCTTTCACACACACACACACACACACACACACACACACACACACACACTTTATCTTTAATGAATGCTGACCTATGTTTTATAAAATCATGTGTACATAACCTGGTTCTGGTCTTAAAAAGGGTAAAAGGACATGACAGACTTATATAGAGGTCACTCTATAAAAAAAAACTCCTCTCACCCCTACTGGTGGTCTATGGCCACCACCACTATATCCGGTTGGTTAGCCACCTCCATCCGGAAGTCCCACAGGATCTTAGCTCAGTCATTCTCCACCACCCTAGAGGATGTCTCCCATTTTGACCTCTGGACTTCCAGGCCATATTTGGCACAGATGTTTCTGTACACTATGCCGGCCACTTGGTTATGGCGTTCCATGTATGCCCTGCCTGCTAGCATCTTGCACCCTGCTGTTATGTGTTGCCATCTTCCTGATGTATTTGTGGATGTTCGTTGTCTCATCCTGGACCGTGGTACTGACACTCACCAGTCCCCGTCCTCCTCCTTTCCGCTTAGCATACAGGTATCATTCTTAGTGCTGCAATCACATCATCTAGTAGATCTTCTGAGGGTACTTCACCTAGTCTTGGTAACTGGCTACGGGGGATCCAGGTTTCCCCACTTCTCATCAGGGTGCCCTGGTACCTAGACACCTGTCTCGGACTTTGTTGATTAGGGTGACGTCCGAGATGGCATGACTTTATATTTCTCTCTCTCGTTCATGTCGAGAATGAGGGGGGGGGGGGGGGGGGGGGTCTAGCCTAGGACTCTTACTGGATACAGATGGTAGATGGCCTGCATTTGTATAGCGTTTTTCTAATCCCTAAGGACCCCAAAGTGCTTCACACTACATTCAGTCATTCACACACACATTCACACACTGGTGATGGCAAGCTACATTGTAGCCACAGCTGCCCTGGGGTGCACTGACAGAGGCGAGGCTGCCGGACACTGGCGCCACCGGGCCCTCTGACCACCACCAGTAGGCAAACATGGGGTTAGTATCTTGCCCAAGGATATTTGGTATGCAGCCAGGAGGCAGCCTGGGATCGAACCACCGACCTTCTGATTAGTGGCTGACCTGCTCTGCCATCTGAGCTACAGCCACCCGATGCCCCAGGTGCCCCAGGTGGGAATCAGGTGCCCCAGGTGGGAATCAAACTTATGACTCCTGCTCCAGAGATGTACATATATATGCAAAAGTATTCCCTTGTCTGCCTTCACATACATATGTTCACTGTTTTCTTTATGTTGTTGTTGTGATTTGGTGCTATATATAAAATAATCGGCTTGCCTTAAGTGAGATCCTATTTTTAATCCATAGAGCTT
Organism: Rhamphochromis sp. 'chilingali'; assembly: GCF_963969265.1. Taxonomy (NCBI): domain Eukaryota; kingdom Metazoa; phylum Chordata; class Actinopteri; order Cichliformes; family Cichlidae; genus Rhamphochromis; species Rhamphochromis sp. 'chilingali'. Next base: position 41,487,433 of record NC_137929.1, on the reverse strand, counting down.
AATATGCAGCTATATCCAGAGGTGGGAAGCAATGAAGTACAAACACTTTGTTACTGTACTTTACATGAGTATTTTTTTCCTGGTATCCAAGAGGCTTCTTCAATTCTTAAACCAAAAGGTGGAAAGTCCCAGGCATTTAAAGTGGGGATTGTCAGTGATTTATTATTAATTAATGTTAATATTATTTCACTACTAATCATGTCTCAAAATAAATTAAAAGCATGTTTAACAATTTATGGTATTATGTGTGTTATTAAATGATGCCAATATTTCACTTTGAAATAATTTTATAAGACGTGGCACTTCACAAAACTAAAGGCCAGACGTGCAAAACTGTTAGGCTGGGCTTTAAACAACTAACTGTTTCAGATGTACTAAATAATCTGCAAACAAACTTTAAATTAATAGTAAATATAATTTACTAATTAGGGTGGCTGGCCTCTTCCTTAGAGATAGGGTGAGAAGTTCGGCCATCCGGGAGGGGCTCAGAGTAGAGCAGCTGCTGCTCCACATTGAAAGGAGCCAGCTGAGGTGGTTCAGGCATCTGACAAGGATGCCTCCTGGGCGCCTCCTGGCTGAGGTGTTCCGAGCATGTCCCACTGGGAGGAGGCCCCGGGGCAGACCCAGGACACGCTGGAGAGATTATATCTCTCAGCTGGCCTGGGAACGCCTTGGTGTTCCCCCGGATGAGCTAGAGGAGGTGGCGAGGTCTGGGCTTCTCTGCTTAGGCTGCTGCCCCCGCGACCCGGCCCCGGATAAAGCGGAAGAAGATGGATGAAATATAATTTTTCAAATATGTCTATGAAATCAGTACCAAATGTGTGTAAATGTGCAATTAAATACTTTATTGAGTAAACTCGGATAATAAAACAAACAGCCCCCCAAAACTAGACAAGAACAATAAGTAAAACGAAATCAAACACTGGTTAGACAGGGGTACAAACAAACAAACAAACAAACAAACAAACAAACAAACAAACAAACAAAAAGCTGAATATAAATCTTTTTCACATTTAAACTTAGATAAATCCATAACATTATCGAACCTTTATTTAACAGCATGTACATCCTCTTTTATACTTTAGAATCTAACACATAAAACAAACACAAAAAGGCAACCTTTAATTGAGAAGACCCAAATGCAGATGCCTGTATACGGGACTTAACAAAAGCAAGCCATTTATAGAGGTTGCACAAAATACAAAACAAAAGGCAAACGTAGACTAAGACTTTGCCTGCAGGAAACATAACCTGGAAAGTACTAGCATGGAGAAAGAACCTACGTTCCAGCACCAGACAAGGGCAGATTTGGCCAGTATATACACAGCGAGGGTGATCAGGGAGGTGAAGACAGCTGGGAATACAGGAAGGAAAAAAAACAGGAGTAACAAGACAGGAAGCAAAACAACAATTTAAAACGATACTTTGAGGAGACATTTTTCTTCAGATGTTGATTAGCAAAGTCTTTAGAAATGTATAAACAAAATATTAAATAGACACTATGCAAAGAAGCCAAATTTTAGGAAGTAAATCATCTCTAAGAATCAGAAAGTCTGAAAGTCTGTTGTTTAGGTGTTAGCATAGACAATACATACATGACTAAAAGTGCTGGATCACATGCATCACATCAACGCTACAGCACAATTTTCTCCTTTTAGTTTTTGCCCCTACATATAAAAAGACATAAATACTATAAAGGAAGCTTCAGAATCACTTTCCTATTGGGGGGGATGTTGACCAGGATTCACAAACTTGGATGTCCCCCATTATCTTGTATGATGTTTAAAGCTTAAGGGGCAGCTTTGGTCTCTTTCACACTGTTGGTCAGAGTTTTCCCATTCTGATCTGCAATAACTGATGTAATCAGCAAACAAAAAATAAAGTAAAACAACAGAAAAATGGATAATACAGGTTAAAAAACACAATACAATATTATGCTATGGTGTAAATCTAAAAAGTCCAATAAGTAACTATTACTGTAATGTAGCCAAATAAATTCTCATTTGCACTGTTTAATTTTGTAATATTGCATTTATGTGTATGTACTTTATGTTATTATTGCACCGTGAATCATGTCAAAACTTGTAATAGACCTGCCGGTGCACCGTGTCCATTTCACGCTTTCCCTTTCCAAACCATGAAAAAGACACACATGCAGAAGTTGCAGTAGGTTGCACGCTGTAGTAACTGCAGAATGAGATATTTTATTTCAAGCTAACATGACAATAATCAAGTGAAAGTGTTCAAATGGACATTATTAACACCTAGCTGAAATGTACTCTGTTTTTTTGTTCAATCCTGACTTCTTGGCTTAATATGTTATCTCGCCCTGCTGGTAATGCAACTTCTACATGTGTGTACATTTCACATTTTGGAGAGGCAAAGCATGAAACAACTACTAACTAGTAGTGAATGTTTGCAGAGCATTTTACTTCATTGCAATGTTACTGTTATGTTATCTTACCTGTGTCTGCAGTTTTATTCTGAATGCCAAAGGCCACAGGACCTCTGATAGTAAATCCAAGGTAGAAGGTAACTTGACGTTTTTTCCAAAGGCTGTTTTGCAGATTGGCATTGATCTTAGTCTCTTTACCACCAACTCCTGTATATACTCTGTAGTCTCTTACTACTCCATCAAGTCTAAGAAGGAGCTCTTGGACATCAGGACTTCTGAAGATTTCTTCTTTCTTCCAGTTATCGCTCCAATCTGGTTTTGCTTTCAGATGATTTTCAATAATTGTTCTGTGAACAATTCTTTTCACACCTTCACCTTTTCCAATGAAAAACACAGGAAGAAGATACCTGGCACGAAAGTACTTCTTATATGCATTTTCGTAAGTGTTCTGCATTTGCTGAATTATTTGACTGATGCCATAAACACACTGGCCTTCATTTTCAGGCCAGTACAAGAGAAGGGTGAACATGTGCAGCTCAGGTGGGTCTGTGTCACTTGGGGGCATTTTCCGTCTAAATAGTGTGAGGATGTTGTTGACAAGAGACGTTTCTGAATCTGCACTTGGATGCATTTCTCTACACTTTGTAGATATGTATTCGAGCTCTGATTGAGTGTATTGTTTGATAAGAAATGACAGCACTTCCACAGACTGGTCATCTAGGTTTCCCTCCTGAAACATCTGGATGAGTTGTTTTGCAGTTGTGTCTCCAACATACTTCTGGTAGCACTCTGAGGTGTCTTCAGATATATATTCAGGATCATCTTTCTCTGTGTTAGGCTTTGAGTAAGTCAGATATTGTTCCAAAAAAATGCATTTTCTTTCAACTTTATCTCGGAGGCTTTCTAGTAGTTCAATGAATCCGAGGAGTTTGTAGCCTCTAAGTGATTTCAGGAAAGAGGTCGCCGATACTTTTTTTGTGAGAACCTTTTCCCAGGTTTCATTTTGACTAACAAGTTTGTCATATAGAGTATTGCAGACCTGCAGGTAACCAAAAAGCCCTCTTGAATTAAAAAGTCTTGAAACATTCCTCTTGCCATGTTCTTTCATGTCTGGTCCATCTTCATCCTCAGCTAATCTTTCTTCATCTTCAAAAGCTTTAATCGCTTTTTGAGCCATTTGCAAAATTTCTCTTGTTTTGGCAGAAACATTTTGCTTCATTAGGTGGTTTTTATGGACTTGGCCAAGTGTGTCAGCAACAAATGAATTTTGAGGATCTCTTTTTAGTGCTTCGACTGCCCACATTTCTGCCCGATTGTAGTCTTTTAGTTCTATATAATAAAAACGAGCAAGAGCTTGTGGAAAAAATGGATTTTGAAAGATTTTACATGAGGCCTTCTCTAAAACTGTTGCACACTGACATTTCCCCTCCATCGTTTGGATGTCTAGAATTAGTCTAGAAAACTTTTCCTGTTTCATTTCTGTGCTGTTGACTTGGTCCACTTCTTTTTTCATTTCTCTTTTGGTTAGCATGTCTTTGACAAAACCAAGCAACCACAGAGGAATCTCATATCTGCAAAAACTGTTCAAGAAGTTTCTTGTTGTGTCACTTCTGGTCACACCTGTCTTTGCCAACAGTTTAGTACAACATTCTGCTATCATAGTGTGAGCCATGCGGACTTTTTTCTCACAACTTTCATTTTGTTGGAAGGTAATAATGAGATGATTTAAAGGCTGCATTTGATCCTCCAGTGAAAGGTCATCATACTTGTCTTGTCTGAGGAAGTCCAGGCACTGAGACTCCAGGAGATATGACCCTGGTACGTAGGCGTTCAGCAGACACAGGAAGGCAGCAAGCTTCAGTGACTGATTTGTTTTTTTCCTTTTTTCTAATGCAGCACATGCCTCCCTGACGTAGTCCTGAGAGAAATTACTTTGCATTATGTTAAAGCCATGAAACTGTTCACATTTATCTTTGTACCTCTTTTTAAGCTCTTCCTTCTTCTTATCAAAATTTTTCTTCTCATTGTCTGAGAGTGTGTTCTTTAGGACAACGTGGTCACTCTGTTGAGGTGCATTGTTTCTCACACAGCTGAGGAAAATGACCAAAGGCATATGAGTAACTATCTTCTGCTCAGCAACTATCCTCATAATGCTGACTTCGAGATCTTCCAGAATCGACTCATTGTTCAGCAACAACAACACAGTTCCCTGGTGGTTTTGACTGCCTGCTGTGAAAAGTTGGACAACCTCCATTGCAACTTTTGTAATATCTGAGGTGGAGCCAGTTAAAACAGCACACCTGAAGGTTTTTCTCAAGTCCCACAACACCTGCATGGCCATTGTAGTTCCCCCACATCCTGGTTGGTGTGTCAGTTTTACAGTTGATATCCCTGGAAATTTTCTATTTTTCTTAATTTGTTCCCTGAGTTCTTCGTATCCATCTCTTTTGATAAAAGTAGTTCCAGTCTTTAGGGACTCTGCCTGTTCACTGATGTAGAAATTTAACCACTCAGGTGGGGCCCCTCTGTAAAAGTTTTCCTCAGCCTTTTTTGTGCATTCCAGGAGATCTTCATCTGAATATTTTCCTTCAAACTGATCTGCATGGAGAATATCCAACAATGGGAGGCTTCCCATATGCAATTCCCCTTCCTTAGTGGACCATGCTGGTCCATTTGCCATCTTTAGCTTTAAGTGTCCTGCAGCATAATAAACGTGTGAAAAGATTTTTAGTCTGAACTGTTCTCTGAGGCTAAATGGCAGTAGCACACACACATTTGAAATGTACATTACTAAGGATTAGGATTTTACATTCATCAAATTATACCTACTGCGTTAGTTTTATTCTTGATTGTTATTATTCACTAGCTGGGCCCACGTCCTCATTTTAGGTTTGACAGCGTTTTAGTAGGTAAAAGTGAATGCTTTGACATGAATTGAGCTGCGGTTTGGGGGAGGACTTGAAGGGGACTGGCGATGGCTCCCGGGCTGGGCAAATCCCCATGTACTAAATAGAAGTGAAGAAGTTAAAGAATGGAGAACAAGGGATCAGCTTGCAGTACTGGGGGGTACCTATATAGATGACAGCCGGAAGGAGCGTGTTTGGAGGTGTGGTCCTGCTCCTGAAATTCCGATACATAATCTCCAATTACTGGTTTTAACCCTTTAAACGCTGACCTAATTTAGCCTTTAAACCAGGGGTAGGCAACTCCAGGCCTCAAGGGCCGGTGTCCTGCAGGTTTTAGATGTGTCCTTGATATAACACAGCTGTCTTGAAGTTCCTCAACATGTCTTGAAGTTCTCCAGAGGCCTGGTAATGAACTAATCATGTGATTCAGGTGTGTTGACTCAGGGTGAGATCTAAAACCTGCAGGGACACTGGCCCTCGTGAACTCGGATTGGGGACCCCTGCTTTAAACCCTAACCCATCACCAGTGACGGTTAGCATTTTTAGCAAGGGTAGGAAACTCCAGGCCTCGAGGGCCGGTGTCCCTGCAGGTTTTAGATCTCACCCTGAGTCAACACACCTGAATCACATGATTAGTTTATTACCAGGCGTCTGGAGAACTTCAAGACATGTTGAGGAGGTCATTAAGCCATTTAAATCAGCTGTGTTATATCAAGGACACATCTAAATCCTGCAGGGACACCGGCCCTCATGGACTGGGATTGGGGACCCTTGGTTTAAAGGGTTAATTAAAATTTGGCATGTAGTAGTGTTTTAGAAAATAAAGCAGACTTGGAGATAAGTACTTCTACATCAAACTTGTAATTCTGACCCCTAAAGTTATCTTCATCCACTAAATATATTTTATGTATTGTACTTTTACAAGCCCTTGGAATCTTCTAAAACCTGGAATCATTATGTCCAAGCAGTTTTTCCCAGGTCTAACCACAGATTGACTGTAGGGTCATTCCATCTCATATCATCAAATCTTTACAAAAAAATCTGCTCAAGCATCTTCAACTTTTTTAAACATGTATATAATGATTGGTGTGAAATTTTACATTCATACATAAAATACTTTTCAATATATATTTTTCTGAGAAAAACAAATCTGATCAATTTTCATACCAAACTCTGAGACTGTTGAACAGAAAGTCTGTGTTGATTTAAGATGTAATCACTGCTGTTGTATATGTAGCACTTTTTGTGTCTGGACAGAGATTTACAAGTGTAACTTCTCAAAAACTCCATAAAGATTTCTCTTACCTTGTGTTCTACTTGATGCAAATGTGTTTGATGTCCTCTCATATCTTACATGTATTAGTGACTAGTGACTTTTGTGCTGGAGTTATATATAGTATACAGCCACTTGTCACACCCAGGTAGGTGTGGGAGTAGATACTCAGCACACACTGACCAGGTGAGGTAGTAGTAAGATATGTTCAAACTGTTTGAAGGAATCATTAGGACTTTATATTTACTTGTTTCTGAGAAATAGGCAGATTGGAATGAAGCCTATTAAAGATATTCAGATGGAAAATCTAGAAGAAGCTATCAATGAAAGATCAGGGAAAATGTAAAAAAAATGTCTTCAATGTTTGAGGTTATTGTTTTCTTACTTTGACGCAGCAGTATTATTGTGCGACAAAGATTGAACATTTCCAGGAAAAGCGTGGGGGTGAGATCAACAGAAATGTTACTGACAAGAGGCCATGCAACTGTAAACTTTGTAACACTGTCAACAGTTTCTTTCATATTCTAACATGCTTTGTTTCCTTCATTTCTTTCTTCTTTCATTTCATTTCTTTCAAAGGCATTTTAAGTTTCCTTTTTCTGATAATGAAACGTACCACTGCAATGTTTTCTGTTCTTACTATCTGACTGTCAAATGTTACCAGTGTTTTTTTAGGTTATGACATAGTCATGCTGACATTGGAGTGTGGTGTAATGCACTTTTAAGGTTGCTATATAGGTCTTAGTTTGCAGATGTGCATATAATGCTTAATAAGGACATTTTTAGGATCTTTTGGTTATTACAACTAAATGACAGGGCTCCACGAAATGTAACCTTGATCACAATTTTGGCTTCCCACGATTAAATTAACACAATCTTGAAAATGATCTGTTATTTAAAAAACAAAGCAAAAGCAGATTAAGTACTCCCTAAACGATGCCTGATCACAAGCTTTCATGTACCACACACGCACAGCTGTTCATTGCATCACACAGCTTGAAGTTTCCTGGACTTGTCAGAACAACAAAAAACAAAATGTCTGGCACAACGTGTGGAAATGCTTGATTTTTAAATAATGGGTGTCTGTGCCAGAGAACTAAACTGACAATTTTTTCAACCAGCTGAAAAGGGGAAATGTAGAAGGATCCCGCAGCTGTTGAGTACTTTTCTACGAGTTTAGTCCCATCTGTCATGTAGATGAATGGAGTGAAAGAGTTTAAATTTTATTTCTATTAAATGCACTCTTGTCCAGCTAAATATGGATCTCATAGATCTGCAGAGGTTAATTAGCAGTAATATAGAAAAATGTGAAACAAGCCCTGTTGATATAGGTTTTGGTGCATTTTTTAAATTTTATATTTTTCTTCTAAGTGAGGAATAAGCAGGAGCAGTTTTACTTTTGCCACTGAAAGAATAAAGTTATATATGAAGAAAACAAAGGAAATGTTTTATTTATGTTCTAGTCCTGCCATGTTGCAAGAGAGCCTGCTTATGCAGTTCAACAGACCGACCACGTTCACAACGTGAACCACGTTTTATTTTGCCTTTGCCATCAGAACGTCATTACAATCTGGCTACCTGACAGAAAATGACAATGAATCCACATTTTTGCACAGATTTGACCTTTTAAAGGTCCTAAACTTTTGATCAGCTGTAAAACAGCCTGTTTCAGTTTAAGTGTTGTTTTTAATAAATTGCATGCTCAAGACAATTTTTCAAGTGGTCTTCAACTTTTGAGCCGGACTGTGTTTTGATGTGTAATTTTAGTACAGTGAAAAAGTGACACAATTTTAGTTCAGTCTCATTTAAATTGTGACAAAACGCCAAATCCTTATATTTGTCTAAATATCCATGATATTTTGCTGGAGTCAGTCCAAAATAAATCATGAATCCAGAAATACTTCTTGCCTAAATTAACAATGCATGAGTTCTACATCCAGGCTGACTCAACATGTTGTGTAAGTGTGCTAAAACATGTTGTTAATGTTGCAACTAAAATGGTTAATTCCTCAGGGCAAGTGCGCTCAATCTCTTCACTTCAGGCTCAAACTAAATTTAACCATGTGCACAATAACAGGCGTAACTCGTAATCTGATCTATTTAAGAGCAACAATTCTTGACAAACATAACGAGGTGGATCAACTATGAAACAACCACACCTGCCACATTATTTAAGAACTGTGTGCTTTACAAAAATAAGAGGCCATATGAATATTAGACAAAACATCCCACTGACTGACTCAAAAGACAGTAACACACAGTTACTGAACAGAATAAGATTTTTTTTCAAGTGCTGGAAACAAGTAAAACACTTGTCTAGTGTGCATGTTCTTTCATGCTAACTCTATTTAGAATGCTTTCATATGTATTATTATAATAATACATATCATTATTATGAAAGCAAAATCAAAGCCATAGGACGCCATTCTTATGGCGCCATAGCTGCCACACGCTAAGACTGATAACATTAATATTAAAAATGTTTCAAAGATGCCTCTATTGCCTGCTACAGCAAAACATACATGCCTAGAAATGAACTTTGATCATTTCAAACATCACCAGAAATTCCTTATCGTCAAACACGTCATGACACATGGGTCCTCCACACCAGCAGTTTGTAACGAAATCTAATTGGGACTTTTTGTGTGCATGAGAATATTAGTCTCAATGAAAAGTACTTTTATATTTTATATTTTTGCTGTGCACCTCTAGAAAAATGCAATCACATGAAGTACAGAAGCAAAACACAACATTGAAGAAAGTCCAATTTCATTCAACTCAGCCTCCCTTTGACAGTTCAAAGACACAAAACAAACAACATTGCTGCACGTCATCTCATCTCACATTCAGCATTCCTACATTTGCAACATTCTCGTTGTCGTCACCGGCATCTCAACATAGCATTCTTCTGCAAGACCTGCCACATTCCACTGTTGTAACTCATCATTTCATGGCCCTGTATCACTCCACAAAGCATCTAATAACAATTAATCTTAACCTTAGACACTTAAATTATATCTAAGGTATTACGTTTGTATATTAACACATAGAAAGCAAATGAAACAGCAGAGCCTCATGTGCACATTACTAGATATAAAAACATTCTGAAGATATGAATGTAGCATAAATCATCTAACTCATTATGAGATCATTTAATTGATAACTTTTTAGATTTCTTCTAGAAATGTTTATTAATTCTTAAATTAAAACAACACAGGAGGAATGACTGCAGCAGTTGGAAATAACCAGCACAGCACAGAGGTACTGGAGTTACATTCATATTTTATTTAGGATTGACCGATATTTCCACTACATAATTAAACTAATGAAGAAGTTAATGTCATAAAAATGTATTTATTTAGTTTCTCACATTTGGGGCTTACAATACAGTATTGATCACATTTGTGTGGTGACGTTACAGTCACTTAAAGCCTGTTTATTCTGCTTTCATTGGTTTGTGTTTGCACAATGGGTCCAGACTGTCTGTAATATAAAAGACTTTTTTTTGCACTTTGTGAATATAGTGCCTCATAAGGAGCATGCAACCCAATGTCACTGCAAAGTGTGTAATAGGCCAGCTGGACTATTGTGTGGATGTCATGCTTTGCCTCGCCTATGCATGCTTAAGCTACAGTACTTTGCAGAACCAGCAGAGGTTAAAAATGTATTTAAAGCATCACGAAAACAGTCAGGGGAAACTTAAACTTAAAGAAACATTACGAACACATTTACACGTAAATACATATCAGCCATTTAGCTTAATCATAATGTGACATAGAAGGAGCCTGGAGTGTACTTCATAACATCCTTTCTCAGAAGTGTCTTGTTAGCTTTAAATAAATTACAGACCTCTGCTGGTACACGTGTCAATTTCACGCCTGGGAGAGGCAAAGCGTGACATCCACTGAATGGACCAGCGGCTCTGTCGGGTTAGAGAATGTTTCATATATGATATTAATGTAGTGTTTTTTGATGTAGGCTCTAGAGGGCAGGATGTGACCACATTTACAGTGAACCAATAACAGCACCTTCTTTAAGGCTGTTTATTTCTTCTTTTGAAAACAACAGGTTTATTTTGTTATTTTTATTTTGATCGGTGCAACTGATGCAGGTGTAATGTTCACAGCTGTGAGCGCAGTGGCAAAACTGTCTTTTTTCACACAGTCCTCTGGGAGTTGAGCTCCACATATTTCTGGTCTTCAGTAATAATGAAGCTCAAGTGTAACTTGAGTAAGGAACATCTGTAATCACTCATTGGCCTGCAAACTCAGTGCTGACATCATTACTCTGGTCCAATCATTTTCCTGCCTGTCTTCTGTTCTCTGTGTTTGAAATCTTAGTGCTTTTCCATTATTCTGTCTTTCAGACTTCCATTGATGCCTCCCACCTCCTCCTCATCTTCATCTTCACTACCACCAGCATCTAGACTCCAGGGGGTAATCCTCACTCCTCCCACTGCTGGGATCTCATTCTGCTATGATGGGTCACGGATGTCTAATTGCCAAATAGCCTAAATGAATTCTATAGCTCGATGAATCACGCTCACTTCTTCTGCATGAACTGTCCATGACCACCAAAAGTGGAAATTACTAATGTGGCATTTGTCTCCTTATAGACACCAAATTTCTATTCAGACACATCCCTGCAAGCGTTACGGTAAGTGTCGACAGCAGATGGGCACTAAAAAAATAATTCAGGCCAAGAGTTTGATTCCTATTTAGTCTGCTCTGTTTATACAAATCATCAGGCTAAGTAGGCAAATTCCAGTTGCTTGTTATGCTGTCATATATCACATTTTCACTTAAGTATCACTATGGACAAAAATATTTATGAAATTATGTTGGTCTGATATTTACTTCAGAAGGGTTTCTCTTTCATTTTTAGACAAATTAATTAAGAGCAGTGGCAGCTGGGTGGGTGGCCTAACAAAAGAATTATGAAGTTCACACTACTAGCAGCAGCATCATATCCTCGATACCACATTACAACCAAAAGACCTTATCGTAGCAATACCAACAAAACTACATAAGGGAATACCCAGAATACCAGTCACACACACTCTCACACAGATTTTGACTAGTTGTTGCTGAACACATTAGCCTTTTTTGATTGGTTGTTGTTGTTGTTTTTACAGAGACAAAATATGCAAGAATGATAGCTGATGATCAGAATGGGGCAGGTTCTGTGTGTTTATAGCAGATAGAAACATTTAGCCAGGATGAACTGCAGGTTTGTAAAAGTTGTTTTTCTCCCTCTAAAGGGAGGAATAAAAATTAATTTAGATGTGTTTTACATGAAGGCGCTGACGTAGTTATCAAAAACGTTAAACTGTCAAAGCCACAGTAATGATGGTTGGCGATCAAGTTTTAAACCTTGATATATTTCAGACATTGGTCACTAGGTGGCAGCAGAGTTCCTCTGCATTGCCTCAGTGTGTAAGATGAAAACTTAAAAAAAATCCCACTCTTGTTCTCTTGAATGAGCTTTTTTATGATGTTTCACTCCTCAGAAATTCATCATCATAAGTTAAGAGAACAAACAGCCCTGGTATTTTTCTGTTTACAAATAGAGATGAAGAAGAAAGCGCTCTGAAAATGTAAGTGCTTCTAAACAAATGTGAAAAGATTCATGGATACAGATAACCTGCCCAATTCTCATCTGACAAATATATTACAACAAGTTTGTTGTTTTTTGGGGTTTTTTTCCTTTGTAGTAGACTGAAAATTTAGCTTTAATACTCTTTAATGCTTCCCAAGTACAGCTATGCTTTACCAAGAAAGAGCACAGAGGTCATGCTGATGCAGGAGCAAGGCACCAAGACGTACGTCGATGCTGTCCTCAAGACTCACCACCGAGTCGTTCAGGTAAGACCTGGCTTGTTGTGTTTTTTGGGGTTTTGTTTGTGCTTTCAGCTCAAACTGCAGGTGCTGCAGGTGTACTGAGAGGTTTTAAAGACCTAACTGTTAACAGTGTCCAGCTGAGCACTCTGAACGCCGCGCTGTGTCCCGTGTGAGTAAGCTGTTGCATGTTCATCTTTTAGTCCATAACTGTTGAAGAACATTAGAAGTGCTCACTATAACAAACCAAACTCCATCTTACTCTTAAAAGCAATGTGCATGTGTAGTTTTTGGTCATATCATAATTTTTACTACTAATCCACTTCTCTCCCTCTGAACCTCTCAGCACACCGAAGCTGATTTCCAAGCACGGTTCAAGGCGCGTCCAGAGTTGGAGGGGCTCATCGCTCAGATGAACCAATAACTTTCACCGAGTATCAACACTACAGTACTTGTACGACAACTAATTTATAGCGCATTGCTCATTCCTCAATAACATCCCGTAAAAACTGATTTTCTGCTTTAAGAAAAACAAACGTGTGCACATTTCTATTTGTCTTATTGGGGGAAATAAAACCATACTCACTTTTTTCCAGCTCAAAACTTTTTTTTTTTATTATTTAATCTACAAATTATTCTGCTTCATTGAAAAGTTTGAACACCAAACGTAGGCACGATATCATTTTTCACTTTTAATTAAAACAAAGTAGTTATAATAAAATGTGAGTTATTATAATTAAGTGTGTTTATTTAAATATTTTCTCATCTTCTGAATAAAGATTAACTTCCATTTCCCATGTTGTAGAAAACATAAAACACATAAAATTACAAAGACAAAAAAAGGTAAAATATTATTTAAAAAAGGCATTTTTTAAATTTTTGAAAAAAGAAAAAAACAATTATTTGGTTGCGAAAACAAGATTCTGCAATGTTCATAGGTTTATATACCTTAAACAATAGATTTAACCCTTAATTTTTATGCCACTAACTAGATAAAATTACGTTTAATCATTCTTTCACATCATATTCTTGCACAGGAGGTACGGAAAGGCCGCATGTTAATCAAATGTACAGATCGGCTCCATTTTCTAAGCAGTCATTACAGTCATGTTCTTTCACTGAGATCCTTCAAGCTCATACATGAGAAACCTCAGACTTCATCCCTCTCAGGATTTTATAGACATCTCTGCTCTGTTGTGTCAGCGTCACAGACTAAACAATCTCTCTCATTTGGTCTCATGTTGCATTTGAACTTCTCTCATCACCATGTTTGTCCTCAGAGATCACATCCTTTTCCTGAAGCTCGTCTACAACAGCTGCTGCCTCACTCGCTCTGCCAATCAGAGCTGTCCAATGGCAAACCACGAAATCCTGAGCAGAGGAAGTTGGTGAAAATTTAAAAAAAGAAAAAAAAGTCTAGTGTTCAGATCATCACTGTTGAATACTAGACAGTGATGATCTATATTAGGATTATAGTTGTGAGAAAAGAAGTAAATCCTTTTTTCAGTTCTAAGGTTTTACTTACCAGAATATAATAAATATCGCTTTGTCCTTATCAGGTTGTAAAAGATCAACTCACTCATTTTTTAATGAAAATTATGGCAAAACGCTGAAAAACTAAATAGACTTTAATGCTTCCATTAATAGAGAAGGTAAATGGCAGCCTGGTGCTGCAAACTAAACAAAGCTACGAAGCTGCTCTCTTTTCTTTTACAAGAAATCACCACAGCTGACAGATTTCCAGGGAAGAAAGTAGTAATAATTTTAAAGAAACAAGTGTTGATGCCCAACAGTCTGGTGAGAATTATTATTCACAAAAAGAAAACATTCAAGGACGGCTTCCAGTGTTCACACGAGTCACCAACCCAGTAAATGTCAGACCGTGCAATGCTCAGGGAAGCTACAAAAACCCCAAAAGACCCTAAAGGCCTCAATTAGCATGTTATATGTTGAAGAAAGTCTCTTCACATGTTCTCTTCTCGTTTTGCAGCCACAGGAACTAAACACTCCGCAGTCATTGAGTTGAACTTCTCGGTATACCAAAGTTTTCAAGAGAAAAATGCAAGGGCATCTGCTGACAGATAAAGCTTGGCTGAAATTAAATCATGCAGCAGGACAATGATCCCAAGCACAGGAGAATGGAGCAGTCAAAGTACAGACCTCAACCGGACTGAAATGCTTTTTCAGACAGCTGTGTGTAAATGAATGACAGCAAAGTTCAATGAACTGAAGCGGTGCTGTAAAGAAGTGTGAACCAAAATACCTCCACAATGATGTGAGAGACTGATAAAGTAACACTGATTGCTTCTTATTGTTGCTAAATGTGGTTTTACAAGCCACTAAATCTTGTGTTGTGCTTAGTTTTTCACACACTACTTCTGCACTTTGGCCTAGTTTTGTTAAATGAATAAATATAAACACATTCCTCATCTCAGGTTTGTATTTAGATTCTTTCAGAATCCGATTGGAACCAGATGTTTTTTTTCCCTTCAAATTATAGCTGGATAAGTAAAACCTTAGAATAAAAAAGTGGTGTACCTTCTTTTTCATGACTATTTTTTTAAAGGGATCTACTTTGATAACAATAATAATCTAATAATTATGGATTAAAACGAACCTCTTACCCTGTTCTTGGTGAATGCTTGAGTTTAATAGTCATCTGGAATAAAAGGGTTCAAGCTGGTCAGATGGTGGCTGTTTATAGTTTAGATGAGCTGCGTTAGGGTAACAACATATAAAACACTAACCTGTTCCGATAGCGCACGTCCACACGGTGTCCTTTTCCTTTCCTCTCCTGCGCTCAACTTCAAGTTTCAGTTTCAAGTTTCCGAAGTCGCTTTTTTCATTTCCAATGACCACCTCAAAGAAATTAGTGTCGCTCCACTCCAACATGAACTGCTGTTTCTGCAGAGAAAACGTTTTATGGAAACTTGAGGATTTTTGCTGTTTCTATGTTATGGTGCAATGAACAGAAGTACAGCTTAGTCCAAACCTCAGGGCAGATTTGTGCTGTGTCCCAGTCTGTTGAGAGGTAGAAATAACTCTCCGGCTGTACAGGGTCAACAGGACTTGTCTTTTGGATTTTTCTGAATCCGTCAGATTTCTCCTTCTTCTCCACTTCCTGAAACATGGAAAAATGGACCATTCTTCACATACAAGTAATGATTGGAAATTTTTGGGAATCGTGTTCACATCTATTCATGTCTTTAATGAACATATGTGTTTGTGTTTATATCAAGATGAGAACATTGATTTGCACTACTGCAATCCATGTAACTGAAAAGGGAAAATGCTAAGCAAACACAAGTAACAACTACAAAGTTAAAAAAAGCTCAAAGCTGTTCAAAAAACAGCTTTTGAAAGAATGATTAAATTACATTAGCATAAAGATGGCTGTAAGTTCTTAACTTTTAATGCAGTTTTCTCTGCCTGAAAGTCAGTAATGTTGTCAGTTGGGTTGTCAAAACATTTAGAGACCAAACTCTATTAATTTGCTGCCTTGTAGTGTCACTGTGTTTTTGTATTTATCAATGAGAGCATTTTATTTCTCTGTGTTATTATATATCACCTTGATGATATTTTTCCTCACTTCTACTTCATATTGTTGCTCCAGTATGTGGCATTGTATTACCTGTTGTATTAGAGGATCATGTGGGACCAGGTAAACGTGCAGAGTGAGGCCAGATGTGATTTGCATGTATATCAAGACATCAGCAAAAACTTTTAGATATAGGCCCAGTTTCTTTAGGATCATGGCTCCTCTTAGAAAGAACTCCGGCTTGTTTAACTTCACATGGGATGATGTCATTTCAGACACTTGCTCCAAATAACCTCCACTGCTGTCCACATGCAGAACTCGAAATATGTCTGACATTGCTGCATTTTCACCTGCAAAGCACAAACAGTCATGTGTGCATAAATATCTTTATTACTGTAATAAAACAATCATATGTGTTTTACGACTGCTCACCTGTACAGATCCAGTGCGGCAGACGGACTTCCTCTAGCTTCCCATCTGTGACTTTGATGTCCATTAGGGGTCCTGCTGGTATGTAGTCCATGCATACAGGTTTCCTCATGAATCGCTCCCATGAGCTAAACTGGTATCTGAAGCTGACGGTTTCCTTACAAACCCACCGCAAGGCAGACTCGCTGCATTCATATTTGCCACTTTCAGACTGCAGGCTGAATTTGAATAGACAAGACAAAATGCTCTGTTATGCTCTGTTCACATGCACGAACAGAAACAGCAAAACTGCAAAGCAAATAATATAAAAAGGCACTTGTAATGAATTACTTTATGTTCTGTCTTGTAGTTATCGATAACCTTTACCTGTAAGTATGAACCTCCTCCATTATCTCAACTTCAGGTTTCAGCTTCGTCCACTGACTGGAGTCCTGTTGTACAAGATATTTTTTTCATTATATTTTTACAATATAATTATACATTTACATTATGACTTTAGAATTTTTATGTGACATACAATATATGAGAAACAAACAAAATCCCAGAGAAGTAGAAACTTACTGTTTCATTGTCAAAAGTCTTCAGAAGTCTCTCTGATGGTTCTTGTAAAGCAAAGTTAAATTTTAAAGAGCTGGCCAACAACATATCATTCAGACACATTGGTTTTTTCCCCTTTACCACAAGTTCTATCATGTGTGAGATTTCTACATAACAAAATTACATTAAGTACATATAAGATATCTATTTTCTATTGTTAGAATCTTTAAGTGTAACAATAAAACCAGTTTAGTACAGGAAAACTTTGTACGCAGCACTAACTCACTTTGATAATGACAGTACAAAATGTGTATTATTAAAACATATGACATTTGTAAAGATGAGGACTTTAGTAACTTAATTCTCTTACCCTCAGCTCTGTGAACGTTGTAAGCAACAGGACCTCCGATTGTAAATCCAACATAAAAGAACACATGGCCTTTTTTCCAGAGGCTGTCTTTTCGGTTGGCATCTAACTCGATCTCTGTGTCACCAAATGTTGCATACAGCCTGTAATCTTGCACTATACCTTCAATTCTGAGGAGTTTGCCTTGGACTGTCGGATCAGTGAAAATATCGTCATTCCTCCAGTTTGTTTTTGGGTCTTCCAGTGCATCTTGGGTCCACAAGATTTCAAGGTTGCGTCTGTGAACAAATCTGTTCAGACCCTGACCCGGTCCAAGAAAAAATATGGGTCGAAGGTACCTTGACCGAAAGAGTGACTTATATTCTTGTTCATAGGATTGCAGAATATTTTGGATTAAATGAGGGAGGTCAGAGGCCAATTCGTGTTCACCATCTGTAGGCCAACACAACAGCAGAGCTAACATGTGAAACTCGGGTTGCATCTCAGGAGCCAATGGCATTTTCTCTCTAAAGCTGCTTTGGTAGTCGGAGCTGGACGGAGGTTCTTTCAGATTTATCAGCATGATATTGGCCAGAACGTAGTTGAGTAAGGCATGTGTAGCAGAATGTTTGTGTTGGCAGATTTCTCTCCACCATACAGCAATGTCCTTGGTGTCTGATCTAGTGCATCTTTCAAGACATGAAAGTACTCCCGGAGAAGTGACAGCCAGTTTTTGTTTAAGTTTGTGGAAGGCTGTCTGGAGTTGATCATTTGGTTCTGCGACTCCAACATACTTTTTGTAGCATTCTATTGTCTTTCTGGACATGTAGGATGAATCGTCTCTTTTAACAACAGAATATGAATAAGTTAAAAACGTGTCAAAAAATTCAAATCTTTTCTCAACCAAATCTCTGAGGCTGTTTATTAGCTCCTTAAACCTGACAATGTTCCTATCTCCGGTGGATTTCAGGACAGAGTCCAGTGACATGGTTCTTGTGAGAACTTGCTTCCAAAGTTCATCATGTCTGATAAGATGGTCATACAACAGGCTGCAAACTTCCAGATAACCAAACAGCCCTCTGGTGTTTAAAGCACGCAAGACTTTTACATTCCCATCTCCTTGTTTACCCTTTGCATGTTCATTTTTAGCAAGTTTTTCTTCATCTTCAAAAGCTTCAATGGCTTTTTGGGCCAGTTGCAAAATTTCGCTTGGTCTGGTATAAACGAGCATCTTCTTTAGGTGGCTCTTATGGACTTGGCCTAGTGTATCTGCAACAAATGAACTCCAAGGAGCCCTCCGCTTTGCTTCTTTTGCCCAAATTTCTGCATTGTAGTAGTCTTCTAGTTGAATATAATAAAAACGAGCAAGAGTCTGTGGAAAAAGTGAAACTTCATAAAACTTATTTGAGGCCATGATCAAAACTGACAGACTGTTGCCCTCATCTTCTCTCTTTGTAATATCTTGAATCAGTCTGGAAAACTTTTCTTTCCATTCTTTAATGCCATGAGTTGGGTCCTCTATTACCGTAATTTCTCTTTTATTTAGCATGTCTTTGATAAACCGAAGTAAATATGGAGGAACATAACTTCTGCAAAAACTGTTCAAGAAGTGTCTTGTTGTGTCACTTCTGGTCACACCCGCATTAGCCAACAGTTCAGTACAACACTGAGCTATCATATTGTGAGCCATGCAAACCTTTTTTTCAGATCTTTCACCTTGTTGGAAGGTGACGATCAGATGACTGAAAGGCTGCATTTGATCCTCCAGTGAAAGGTGACCAAACTTGTCTCTTCTGAGGAAGTCCAGGCACTGAGACTCCAGGAGATATGAACCTGGTACGTAGGCGTTCAGCAGACACAGGAAGGCAGCAAGCTGCATCTTCAGTGGCTTATTTGTTCTTTTGATATGTTCTAATGTAGCACATGCGTTCCTGATGTAGGCTTGAGAGAAATTAGACTGCAGAATGTTAAAACCATGAAACTGCTTGCACCGATCACCAAATCTTCTGCCAAGCTCTTCTTTTTTCATATCAAAGTCTGCTTGCTCTCTGTCTGAGAGAGATTTTTTGAGAATAATAGATTTTCTCATTTTCCTCTTGAACTTTTGTCTCAGTTCATAAGAACGCGCCTTTTGGTGGATAATCCCGTCACTGCTTCTCACACAGTTCAGTAAAATTACCACAGGCAAATCAATTTCTATATCCTGTTCAGCAATCTCTTCCATAATCCTGTCCTGGAGGATGTCCAATATGAACTCATCATTTAGTAACAACAGTACCGTTTTCTGGTGGCCATGGCTACCTGCTGTAAAAAGGCTGACCACATCTTGCGCAACTTTTGTGATATCTAATGTTGAACCTGTCAAAACAGCACATCTGAAGGTTTTCCTCAAGTCCCACAGCACCTGCATAGCCAGTGTGGTTCCCCCACATCCTTGTTGATGAAACAGTTTAATTGTTGATGTCCCAGGGCCTTTTCTTCTCAGGTGAATTTGTTCTTTAAGGGTTTCATATCCATCTCGTTTGATAAAAGGAGTTGCATTGCCATCTGACACTGCTTGTTCACTGATATAGAAGTTTAACCAGTTCGGTGGGGCCCCTCTGTAAAAGTTTTCCTCCACTTGCTCAGCGTGTTGAGGTTCAACAAACTCTCCTTCAAACTGATTGGCATGGAGGACATCCAAAAATGAGAAGGAATCACTGATTTTACTCCTTGCATCTGCTTCTCCACCTTCAGCAGTGGACAGGGCTGGTCTGTTTGCCATCTTCACACTTTCACTTTACTTCATGGTAATGAATGTAAAAACAAAACACAAACATTTTTTAGTCTTATGTCTTAGCTTAAACTATTTGTAAATTAAGCTCTTACTTTCACTTTATGGAATGTGATATATTTAAATAGCCATTTCATTGCTGGTGGAGTACACACATATATAGCCTTCTCCATGTAAAGGACCAAACAATAACTTCAACAAAAACTTTCAGATCTTAACGGAATTTATCTTACCTCCTCTAAAATGTCGCGGACAGCTCTAGCGATCTGCTATCATGCCATGTGTTCAAGCGCTGGGACCGTGGATGTGTACTGTAACCCAGGAGGTAGTAGACACACCCAAAGCAGGAAGAGATAATCACCTACAGACATGGACACCTCTACACTTTTAACGTCAGAGCAGTTCTAAAACAATCCCAGGCGCATTTCCTTCCTGCTTAAAGTTTTTTTTTTTTAAAGGCAGGGGCTACACTTGACTCGTTCAGTCGATAAACAAGTCAAATATTGCACAATTAGAAGCCAAAGAGTGGAAATTTGCAAATTTATCCAGCACAAATAATAAAATAGGTGGTATATGTTAATTTTGTCCTATATTCAAACATTACGTGCACTTCTTCAAAGCGGTATTGTATTCATAAGTTAATTTGATAAGGAAACGTTCATCACAACAGGAAATACTGACGTTTCACTATGAACGCGTTCATGACGGAAGATTATTCTTTCCGTCACTAGTTCGCGCTTGTGGTTGAGTTAACCTGTTATTCAAGTTCATATAGAGATAAAGTTAAGTGTTACGAACGAGTACGATATAACGATATGATGATTTACAAACGTGTACAATGATTTGTGTATAATGAGGACTCACAAGCGCGTGCTTCGATCGACCATGTAAAACCCTCCTACGCATGCGCATATCCAAGCCTGAATAAAGGGTTTCAAAACCGTTATGTGCTGCCGACGGGAAGCTCAATATTGACGTTTCGATACCGTACTGAGCATCTACGGTCATTGGTATTGAGTCACCGAGGCACAGATGTTTCAAAACCCTGTTCCAAAGTGCGGTTGAAAACACCCAGGTCACGTGACCACGACAAACTCCGACGTTGTTGTGTATTTCACGCCTGTTTCGACAGGTGGCGTACTTGCTGCTTCCAGCCAACGAGAGGCGCCAGGATATGAATCAGTGATGTTTTTGACATTAAAGCTTCTATTTTTTTGTGTGTGTAAAAACAAAAAATGTATCTGATTATTCTTATTCTTATTATTTGATGAGATATAAAATCATACATAAACTCAATAAAATATCTCAATAAAAACTCATCTGCTTTCAGGGAGACACCCAAACGTTTCTTTCATATTAATCAGCATAATATTGGCCTGAATGCAGCTGGGTAAGACATGTACAACAGAGTCTTTATGTTGACATAGTTCAATGTCCTTGGTGTCTGATTTAGTCCATCTTTCGAGACAGGAAAGTACTCCCGGAGAAGTGACTGACAGGTTTTGTTTAAGTTTGTGGAAGGCTTTCTGGATGTGATCATTTGGCTTGGCACAACATACCTATTGCAGACATTCTGATGTTTTTTTTTTTTTTTGTTAAATGTAGGCTGAATCATCTTTTTTCAAAACAAAATCTGAAACTGTCAAAAAAATTCAAACCTTTTCATAACCATATCTCTGAGACTGTTTACTAGCTCCATAAACATGAAAAGTTTCTCATCTCTGGGGGGATTTCAGGACAGAGTCCAGTCACACGTTTTTGGTGAGAACTTTCTTCCAAAGTTCATTGTTGTTCATTGTCTGATAAGATGGTCATACCACAGGTAACCAAGCAGCACTTTCTTGTTTGCCTTTGACATGTTCATTTTTAGCAGGTTTTTCTTCATCTTCAAAAGCTTCAATCCCCTCTGGGCCAGTCTCAAAATTTCTCTTGATCTGGCAGAAATGGTTGTGTTCTCCAGGTGGCTCTTATGGACTTGGCCTAGTGTATCTGCAACAAATGAACTTCAGTGAGCCCTCCGCTTTGCTTCCTTTACCCAAATTTCTGTGTTGTAGTACTCTTCTAGTTCAATATAATAAAACAAGCGAGAGTTTGTGGAAAAAGTGAAACTTCAAAAAACCTTAGTAATTCAATGGGGGTTGTGAATATAGTGCCTCATAAAGAAAATGCAACCTGATATCACAGCAAACTGTATAATAGGCCAGCTGGTGTATTGTGTGGATGTTATGCTTTGCCTCGTCTATAGGTATCAAATTAACATGCATGCTTTTCAGTACCAGCAGAGGTTAAAAATTAGTTTAAAGCATCACGAAAACAGTCAGAGCCAACTTTTAAAGAAACATTACTTACACATTTACACATAAATACATATCAACCATACAGCTTAATCCTACGTTGCATAGAAGGAGAGTCAAAGCATGACATCCACTCAATGGACCAGCGGCTCTGTTGGATTAAAGAATGTTTCATTTATGATATTAATGTAATGTTTTTGATGTAGGCTCTAGAGTGCAGGATGTGACCAAATTTACAGTGAACCAATAAAAGCACCTTCTTCAAGGCTGTTTATTTCTTCTTAATTTTTTCTTTATTTCTTCTTATGAAAACATTTTCATTGGTGTAACTGATGCATGTGTAATGTTCACAGCTGTGAGTGCAGTAACAAAACTGTCTTTTTTCACACAGTCCTCTGTGTGAAAAAACAAAACAACAAAAAAAAAAAAACCAGCTCAAAATGTTACCCTTATCACACAGTCCTCACCCAGCATGCTGGGAGTTGAGCTCCACATATTTCTTGTCTTCAGTAAAAATGAGGCTTATGTGTAAGTTTAGTAAGGAACATGTGTAATCACTCATCCGGCTGCAAACTCAGTGCTGATATCATTACTCCGGTCCAATCATTTTCTTGCCTGCCTTCTGCTCTCTGTGTTTAAAATCTCAGTGGTCTTCTGTCATTCTGTCTTTCAGACTGTCATTCATGCAACCAGGCTCCTCCTCATCGTCATCTTGACTACCACCAGCATCTAGACTCCAGGGGGTGCTTTGCTCTCCTCTCACTACTGGGATCTCATTCTTCTATGATGGGTCACTGGAGTCTAATTGATTTTTACTTCCTTACACAGATCAGTTGTGATTTTTTTTGTAAAAGAAAAAAAAAAGGCTACATCCAAATGACAGATGTGTGTATGTTTCTGATCAGATACGGAATTTAAGTAATAATCGACCTCCTTCCTCCCTCTTCACATCTCAGCACACCAAATCTGATTTGCAAGTAGCTGGAGGGACTCATCTGTCTAATAAACCTGTCGGCATTCTCAAACTTGACCTTATTGAAACCTCTAAACTCTTTGTGACATCGACTTTCCATCTCATTTGTGAGTAACAACTTTGAAGCTATTCATTTATTTATTGAAATTCCTTAGTCAAATCGTTTTCAATCATCTGCATTGAAATAACCATTTACATTCACATGGCTTTTTTTTTGTCACAACTGGATAATAAAACCCTCCTTTGCTTTCTAAATAGTCTTATTCAATTCTTCAAATCTCTTCTTGTAAATGTTTTGTACAAATATGTTTGTACTCGGAAGCTTTTAATATATTTTGGATAATTTGCTTTCTGCCAGTGAAGCTCTAAGTTTTCTGTGTGCAGTCAGAGAACTCACACCAAAAGTCGAAAGTAGTAATGTGACATTTGTCCCCTTACTGACACCAAAATTCTATTCATACACAAGTGAAAAGTGTTGTATACAAGTAATTATCAGCAGCAGATTGTGGCTGACTAAAAAAAACTATTCAGGCCAAGAATTTGATTCCTTCTAAAGCTACTCTGTTCATACAAATCAAAAGGGTAAGTAGACTAATTCTATTACACTGTCAGATATCATAGTTGCAATGAAGGATTACCATGGGCACAAGTATTCAAGTAAATTATGTTGTTCTGATATTAAGTGCAGAATTTCAGTTTCTCTTTTTCTGTTTTTTGACAAATTAATTAAGAGAGAATAACATTAGCATTAATAAGAAATACTAATAAACTGCAAACAAGTAACGATTTCATCTTAACTAACAGCCGGTACACACATTTGAAATGAATGTAAAATAATATTATTAAACAAAGATGGTCATGTATTGTACCTTTAATATTGATTTACATAATCAAGATTAAATTCAGGATGCAAATGTGCAGATTCAATAATGCTGCAGAAAAAAAACCTTTGTTTTTTTATTATTAATCAATAATGTTCATCTAATTTAAGAAAAATGAAACTACAAAGTACGTATTATAACAGTGAAAAACTGCAACACAATGAAAAAAAGAAACCCCTTTGATGAATACATAATAAAACCATGAAGTGAATAGCACATACATGCTATTTCATGTTATAATGCTTAAATAAGCAAAACATAAAACTACATCATAATAAGCTACCATTTTCAAAATCTTAAAAAAAAAATCTGATCTTCAAAAATCTGAAAGGCTTTAATTGGTTAACTGGTTATGCTTCACTCATCTTATGTCATGTTTTTAAAAATTTTAGTTTAGAGATTGATAAAAGAAAAATTTAAAATATAAAAAAAAATCATTTGAAGTGTTTCTTGACAAAGTATTTTGACTTTACTACATCAAAACTTTCATAAATGTCACAAACCCATAAACACAATATTAAGTAGACACTGTGCAAACAAGTTTTAATAGCTAGATTCTCTCTAAGAATGAGAAAGTTTGTTGTTTAATCTGAGATAATACATCCATGACTAAAAATGCTCTAGCACCAGAAAAATATTAAGTTTACTGTTTATGTGCAGCAAATAGTTTTAAATTAAATGCTGATTTTTTCTTTACTTTTCTCTAAAACTAAAATGACCATAACACATAGAGATTTTCAAAGTTACAGCACATTTGTCCATTAGGTTTTGCCTCTACAACTAAAAACATAAATACCAAAAATATAAGAAGTCTTGGATTCTCCTTCCTATGGAGATTTTGAGCGGGATTAACAAACTTGAATGTCCCTCATTATCTTTGGTCTCTTTCACATCATTGGTCAGAGTTGTCCCACGGTTATCCACGACACTCTAATCTGTGACGATCAGTACACATAAAATGAATTAATAAACACAACAATGGATGTTTAATATTAAAAAGACAATTTGATGTTGTACAGAAATATTTAATCTTGGTAGAAAGAATGTGTTTGTAAACATATTTACATTTCATATTTTTTATTTAGAACTTGATGCTACACTGATTAAACACTGATCCAATGTTTAATCATTCTGTTGATATATTAAATGTCTTCGGTTTGGTATTTGTTTCTTTCCAAACATATACTGTTGGCATTAAGATCAACAGAACAGTGAATATCTAGGGGACAGAGCTTTAATTTTTTAAAGTATGTACCAACATACATAAGAAGAGTAATTTTCTAGCGTTTGCCATGAAAGCAAGATGTTGAGGTTACAACCCCAAGATCTTGTGGCAGTTTTACAAATCATTTTTCAAACTGAAAAATTATCCCTTCATGACCATAATATGAACATGGCCACTATACCACTATAACTAATAATGAGCAGCCATTGTTCACAGAGCA
Source organism: Rhamphochromis sp. 'chilingali' (assembly GCF_963969265.1). Classification (NCBI taxonomy): domain Eukaryota; kingdom Metazoa; phylum Chordata; class Actinopteri; order Cichliformes; family Cichlidae; genus Rhamphochromis; species Rhamphochromis sp. 'chilingali'. The sequence continues at coordinate 41,461,806 of NC_137929.1, read as the reverse complement.
TTTTATTTCACTGCAATTTTATTGTTATGCTTTCTTACCTGTGTCTTTTTTCTGAATGTCAAAGGCCACAGGACCTCTAATGGTAAATCCAAGGTAAAAGGTAACTGAGCGTGGTTTCCAAAGGCTGTTTCTCACATTGGCATCCATCTCAATCTCTTTGCCACCAACTCTTGTATACACTTTGTAGTCTCTTACTACTCCATCAAGTCTGAGAAGGAGCTCTTTGACATCAGGATTTCTGAAGATTTCTTCTTTCTTCCAGTTATCGTTCGAATCTGGTCTCACTTTCAGATGTTTCTCAATAACATTTCTGTGAACAATTCTCTTCACACCTTCACCTTTCCCAATGAAAAACAGGGGGAGATGATACCTGCCTTGAAAGTACTTCTTATATGATTTTTCATAAGACTTGTGCATTTTCTGAGTTAACTCACTGAGGTCATAAACACATTGGCCTTGATTTTCAGGCCAGTACCAGAGGAGGGTGAACATGTGCAGCTCAGGTGGGTCTGTGTCACTTGGGGGCATTTTTTTTTCAAATCGTGCGAAGATGTTGTTGACCAGAGCTGTCTCTGAATCTGCACTTGGACACTTTGTAGATATGTCTTCGAGCTGTGATTGAGAGTATTGTTTGACAAGAAATGACAGCACTTCCACAGACTGGTCATCTAGGTTTCTGTCCTGAAACATCTGGATGAGTTGTTTTGCAGTTGTGTCTCCAACATACTTCTGGTAGCACTCTAAGGTGTCGTCAGATATATATTCAGGATCATCTTTCTCCATTTTAGGCTTTGAGTAAGTCTGAAATTTTTCCAAAAACATGCATTTTCTCTCAATGTCATCTCGCAGGCTTAATATGAGGTCATTGAATCTTTGGAGTTTGTTGTCTCCAAGTGATTCGAGGACAGAGCCCATCGATACTTTTTTGGTGAGAACTTTTTTCCAGGTTTCATTTTGACTGACAAGTTTGTCATACAGAGTATTGCAGACCTGCAGGTAACCAAATTTCCCTCTGTAGTTATAAAACTGTGAGATGTTTGCGTTGCCATGTTCTCTAATTTCTTTTACTTCATTCTCAGAAAGTTTTTCTTCATTTTCAAAAGCCTTAATGGCTTTTTCGGCCATTTGCAAAATTTCTCTTGGTTCAGCAGAAACCCTTTGCTTCATTAGGCGGTTTTTATGGACTTGGCCAAGTGTGTCAGCAAAAAATGAATTTTGAGGATCTCTTTTTAGTGCTTCGACTGCCCACATTTCTGCCTGATTGTAGTCTTTTAGTTCTATATAATAAAAGCGAGCAAGAGCTTGTGGAAAATTGGGATTTTGATCAAATGTATTTGAGGCCTCTTCTAAAACTATTGCACACTGCTCATTCCCCTCCATCCTTTGAATGTCTAGAATTAGTCTAGAAAACCTCTCCTGTTTCATTTCTGTGCTGTTGACTTGGTCCACTTCTTTTTTCATTTCTCTTTTGGTTAGCATGTCTTTGAAAAAACCAAACAACCACGGAGGAATCTCATAACTGCAAAAACTGTTCAAGAAGTTTCTTGTTGTGTCACTTCTGGTCACACCTGCCTTTGCCAACAGTTTAGTACAACGTTGTGCTATCATAGTGTGAGCCATGCGGACTTTTTTCTCAGCTCTTCCATCTTCTTGGAATGTGATGATGAGATGACTGAAAGGCTGCATTTGATCCTCCAGTGAAAGGTCATCGTACTTTTCTTGTCTGAGGAAGTCCAGACACTGAGACTCCAGGAGATATGAACCTGGTACGTAGGCGTTCAGCAGGCACAGGAAGGCAGTAAGCTTCAGTGACTGATTTGTTTTTTTGCAATTTTCTAATGCAGCACATGCCTCCCTGACGTAGTCCTGAGAGAAATTACTTTGCATTATGTTAAAGCCATGAAATTGTTCACATTTATCTTTGTACCTCTTTTGAAGCTCTTCCTTTTTCTTATCAAATTTTTCCTTCTCATTGTCTGAGAGTGTGTTCTTTAGGACAACGTGGTCACTCTGTTGAGGTGCATTGTTTCTCACACAGCTGAGGAAAATGACTACAGGCATATGAGTAACTATCTTCTGCTCAGCAACTGTCATCATAATGCTGCTCTGGAGATCTTCCAGGATTTTGTTATCATTCACTAACAACAGCACAGTCCTCTGGTGGTTTCGACTGCCTGCTGTGAAAAGTTGGACAACCTCTTTTGCAACTTTTGCCATGTCTGAGGTGGAGCCAGTTAAAACAGCACACCTGAAGGTTTTTCTCAAGTCCCACATCACCTGCATGGCCATTGTAGTTCCCCCACATCCTGGTTGGTGTGTCAGTTTTACAGCTGATATCCCTGGAAATTTTCTATTTTTCTTAATTTGTTTCCCAAGTTTTTCATGTCCATCTCTTTTGATAAAAGCAGTTCCAAGGGACTCTGCCTTTTCACGAATGTAGAAGTTTAACCACTGAGGTGGGGTCCCTCTGTAAAAATTCTCTTCTGTCGTCCCTGTGAGTCCTGGATCAAAACTTTCTCCTTCAACCTGATTTGCATGGAAGATATCCAACATTGTGAAGGAATCTCTGATTTCACTCCCCAAATATACTTCCCCACCTATATCAGTGGACAGGGCTGGTGTGTTTGCCATCTTCAGCTTTAAGTGTCCTGTTCTGTAATGAATGTTAGAAAATAAAAGTAATTTAGTCTGGACTGTTGTTTGAGCTTAAAGGAGCAGTACAGGCAGCAGAAATACAGCCTTAGTAGGAACTGAACTGATTGCATGTAATTGCCACCACAGTGCAATCAAAAACTGATAGGTGACTGAGCTATTGCAATTTTATACCATTTGACACACAAAAGTTGATTAGAAGATGCAACTGACTATGGTCTATGGTCTTTTCTTTGAAGCAACTGTTTCAAAGGAAAATAGTAATATACACAATATATACACGATAATGATTGCACATGGTTGCAATCATTATTGTGTATATATTGTGTATATTATTGTGTACATATAACAAATGGTTTTTATGGGCTTTGAAGTCTCTAGTAATATCCTAAACTCTGGAATTTTACATGTGAAAACAATTTTGCATAGTGCAAATCACAGAGTGGCATTACTATCTGCAGCACTCTTTGTGTTAAGATCAGTGTTGGGCAAGTTACCTTGAAAAAGTAATTAATTAGAGTTACTAGTTACTTCTTCAAAAAAACGTAACTGAGTTAGTAACTGAGTTACAAGATTCTTAAAGTAATTAATAACTTGAAAAGTAACTATTGCATTACTTTAAAAAAAATGTTTAACCTCCTGGGGACCAGGGTATAATTGGCCATTTTTAACAACTTTTGATTTTCCCCTCAACATTTCACCTTTAAAAACTGTTTATTTGCCTTGTTTGGTATCATCCTCATTCACGTGTCTGAATTTACAGTTATGTTTTCATTTTGACATACTGTATTAACACAATTGATCTAAAATCAGACAAAAAACATAAAATCTGAGTAGAAAAAGCTATATTTTTTACTGCAACAACCACAAACATGTTTAATGAATCATATTTCATAACTTTAAATGCAAATATAAATTTTCAATTTTAAAATCCTATGCACAAGTTTTGCAAACGACAAAGTTATTTGCATCCATTTACCTTTTACCTTTTAAATAACCATTTCAAACTATTTACAGAACAATCAGCTGTTCTGCATTCAATGAGATGCCACAAATTATTTGTGCCACTCCAAAAAATTAATTTCTGTCCACTATAAAGGAGAACATCACAGCCTTCTCATAAGCAGAGAGTGCTTGCTAGCGCTGTCCTTAGATGGTAAACGTGACAAAACTATTGAGGAAAAAACGCCGCGTATATATTGTTTATCATGACTCTGGTTTTACGTGGCCTCTCAACACAATTTAAAAACTGGTATATATCACCTTGTTGCTTTGTCTTTAAGTGGTCATGTGACTGGCTTACCATGACTACTTTATTCTTCCTCAGTCAAACAGCAGCACTCATGCGATTGTTTTGCCCCCTTAGCTCCAGGTGTTGTGCCAAAAAGTGATCATTGGGCAGAAAGTGATTGCCGCCCACAAGAACGCGCACAGCTGCTTAAAGCTGTAGCGCCCAGATTACTTACAGCTACTTCCGAGCAACTGAGCTGAACACAGCTTCAACCGTCCGTTTGTTGAAAAGTAGTAACTCGTAATTACCGTGTTAGCAATGGTAACGCCGTTGTAACGATAGGAAAAGTAATTAGTTAGATTACTCATTACTGAAAAAAGTAACGGCGTTAGTAACGCTGTTACTTGTGATGCCGTTATTCCCATCACTGGTCAAGATACACATTTACAGCATCACATTTATAAAGAAAATTACCATCCTTCAGTTGCAAATTCAAACAGATTTTTCTTACCTTGTCTTCCAGTTCTTGCAAAGGTTTTGTGAACTCCTCTCAGATTTTCTGCTTATCCGTTACTGGTAAGTGTGAGCTAAAATCTGGGAACCAACTGTTATATATAGTATAGAGCTACATGCCACACCCAGATAGGTGCGTGGGTGTATGCACATATCCATCAGCATTAGACTGTGAATGCCAAAGTGAGCAGTATGCTATGATCAAAATGTTAGAAGGAATCAAGTTAGGACATACTTGCTGTCACATAAAAAGGTAGATGGAAAAGAGGCTTATTTAAAATAGTTAGATGGTAGAAAATTAAGAAGAATTTAGTCATGAAAGGTCCCAGAAAAGGTTAAGAGTCAAATCTTGTATATTTGGTGTTCATGGAAATTCATGGGGGAAAATAGCTACAATGACTTTAGACATTTATTTTCCTACTTTGATGCAACAGTATTGTTTTACTGGAAACATTGGACATTTCTGGTAAAGGGTGGGGTGAGGTCATATGAACACAAATGCTACTGACAAGAGGTCATGCAAATTATTAACCCATAACTTTGTAAAACTGTAACTACAGTGTAAAAAATGATGGTCAGTTACTAAATTAATTTCATTAACAAGAAAGAAATTTCTATTAACATACTTACTTTAAGGTATTTTAAGTTTTCGTTCTTTCTCATAATGAAACCTACTACCACTGCATTTCTTCACTTTCAGTTCTTATTGTTAACCCGTGAACATGCCTGCTGGATCTTCTGGTACTGTCAGAGGTTTTTATTTAGGTCGTGGAAAAACACTGGAGGAAGTGTTTAGCATTATTATCTTATAAAATAGCCAAACTGCTATTACAAGTAAAAGTTCAATAATGAAAATGTCTCTAAAATGTATTTAAATATAAATGCTGCAGATGGGTTTAGGCTACCTTTTTGGAAGCCACTGGACCAAACAAGAGAGTACTTCAGTTATTTAGTTTATTCAGCCTGTTCAAGTGGCTCACTCGATAATCCTTTTCTCTCATGTCTTTCTCTGATGTCTCCATCAGCAAGTTCTATATTCTATGTAATGATACAAATGGGACTCTGCACTGGACTTTTTATTTTTTTTTACCTCACAGGGAGATAGCATAACTACATTTGTTTGCTTGTGGACATAAAATATATGTTTACATGACAAAAAAAGGTGGTATTAAAGGCAGAAGAAAAGACTCCAAGGCAAGTACCTTTGTACCATCAGCTTGAAACCTACTTACAAAGGGACTGTTTAAAAGTTTGAAAGCGAAATTACAATCAAGTATATTAGTTTATCCATTCTTTCCAGGTCAGTTAGTAATCCGTTAACCTCCTAAAAGGAAATAAAAATAATGCCAGCGTAAATGCCACTGGTATGCCTTAGCCTTCTAGCAGATACACCTATGGTATCAACTTCAGAATCCTACGTCACCTTTTCTCAAGTTATCACATTCACAAATTTGCAATATACTTGACCTCTGACCTTGACCTGGGGTCAAGGCAACCTAGAGGTGAGATTTTCAGTAGATACAGCTACGGTATCAGTTTGAAACGCCTACATTGCCTCATTCTTCCATTATCGCATTATGTCATGCCACTGCTTTGAAGAAGTTGTTGTTTTCATAAATTTTTCAGGTCGATGGTTTTGACCCAACTGTTAATTTAGGTGTCCCTCTTTGTGTTGTCTAAGGGAGAATTGGGTTTGAAAGAGCTAACTTCATGTTTTGTAACTCTTCTTAATAAAAATTCTATTAATAGCTTTACTGTCATAATTTTGAAGCTTATAAATGGGGGTATGTGAGGAATGCATTCATTTTAAGTGTAAAGCTCATCAGTATAACTCGTATTTCTCATTTGTACTTGTACCTGTACCTAGTTCGTATTTCTCATCTCATCGCCAACTTCGAAATCCAAAACTTACTTGGGTAAGAATGAATTTGACCATATTCACTTTACATCTCAGGGTAAAGTGACCATGTCCGACAATAACAACGACAATGAAGAAGAAGAAGTGAGACCCCCTTCATTATTATAATTAAAAAAACATAAACATTCACAAATAAAATTAAATACAGATTAAATACAGATTTCCGCTAAAGTATAGTCTCTCACGCTCACTTTATATATAACAAATTAACTACACACATACACCTACAAGTTCTAATTAAAAAATAAAGTGAATAAACATATCATATTTTCAGTTTCTGAACAAATACATAACTCAAACATAATATTGAAGTTTGAAATATTAATTCATAACTGTAATTATTAAATATTAGAGCTTTACAACATGCAGTAAATTGTAATAGGTTTTTTAATCACATGGGTCATAAATCCCTTCTAATACCCGTCCTTGTCTACAGGGTTTTTGGGGTTATTGTTTTCTTATTTTGATCCAGCAGTATCATTTTACAGGAAAGGTTGGACATTTCTTTTAAAGGGTGAGGTAAGTTCATATGAATAGAAATGTAACTGGCAACAGACCAAATATTAAAGGAATTTTCTTTATGTTAAAGAAGACAGTGCTATTAACATAGTTACTGAAAAGTATTTAAGGTTTTCTTTTATTCTCATAATGAAACCTACCACAGCATTTCTTCCCTGTCTCCACCTGCCTGTCTGTCTGGTTTTATCATTAAAAATCTCTAATGATAAGAGGCAAGTGATGTTTTGATGCTGACATTGGAGTTTGGTAAACTTCTCAGCATGAGACAAATAATACTTTTGTACTAGTTCAGCCACATTTTCACCCCTTGAACTTCTTAGTCATGTTTGAAAGAGAGGTCCAGGCAACACAGTATTGGTTGGCAAATATATTTTAATATATAATAGTATATTTATTTTAGCACAATGACAAAATGGCATAATTTCTCATTTGAATCATGACAAAAAGCCTAATCTTTATATCTGTTTGAATACCTCATGATGTTTTACTGCAGTCATTGCAAAAATAAATCATGAATCCTGAAGTACTCCTTGCCCCATAAGAGGAAATCCTTAGCAAAAGTGTCTAACAGCATTAAGCACATGGAATCCAACAGGGTTACTTGAACTGTTAGAAGCCTACGAAAGCCAAACCAAAATCATAGAAAGCCTTCTAAGCTTCAAGTTCGACCTTTACCCACAGTGAAACAGGAAACCACCCCATTACAATAATATCTGGATTAAAATGTGTAAAGTGAAGTAAATTTAAAAGTAATGTGATACACAAAGAGGTGTTTACAAGGGTTATAGAACTAGTTATGTATCCATTTGTTGGATACGTGTTTTGATACATGTTTACACATTTGAATGATTAGACATGCATGTTCAAATTCAAATTCAAATTTTTATTTGTCACGTACACATTCATACACAGTACGATACGCAGTGAAATGCTTAGACAACTGCTCGTGACCTAAAGAAAAAAAAAAGAAAATAAATATGAAAAATTAAAGTATAAATTAAAGTATAAATTTAAATAGGAAGGAATAAAATATAAAAAATTAAGGTTAAAAATGAAATAACTTGTCACAGCAGGGAGAGCTCTCCCTGCTGTTCTCCCTTCATGTTCAGGTTTGCCACTCCTTTGTGTAGTTTCACCCAGTTTAGTTCATCCTTAGTTCTGTTTTGCCATCTCCACTTTATGTTTGATATCGTCAATAAATCGCCTTCACATCTGAGAAGTGCTGCATTTTGAGTCCTCCTTTCCACTCTTCACACGGCCGCTGCCCCGGACCGTGACAGTACGACGCGACCACCAAATGGACCCAGCAGCGCTTAATCCGTCCAGGGAGCTACGAGAGACTCTCATCGATGCCATACAGGAGCTCATCGACCTGTGGCTGGAAAACCCGGGCGGGGAGTCCCAGCGCGCTATAGAGAGGCGGCTACAGCGTCTGGTGACCGGTCTCCCATGGCTTCTAGGCTCGCTTTGTTCGTGGGAGCGGGAGTTTCTCCTTTTGGACCTTGGACTACACCCCCCGTCTGCATTCACTTTCGAGCAGCCCGATGCGGTGAGTGAGCGGGGTGCATTGCTTTCCCCAGTTTCCGGGACTTTGTTTTCTGGGGCTATTCAGAGCGGGATGGGAGACTGTATGGATCGCTTACCTACCTTCGTGGTAACGGATCCTTCCCAAGTGGGCGTGTACAAACCCGCTGCTAAACTGACAGACTGTGTCTCTGCCGCTCCTTCTGAGCCAGGACTTTATCGCCATTCTCCGGCTCAGTTCTGTGTCCAGCTACAAGCTTCCCAGTCTGTAGCTCCACCGTTAGCCTCCCTAAGGGCACAATTACCTGTTCTGCCGCCGCTCCAGTTAGCCACTCAGCCACCACCACCACCGCTAGCATCGCTACAACCCATAGTTCAGTTAATGGCTGAGTCACAACCTTCACACTGCTTTTCCACCGCTGTTTCTGAGCAGGGAGACAAACTGTTTCACTACGGACTTGTTCCTCAAAAGCTGGCAATATTAGAGACTGTTGCTATGCAGAAATTATGGAAAGATTTTCAAATCCTCCAGCAATTTGGTCAGCTAACTTAAATTCATTAGGCACACCCCTAGGGACTCCAATGGTATCTATATATGTTGGTGATCCTAATGTAAGGTCAAACGATCCTGGTGACCGTTTGGCCAACACATGGCGTCTCCGTCTGGCTGTCAATTGAGCGGTGCCGGTGTTTACCCAGCCGCACCCCCTTTTCAGCTAGTAAAACGAGAGGTGCACCTAAACGTACCATAGCACAGAGACCAGAAGTCCCACTAGGAATTCTAACATATAATCTGTACCCACCACAATAATAATACAAACCAGCACGTGCCCACAGGCCTATTTCGGTGCCAGTGTCTTTTGATACTTTTCCTCTGGCCAGGTACTGTACGTCACAGTGCACCAATCGGCGTTAATCTCCCCGGCCTCATGCTCATGTCTGTCAGGGAAAGACACAGTAAAGTTAAAACACGTGTAGTTGGATTTTCTTGGTGTGAAAGGACCAAGTACAGTGTCATTACCTATTGGTGGAAACAAACTAGCTAACGTAGTACAATTACCTTCAGAAACCGCTTCTCTCGTGAGTCTGAGCATGCACTCAAATCCCCACTGGTCTTCAGGATATAGGGGAGCTGGTTCTGTGAAAAGATGTGGGCGAGCAGCTGCGCACCCCACACAATCTGAAACATTTTGTCCTCTATCATTTTGGATGAGCCAGTCTAGCCACAGATTGCTGTCACAATAGCCAGTGGCCATTGAAATGAGCTGTTTAGGTTTGAGTCTTGTATAATCTACTTCAAGTATTTGTGGGCCCGATTCAGAAAGTGACAATGGTGGGGGAGGTGTTGAGACAATTATTTCAGCCACATCAGGTGGAGAATCTTTAAAATTAATTTTAACCAAACCGTATGGATCCTTCCCTGAGACATCTGCTCCTATAAATAAATACACCACAGATCGGGCGGGCCACACAGTGTCATACCAACGATTCAGTGAGAGAGTCAACGGGTTCTGCTCAGTTGAGAAGTCCCGCTGAAACCCAAGCTTCTGCCACGTGGCGTCCTTGTAGGGGCGCCACGTGCCAGAATACTCCACTATGGTAGACCAGTAATCACATGGGATTATTACACTCTATATCTACCATTGGATTATAACCTACCCAAACATCATATCCCCGCCATGAACTATTTAAGCCTTTACATTAAATGACAGTGCAAAGATCGAATGTGTACGAAGTAGTGGACCCTGCTGCGTTTGGTTCGCTCCGTCGTGGCCTGTGAAGGTAGTATCCCCGGAGTGGACTCAGATCTGTCTCTGGGCAATTCACTTTTAAGAAAAATCACAGTTACAATTACAACAATTATCACTCCTAACACTACCATTGCTCTCCAATTTCCCCATAACCCCATTTTGGATGATTTTCTTATCCCTTTTCTGTCCAATGTAATTTCACTTGTTTTGTTTTGTTTTAGAAAATACTTTATCTTCTGAGTCGGGTGATTCTCTGTTGCTCTTCTTTCTTCAACTTCCGGGGTAGACTACCCTTCAGTCGTTGCATGGATCAGGGATTTATTCTGTCCCTGGGCTGGGATCCATGTGGGGGGTCTCAGCCGAGTTCCCCCTCTTTTCCTTTGCAGAGAGCCTTTCCGACCTCTTAGGCTCTTCCGCTACAGCACACTGGCTCCAGTGGTACCAGGTTTCGTCTTTCGCTCCACCTCAAATGGGCCTGTCCACCTGGGCTCGTTCCACTTTCGTTTGTAGACCTTCAGCCACACCCACTTTGCCTCTGGCACCGTCTGCTCCCGTCCTTGGCCTGCAGTCACCCGTGATGCAAAACTTAAGACAAGAGCTTTCAGTGTTTTAAATTGCTTCAACTGTTCAAACATAGGCATTTCTTGTCTTAAAGCTGGCACACCTGCAGTGGGTACAGGAAATTGTCTCCCGGTGAACAACTCATAAGGAGTAAACATGGTGGACTGATTTACTGAGCACCTAATGCTCATGAGCGCTATTGGTAATGCATCAACCCAATCCATTTTAGTCTGTGCACAGATCTTAGCCAATTTATTTTTTAAATTTTGATTCATTCGCTCAACCTTACCTTGAGACTGTGGATGATAAACCGTACCGAACCTGTGTTGCAACCCTAGCATGGATTCCACTTCCTGCAAATGTTTATTCTTAAAATGTGTCCCATTATCTGATCTAATTCTCTCTGGGAATCCATGCCAGGGAATATAATGATTTAACAAACACTTAATGACTGTTGTGCTGTCTTCTCTCCGGGCTGGCCACGCCTCTGGCCACCCTGTCAAACTATCCACACATACCAGCAGGTATCTATAACCCCTCACTGGTGTCACCATGTCTGTGTAGTCAATCACTATTTCCTGGCCCGGCCTCTGTGTCAGGGGAAACTTACCCATCTCCGGTTTCACTGTAGGTTTAGGATTGTGTTGGCCACAGATAAGGCAGGTTCGCACATGTTCCCTCAACATGTCCTTCAGGAATGGGTGCCACCAATGACAGAGATTCCTCTCCATTTGGGCCACACCTACATGCCCAAGGCCATGAGCCTCTCTGATCTTTTTCTCTGCCAAATCTGCAGTCAACACTGGTCTTCCATCTGGCCCCCTCCAAATGTTGCTTACCTTTATGGCTCCTCTCTCCTTCCAGAGTGACTTTTCTTCTGGAGAGGCCCTCTCTTGTTCTTTTATGATCTCTTCGCGTTCCAGCCCTGGATTTTCTTCCCAATCCATTCCCACACTTACCATTTGTCTGATCCCCGTGTAGCCAACCACCTTTTTGGCTGCTTCATCCGCTGCTCGATTACCTCGAGCAACTCAAGTGGCTGAATCATCGTGCCCCTTGCACTTTATGATTGCTACCTCCAGGGATCCTTCCAGGGCCTTCATCTATTTCTCATGTTTGATTGGTTGTTGATTGGTAGTGAGGAATCCAGCTCTCTTCCACTGACTCAGCTCGACATGTGCAGCTCCAAAGGCATAGGCTGAATCAGTGTAAATGTTTATCTTTTTTCCTTGAGCATATTTCAGAGCTTCAATCAGTGCAACCACCTCTGCTCTCTGCGCTGACTGCTCCCCTTCCAACTTTGCTGCTTTGATCACCTCCAGCTGCTCCCCTCTCTTACTTACCACTGCATAGCCTGCCTTGAGCCCCTCCTTCTCATCCCTAAAGCAGCAGCCATCTGTGAAGAGATCCTCTGCTCCTTCCATGGCTTCTGCTTTGAGATCTGGTCTTGTTTTCTCTCCAGACCGCCTGGGCGCAGTCGTGTGGTTCCCCTGACTCCATTTGGTCTGCCATGTTTATCCCTTCATGTGTAAAAGTCAAATTTGGAGCCTCCAGCACTTTGCTGAGCCTCTGTTGTCTAAGTGGGGTCATGGTGAAGGCCTGTGAGTTAACATAAGCCACCACACTGTGTGTTGTTAAAACTCTCAGTGAGTGTCCTCTGACTATATGTGCTACTTTCTGGATGGCCTTTGCCACTCCAGCTACATGCTGAGTGCATGTAGGGTGCCTTTTCTCAATGTTGTCTAAACATACATTAATGTACATTAAAACCTGTCTGCCTCCCCCTTTTTTCTGCAGTGTCAGACATTGGAGATGCACCTACAAATAAAGATGTCACAACAAATGTAATTGGAAGTTGCTCAGTATCAAACATATCATGAGACTTTCAAGACTTTCATTCACTCCAGTAGTTTGCAGCTGAATCGAGTGTGGGTTTTTATCTGTAATGGAAATATTTTTCTGGATGAGAATATTTGTCTCAATGAAAAGTCAAAAAACATATTTGTTGTGCAAATGGAAACAAATAAATTTAAGAAACAAACAAATGAAACAAAACAAAAATCATTGTTGCATTGTTCTATATCCAGAATTCCTAACTTAACAACAGACTCGTTGTCATGAGTATCATCTCAACACTGTATTCCACCAACTAGAAAGCGAAAATTTCTGAAGAAATTTTAAGTGTGCCTATGCCGCCGCTAATCAGTATAGTTTGCCATTCAAACGGCTACAGAGAGCAAAACTCAGCAGAGCAGCCATTCTCCACCATGAACTATGATAAAACCAAACACCGCTCGCGCCTCACAGATGACAGCTTACGGTTTCGTGTAAAGATGAGGTGACTTCGTACAGCCCCGATTTGTAGACGCTGTGCGCAGAGGTTCATAAGCAGACCCGACAATGTTTGCATGAACACGCTTTGAAGCATTACGTTATGGACCACTTTTCACACATAGTTGCTGTACCCAAACAGCTGGCTGTAGCTTTTCATCTCACAGCCCGACACATACAAAAAAACAAAAAGCAGAGAGAGCACAGACTTTACACCTGAGAGGCGTGATTGCAGATGCCGCTGAGGTGGGTCCACCTCCCCTGCAGCGGCAATGCAGACCACGCCCTGCCACACACATCAAACACGTAAAATAAATATTTATGCACTTTTGCATTCATTTTTGTTATTTTTACACAGTATTCTGAATGATTAACAATGGTCTACAGCCAATCTTGTGTATTATTTTACAAACTTTGGTTGTAAGATTCAGATAACTATTTAATAAAAGCTAAATATTTTATATGAGAGTAAGAAAAAAAAGTATATCTTTGTGTCCCCCTCTCCCTGTTAATGCCCTACCTGGCCCCAGGTAGTTCAATTCAACCAGGCGTTCAATTGGTGGCTCGGACCGTTGTAGCTGTTCTGACAATCGTTTGTCTTTCAGACCCACGACAAATCTGTCTCGCACATCATTTTCAGATCATCGCCGACTTTCGCTACTCGGGTTAAACGTAATATATAATTCACTTAGACAACCTACAAATGTTATTGTTTGGCTTTTTTCAGTGTTTTGTTTGTTCGTGAGTAAATCGGTTTGGCTGAGATTAAAGTTATTAGATTAGATTAGATAAAATAAAACTTTATTAATCCCCCTCCTCCTTGGTTTTTACACAGCTGACTAAACGTCAAACAGAAACCTGATTAAACATAAGTATGAGACAGTCGAGAATTTACGCCAGTGTCCGGTTATATTTTAGGTAGCAAGGAGCAGACGGCTGAGTTTATTAAACTCCACCGAGACAGCGGCGACGCTAATCTGAAGGCTAGACCGTCCAATTTCACGGCCGTTTACTTTCTGAGGACCCGGCCCACGTAGACCGCGAAGGCTGGGTCCTCAGGAGGATGCAGCCCATGAATTTGGACACGACCAGTGTTTTTACTGATTGTGAAAAGTCAGCACAACGAAAATATACATAACGTCTTACCTGACATTCAGTTCACCGGACACTCGTACCGGCGGAAGCCAGCTAGCCGGCTAGCTGCGGCGCTAGCCGGCTACATCGTGAGAGAACTAATATGGGACTTCTTGATAAAACGAGCAGCCGGCTAGCTGCGGCGCTAGCCGGCTACATCGTGAGAGAACTAATATGGGACTTCTTGATAAAACGAGCAGATATTTGACGATTACACACCTACATTCTCGCCTGAAAATATCCTAAAAGTTTACTTTGTGACCTAGAAACACGAATAAGAGGAATATATTAAATGAAGTAGCAGCCGACATTGATACGGGTAGACAGGCTGTACTACTCCCGACATACCACTAGAGGGAGCCAGCACACCACAAATCAAGTTTCCCTTCAGTTCCACTTTCCTCCCCATTCATTTGAATGGGCAAAAACTTGCATTAAAATATTCATATTTCAAAAACTATAGAAGTAATAAACACCAAAAGTCATAGCACACCATTCCTGATCCAGCCGCACAAAATGATATAACATATATGAAGCTTGTGTCAAAACTGTGGGATGAGTTACGTGCAAAAATTTCAGGCTGAAAAAGGAAAATAATAATAACTAGAAAAATTTGCATTTCCTGCGAAAATGCTGTGTGGATGCCTTAAGGGCTGAAGATAACTGCTGAAAAAAGCTGAAAAAGTTGAAAAAGAAACCCAAAAAAAATGTTGCCCTGAGCAGGATTCGAACCTGGCCCTTCTGGTACTTAAGGCAGGTTCTCATCTCACTGCGCCAAACTCTTTCTCACAAAGAAGAGGTGGGGAGACTGACAATTGTGCTGAAATGAGCAGAAGAGGCTGAGAATTGTGCTGATAAGAGGTGAAAAGGCTGAAGACTTTGCAGAAAAGAAGTGAATCAGCAGAATTTCTGCTGAAAAGAGTTCAATTAGCAGAATTTCTGCTGAAAAGAGTTTAATCAGCAGAATTTCTGCTGAAAAGAGTTGAATGAGCAGAATTCTGCTGAAAAGAGGTTTTTGCTTGGTTCACGTTTACTAAGGCACTACCCAAAAGGCGCCACAAGAGGGCACTCCAACACAAGAGATGAAATAGAAGCTGCTGAGAATTGTGCTGATAAGAGGTGGAAAGGCTGAAAATTTTACAGAAGAGGTGAATAAGCAGAATTTCTGCTGAAGAGTTTAATCAGCAGAATTTCTGCTGAAAAGAGTTCCATTAGCAGAATTTCTGCTGAAAAGAGTTTAATCAGCAGAATTTCTGCTGAAAAGAGTTTAATCAGCAGAATTTCTGCTGAAAAGAGTTCAATTAGCAGAATTTCTGCTGAAAAGAGTTTAATAAGCAGAATTTCTGCTGAAAATAGTTGAATGAGCAGAATTCTGCTGAAAAGAGGTTAATTAGCAGAATATCTGCTGAAAAGACTTCAATCAGCAGAATTTCTGCTCAAGAGTGTAATCAGCAGAATTTCTGCTGAAAAGAGGTTTTTTCTGAAAACAGCAGAAAAAGCTGAAAATTTTGCTGAAAAGAGTTCAATCAGCAGAATTTCTGCTGAAAAGAGGTTAATCAGCAGAATATCTGCTCAAAAGAGTTCAATCAGCAAAATTTCTGCTGAAAAGAGTTGAATGAGCAGAATTCTGCTGAAAAGAGGTTTTTGCTGAAAACAGCTGAAAAAGCTGGTATTTGTGCTGAAAAGTGGTGAAAAGACTAAAAATTGTGCTGAAAAGGGGTGAAAAAGCTTAAATTTGTGTTGAAAAGAGTTAAAAAGGTTTAAATGTTGACTGAAAGAAATGTTGCCATAAGCGGGATTTGAACCCGGGCCTCCCAGTCTGAGAACGGATGCTCAACTCACTGAGCTAAACAAAACCATATTCAAAATCAATCAAATCAAATCTCTAATCAATGTCACAAACCCATAAACAAAATATTAAGTAGATACTATGCAAACAAGTTTTAGGAACAAAATTTCCTCTAAGAGTCAGAAAGTCTGTTATCTAATCAGAGGTGTTAGCAGAGACAACACATCCTCTAGTTTATTCAATGTAGTGTTTATGTAGAGTAAATTATTTCAAATTAAATGCAGAATATTTCTGTAAAACTAAAGTTACTATAACACAGAGAAGGGGTGACGCAGTGAGCTCCTGGGGCGGGCTGAACAGGTGTGCTGGGATGTGAGTGTGATTATGTCTCTTTATATGTTCACAGTGACAGTCGGAGGGAGAGAGCGGACATGACGGCAGTATCCCACAGTTGTGTAAACCTAAACCTTAAACCTATTTTGCACAGAGAGAGGTTTTTAAAAAATGTATTGATAGCAATGTTGAATATTGTTACACAGTAAAAAGAAAACAAAAAACAACAACAATAACAAAAAACAACAACAATTACACCATAAAGATGGTTTGTCCTCTGTTACTTAAAAGAGGTAGTAATTTATTAGGTTTATATTGCAACCAGTAATTTATTGCAGCTTAACTTGTTCATTGTTCATTGTTCAAAGTTAGATCACATATTTCATACTGTTTTTGTTACATGTAAACACATAAATACTAAAAAAAAAGAAGTCTTGGATTCTCCTTCCCATAGAGATATTGAGCAGGATTAACAAACTTTAATGTCGCTCATTATCTTTGTTCTCTTTCACACCATTGGTCAGAATTGTCCCACAGTAATCCACGACTCTCTGATCTGTGACAATCATTAAACATAAAATGAAAAAAACAAATGGATGTTCTAGGTAAAAAAAAAAAGTTACTTCACAACATATGCAAAGGTGTATACAGGCTAGATATAATGTGTTAGATAATGTGTTAGTAACGTCATTTACATTACATGTTAATATATAGGACTTGCTGCCACATTAATGTCCAATGTTTAAACTTTCTGCTGATACATAAAAAGTCGTCTGTTTGGTATTTGTTTCCTTCCAATCATATTTTTTCCCATTAAGATCAGGATAAAAGTAATATCTATGGGACAGGGCTTTTATTTTTAACACATGTACCAACATTCATTAGGAGAGCAATTGCAATTGTTTTGGAAATAAAAACATGATGTTGGTGAAACTGGTAGTTTTACAAAAAATTAGTTTTGAAAATATGTTTCAAAACTCATTTTTCAACATGAAAAATCTCTTCATGACCATAATATGAACATGGCGACTACATAACTATAAACTCACAACAAACAAGTACTGTTCACTGCAGATTCACTGTTATTCTTTCTTACCCGTTGCCTCATTTTGTTCTGAATGTCAAAGGCCACAGGACCTCTGATAGTAAATCCAAGATAAAAGGTAACTGAAGGTGATTTCCAGTTTTTGTTTCTCACATTAGCATCAATCTCAATCTCTTTGCCACCAACTCTTGTATACACTCTGAGGTTTTTTACTTCTCCATTAAGTCTGAGAAGGAGATCTTTGACACCAGGATTTCCGAAGATCTTTTCATTCTTCCAATTATCGCTCCAATCTTTTCTCGCTTGCAGATGTTTCTCAATAACATTTCTGTGAACAATTCTCTTCAGACCTTCACCTTTCCCAATGAAAAACACAGGAAGGAGGTACCTGTTTCGAAAGTACTTCACATATTTATTTTCATTACACATTTTCTGAGTTAACTCACTGAGGTCATAAACACATTGGCCTTGATTTTCAGGCCAGTACCAGAGGAGGGTGAACATGTGCAGCTCAGGTGGGTCTGTGTCACTTGGGGGCATTTTTCTTTCAAATCGTGCGAGGATGTTGTTGACCAGAGATGTCTCTAGGTTTCCCTCCTGAAACATCTGGATGAGTTGGTTTGCAGTTGTGTCTCCAACATACTTCTGGTAGCACTCTGAGGTGTCATCAGATATATATTTAGGATCATGATGACATGGTCTCCTAACATGGAGATTATCTTTATCCTTGTTAGGCCTTGAGTAAGTCAGAAATTGTTTTAAAAAAATGCCTTTTTTCTCCACTTTATCTCTCAGGTTTTCTATTAATTCACTGAATTCAAGGAGATTTTCAGCTTCACGAGTTGTGTAGGCGGAGGTCATCGATTCTTCTGTTGTGAGAACTTTTTTCCAGGTTTCATTTTTACTGACAAGTTTGTCATACAGAGTATTGCAGACCTGCAGGTAACCAAACTGCCCTCTGTAATAATTAATTGTATTGCCTTGTTTTTTCATACCTAGTTCATCTTCAACTTCAGCAAGTTCTTCTTCATCTTCAAAAGCTTTAATGGCTTTTTGGGCCAGTCTCAAAATGTCTCTTGGTTCAGAAACCTCATTGTTCATTAGGTGGTTTTTATGGACTTGGCCAAGTGTGTCAGCAATAAATGAATTTTGAGGATCTCTTTTTAGTGCTTCAACTGCCCACACTTCTGCCTGATTGTAGTCTTCTAGTTCTATATAATAAAAGCGAGCAAGAGCTTGTGGAAAAAATGGATTTTGATCAAATGTATTTGAGGCCTCTTCTAAAACTGCTGCACACTGCTCATTCCCCTCCATCCTTTGAATGTCTAGAATTAGTCTAGAAAACCTCTCCTTTTTTATGTCTTTGCTGTTGACTTGGTCCACTTCTTTTTCCATTTTTCTTGTGGTTAGCATGTTTTTAACAAAACGAAACAACCATGGAGGAATCTCATATCTGCAAAAATCGTTCAGGAAGATTCTTGTTGTGTCACTCCTGGTCACACCTGCCTTTGCCAACAGTTTAGTAAACAAATGTGTATGAGCGATGGTGACTTTTTTCTCAGCTCTTCCATAATTTTGGGTGGTTTTGAAGAGCGTTTTTGAAAGGCCATTATATTTGTCTCTTCTAAGGAAGTGCAGGCACTGAGACTCCAGGAGATATGAACCTGGTGCATAGTAGTTCAGCAGGGATAGGACAGCAGCAAGCTGATCAGTCCTGCTTTGGAATACTTTCCCAACTTCAGCAGTGGACAGGGCTGGTGTGTTTGCCATCTTTAGCTTTAAGTGTCCTGTGCTGTAATGAATGTTTGAAAATAAAAATAAATTAGTCTGGACTGTTCTTTGAGCCTAAAGGAGTAGCCCAGGTAGTAGCAGACAGAACCTTAATAACAGTTTTTTGTTTTTTGGGATTGTACATTAATCGTATTAAATGTGAAGCATAAATACTGCTTTACAGTTTTTGGAAGATTACATTGTCATAGAGGTAAACACTTGTAAATGAAGTCCACAATACCAATCCCAATCATCTGTATACCTGTTCAACTGCTGGTTAAAATTAACATTATTCACCCAATCCCATGGCAATATCTCAATGCATTGCTGTATTTATACAATCTCTAGGAATCTCCTAAACCCTGGAATTATTCCATCTGCAAGCAATTATAGAGCAAACTACAGAGTGACCGTACTATCTGCAGCACTCTTTATGTCAAGAAATACATTTACAGCATCACATTCATACAAACTTTAACATCTTTGCAGATACAAATTCATACAGATTTTTCATACCTTGTCTTCCAGTTCTTGCAAATGTAGCTGAGCTGTGACTTGTAACTATGTACTATAACTGGTATGGCTGCTATATATAGTATAAAGCCACATGCCACACCCAGGAAGGATTTGTTGGTATATGTGTACACGCACCAAAAGTGTGTGAAATGTGAAAATCAATGTGAGTGGTATGCTATGATCAAAATATTAGAAGGAATCATTTTAGGTAATATATACTGTAACATAAAAAGGTTAATGGGAATGGGGTATATTTAAGATATTTAGATGGAAGAAAATTAAGAATGAAGCAAATAAAGAAAAAATAGGGATTATGTTAAGAGTATATTATGAGGAAGAATGTCTACATTGACTTAGGTTATTGTTTTCTCACTTTCTTGCAGCAGTCTCTTTTTACTGCAAAGATTGGACATTTCTGGTAAAGGGCAGGGTGAGTTCATATGAACAGAAATGTTACTGGCAACAGGCCAGTTACTTTCGTTACCCGTAACTTTGTAACACAGTAAGTACAGTGTAAAAAATGAAGGTCAACTAGTAAATTCATTTGAAACTACGACTAAATTGAAAAAAAGTTCTATTAACATGTTTGTTGTAAGGAATTTAATATTTTGTTCTCTCTCATAATGAAACCTATCACTGCATTTCTTCAACACTGATTCTGACTGTCTCTGTAGGCCTGTCTGTCTGGTTTTATCAGTTACAATAAATCTCGTGTACTGACAAGGTTGGCGATTTCCCGTAAAAGGTTGAATTGGATTCATTTGAACAGAAATGTTACTGACAAGAGGCCATGGAAATGTTAATATTTGTAACACTGTAACTGTAAAAAAAAGAAAAGAAAAAAAATACTCAGTGAAGTAAAGTTTCATTTTTCCATGTTATTAAAACATGTTTTTTCTAATTTTATTTAATTTCTTTGACTTTCTTTCATTCTCATAACAAAACCTATAACTGCATTTCTTCACTTTCAGTTCTTACTGTTAACCTGTAAACCTGCCTGCTGGGTTTTCTGGTACTGACAGAGGTTTTTGTTTAGATACCGGAGGATGTTTTTAGGATTGTTTAGTTACCAGAAGAACCAAACAATACTATTCCAAGAAAAAAATTAATGCTGAAAATGTCTCCAAAATGTATTTAAATATAACTGCTGCAGATGGGTTTAGGCTACCTTTTTGGAAGCCACTGGACCAAGCAGGAGAGTAATATCAAAAAATGGCCAAGTACTTCAGTTATTTAGGTCATTGTTCGAGTGGCTCAGTCACAAATCCTTCTTTTTCATTTCTTCCTCTGATGTCTCCATCGGCAAGTTTTCTTCCTTGTAAAAATTGCACTTAATAACTTTACTTTTGTAATTTTGAAGTTTACAAACAGGGACATGCGAGGAATGTATTCATTTTTAGTGTAAAGTTCATCAGCATTTTTATTTGTCATCTCTAACTCTGGATCTAAATCTCACCACATCATCCACCTTGAAATTCAAAACTAAGTTATCAAGAAATCTGACAGCAAGATGTTCACTCACGCCAATGACAATGGTGACGACGTCGAACAAGAAGAAGTGAGACCTTCTTTCTGATTGTGATTTTTTTATATTAAACATACACAAATAAAATGAAATACAGATTTCCACTAAGTATAGTCGACAAGTATATCACACTCTCACTTAATTATAAATAACATATTAACAACACACACACACATATATAAGTTCTAATAAACTCTAAAAAACATTAATGATTTATCCAATTTCTGAACAAAATATTACATAACTCAAATATAATCTTACATTTATATCCATTTAGTTCTTAAATACTTATCGTTTGAATTATAATCCAAAACTCTAATTTGTTTTTAATTAGTTATTAATTAATTATTACAGCTGTATGACATGCCATAAATTTTAACAGTTTTATTAATCACGTGACATGTGCGGGTCATAAACCCCTTCTAATATCCCTCCTTGTATACAATATTTTGGGTCAGTTTTTTCTTATTTTGATCCAGCAGTATCGCTTTACTGGAAAGTTTGGACATTCACACCCCATATGAACTCACTGGCAACAGGCCAAATACCATCTGAAAGAAGGAAGTGCTTTTAGCATAGTATTTAGCAAGGTATTTAAGCTCTCCTTCATTCTCATAATGAAACCTACCTGTCAGCGCCTGAGACACAGCCTATTGAGTCATTTTGCATATTGTGGATAATGTTCAGTTCTAGTGTTATTATTAGTTAGGGTTTAGTCTAGTTAACATTGTCATTCATGCTCTCTGGTTTATGTGTCATTTCTGTCTTGTCCTCTATGTATAACTTTTAGTTATGTCTGTGTCTTGCCCCCCTTAGTTCTAGCCATGTTCCTCTCCTTGTATTCCTTTCTGTTTCCCCAGTCTGTCGTGTATTTCATGTCTGTGTGTTCCAAATCCTATAGTCAAATTTGTGCTGTTATGCCTACGTCTCACCATGTTTCCTGTTTTTTTTTGAAAGTCTTGTGTTGCCATGTTCAGTGTGTTTAGTTGTATTTCTCCTGTGGTTCATTTGTGTCAGCTGTGTTTCCCCAGTTGTTTCCACTTCTCTCATTATCCTTGTGTGTATTCAAGTTCTCTGTCTTCCTTGGTTCAGTGTCAGGTTATCTGTCTATCTCGCTTCATGTCCATGGATTCTCATGTCACTTAGAGTCTCAGGTTTAGATATGCTCATGTTGTGCTCATGTTATAGTTTCATAATGTTCAGGTTCATGTTCATGTCATAGTTTCCATGTTTTGTTCTAGTTATTCCCAGTTTAGGTTATCATTTAGTCTTTGCCTTTGTTTTGTTTTTTGCTATTATCCTGCATAAACAGCTCGCTTTTCGTTACACTTCAGTTTTGCATCTGGGGTTGGGTCTGCTCTTCAAACACACCGGGTGCCCAGCCGTAACACTAACACTGCTGCTGACTGTCTCAACAGTCAATATTTACAGACAAAATTCTACAGGTTTTATCATTAAAAATCTCTAGGATGGACATGTATTCATCCTAAAATTGGATTGTGGTAACAGAAATTACAAGTTGCTGAGGATTATTTGCACTCAGCATGAAGACAAATAAAGCATTTGGTACTAGTCCAGTGACATTTTCACCTCTCCATCTTCAGATTTTATAACTTCTTAGTTGTCTTTGAAGGAGACGTCCGGGCAACACAGAGTTGGTTAGCAAATATATTTTAATATATAATAGTATATTCATTTTAGCACAATGACAAAATGGCATAATTTCAGTTCAGTCTCATTTAAATCATGACAAAAAGCCACACCTTTATATGTGTTTGAATACCTCATGATGTTTTGCTGCAGTCATTGCAAAATAAATCATGAATCCTGAAGTACTCCTTGCCCCATGAGAGGAAATCCTTAGCAAAAGTGTCTAACAGCATTGAGCCCATAGGATCCAACAGGGTTACTTATGTGAGCTGAAATATTTTGTTGTACAGTTATTTTATTTTCAACTTTAATTTATATATTTATCTTTATCTTATTCTTCCCAGTTAAATTTACCCTTCATTCTAATTTGTGTTGTACAGTTATTTCATTTTTAACCTTAATTTATATTTTATTCCTTCCTAGTTAAATTTACCCTTTTTAATTTTTCATATTTATTTCCTATCTTATTCATAGCCTTTTCCTTTTTTGTTCTCTTTAGGTCACGAGCAGTTGTCCAAGCATTTCACTACATATCGTACTGTGTATGACTGTGTACGTGACAAATAAAATTTGAATTTGAATTTGAATTTGAATTTAATGGTTGTAATGATGCTCCTCACTGCACTCTTAAGGTCAGTGTCACACTAGATCACTTCAATGTCTCACATAACAGGCAGAACTCTTAATCGTATCTATTAAAGAGCAACAGTTCTTGACAAATGTAATGAATTAGATCAACTATGAAACAGCCACACCTGCCACTTGTAACATCAAGTAAGAACTATGCACTTTACAAAAATTAGATAAATGCAGAATATGAGACAAAACATCCCACTGACAGACCGACTGACTCAAAAGGCAGTAACACACAGGCAACTCACAGAGCCCAACAATTAACTGAGAAACACATCAATTTAAATGTTTACATTTTCTTCCTGTGGTAATGGATCCAAACTAGATACCTGGAGAAATGAATATTTATTATGGAGGTTAATAATAAGTTAAAGGTATGACACTACTGATATAATTTGTAAAAAATAAAAATAAAAAATGCCAAAACCTTTCATGTCAGCTTGAACTGTTAGAAGCCTACAAAAGCCAAACTAAAACCGTAGGAAGCTTTCTTAGCTGTAAGTTAGACCTTTACCCACAGTGGAGCAGGTAATGACTCCATTACAATAATATCAGAATTAAAATGCTTCAGTGCTTAACCTCCATTGTCTGCTACTACAAAACACACATGCCTAGAGATAAAGATTGTTCAGGATGAACATCATGGAAAATTGCTCAAAGTCACGTCACAATTTCAAGTTCATTCACTCCAGCAGTTTGCAACTGAATCAAGTTGGCACTTTTACCTAAGATGGGAACATTTTTATGCATGAAATGTAAACTTTATTTGTCTCAACAAAAGCAAAAACATGTTTTTGTTGTGCAGCTCTAGAGAAATGCAGCACACGAGGTTAAAAACAAAAAACAAAACTTAAGCACAGTTTTCAGGAAAGCCAAACTTAATGCAACTCATTCTTCTAGTGACAGTTCAAAGGTACAATGGAAAACAACAACAAAGAAAACATTGCTGCACAACTTCATTACATCACTCACCGTACATTCAGCATTCCTACAGTAACAACAGCCTCATTGTCATTAACGACATCTCACCTCTGTACAGCATTCTTGTGCAACACGTGCCACATTCAGAGTGATCTGATAGAACTAGATGTGGACATGAGTTGCACACCCTCCCCCCGAGATGCTTCATCAAATATGAACCTACATATTTAGATGTGCTCACACTTCTGCATTTTATCTTAAACAGCTACAAACCACCAAGCTACTCCTCACTACTTACACTAACTACTGTGCACCTTCTCCATCTATCACCCCACAAAAGCACCTTTAACCCTTCATTAAAACTTGACTTTAAACATAAAAAAGGAAATAAAACTCAGGAGCCTCACATGGTGAACATTAAATAGGTTAACAGACCATTATTTGATATAAATGAAAAACTACGTTGTATAAAATATGAATGTAACATACATTATCACCTCATCATGATGTTATATATCTTTTGACTCATTATATTTATAGAAATCTTTGCTTAAAATTCCCTTGCAGCCAATCATATGTCACCAGGTTGTTACACAGAGCTGTTAAATGTAGTCAATTTTCATTGGCTATGGCAGAAACAGGAATTCTGATCGAGCCAATTGCATAAAAAACTACAGTAGCTGCTGTTTGTTCTGATGACAGTTTTCAGCTGTTTTTCACACCAAGTTTTTTTTTTTGTTTGCTTTTTGTGAGTAGAATTAAATAATATCACAAAGAACAATTTGATTGGTTAAACCAAATAGTAGATCTAGGTAAGTTGCTGGGCTAATTAGCTTCATTCTACTTCCCTCATGAGAGGATAACTCACAAAACCCGGGTCTACATTTGTAAAATTTGTATACACCTACATTTACATATGTCCGCACCTTTTATATGTCCTGCTCGTGTTGCAACTTCGAAGTGACAACATACCTCACGTGAACAAAATGGCAGAATGTGATACTGTGACCTTTGTCTTTTGTCATGATTTGGAAACTCTCTGAATCCAATTATTTTACAAGCAGTGACCACAACACACCTGATCAATTACAACACAGTAAAACATAATGTTACATATCAGTAAATACAATTAAATGAATATCACTTTTTAATATATAAAAACATCACCCAAAGCTGTAACAGCAAAACATAAATGAAGAGAATAACACGAATTAGAAAAAAAAAACGTTGATGCGTGATCTCCTTAACTAAGCACAATGTGTTCATCCCCTTGGTTTGTTTCCAGTTAGTAAAACAAAATCAGGATATGTAAAAACAACAACAATATATAGGCATTGAATAAATTAATCAATTTAAATCCCAACACAGTGATATATATTCAAAATACATATTTACAACCTATTAAAATAAAAGAGAGAGAGACAAAAAAAAATAAGTCCTAAAGGGAAAAAGTTTCTTGAATAAATTTTAATTGACTGTTAGCATTTCATGCTGAAAACTTTCACAATGTCCACCTCTTTTCTGAGCTCACTCATACTAATGTATATAATTGTGAATTTTCCATAAATAGACAAGTATTTTAGTAGGCTAAAACTTTTGCAGCATTTAGTAAGTTGATATGCACTTGGTACATGGAAATCCAAATCTGACATCATTTGTGACTGATATGTTAAAATACTATGTGCCGGTGGCTACAAAGGAAAAAGCTAAGGGAAAAGAAAAAAAAAAAGCACAAAAACAACAAAAGGGTGCAGCACAGCAACATTTCGGTTGCTGACTATGAATAACCTCAATTAAAACATTTAAATTAAGCTATAATCAGGAGCTAGAACATCAGACAGTTTGATTTTTTTATTTCAAACTACTAACAAACTACCACATAGTTTTATTTCCATTGCTTACTTAAATTCTGAGAGTGAGGAAAAAAACAAAAGCCACTTAGTCACATACATCTAAATCCACAAACTGCTGTTGAAAAAGCAGTTGAAAAATAAATAAAGAGAAAAAAAAATCTTCTAATCTTCGTTTGCTGACTTTTTTTGAACAACAGTGGAAACACATGCCAAAAAAAAAAAAAAAAAGATCTCTTCACAGGAAATTGTAAGTGGCAATTAAACATTCATGGCCGATAATTTCACTCAATTTAACACTGAAAGACCATTACCCACAGGTCATAGCAGTGAGTACAACTGCCTCCCCTTGCCTGACAAAATGCTCATGGTTCAGGTCTGATAGATGCAGTGGTCCCACTTTGTGTTCAACAGGCTAAATCAGGAGGGCAGCCACCGCTTCACTTGGGGTCCGGCCTAGTCTGGACTCTGAGGGGAAAATCCACCCAGAAATACTTTGACACTGTTCAACTAAAATCCATTTGGTGATACTATTCATTTAAGAAAAAGTTTACCAAAAACACGTCTACTTTACTTTCTCCTTGTGTGAAGGTTTGAGTTTAAAGCAATACAACCAGTGAGGGTTTTTTGTTAACTCAGAAACCGGCTGATGTTGTCAAAAAGTCAAAAATGTAGAAGTCACTATCATAAGTTACTGTGCTAATATGACATGTTCATTTTTAGCAGGTTTTTCTTCATCTTCAAAAGCTTCAATCCTCTCTGGGCCAGTCTCAAAATTTCTCTTGATGTGGCAGAAATGGTTGTGTTCTCCAGGTGGCTCTTATGGACTTGGCCTAGTGTATCTGCAACAAATGAACTTCAGTGAGCCCTCCGCTTTGCTTCCTTTACCCAAATGTCTGTGTTGTAGTAGTCTTTTAGTTCAATATAATAAAACGAGCGAGAGTTTGTGGAAAAAGTGAAACTTCAAAAAACCTTAGTAATTCAAGGGGGTTGTGAATATAGTGCCTCATAAAGAAAATGCAACCTGATATCACAGCAAACTGTATAATAGGCCAGCTGGTGTATTGTGTGGATGTTATGCTTTGCCTCGTCTATAGGTATCAAATTAACATGCATGCTTTTCAGTACCAAAAGAGCTTAAAAATTAGTTTAAAGCATCATGAAAACAGTCAGAGCCAACTTTTAAAGAAACATTACTAACACATTTACACATAAATACATATCAACCATACAGCTTAATCCTACGTTGCATAGAAGGAGAGTCAAAGCATGACATCCACTCAATGGACCAGCGGCTCTGTCGGGTTAAAGAATGTTTCATTTATGATATTAAAGTAGTGTTTTTGATGTAGGCTCTAGAGTGCAGGATGTGACCAAATTTACAGTGAACCAATAAAAGCACCTTCTTCAAGGCTGTTTATTTCTTCTCAATTTTCTTTATTTTTTCTTTAGTTCTTCTTATCAAAACATTTTCATCAGTGTAACTGATGCATGTGTAATGTTCACAGCTGTGAGTGCAGTGGCAAAACTGTCTTTTTTCACAGTCCTCTGTGTGAAAAAACAAAACAACAAAACAAATCAGCTCAAAACCTTACCCTTATCAAACAGTCCTCACCCAGCATGCTGGGAGTTGAGCGCCACATATTTCTGGTCCTCGGTAAAAGTGAGGCTCATGTGTAAGTTCAGTAAGGAACATCTGTAATCACTCATTGGGCTGCAAACTCAATGCTAACATCATTACTCTGGTCCAATCATTTTCTTCCCTGCCTTCTCTCTGTGTTTAAAATCTCAGTGGTCTTCTGTCATTCTGTCTTTCAGACTGTCATTCATGCAACCAGGCTCCTCCTCATCTTCATCTTGACTGCCACCAGCATCTAGACTCCAGGGGGTGCTTTGCTCTCCTCTCACTACTGGGATCTCATTCTTCTATGATGGGTCACTGGAGTCTAATTGTCAGATAGCCTTACTGAATTCTGTAGCTCACTTAATCATGCTCAGTTCTTCTGCACGATCTGTTCTTGTAAACTTTTTTTTAATTTTCATTTTTCAAATAAAAAAGAGCAGAAGTAGATTGTGACTTGAGGTTTTTACTTCCACACACTGTTCAGGTCAGTTATGACTGTTGTAACTGTTCACATTCACTTAAGGGTTTTTTTTTTGTCACCATTGGATAATAAAGCCCTCCTTTACTTTCCAAATAGTGTTATTTAATTCTTTAAATCTCTTCTTATGTTGTAAATGTTTTTTTCTTAAACATCAAGCATCGTCTTATCAAAGACGTGTGTACTTTGAAGTTTATAATATATTTTGGATAATTTAGTATATGCCAGACAAGCTCTATGTTTATGTTTACAGTCAGAGAGCTGCACCAAAAGTGGAAATTCATACACACATTCATACCTATCCCATACACAATTGTCACGTAATTATAGGCATCAGACGGTGGTTGACAAAAAAAAATAAAAATAAAACAAATAAAAAAAATAATCAGGCCAAGAGTTTGATTCCTTTTCAAGCTACTCTGTTTATTCAAATCAACAGACAAAGTGCAACTATATGTTTATTATGCTGTCAGATGGCATAGTTTCACTGAGGGATCACCATGGACAAAAGTATTCAAGCAAATTAGGTTTTTCTGATATTTAATGCAGAATTTATGTCTTTCTTTTTTAGTTTTTTGACAAATAAATTGAGAGATAGTTGGCAATTCTCTAAAAGTTGACCATACTACTACTACTACTACTACTAATAATAATAATAATAACAACAACAACAATAACGATGTAATGTAATGTTTTAATGGTATGCCACAGCTATAGATACACCCTTTAAAATACCCCCAAAAACCATCAAATGCAAAACCGAGTGTACATTTAAAACATTTAAAAGTAATTGTTTCATTTTCACTAACAGCCAGTAAACACATTTGAAATTAATGCAAAACAATATTATTATACAAAGGTGGCTATGTATGTAACTTTAATATTGATTCACATAATCAAATTTGAGTATGCAAATTTCCAAATGGATTCTGTGCTGCAGAAACAAAACATTACCTACTGAGTAATGATAAATTCAGCAATACTCATCTTAATTTAAACAAAGATAAAACTACAAAGGTCTGATTAAAAATGTGAAAAAAAAACCTCACAACACAATGCAACACAATAAGAACAAAGAAACCCTATTTTCTATTTTTAAAATTGCATAAATCCCTAATAAATCCATGAAGGTAATAGCACATACACGGAACTGCATTTTAATGCACAAATAAAACAACAAATAAACTTATATCTCATAAATCTACTGTTTTAGAAAAAAAATCAAAACAGTACAATATATCAAGCAGCAACTAAAATATGTCAAACATTTTCATTGGTTATGCTTCACTCGTGTCATGTTATAAATGACAAAACAATTCTGTAATATCATGTTTTTAAAACTTCCAATTAAAACAATTAAACAACAATGTAAAAAATCATTTGAGACGTTTCTTCACAAAGTTTCTAAACTTCACTACATAAAAGCTTACATAGATGTGACAAATCCACTAACAAAGTATTAAATAGACACTTGGCAAAAATGTTTTAGGAACTCAACTTTTTGTTGTTTGTCTGTTGTTTAATCTAAGGTGTTAGCAGAAATAATATATTTATGACTAAAACTGTGGCAGCAGGAAAAATGACCATAACACATACTTCTTTTGCATTGGTTTTAAACATTACAGAGCCCTTTCCTTTCGTTTTTGCCCCTACATGTAAACACATAAACACAAAGAAAAGTCTCAGAATCACCTTCCCATGGGGTAACTGAGCACAAACTTTAATGTCCCTCATTATCTTTGGTGTCTTTCACATCGTTGGTCAGGGCTGTTCCACTGAGATCCATGACACTGTGATCTGAGGCAATCAGTAAAAATAAAATAAGTTGAAAAACACAATAATGGATGTTAAAAAAATCTTATTCCACAACAGAAACTAAGGTGTATACAAGCTGATGTTGTAATCTTAGTAGATATAATGTGTTAGTAAACATATTTGCATGTTAATATTTAGAACTTGCTGTTACATTAATGTCCAAGGTGTCTTTCTGCTGATATATAAAAAGTTGTCTGTTTGGTATATGTTTCCTTCCAAACATATATTATTGCTATTAAGAGCAACAAAACACTAATGGCGAGGGGACAGGACTTTTATTTTATATGTACCAATATTCATAAGAAGAGTAATTTCCTGGACTTGCTGGTTGTTTTGCAAATAAATACATGATGTTGGTTAAACTGGTAGTTTTACAAAATGTGTTTCGAAAATAATTTTTCAACCTGAAAAATGATGTCTTCAAGACCATAATACAAACACGATCACTATAGAACTATAAACTAATAACAAGCAGCTACAGTTCACTGTAGTTTCAACTGTTATGCTTTCTTACCTGTGTCTGCAGTTTTGCGCTGAATGTCAAAGGCCACAGGACCTCTGATGGTGAATCCAAGGTAAAAGGTAACTGAGCGTGGTTTCCAAATTTTGTTTCTCACATTGGCATCGATCTCAATCTCTTTGCCACCAACTCTTGTATACACTTTGTAGTTTCTTACTTCTCCATCAAGTCTGAGAAGGAGCTCTTGAACAGCAGGATTTCTGAAGATTTCTTCTTTCTTCCAGTTATCGCTCCAATCTGCTTCAATCACTTTCAGATGTTTCTCAATAACATTTCTGTGAACAATTCTCTTCACACCTTCACCTTTCCCAATGAAAAACACAGGAAGGAGGTATCTGTTTCGAAAGTACTTCTTATATGTATTTTCATAAGACTTGTACATTTGCTGAGTTAACTCACTGAGGTCATAATCACATTGGCCTTGATTTCCAGCCCAGTACCAGAGGAGGGAGAACATGTGCAGCTCAGGTGGGTCTTTCTTGCTCGATGGCATTTTCCCTATAAATAGTGTGAGGATGTTGTTGACAAGAGCTGCTTCTGAATCTGCACTTGGACACATTTCTCTACACTTTGTAGATATGTCTTCGAGCTCTGATTGAGTGTATTGTTTGACAAGAAATGACAGCACTTCCACAGACTGGTCATCTAGGTTTCCCTCCTGAAACATCTGGATGAGTTGTTTTGCAGTTGTGTTGTCAACATACTTCTGGTAGCACTCTGAGGTGTCTTCAGATATATATTCAGGATCATCTTTCTCCATTTTAGGCTTTGAGTAAGTCTGAAATTTTTCCAAAAACATGCATTTTCTCTCAATGTCATCTTGCAGGCTTAATATGAGATCATTGAATCTTTGGAGTTTGTTGTCTCCAAGTAATTCGAGGACAGAGCCCATCGATACTTTTTTTGTGAGAACTTTTTCCCAGGTTTCATTTTGACTGACAAGTTTCTTATGCAGAGTTTTGCAGACCTGCAGGTAACCAAACTGCCCTCTGAAGTTATAAAAAGGTGAAACTTTTATATTGCCATGTTTTTTCATGTCTGGTCCATCTTCATCTTCAGCAAGTTTTTCTTCATCTTCAAAAGCTTTAATGGCTTTTTTGGCCAGTCTCAAAATGTCTCTTGGTTCAGAAACCTCATTGTTCATTAGGTGGTTTTTATGGACTTGGCCAAGTGTGTCAGCAACAAATGAATTTTGAGGATCTCTTTCTATTGCTCTCTGTGCCCACATTTCTGCCTGATTGTAGTCTTTTAGTTCTATATAATAAAAACGAGCAAGAGCTTGTGGAAAAAATGGATTTTGACCAAATGTATTTGAGGCCACTTTTAAAACTGACACACTCTGACGTTTACCATCGTTTTTATCTCTGTTAATTCTCTCCTTCTCTTTAATATCTAGAATAAGTTTAGAAAACAAAGGTTTTTCTTCTTTAACATCTCTGCCTTCAGTTGGGTCCTCTGTGATTTTCATTTCTCTTTTGGTTAGCATGTCTTTGATGGAACTGGACAAAAAATCATCTTCCTTATCTCTGCAAAAACTGTTCAAGAAGTTTCTTGTTGTGTCACTTCTGGTCACACCTGCCTTTGCCAACAGTTCAGTACAATATTGTGCTATCATAGTGTGAGCCATGCGGACTTTTTTCTCAGCTCTTCCATCTTCTTGGAATGTGATGATGAGATGACTGAAAGGCTGCATTTGATCCTCCAGTGAAAGGTCATCGTAGTCTTCATGTCTGAGGAAGTCCAGGCACTGAGACTCCAGGAGATATGAACCTGGTACATAGGCATTCAGCAGGCACAGGAAGGCAGCAAGCTGCGTCTTCCGAGGTTTATTTGTTTTTTTGCTGTTTTCTAATGCAGCACATGCCTTCCTGACGTAGTCCTGAGAGAAATTACTTTGCATTATGTTAAAGCCATGAAATTGTTCACATTTATCTTTGTACCTCTTTTGAAGCTCTTCCTTTTTCTTATCAAAATTTTTCTTCTCATTGAGTGTTTCCTTCTCACATTGAGTGTTTCCTTCCTTGTCTGAGAGTGTGTTCTTTAGGACAACGTGGTCACTCTGTTGAGGTGCATTGTTTCTCACACAGCTGAGGAAAATGACTACAGGCATACGAGTAACTATCTTCTGCTCAGCAACTGTCATCATAATGTTGATTTCGAGATCTTCCAGGATTTTCTTTTCATTCACTAACAACAGCACAGTGTTCTGGTCGTTTCGACTGCCTGCTGTGAAAAGTTGGACAACCTCTTTTGCAACTTTTGCCATGTCTGAGGTGGAGCCAGTTAAAACAGCACACCTGAAGGTTTTTCTCAAATCCCACATCACCTGCATGGCCATTGTAGTTCCCCCACTTCCTGGTTGGTGTGTCAGTTTTACAGTTGATATCCCTGGAAATGTTATCTTTTTCCGAATTTGTTCCCTGAGTTTCTCATATCCATCTCTTTTGATAAAAGCAGTCCCAAGGGACTCTGCCTGTTCACTGATGTAGAAGTTTAACCACTGAGGTGGGGCCCCTCTGTAAAAATTCTCTTCTGTCTTCCCAGTGAGTGCTGGATCAAAATTTTCTCCTTCAAACTGATTTGCATGGAGAACATGCAACATTGTGCAGGAATCTCTGAATTCACTCCGTACATATACTTCCCCACCTTTAGCAGTGGACAGGGCTGGTCCGTTTGCCATCCTCAGTTTTAATAGTCCTGCGAATGAATGTTAAAAAGTAAAAGTAATTTAGTCTGAACTGTTCTTTGAGCCTAAAGGAGTAGTCTAGGCAGTAGCAAACACAACCTTAATAAGAGTTTTGTATGCTGGGATTTCAGATTCACCCTATGACATGTGATTCATAAATACTAGTTAAAAGCTTCTTTGAATTAAGTAGTCATAGAGATAAACACTACATGAAGCCTGCAATTCCAACCCCTAAATTTACGCTGACCAGATTATTAGGCATACCTGTTCAACTGCTTGTTAAAGTGAACATCTAATCAGCCAATCCCATGGCAATATCTCAATGCATTGCTATATTTATAAATGGTGAAGAAGTACAAACTGAGCAACGGAATGGAACGGGGAATTAAGTGACTTACATCACTTTGAAGGTTGCATGGTTTGTCGTTGGCAGACAAGTTGGTTTGAGTATTTAAGACCATCATATGACCACACTGGGTCTCACGTCTGTCAGCTAAGAAAAGCAAACTGAGGCTACCATTCACATGGCCAAATTTGGATAATAGAATATAGGAAAAACGTTACCTGGTGAGATTAGATTAAATTTTTACCACGACGTTTGGATGGTAGGATCAGAACTTGGTATAAACACCAAGAAACCATGGATCAGTCATGAATTATACCAACAGTTAAAAGCCTCAGTCAAACTAGAGTAAAAATGTAATCCATGTAATTGCTAACTTTAATTTAATCAAAAACTGATAGCAGACTGATAAATTGCCATTGCATACCATTTTGACACCCCATGGTAGGTTATAAGACACCACTGACCACTTCAAAAGAAAATAGATCAAAAGCTGATCCTATCATGTCAATACGGACAAAATCTTTGAGTTATGTTTTCAGCACCTTGTTAAAGAGTGAAGAATTAAAGCAACTCTGCAGCAACAGGAGCTAGCTACGTATACCTAACAAATTGTCCAATGAATGTATAATGCTGCATTATCCCTATGGACTTTGAAATCTCTAGGAACCTCCAAAACCATGTAATAATTACATATGCAAGCAATTTTGCATAGAGCAAATTATAGAATGATCGTACTATTAGTAACACGCTTTGTGTGAAAGTACACATTTACAGCATCACATTCATAACAAAGTTAACATCTTTGTGGATCCATCAAGACTTTTCTCACCTTGTCTTCCAGTTCTTGCAAATGTGGGTGAAGTGTTCTGCTGATCTGTGACTGGTAACTATGTTCTATAACCTGGGTACCAGGAAGCTGCTATATATAGTATACAGCCACATGCCACACCCAGGAAAGGTTTGTGAGTATATGTATACACCCACCAAAAGACCCGTAGAATGTGAAAATCAAAGTGAGTAGTATGCTATGATCAAAATATTAGAAGGAATCAAGTTAGGACATATTTGCTGTCAAACAAAAAAGATAGATGGGAATGAGGCATGTATAAGATATTTAGATGGAAGAAAAGTAGGAAGAATTTAGTAATGAAAGATCAGGGAATTTATTAGATTAATATATTTGTATATTTAGTGTCATGGAAATTCATGGGGGAAAATGTCCACAGTGACTTATGTTATTGTTTTCGTACTTTGATCCAGCAGTATCGTTTTACTGGAAAGGTTTTACATTTCTGGTAAAGGGTGGGGTGAGGTCATTTGAATAGAAATGTTACTGGCAACAGGCCAAATACTAAAATAATTTTCTTTATGTTAAAGAAAACAGTGCCATTAACATAGTTACTGTAAGGTATTTAAAGTTTTCTTTCACTGTCAGAATGAAACCTACCACTATTGATTCTGACTGACTTTACAGGCCTGTCTGTCTGGTTTTATCATTAAAAATCTGCAGGACAGACAAGTGATGTATTCATCTTGACATTGGTAACACTTGTAGTGGACTTTAAAAGTTGCTGAGCAACCAACAGTCCATGGAAATTATTAATCCATAACTTAGTAACACTGTAACTACAGTGTAAAAAATGTAGATAAACTACTAAATTAATTTATTAACATGAAAGAAAGTTCTATTAAGATGGTCACTGTTTCCGTTGTTTCTCATAATGAAACCTACCACTGGATTTCTTCACTATTGAACCCGATTGTCTCTGTAGGCCTGTCTGTCTGGTTTAATCGGTGACAATAAATCTTGTGTACTGACAAGGTTGGAGAATTCTGGTAAAAGGTTGAGGTGAGTTCATTTGAAGAGAAATGTTACTGACAAGTGGCCATGGCCATTTGTTAAGCTGTAAAAAGAAAATACTCTGCGTACTGAAGTTTTATTTTTCCATGTTATTAAAATTTTTTCACTGTTTATTTAATTTATTTCACTTTGAGTTTTCTTTTATTCTCATAAAAAACCTAAAACTGCATTTCTTCACTTTAAGTTCTTACTGTTAACCTGTAAACCTACCTGCTGGGTTTTCTGGTACTGACAGAGGTTTTTATGGAGGCTCTAGAAGAACACTGAGGGGAATTTTTAGGATTGCTTAGTTAAAGAACCAATCAATACAAGTAAAAGTTTAATACTGAAAATGTCTCTTAAATGTATTTAAATATAACTATATACTGCTGTAGAAGTCTTTAGGCTACCTTTTTGGAAGCCACTGGACAAAGCAGGAGAGTATATCTAGAAATGGCCAACTACTTCAGTTATTTAGGTTATTCTGTTTGTTTAATGGCTCAGTCACTAAACCTTTTCTCACATGTCTTCCTCTGATGTCTCTATTAGCAAATTCTGTAATCTAAGCGATGTGAGAATGGGAGTCTGGTAAGGAAAGATGATCAGCAGTTAAGGTTGGGTTTTTTTTTAACCTAAACTGATGAGTTAGAGTGATTATATCTACTAAATCTTAGTAGATATAATGTGTTAGTAAACATATTTGCATGTTAATATTTAGAACTTGCTGTTACATTAATGTCCAAGGTGTCTTTCTGCTGATATATAAAAAGTTGTCTGTTTGGTATATGTTTCCTTCCAAACATATATTATTGCTATTAAGAGCAACAAAACACTAATGGCGAGGGGACAGGACTTTTATTTTATATGTACCAATATTCATAAGAAGAGTAATTTCCTGGACTTGCTGGTTGTTTTGCAAATAAATACATGATGTTGGTTAAACTGGTAGTTTTACAAAATGTGTTTCGAAAATAATTTTTCAACCTGAAAAATGATGTCTTCAAGACCATAATACAAACACGATCACTATAGAACTATAAACTAATAACAAGCAGCTACAGTTCACTGTAGTTTCAACTGTTATGCTTTCTTACCTGTGTCTGCAGTTTTGCGCTGAATGTCAAAGGCCACAGGACCTCTGATGGTGAATCCAAGGTAAAAGGTAACTGAGCGTGGTTTCCAAATTTTGTTTCTCACATTGGCATCGATCTCAATCTCTTTGCCACCAACTCTTGTATACACTTTGTAGTTTCTTACTTCTCCATCAAGTCTGAGAAGGAGCTCTAGAACAGCAGGATTTCTGAAGATTTCTTCTTTCTTCCAGTTATCGCTCCAATCTGCTTCAATCACTTTCAGATGTTTCTCAGTAACATTTCTGTGAACAATTCTCTTCACACCTTCACCTTTCCCAATGAAAAACACAGGAAGGAGGTATCTGTTTCGAAAGTACTTCTTATATGTATTTTCATAAGACTTGTACATTTGCTGAGTTAACTCACTGAGGTC
Organism: Rhamphochromis sp. 'chilingali'; assembly: GCF_963969265.1. NCBI lineage: Eukaryota > Metazoa > Chordata > Actinopteri > Cichliformes > Cichlidae > Rhamphochromis > Rhamphochromis sp. 'chilingali'. The sequence goes on along the minus strand of NC_137929.1, from coordinate 41,424,825 downwards.
ATAATCACATTGGCCTTGATTTCCAGCCCAGTACCAGAGGAGGGAGAACATGTGCAGCTCAGGTGGGTCTTTCTTGCTCGATGGCATTTTCCCTATAAATAGTGTGAGGATGTTGTTGACAAGAGCTGCTTCTGAATCTGCACTTGGACACATTTCTCTACACTTTGTAGATATGTCTTCGAGCTCTGATTGAGTGTATTGTTTGACAAGAAATGACAGCACTTCCACAGACTGGTCATCTAGGTTTCCCTCCTGAAACATCTGGATGAGTTGTTTTGCAGTTGTGTTGTCAACATACTTCTGGTAGCACTCTGAGGTGTCTTCAGATATATATTCAGGATCATCTTTCTCCATTTTAGGCTTTGAGTAAGTCTGAAATTTTTCCAAAAACATGCATTTTCTCTCAATGTCATCTTGCAGGCTTAATATGAGATCATTGAATCTTTGGAGTTTGTTGTCTCCAAGTAATTCGAGGACAGAGCCCATCGATACTTTTTTGGTGAGAACTTTTTCCCAGGTTTCATTTTGACTGACAAGTTTCTTATGCAGAGTTTTGCAGACCTGCAGGTAACCAAACTGCCCTCTGAAGTTATAAAAAGGTGAAACTTTTATATTGCCATGTTTTTTCATGTCTGGTCCATCTTCATCTTCAGCAAGTTTTTCTTCATCTTCAAAAGCTTTAATGGCTTTTTTGGCCAGTCTCAAAATGTCTCTTGGTTCAGAAACCTCATTGTTCATTAGGTGGTTTTTATGGACTTGGCCAAGTGTGTCAGCAACAAATGAATTTTGAGGATCTCTTTCTATTGCTCTCTGTGCCCACATTTCTGCCCGATTGTAGTCTTTTAGTTCTATATAATAAAAACGAGCAAGAGCTTGTGGAAAAAATGGATTTTGACCAAATGCATTTGAGGCCACTTCTAAAACTGTTGCACACTGCTCTTTCCCCTCCATCATTTCAATGTCTAGAATCAGTCTAGAAAACTTTTTCTGTTTGATGTCTGTGCTGTTGACTTGGTCCACTTCTTGTTTCATTTCTCTTTTGGTTAACATCTCTTTGACAAAACCAAGCAACCACAGAGGAATCGGATCTCTGCAAAAACTGTTCACGAAGTTTCTTGTTGTGTCACTTCTGGTCACACCTGCCTTTGCCAACAGTTCAGTACAATATTGTGCTATCATAGTGTGAGCCATGTGGACTTTTTTCTCAGCTCTTCCATCTTCTTGGAATGTGATGATGAGATGACTGAAAGGCTGCATTTGATCCTCCAGTGAAAGGTCATCGTAGTCTTCATGTCTGAGGAAGTCCAGGCACTGAGACTCCAGGAGATATGAACCTGGTACGTAGGCATTCAGCAGGCACAGGAAGGCAGCAAGCTTCAGTGACTGATTTGTTTTTTTGCTGTTTTCTAATGCAGCACATGCCTCCCTGACGTAGTCCTGAGAGAAATTACTTTGCATTATGTTAAAGCCATGAAATTGTTCACATTTATCTTTGTACCTCTTTTGAAGCTCTTCCTTTTTCTTATCAAACTTGTCCTTCTCATTGTCTGAGAGTGTGTTCTTTAGGACAACGTGGTCACTCTGTTGAGGTGCATTGTTTCTCACACAGCTGAGGAAAATGACTACAGGCATACGAGTAACTATCTTCTGCTCAGCAACTGTCATCATAATGTTGATTTCAAGATCTTCCAGGATTTTCTTTTCATTCACTAACAACAGCACAGTGTTCTGGTCGTTTCGACTGCCTGCTGTGAAAAGTTGGACAACCTCTTTTGCAACTTTTGCCATGTCTGAGGTGGAGCCAGTTAAAACAGCACACCTGAAGGTTTTTCTCAAATCCCACATCACCTGCATGGCCATTGTAGTTCCCCCACATCCTGGTTGGTGTGTCAGTTTTACAGCTGATATCCCTGGAAATGTTCTCTTTTTCTGAATTTGTTCCCTGAGTTTCTCATATCCATCTCTTTTGATAAAAGCAGTCCCAAGGGACTCTGCCTGTTCACTGATGTAGAAGTTTAACCACTGAGGTGGGGCCCCTCTGTAAAAATTCTCTTCTGTCTTCCCAGTGAGTGCTGGATCAAAAATTTCTTCAAACTGATTTGCATGGAGAACATGCAACATTGTGCAGGAATCTCTGAATTCACTCCGTACATATACTTCCCCACCTTTAGCAGTGGACAGGGCTGGTCCGTTTGCCATCTTTAGCTTTAGCTGTCCTGTGCTGTAATAAGTTTTAGAAAATGAAAGTAATTTAGTTTGAACTGTTATTTGATCCTAAAGGAGTAGTCTAGATAGTAGCAGACACAACATTAATAAGAGTTTTGTATGCTGGGGTTGCACATTGACCCTATGAAATGTGAAGCACTTGTATATGAAGCCACAATATCAACCCCTAAATTTACCTTCATACACAAAACATTCACTCACTGACTGGATTTTCAGGTACACCTGTTCAACTGCTTGTTAAAATGAACATCTTGTCAGCTAATCATATGGCAATATCTCAATGCATTGTTGTATTTATAAAATCTTTAGGAATCTCCTAAACCCTGGAATTATTCCATGTGCAACTACAGAGTGACCGTACTATCTGCAGCACTCTTTATGTCAAGATATACATTTACAGCATCACATTCATAAAAAGTTTAACATTGTTGCAGATGAAAATTCATACAGATTTTTCTTGCCTTGTCTTTCAGTTGTTGCAAATGTAGCTGAGTTCCTCTCAAATGTTCTGCTGATCTGTGACTGGTAACTATGTTCCATAACCTGGGTACCAGGTAGCTGCTATATATAGTATACAGCCACATGCCACACCCAGGAAACGTTTGTGGGTATATGTATACACCCACCAAAAGACCCGTAGAATGTGAAAATCAAAGTGAGTAGTATGCTATGATCAAAATATTAGAAGGAATCATTTTAGGTAATATATATGGTCACATAAAAAGGTAAATGGGAATGGGGTATATTTAAGATATTTAGATGGAAGAAAATTAAGAATGAAGCTAATAAAGAAAAATTAGGGACTATGTTAAGAGTATAATATTGTATACTTGATGTCCCTCGAACTTCATGAGGAAGAATGTCTACATTGACTTAGGCTATTGTTTTCTCACTTTCTTGCAGCAATCTCTTTTTACTGCAAAGGTTGGACATTTCTGGTAAAGGGTGGGGTGAGTTCATATGAACAGAAATTTTACTGGCAACAGGCCAGTTACATTCTTTACCCATAACTTTGTAACACAGTAAGTACAGTGTAAAAAATGAAGGTCAACTAGTAAATTCATTTGAAACTACGACTAAATTGAAAAAAAAGTTCTATTAACATGTTTGTTGTAAGGAATTTAATATTTTTGTTCTCTCTCATAATGAAACCTATCACTGCATTTCTTCAACACTGATTCTGACTGTCTCTGTAGGCCTGTCTGTCTGGTTTTATCAGTTATCTTGTGTACTGACAAGGTTGGTGATTAACCCGTAAAAGGTTGAAGTGAATTCATTTGAAGAGAAATGTTACTGACAAGAGGCCATGGAAATGTTAATATTTGTAACACTGTAACTGTAAAAAAAAAAAAAGAAAAAGAAAAAAAATACTCAGTGAAGTAAAGTTTCATTTTTCCATGTTATTAAAACATGTTTTTTCTACTTTTATTTAATTTCTTTGACTTTCTTTCATTGTCATAACAAAACCTATAACTGCATTTCTTCACTTTCAGTTCTTACTGTTAACCTGTAAACCTGCCTGCTGGGTTTTCTGGTACTGACAGAGGTTTTTGTTTAGGTCCTGGAGGCAAACTGGAGGATGTTTTTAGGATTGCTTAGTTACCAGAAGAACCAAACAATACTATTCCAAGAAAAAACGTAATGCTGAAAATGTCTCCAAAATGTATTTAAATATAACTGCTGCAGATGGGTTTAGGCTACCTTTTTGGAAGCCACTGGACCAAGCAGGAGAGTAATATCAAGAAATGGCCAAGTACTTCAGTTATTTAGGTTATTGTTCGAGTGGCTCAGTCACAAATCCTTCTTTTTCATTTCTTCCTCTGATGTCTCCATCGGCAAGTTTTCTTCCTTGTAAAAATTGCACTTAATAACTTTACTTTTGTAATTTTGAAGTTTACAAACAGGGGCATGCGAGGAATTTATTCATTTTTAGTGTAAAGTTCATCAGCGTTTTTATTTGTCATCTCTAACTCTGGATCTAAATCTCACCACATCATCCACCTTGAAATTCAAAACTAAGTTATCAAGAAATCTGACAGCAATATGTTCACTCACGCCAATGACAATGGTGACGACGTCGAACAAGAAGAAGTGAGACCTTCTTTCTGATTGTGATTTTTTTCATATTAAACATACACAAGTAAAATGAAATAGAGATTTCCATTAAGTATAGTCGACAAGTATATCACACTCTCACTTAATTATAAATAACATATTAACAACACACACACACATATAAATTCTAAAAAACATTAATGATTTATCCAATTTCTGAACAAAATATTACATAACTCAAATATAATCTTACATTTATATCCATTTAGTTCTTAAATACTTATCGTTTGAATTATAATCCAAAACTCTAATTAGTTTTTAATTAGTTATTAATTAATTATTACAGCTGTATGGCATGCCATAAATTTTAACAGTTTTTTTAATCACGTGACATGTGCGGGTCATAAACCCCTTCTAATATCCCTCCTTGTATACAATATTTTGGGTCAGTTTTTTCTTATTTTGATCCAGCAGTATCGTTTTACTGGAAAGGTTGGACATTCACCCCCTATATGAACTCACTGGCAACAGGCCAAATACCATGTGAAAGAAGAAAGTGCTATTAGCATAGTTACTGTAAGGTATTTAAGCTCTCCTTCATTCTCATAATGAAACCTACCTGTCAGCGCCTGAGACTCAGCCTATTGAGTTATTTTGCATTTTTGATTTCTTATGATGTATTGTGGATAATGTTCAGTTCTAGTGTTATTATTAGTTAGGGTTTAGTCTAGTTAACATTGTCATTCATGCTCTCTGGTTTATGTGTCATTTCTGTCTTGTCCTCTATGTATAACTTTTAGTTATGTCTGTGTCTTGCAGCCCTTAGCTGTAGCCATGTTCCTCTCCTTGTATTTCTTTCTGTTTCCCCAGTCTGTCGTGTATTTCATGTCTGTGTGTTCCAAATCCTATAGTCAAATTTGTGCTGTTATGCCTACGTCTCACCATGTTTCCTGTTTTTTTTTTGAAAGTCTTGTGTTGCCATGTTCAGTGTGTTTAGTTGTATTTCTCCTGTGGTTCATTTGTGTCAGCTGTGTTTCCCCAGTTGTTTCCACTTCTCTCATTATCCTTGTGTGTATTCAAGTTCTCTGTCTTCCTTGGTTCAGTGTCAGGTTATCTGTCTATCTCGCTTCATGTCCATGGATTCTCATGTCACTTAGAGTCTCAGGTTTAGATATGCTCATGTTGTGCTCATGTTATAGTTTCATAATGTTCAGGTTCATGTTCATGTCATAGTTTCCATGTTTTGTTCTAGTTATTCCCAGTTTAGGTTATCATTTAGTCTTTGCCTTTGTTTTGTTTTTTGCTATTATCCTGCATAAACAGCTCGCTTTTCGTTACACTTCAGTTTTGCATCTGGGGTTGGGTCTGCTCTTCAAACACACCGGGTGCCCAGCCGTAACACTAACACTGCTGCTGACTGTCTCAACAGTCAATCAGTCAAAAGTCTACAGGTTTTATCATTAAAAATCTCTAGGATGGACATGTATTCATCCTAAAATTGGAGTGTGGTAACAGAAATTACAAGTTGCTGAGGATTATTTGCACTCAGCATGAAGACAAATAAAGCATTTGGTACTAGTCCAGTGACATTTTCACCTCTCCATCTTCAGATTTTATAACTTCTTAGTTGTCTTTGAAGGAGACGTCCGGGCAACACAGAGTTGGTTAGCAAATATATTTTAATATATAATAGTATATTCATTTTAGCACAATGACAAAATGGCATAATTTCAGTTCAGTCTCATTTAAATCATGACAAAAAGCCACACCTTTATATGTGTTTGAATACCTCATGATGTTTTGCTGCAGTCATTGCAAAATAAATCATGAATCCTGAAGTACTCCTTGCCCCATGAGAGGAAATCCTTAGCAAAAGTGTCTAACAGCATTGAGCCCATAGGATCCAACAGGGTTACTTATGTGAGCTGAAATATTTAATGGTTGTAATGATGCTCCTCACTGCACTCTTAAGGTCAGTGTCACACTAGATCACTTCAATGTCTCACATAACAGGCAGAACTCTTAATCGTATCTATTAAAGAGCAACAGTTCTTGACAAATGTAATGAATTAGATCAACTATGAAACAGCCACACCTGCCACTTGTAACATCAAGTAAGAACTATGCACTTTACAAAAATTAGATAAATGCAGAATATGAGACAAAACATCCCACTGACAGACCGACTGACTCAAAAGGCAGTAACACACAGGCAACTCACAGAGCCCAACAATTAACTGAGAAACACATCAATTTAAATGTTTACATTTTCTTCCTGTGGTAATGGATCCAAACTAGATACCTGGAGAAATGAATATTTATTATGGAGGTTAATAATAAGTTAAAGGTATGACACTACTGATAGAATTTGTAAAAAATAAAAATAAAAAATGCCAAAACCTTTCATGTCAGCTTGAACTGTTAGAAGCCTACAAAAGCCAAACTAAAACCGTAGGAAGCTTTCTTAGCTGTAAGTTAGACCTTTACCCACAGTGGAGCAGGTAATGACTCCATTACAATAATATCAGAATTAAAATGCTTCAGTGCTTAACCTCCATTGTCTGCTACTACAAAACACACATGCCTAGAGATAAAGATTGTTCAGGATGAACATCATGGAAAATTGCTCAAAGTCACGTCACAATTTCAAGTTCATTCACTCCAGCAGTTTGCAACTGAATCAAGTTGGCACTTTTACCTAAGATGGGAACATTTTTATGCATGAAATGTAAACTTTATTTGTCTCAACAAAAGCAAAAACATGTTTTTGTTGTGCAGCTCTAGAGAAATGCAGCACACGAGGTTAAAAACAAAAAACAAAACTTAAGCACAGTTTTCAGGAAAGCCAAACTTAATGCAACTCATTCTTCTAGTGACAGTTCAAAGGTACAATGGAAAACAACAACAAAGAAAACATTGCTGCACAACTTCATTACATCACTCACCGTACATTCAGCATTCCTACAGTAACAACAGCCTCATTGTCATTAACGACATCTCACCTCTGTACAGCATTCTTGTGCAACACGTGCCACATTCAGAGTGATCTGATAGAACTAGATGTGGACATGAGTTGCACACCCTCCCCCCGAGATGCTTCATCAAATATGAACCTACATATTTAGATGTGCTCACACTTCTGCATTTTATCTTAAACAGCTACAAACCACCAAGCTACTCCTCACTACTTACACTAACTACTGTGCACCTTCTCCATCTATCACCCCACAAAAGCACCTTTAACCCTTCATTAAAACTTGACTTTAAACATAAAAAAGGAAATAAAACTCAGGAGCCTCACATGGTGAACATTAAATAGGTTAACAGACCATTATTTGATATAAATGAAAAACTACGTTGTATAAAATATGAATGTAACATACATTATCACCTCATCATGATGTTATATATCTTTTGACTCATTATATTTATAGAAATCTTTGCTTAAAATTCCCTTGCAGCCAATCATATGTCACCAGGTTGTTACACAGAGCTGTTAAATGTAGTCAATTTTCATTGGCTATGGCAGAAACAGGAATTCTGATCGAGCCAATTGCATAAAAAACTACAGTAGCTGCTGTTTGTTCTGATGACAGTTTCCAGCTGTTTTTCACACCAAGTTTTTTTTGTTTATTTGCTTTTTGTGAGTAGAATTAAATAATATCACAAAGAACAATTTGATTGGTTAAACCAAATAGTAGATCTAGGTAAGTTGCTGGGCTAATTAGCTTCATTCTACTTCCCTCATGAGAGGATAACTCACAAAACTCGGGTCTACATTTGTAAAATTTGTATACACCTACATTTACATATGTCCGCACCTTTTATATGTCCTGCTCGTGTTGCAACTTCGAAGTGACAACATACCTCACGTGAACAAAATGGCAGAATGTGATACTGTGACCTTTGTCTTTTGTCATGATTTGGAAACTCTCTGAATCCAATTATTTTACAAGCAGTGACCACAACACACCTGATCAATTACAACACAGTAAAACATAATGTTACATATCAGTAAATACAATTAAATGAATATCACTTTTTAATATATAAAAACTTCACCCAAAGCTGTAACAGCAAAACATAAATGAAGAGAATAACACGAATTAGAAAAAAAAAAACGTTGATGCGTGATCTCCTTAACTAAGCACAATGTGTTCATCCCCTTGGTTTGTTTCCAGTTAGTAAAACAAAATCAGGATATGTAAAAACAACAACAATATATAGGCATTGAATAAATTAATCAATTTAAATCCCAACACAGTGATATATATTCAAAATACATATTTACAACCTATTAAAATAAAAGAGAGAGAGACAAAAAAAATAAGTCCTAAAGGGAAAAAGTTTCTTGAATAAATTTTAATTGACTGTTAGCATTTCATGCTGAAAACTTTCACAATGTCCACCTCTTTTCTGAGCTCACTCATACTAATGTATATAATTGTGAATTTACCATAAATAGACAAGTATTTTAGTAGGTTAAAACTTTTGCAGCATTTAGTAAGTTGATATGCACTTGGTACATGGAAATCCAAATCTGACATCATTTGTGACTGATATGTTAAAATACTATGTGCCGGTGGCTACAAAGGAAAAAGCTAAGGGAAAAGAAAAAAACAAAGCACAAAAACAACAAAAGGGTGCAGCACAGCAACATTTCGGTTGCTGACTATGAATAACCCCAATTAAAACATTTAAATTAAGCTATAATCAGGAGCTAGATCATCAGACAGTTTGATTTTTTTATTTCAAACTACTAACAAACTACCACATAGTTTTATTTCCATTGCTTACTTAAATTCTGAGAGTGAGGAAAAAAACAAAAGCCACTTAGTCACATACATCTAAATCCACAAACTGCTGTTGAAAAAGCAGTTGAAAAATAAATAAAGAGAAAAAAAAATCTTCTAATCTTCGTTTGCTGACTTTTTTTGAACAACAGTGGAAACACATGCCAAAAAAAAAAAAAAAAAGATCTCTTCACAGGAAATGGTAAGTGGCGATTAAACATTCATGGCCGATAATTTCACTCAATTTAACACTGAAAGACCATTACCCACAGGTCATAGCAGTGAGTACAACTGCCTCCCCTTACCTGACAAAATGCTCATGGTTCAGGTCTGATAGATGCAGTGGTCCCACTTTGTGTTCAACAGGCTAAATCAGGAGGGCAGCCACCGCTTCACTTGGGGTCCGGCCTAGTCTGGACTCTGAGGGGAAAATCCACCCAGAAATACTTTGACACTGTTCAACTAAAATCCATTTGGTGATACTATTCATTTAAGAAAAAGTTTACCAAAAACACGTCTACTTTACTTTCTCCTTGTGTGAAGGTTTGAGTTTAAAGCAATACAACCAGTGAGGGTTTTTTGTTAACTCAGAAACCGGCTGATGTTGTCAAAAAGTCAAAAATGTAGAAGTCACTATCATAAGTTACTGTGCTAATATGGTATGGTCATTCGAGAAGCTTCTTCAGTTCTAGGGTCAAATGGTGGAGAGCCCCAGATTTAAATCCAGACTCTCCACCAGGAGCTTTTCCAGATGCTTTTCTTCCCATGCTCCTTAGATTTAGAGTTTTTTCTTCTGTTTCCTGTTGTCTTCTTGAGTTTCAGTGCATTTGACTGCTCAGGGCCACCATACAAACAGCCATTATCTGTCAATATTGGTTGGCCGATATATCACAGCACTGCACACACAGAGTGAAAACTAAGCAGAATCAATGATTGAAAACTGATTACAAGTTTTAGACAATGTTCATGACCATCCACTGTTGAATAATTATAACCTCCCCCCCAACCAAAAAAAAAAAAAAAAAAAAAAAATTAAAACGTGTTCACAATAATGTCAGTGTCATAAGTTTCATGTTGGAATGGGGCCACAATCCTCGGGTGAACTTGAGTGTGTGCACCAGATTTCCTGTCAATCAGTTCAATAAGTATTGATATACTTTACTATGGACCCAACTGGTGAACGGGACTGAACGCATAAAAGCTAAACCTCAGATCGATTTAACACGTAGCGTATCTATAACAGTGTTAAAGTATTTAAAGGTGGATTATTCCAGTACTATAAAAAGCTTGATCTGGCCTTGATTAGCTGGATGCTTTATATATAAAAAATAAATGTCCAGCGTTGGTGGTTAACCTCAGCATATGATTGCATTCATTAAAGGACTTTTGACTAAGACTTGGCTTGCTAAAGAGCAGAATGAGAGCTTTACAGTATAGTTGGTCTAACAAGGTATAATTCCCCAGTTTCAAACAATGAACATTGGAAAACAAACACTTTTCTTTCCAAACACTGCACAGTTCCTTAAAAGTGCCACTCCATCCAGTACATACATCATGCAATGTCAACACAAGAATATCAGGATCTTTGTCAAACACCCTGACTAGTCACAATTAAAGAGCTCAGTTCCTTAGATTAAGCGGTTTGTTGGGAGGTTATGTTACAGTGCAGTTTTCCTACAGACATAAATGCATAGGATACAAATCAGTCAAACACTACAATAAACGTCAAGCAATACAAAAAGAAAAGGAGAAATAGAACAGAAGCAGATCACAAAAACTGTGATCGAAATAAAAGTCTTGGTCATTGGCACTGGGGGTCGGAGTGGAAGGGAAGCGGGGCGGTAGCGGGGCTGGAATAAATAACTAGTCATACACTGATAAGATTTATATATGGTTGCCTCATTTTTGGATCCTACAGCTGTGAGGACAACAAAGACAGGTGCAGAAACAGACCACAAACATTCTGTACACACTAACACTGAAGTCCTTAGCAAATTTCAGAATAAAAGTAGCGTCACTCTCTAAAAAAAGTGAGAGCCGTTTGGTGATCGACTTGACGTGCGTGCGCCTCGCACACAAACTCTCACAGTTCTGGAAAATTTTTAGGGGTAAACACAAAGTCTGCTAAGGCTTCATCGTGGGGATAAGAGATACACAGTGTTCAAAAGAGCAGTTATTATAGTTTAGTTTCAACAGTCTTGCTAGCGATTGTGTTTGGTGCATGGCAGGAGAGGCATAGTCAGCTTAGGTTAGGTTATGAGCCGCTGTGTGCATTAGAGATCCTTGTCACAATTATGTACACTTAAATAAATGTATGTGTTACTGTCACATGCCATGTTTTTTTGTCTTTCTTTCTGATGCTTTCTGCCATTCTGCACCTTGACTTGAACCTTTATTTTTCCCAGAGGCCTTAACTTGTCTACCAGTCGGAGAGAAATCACATGCGGGTCAGTTATTTCCTGTGCAACAAATGAAACGAAAAAAAATTACTTGTATGTATAAATACCGCATGGGAATCTTTTTACATAGTATATATGATATCTTATATATTCTGTTAAAATATACTTTTCAGTTTTCTAGAGTAGTCCAAAGTTTGTCTTTCATCTTACTTTCAACTCATGATACTGATTACTTAAAATTAGGGTGAAAGTCGGCACAGACAGTGGAAATTTGCTGCTAGAGTCGAGCTCTCAATATATTATTTCTGCTATATTATATTGTAATATATTATTTGTATATCAACGTCTCTAATCAGCTCATACAAAAGATTTTCATGCTAACAGGTGATGGAAAAAAACTTCAATAATATAGAAATGACTGCTATAGATTTTATATCTAAATAACTCTTGCTATGACTGTGAGCTAAAGGCAGATATTGGCTTTTCCTATGTAAATCAACTTCATAAAGCTTCCTCTAAAATACTAAGACTTCATGAAAAATGATAAATAATGATTTATTTAACAGTATAGCTCCATCCACACAGGAGGCGATTTACTGATGATTGGTCGCTAGCAGTCAGCATGTCAAACAGTGATATCTTGAGCTTGAGCTAAACTGAGACAAGTTTAACTTAAGACCTGCCCACTTTGTGCAGCAAGCACTTTTTCCTCCTTTTTTTTCCCACTTTGAGTCTCTGAATGTGACTTTCTATGGTTGTTTCCTGTGTGGACGGGGCTGAAAGGGAATGAATATAAAACCGTTAGCTGAATAATAGTCAATTAAGTACTTTTTTCTGGATTTGTTTCTAAAATGGCAACAATGTGGTAACTTGATAACTGTTGTTTTTAATAAACTATGATATATTCAAAGGCAATAGTTACACATCTGTGGAAATACGGTGTTTCGTTTTTCACGGTTTCTTCCCAAATTTTTGAAGCCATTCACAAATCCAGGTTGCAGTGTAGTGTACCTACGAAATGCTAACCAGAAGTGAATTGAGAATTATAATAATAAGATTTTCATTAGCCAGTTTGACGGTAATTAGTATGCAAACGTCTACCTTGATTCCTTGCTTCTTTGAAACAGCACCAGTGCTGCTTATCTACCTAATGTTATTAGGCTAAGATATTGTCTATGGGTTGCCATGGTTGCACAGAATAAATTCAATCACCTTATTATGACATTAGATGACACATGTTAGCTGCTCTAAATAGAGGTCAACAGTAACAACATACCCAATTTCTGGAAGTGAATTTCTCATTCATTTTCTCCATAGATTTCACTCAAAAAAACCTTCTAGTCTTCTCAAATGTATTCTTATTCATTTTTTGTCGGTTAGCATAGCTTGGAAGAGTACTTTGTTCCTGATTGCAATAACTGTCCTGGTGCTTTCTTAAATTTTGTGTTACTCAGTAAGGAACCTGATGTTCATGGGTTTAAACACCAACAAGTATCTCTTTTCCATGACATCTTGAATAAAGCAGTTTCTATTGAAACAAAGTTGATGTAATACAGACTTCCTGTTCCTACAGGAGCACACACCATCGTTTCATACTTGTACCTCAAGGTAAGCCTCCTTTGGTGTGTTCCATCTTTATGGCTCGTACTCAAACCCACTATGGAGAATATGAATGGGATTTTTACTCCGTGGCCTCACTGTTGTGCTTTATAGAACAACATAAAAACCACAAAGGTAATGCCACAAACAGAATATGTGCAATAAGATCACCCTCTCTATAAGGTACCTTCAGTAGTACCTGAGAACCACTGCTACTATGACTTCTCTAAGGTTGACTTCTCTTGAGCATGGGTTAAAAAAGTCAGCAAATAGAACAAAATAAAACCTGGTATGCACATGCCAAATGTTAAATAACTGGTGCTGCTGATTCATTTGTATAACATGGAGGCATTTGTAGCAGTGACCTAGCTAGCTGGCGGAACAAATCGGCTGCCGGATTCATGTATAGCTAACACTGGGTTTGATTAGCTTAACTTATCTTAAAGATCTGAAAGAGACTGAAACATCCAGTCTGACTCTGTCATAAAGTTCTTCGAAGGATTTTAAATTTAATTTGTTAGGCTATCGACAGGCTGTCCACTCCAGTATTCCCAGTCTTTATGCTAATGCTAATCTTCTTTTAAGCAGCTTAAGCTGCACATTACATGAACCCTGTCACAGAAATGAACCAGAGGAATATGTTATGTATGATTACTTTTAATATTTAATTGCTTTAATCGCTGCAGTTTTGATTTTAAAATTACTTCTGATAATGCAGATTACTGTTTACATTTCTTACATGGTAGTTCAGTAGTTTTTACACAATTGTTTGTGACATTTTGGCTAATTTGCACATTCAAGGCAAAAAAAACAATAGAAACATTTAACTAGTGGTTAATTCTGTTAGTCTAAGTATATTGCATTATACCTATAATCCATATACACCTTTAGTATTTCTGTTTCTTCTTCTTTAAAATTAGATTTTGGAAAAAATAAATGAGCCATTGTTTAGTTTAGAGGCAGGGGGTTGTAATTTCTGCTTCCTCTTGGGAGGATGTAGTCTTTGTTTTAAATTTGACAACCTTGACTGTCATGCACACACAGATGGTTGCAATAAACACAGTATCAAAGATCACACTCATTCTGAACTGACCCACTCAGTGCCTTAATCGGGGGCAGACTTTGGCTCTCTCTCTCTCTCTCTCTCTCTCCACACACATACTCTGTTGGTCCGTCTCCAGATTTCTTCATGTAATGTCTTTTTTTCTGCAGCTTCCAGTCTCTCCACAGCTTGGGAAGAGTCTGCGTCACTATGATCGGATTGGTTGCTTGTGTTGGTGGCGGCCTGCGTGGTTCTGGTATGTGGTAATGCAGGGAAAGGGGGTGGGGGTACGTGGCTGGATGTGCGAAGGGGTGAAGAAGGAAGGGCTGGCCAAAGACGGTTGATTGGATAACTGGAGTGCCAGGAGTGAAGAAATCAAGGTGCCAAGATCAGGGCTGGACTTCGTGACCTCATGCTTTTTTAGGGGGTGGGGCCAACTTGATGATCTCATCTTCAGATGGCTGGCGGATGATGTCTTTATTTCACAGCGGAGGGGTGAAATGTTGGAAAAAGAGAGTTGAGAGAAAGAAAGGGTAATCATAAGAAACCTGGTCTTTCAAAAGGTGCAAGACAACAAGTATAAGACAGCACATTAAAAACAAATGATTTAAGTCTTTTCTCACGTAAAGTAAATGCTTCTACAGATATCCGACTCACACAGCTCGATTTATAGCTGTTTATAGCTATTGTTAAGACTAGACTCAGTTTCAGGCATAAGGAACGTTTTCTGCTGCTTCGCGTTAACACAATACACAGCATCAGAATAAACTTTGATTTCTCATCAAAAATGTGCCGACAACGCTAGAAAGATTTTCCACCAGAAACTTGTTAAATGTTATGTTTGAAGTCCAGTGTGCCAGCTCAAATTTGGGCATACGAATGTGAATTCAGTTTGCTATTTGCCCAATGCAAAACAGTATAATTTTTAGTTTTCAACTAATTTTTAAAAAGATTTCTAAAGTATTTGCGTTTTCTTGTGTTTGTGACATGCACCGTCATAAAAACCAGCAAAAACAAGCTGTCCATGTCCTCACACCTGTCTCCCTGTGGGATTGCTCCTCTCTCTGATTCCTGTTCTTCTGTCTCTATTCTCTAGTAATAACACAAGTTAGCAAGCAGCTGTTAAAAGTTAGCAAACAAAAGTTGCTTTTTTCTAAAAGATTCTAATGTGATTTACTTTTTTTTGCAAAGTGCTAAAATTGAAAACTCCCAAATAACAATGTTAGTTATGTTCTATCTTTAAAAATCTAATTTTGTACTTAGTAAATGAGTACTGCCAATTAAGGGCAGCTAATGTCAGTTAGTGTCTTAACATTATGTCCTTACATTATGTGTCAGTTTAATGAATTTGTTCATCACTATACAAACAGCAGGACTAAGAACATTCATGACATTTTTGGTGCCTTTTATTTTTACTAAGTAACATCCAGAAAAGAGAAAAATATTGAATTAAAGGACATATTTGAAGGCAATTGGCAGCAGCTGAAAGCTTTAAATTTTTGTTTTTAATTTAATTTTTTAACTTTTTATTGTAATTTAAAAGTTTCATTACAGCAACGATCTGAAAAGATTACATTTTTCTTCTTCTTTTGCCTGATAAAATCATTAGTTATGTCAGTGTCACATTTTTGTAGCACTTTGATTATTAGTAATTAAACAAGATGAACAAACTTCGATGGAAAGATAAAGAATGATGATGATGACGAGGAAACAACAAGACTTATTTGACCATTGTCCTCACATTTTTATGTTGTTATAACCTCACTCTATTACAAGACAAAAATATTGTAATAAACTAAACAAAAAACTAAATAAATGAATAGGTAGAGAATGGAAATGAACATTTTCAGTTCAACATGAAGCCTCTGAATTAATTTAACCTCTCAAAAGCTGACAGGTTATTGCAGTCTATTGGAAATTGCAGTCTGTTTAATACCAGCAGTATATTTCAACCTCATAATTAAATCTGTGTCTAAAATGTTGAAAGTAAAACATGAGATTTAATTTAAAAATAAAAAAGGGGAAACGGAGGAAACTGAAATGCGGCTGATACGACATAATAATTACTTTATTTCTCACATATTGGTCTTCCAGTAATGCTGAAGCTTTAGTTGTGACTTTACATATTACTGGTTAATGATTACAACATCAAGTATAACCATGTAAAACACGATTTCTTTTTAATCTATTTTATGAGCAGATCAGCCCGTTTCATACATTTACTGAGAATGAAGATCACTGAAGAAGCTGTTCAGGCAGTTATTCGGTTGAGCCACTAGAGAGCAGAACTAGATCAGATTTGGGAGAACATTAAACCAAACAGGGAACAATCTTTCAAATAAACAAATTCAACTTTCTCAATTTTTAAGACAGAGCGTGCTACCTTTGTATTTCTTGGCCGAAGGGATGCGTGTGAGCTTGGTGTCGATCTCATCATCCTCAGAAATCTTGAGCACTTTGGTGCGATACTCGATCACCCTTGTCAGCAGGTCCGGTCGCCGTGAGATCTCAAAGATGTGTTCGATGTACGACAGGTTATCTGCATTAGGAAGCATTATTAGAGGAGATTTTTTGGCTCATAAAGGTGTTTCTGACATCAATTTAAGCCACATATGAAAAGAACCATAACAAGAAGTGGATCTAATTTATGTCTCTCACCCTGGGCCAGCTTGTCATTCTTCTCCAGGTAGCTGAACCACTCTTTGGAGGAGGTGATGTTGTTGCTCTGGTCCTCAGGGATGTCCTCCTTGCAGGCAGATTTGAGCTGCTCCAAGTCCTCGTTGGTGATGTTTTCAGACAGGTCGCTGAGCAGAGAGCTGTACTCCGCCATGGTCTGGTCACGGGAAGAGGGAAGAGAAAGAAAGGTGAGAATTGAAATAATGTTAAGTTGCAACGATGGCAGCGCGAAAGAACAAAATCTACAGCGATGAGAGAAAGAGGTTCCTAAATTATCTCAATCTAATATTGCTGTGTGCAGCAGCAGCAAGCAGCCCACCTACTTCCCAGACTTCACAATGGAAAACAGCGAGAAAAACTTAGCTGATGACAATAGCATACCGTCAGGGTGGGATGGAAAAGCACAAAGACACAGAGTCATCTCCTTTCTTTAAGGTCATTTGCTGCCAGAGTTTGGTTTTTAGCAGAGAGTTGGAAGAGGAGACTGACTGAAGAGAAAAAACAGGACCAATCTGGACAAAACACAGACTTTTAACCATAACAAGAAGGCCCCAAAGGGAAGATCTTTTAACCCAGAGGAGGATTTTATTTAACATTCAGTCTATTTTTCTCCACCACAAGTCGATGGATTTATTTTGATAATCTTTTTATTTCATATAGGTTTCGCAGATCTCCCATTTGTCCAGAAAACGATTAAAAATACATCAGAGAATATCATAAATGAAGATATCTGACATGTAATGATAACAATGAATATGGGCACTGCATTTTATTCGGGGTCAACACCAGCTTCTTCTTGCAGGGTGTAAAATATGGATGCAAAACAAAAGCACTTCTTACTCCTGCTTATGCAAACCTTTGTGACTGTCTCCCCCTAGTGAAATGACTGAAAATGACAGTTTCTTTGTTTGTTGGCTTTTCTGTGTGTTTCAGTTCAATTCAATTCAATTTTATGAATACATCGCCAAGCCACAACAGCAGTCACCTCAAGGCACTTTATATTGTAAGGTAAAGACCCTGCACTTATTCAAGGAAAACAGAGAAAACCCAACAATTTCAGGACTTTGAAATTGTTGCGGCTAAACATGTGACTCCTGGTTTCGACTGGGGAGGAGACCAGAGGGGAAAAAAAAAACAGTTTGTGAGCAGGATTCTACATTCACTGGCCAGAGAAATAGGTACACCTTGCAAATACCACCGTGGTCCTCCTTTTACCTTCAGAACTGTCCTAACATTTCATGGCAAAGACTCAACAATATGCTGCAAATACTCCTCAGAGTTCGGTCCCAGTTGACATGACAGCATCACAATCTGTTGCAGATTTGTCAGCCGCACATCCTTGATGTGGATCTCCTGTTCATGCTTTGATGTTGTACACTAAACTGTGATTCTACCATCTGAACGTCACAGGAGAAACAAATCGAGAATGAGACCGGGCAACGTTTTTTCAGATCATCTGTTGCCTAGTTTTCACGATCCTGTGTTCATTACAGCTTTTGTTTGCTGTTCTGAGCTGACAGGAGTGGCACCTGGGGTCGTCTTCTGCAGAAACTCAGAGAGAAGAGGGGTTGAGCAGGTGTACCTAATATTATGGCTTATAGTGTATACCCAGATTTGAAAGGAAAATGTCCTGGCACTGAAATGACAGCCAGAGCTCCATCCCCCCCACCCAATATAAGATATAAGCTCCAGATCAGAAGTAGAGGACATCATCTTATGAATCGTTTGCTGTGAAATCATGATCCACAAGGGGACGGCAGCACACACTTTGGGAACAGCTGACACACATTATTATGTAATCCACTGGAGCTACGATGTAATAAATATTCATTCTGGGGGGATAACGTGAAATTCTATAAACAGAGTCAAGACAGTAATTTTTTACATCTCTATTTACACTTAAAATAAAGCTGTGCTTCCTTATGTTTTACTTCAATACCAGTTTGAATAACAGATTTTGAGGCTAACAGTTTTGACTCACAATTTTTCCTTCTCCTAACATCTGCTTCTTTTCAGCTTTGACGTGAAATGTAAGCAGTGGTCAGAAGATTCAGTACACAGGCATGCTGTGGTCAGAGATCACACCAGCGGCAAAGGAGCGTGCATTTTAAGGATTTTAGGGTTAAGGTTGTTCTTACAAAGACATAGTATGAGGGTATTTGTTTTTGTGTGTGTCAGTGTGTAGGAGTGGGTGAAAAAAGGGACACCCCCCCCCCCCCCCACACACACACACACACACACAAAGTAAAACAGAGGCATAAACTGACAGTGTGTCAGACATGTTGCGCAGCCTGTTTGCTCCGCTCAGCGCCGCTGGTTTAGAGGAAGCAAAGAAAGTGCACCATGAGGTCAAATGCAAGCTTTTATAGTGAGACTGTAAATCATATCTCGGGTTTATCATATTTGGGTCGAGGGATTTGCACGCACTTTCATATTCAGATGACTGTGTAGCGATGATCTGCATGAGGTGAAGAGAGAGGGAGGAGCAAACAGACATATTTTTGCAGGTGCTGTGTTAAATCATTTATATTTATATTCATGAATCTGTTTTTGTGGGAGCACAGTGGTGAAGCGCTTAGCACTTCACCAAGCAGGTCCTCCTATCTGGAGCTTGCATGTTCCCTCCAGATAATCCTCCTGCCTCCCACAGGCAGGTGTGTCTGTAGGTGTGAATGCGAATGTAAATAGTTGTCTGTCTTTAAGTGTTATCCCCACAATAGTTTAGCAGCCAGTCCAGGGTGTAACGTGCCTCTCAGCCTTTGACACCATGGAAGCTCCAGACCTTAAACTGGAAAAGCATTCATTTCACATTATATATATTTTAACATACACATATTATTTTTGTCCTGATTAAACAAATGATGATTGTATCATCTTAATTCTTAGGTAAACTAAAGTTGTCACAAGTAAGCTCACTCTTAATTGTTGCAGCTTACTTATAACATGGTTTGACATTTTTAAATGCCACACACACACACACACACACACACACACACACACACACACACACACACACACACACACACACACACACACACACACACACACTTAATTCTCCCTGGTTTGCACTGTGAAGTCTGGTGACAAAGATAGAGGGGCTGAGACATAGTGGGCTGCCAATGCTAATTTTTCCAGCATTTTCCAACCAATCACATGGCTGCCTCAGGATTTCCAAAGTCCTGGAGAGATTCCTTCGTCCCTGAGAGAGTTTACTGAGGCTGCAGATTAGCTTTGTTGAAATGATTAAGGTCACCTAAAAAACAAACCAAAAAAAAGTCTCTCTAGGAACTCGACAGGATCTGTTGTTTTGCTCTGGGACACTTTGGGCAACTTTGGGGAGTTAGACAAGTTGTAGCAGGGCCTTCTATAAATCCTACAAGTGCAACATAATTATACTTAAAATTAAACATGAACTGTTCATTTGATATCTTTCTGTCCCATCCCCCCCGGTCGCTTGTCCCTGGGATACATGCAGCTGGCGAGAAGCAGCAGCTCTGTGCAGTGCATCATGGGCACTGGCACGCAGGTCTGTCTGCCTCTGATCCCCTCAGTCTCATCACAGTGAACACAGCATACAGAGAGCCCAGAAGAGCTCCATGATCAGCGGCGTGACCTATATAACGGTGCTGCTGCCTACCGCTGCCACCAGAGGGCCCCCACTCGCTGTGGAGCGTTACATAGCGTAGAGGCAGCTTTGCTTGCTCAAGCAATAGCATCTCACTGCACAGCAATATCATCCTAGCCTCATCAAAGGGGGCGTTATATTTGTGCCTGAAACTACAACACCACATGCACTACTTTCTAAGCTCGATCATTCAGAAAGTAACCTGTTACCTTTTATGCACACTAGAAGAAAAAAAAGTAGAGTCAACAGCTGGTGACTTGATGAACAGATACTGACAGAGCGACTAAGTCTTCAAATCAGCACTCGATGTGTGGGCCAACGCAGAGCCTCAGAGCAAATATGATGGCTAATGTAATCGTCCCAGAGGCTGATTTAAGGTCACATTTGTTTGTCTCTAATGGCTAATGGTTGCATTTGGATTAGAACCCTGATCTCAGCCTCGGGGCGAGAGCACAATGATGACAGAGCATTTCTACAGTGCGTGCATGCTTGTGTGTGTGTGTGTGTGTGTGTGTGTTATTTCAGTCTTAAATGTCATATTCATCTCCTCTCCAACCAGAGCAACTTGCTCAATCAACACAAAGCTCTGCGTGGGAGAGAGCAGGAATATGCACCTTAACTCCACTGAATACAATGAGGATCTCAATACTGTGTGTGTGTGTATGTCTGTGTGTGTTTGTGTGTGTGTGTGCTCAAGTGAATGCATGCTTGTATGCTTCAGCTCATGAGCTTGTGAATTGTGCCCATGACAGAGGGAAGCTGATTGAAAGAATGAAGGTTGTAGTTGTGTGTGTGTGTGTGTGTGTGTGTGTGTGTGTGTGTGTGTGTGTGTGTGTGTGTGTGTGTGTCTGAGCCTCCTCTCTCGACCCAGGTCGCCCTGCCTGCTCCCTGTTTTGCACCACAATGGACTGGCGCTGCTTTTGTGTACTTTTATATGAGAATGGCAAAACAAAACAAGAATGGATGGAGTGGCTACATTTAGTGTTTCTATCCCATCACCCCGTTTACATTCCTCTGACTCTCTGCTGCCTTTAACTCTTATTCCTACTGAAAATGTGCAGTCTTGGGCTTGCTACAGACAAATAAAGGAATATTGAATATTGTCGTTTTATTGATGTGTGCCCTTCTTACTTTCCCTAATATCTTTTCTTTCTCTTTTTAGCTCCCTCTGTGCTCTCAGCGATCACCACCTTATGTTCGTTCAACTATGGAAGCTCATTTCTTTTACTTTATGCAAGATAGTTAACTTTCCTAATATTGTAAAAATTGTGCCAAATTTATTAACTTTTTGCAGCTGATTATAACAGTATAGTATGCATGACCTATCTTGCACTCTAATTGTTGTATAGGTAGGTCCAGTACTCATGTGAACAGTGGTACATGGGATCTAGACTTCAGGCAGCCATTGCATTAAACATAATTGTTTTTGATTAAAATTTTTGTTAGTTTTTCAAATTATTTTTGAGTGTCTGAAAACGAGGGACTGTATATAAAACACAACTGCTTCAATGCATACATATTGTAACATAAAACTGCTTAAATTGAAGCTGAAAGTCTGCAGATGTCAAATGGTCTCAATTACATGTTTTTCAGTTGCTGGATAAATAAAAAATAAAAAGTCTCAATGAACATGTTACGCTTTTTTATTAACTAAGGATGACACTGCTTTCTTGGTCAGAGCATCGAGGCTCGTTGTTGCCTGACAACTGATACAGAAACCATGACGATGAATGAAACCACCTTCATCATGTTATTGACTACTGAGCTGAATGCCACAAAAGATCAGTTTTCTGCCACTGACGAGTCCCTGATTTCCCTGTAAAAGAGTAAAAGACTGTTTTTCATTTATATATGTGTAGTATTGCAACCATGCTCCAACCACAAGAGTCTGTTAAAGCCTCCCTGACTGCAACCCCTCCCCTTTTTGCTTGGTTTCTCTGGGACGAGCCTGACACTGCTTCCATACATAGAGACCCACTGTGCTTCACATTCTCATGAACACAAACATGCTTTTGTCTGCTCGTTCCTCTGTCTGCTGCCTCTCGCTCACTCTTGCTCTGCCCGAGTGTTTGCATGTGAAAGCGCGAGCAGGAGGAAGAGCTGTCACTGAAATTATAATTACAAAGTCCAATAGCTCTGTCAGCTTATTTGCTGTGTGCACTGTCACTACACTTAATTGTTAAAGAGGCCTGCAGGCGATCTTGAACAAGAAAAACTGATTTCTGGAACAGAAAGCTAGACATAGGTTGTCTGACGGTATTTTTGGAATTAAAACTCAAGTTATATTGCGAATATATGGAAAGTAATTAGTGGCAAAACATTTGAATGAGCAGCAAATCTAATTTAGCTGTAATCAACTATGCAAAGGGAAGATTTGGACTTGCAAAAGGAGGTTTGGAGCTTATGTTATTAAAAGTTACATTGCATTAATATTGTTTGTTATTACATGAATAGCTGAACATGTTGAGAACGCGTTGCATCAGTATCACTGCCAAGAAATCTGCCTGCCTTCACTTTTATGCTTACTAAGTCACTGCATTCAATTCCCCCGTTTCCAGTCTGAGTTGAGCTAACCTAACTGGCTCCTGGCTCTGTTTTTTTTTTCCGTGGACAGCAAAACAAGCCCGTCACAGGAAATGCAAAACAATCATTTGAGGCATATAAACAAATTACAGGAGCAGTCTGAGATTATTCAGTAGACAGAGCGGATTATTTTACCCTATGGCTGTTCATGTGTGCAATCATCCAAACTAGGCAACTTTGAAAACACTGTGCAAAGGAGGCCCCGGAGCTTAGTCGTATCTAGTGACACAGGCTCTCTTATCCTGTATGCAGACATGTGTAGCCAAAAGTCCAGAGTGTTCAGCCGTCACTGAATTTTGCATGAATTTCAAAACGTTTCACCTTGTTTTGTTTCCAAGTGTCTGGAGAGTGCGACGCACACTGCAGCATCCTAGAGCTGTAGAGAAGAAAGACGCACTTCTATTTTGAGAGTTGAGGCAAGTCGTGAAGTGAAGCTCATCTACGATACCAGCAGATCAGCTGATCTCTGTGCCGATGACTCAGCTTATACCCTTCTACCCATCCAATTGGCAGATCTCATGCACGCCACCAGATGTAAGTTCCTTTAGAGTGTCTGTGCTGTGCCTGATGTGTGTTCTTTACTTATTTTATAGCTACAATTAAACTTAATTAAAGTCTGTTTCTAAAGCGCCAAATCACAACATCAGTTGCCTCAAGGTGCTTTATAGGGTAAGGTAAAGACCCTACAATAATAGAGAGAAAACTCCAACAATCAGATGAACCTACTATGAGTAAGCGCTTTGGCAACAGTGGGAAGGAAAAATGCTAAAAAAACTTAAGAGGAAGAAGCCTCCAGCAGAACCAGGCTCATAGAGGGGAGTAAGGCAGGATAAGAGACACATTTTGGAAGAGAACCAAAGATTAATAATGATTAAATTCAATCACAGCGCACAATATAAATGGCCTCATATGGAAGGATTCTTCTTTTAGCTATAGCAATGGACAAACTTGCAGTCAAGGATGCACTTTTGGCAGCTGATGTCCCTTCTCGGTGTTTACTGAATCTATACAAAAACAATTCAAGCCATAGTTTGGTCCTGACTGCTCTCCCACAGCTCTCAGTGTGAATAGAAACCAAGCAGCAAGGCTTCTTCCACTTCATTACGGTTAACTGTTAACCCCCTCTCCCTGCCCACCTCCCATAGTCTGCTGTGCAATCAGGTCATTATCCATTCAGACACAACATACTGCTCACCCACAACTACTGTTTCTCTTTCTCCCCCCATAAATGTTCGACAACATGCGTGCGCACGATTTGTCCTGGAGTAGACACAGCAGCAGCTGATCGGTATCTTGTACCAAAACACGAGGCAGCATGTGAGAAGACAAAGATAACGACTGATACAAACGCAGAAGACCATGAACTGAAAGCTGCTGCTATGATTTCCATTACAGGCCTCATTTTCTTCCTCTTTCTCTTTTTTACATTTGCTCCCTTTGTTTAGGACACACACACACACACACACACACACACACACACACACACACACACACACACACACACACACACACACACACACACACACACACACGTATACTGTATATGTATACCACAACCACCCAAACTCCATTCACCAATGACATCACCATGGAAACCAAGCCTGGCTTTGCCTTTAGGCCTGGAGACTGTTACCTAGCGACAGGGCCGAGACCCCCTCTCCCCCTCCTCTGCTTCAACTCAGTTCGTACATTGAATTAAATGTTTTTTTATAGTACCAATTCATAACGATGTCATTTATCCCAAGGCACTTTATATTGGAAGGTAAAGACCTTAAAATATTACAGAGAGACAAAGTCTCTTTCAGAACAAAAGCCTACAAAAACACAGGGGTGATCGACTTGTTAAGGAAAAAAACCCTTCAAAAGTTAACGTATTAAAAGTTTCTTTTTTTAGTCCATTTGAAATACAGACAGAGACCAATACAATACAGGGGAAAAAGTTAGCACTATGCATTCAGACACATACAAGTGAGCACAAAGAGACATCGTGAGGATGCTCATCTCTTGACTATGACCTTGTGACAGTCATACGATCAATAGACATGACACACACGTCTCCTGTGTGGCTCCTTGTATCAAAGGCAAATAAACACACACACACTCTGTCCATCTCCCTTTCAAATACACACGCAGGCACAAACACAGCGCACACACAACTGTGCTGGACTCCAGCTTGGAGACAAGCCTTTAGATTTTACCATAGCAACCGAACCACAAGGATTGCAGCTCAAAATCTTTCTGACAGAGATCTGGAACAAGAAACAGTCTCCGCTCTATGCAATTTATTCAAACTGTGCAACTGGTTTATCTTTGCCAGCACTCCATTTCCTCCCCCACCCCTGCTCTCCTGCTCCCTCACACAGATATTGCCTTTTGTCTTTATTGCTGTTAGTCCCCCTACATCTTCATCAGTTGTATGAATTGGTTACCCCTGTACAGAGTGTATTAATATTAAAATACTTCACATTCTTTCGTTTGTTTTTTTCTAATGAATGTTTTTTAATATGTTAACACTAATGAAATCGCGATGACTGCTGGTGTGTAAATGCTGCAATAAACTCACTGTTAGCTTGTGAGTTTGCCAGATGGTAATAAGTAAATGATACATCTCAAACCTTTGGATTGCAACTAATTAATATTGTCATTATAAAATAATGTGTCCGTGTCACTTGATCAAATATTTAAATTAAATTTTAACATGAATATTTAAATCTTTTGAATAAACCACAACGCCAGTGATATATTAGCTCAACCAGCTCATGGTCCATCGGTTTCCAGGTTTCTCGCAGCTTAAAATAACAAATGTGACCCCAGCTTTGAGCACAATTTGGGTAAAGACCCTGACTCCCAAGGCATAAGCTCATTGGCCTTTCAGAAAGATGAGCTCAAAGAAAATTATCGACACTTGCACATCAAAATCTCACAGATCCCAAACAGACATCCTGAACTAGTTTTTTAATTAGTATGAGTCATATGAGTCAAGGCACTCTCAGGGCACTACGTGATACACTCATGGTCTGTTTTCTATTGATTTGTATCTCAGAAGTTAGTTTTTCAGTTCATAAATGCTAAATCGTGTCCATAGAATAAAAAAAAAATCTATTTTACAGTTTTAAAAGGAGAAAACATTCACATTTGGAGGTTGGAGAGGTTGGTGGAGGACTGAATCATTTCAGTGTTCACGCCAAGTTGAACGAGTCATACACATCACGGATTTTTACACATCATTTGTATTATTTTCAATCTGTTATTAATTCAAAACATCTTACATGCCTGCGAGTAGAAAAAGATCGTGGTTTATTTAAATTCTTTTAAAGCTGTTTTCTTGGTTGCCATGATCGTGCATCTCTTTTTGTCTGAATATAAGTGCTGCAGACAATAAATATACGTCCCGTTAAAGTAGTTTACTCATGGTCATGGAGACTGCACAAAAAAAGCAACAATACTTGAACACAAACACACAGACAAATATTAGTCTGGGCTGACATGATATCAACTTCAGTTTAACTTGTTGGTGGCAATGCAGTAATTCTAATAATCACTTTGCTCTGCAACCATTCCTGCGCTGGAAAGTGTGGAGATCAGACCACCATCTATGCTCTGGGAAATCTGTTCAGCCACAAGATACACAGCCGCAGGTTACACACATGAGATATTTGAAGTAAGTGAAGTAGTTCCACGTTTGTAGATGTTGTTACCTACACCAAGCCAAGAACTTGTTGTCTGCTAGTGTCAAATTCACTGTGCAGACATTACAGTCATCCAACTCTTGGCAACTCTTAGTTGATGTGAAAGATTACTTTTGAATATTAATCTTTCATCTATCAAATAAATATGCTTCTGAAATTACGATACAGTACATTAGCATCTTTCTCTCCAGTTGTAACGTCTATGTTTGCAATTCTTAAGTTAGTTTCCCAAAGATCATATTGCAAAGTAGGTTGTCAGTCATTCCTTGTCAAACTTTAGGCCTCCAGACCAGTTGACGACAAGCTAGCAAGCATCAGCTGTTAAGCAGTATTGCCCAACTGAGAGTGGTTGCTGTGAGTCACAAGGTGAAATTAGTTGCAAAGCGATACACAATGCAGTACCAAAAACCTTGTCATCAATAGTTTGCATGGATGCCAAGGAGAAGGTCTGGCTTATAAACACCCACCAGCTACTTGCTAAATGGTAGTGAAACAGTGAAAGGTGCAACACAAGTTAGACACAGAGCCCGCTCACCTTCAAAGCTGCCTTTGAATGTGTGTTAGTTTCAGCCACAAGGGACAACTTTTACTTTGAAAGTAAAGATTTCCCATTTCCCTAACCATTATTGAGTATTTGCACATAAAATTGTGTTTTCCGCATAAACAATTGGTGACTGCGGCAATTTGCTAGTGACCAAACCAAGGTCACAAGGAGGTTTTTTTGTGTACCACCCTCTTTATGACCTCCGGCAGCAACAACCAGCAAACTCACCCACCCCTCAGAAACCTCTGGTCCCCTCCTAGAAACCAGAGTGGCAGGGACACAAATATAATAAAAAAAAAAAATATATATTAATTGCTATCACTTATCTTATCATCTTGTTTTACTCAGGGAGGCAGAAGAGCTGGTTTCAGTCTTGTTCATTACCCTGACCTTTCAGGACCTCCCCTCATCTCTTTCTCTCTCTCAGGACTTTTTTCTATTTCACTCAGATGCACTGAGAGGCAGAGAGTAGGAGTCCCGCCCACTCTCCATCTTTAAATCTCTCATAAACGACTTTACAAAAATCTCTTCTGCGCTCCACGTAGAGCAGCGCCTATTCTGACAGAACAACGGCTCTTATTCCAAAAATTATATAATTACATGACGTAATCTCTGTCTAATTTGAGCAATGCTACTTTAAAGCATACCAAGGTTTAAGTGAGCTTAAATGCATTTCTTTCATATTGTTTTTCCCTCTCTGTACATCTTGCTTGTTTTTTTTTTTCCACATCTCTCAGTACAGTAAAGCATCTTCCGTCTCATATGAGCAGGAGGAGGTAAGGGATCAGGGAGTGGGAGGCAGAAGAGCTCACAGTTGCAGGTCACAGCAAATGTCCGCCTCCAAAATCTACATCTCAGGTCAGAAATCTCCCTCCCACCCAAAACAGATATAAATTAGCATCTCTGAGCACATAGCTAATTACTTTGTCTTTCAAGCATTTCACTTCAACCCACCTGCTTTGGTGTTGGTGTGTTTTTATTCCTATATATCTGCACTCACTAACTATGGATTAAAATGTAAAAACATTAATAAAGAAATATGCAGAGGAATGTGGGCACAATTATTTAATCCGTTGTTTCCGGTGTACAAATTTGCACTCATTCTTATGTTGCCATTGGCTGATTTCCCAGTGCAAATCAACCTATTTACTGAAGTGACGACATATGTTACCAACAATAAGCAGGTGCTAAAGCATGCGCTCATTATTAGGCCTCACACACTGTTTACAATCAGTTTTGATTCTTGTGTTGCATTTATCAAGACAGGGTCCTGTGGGACTGTACAAGTTTAACATTATGTTCAAATATAATAGATGCAGTCATATGAACAAAAACAAAAATAAAAATAAGTAGACCCGATGATTCAGCAGCGTGTAGAACCACCTTTAGCCTGTCACACAGATGGAGCCACTCTTCTTTACAACAGTGCTTCACTTTCTTGAGGTTTGCTGGCATTTGTTTATGCAGGTCCTAATACAGCTTTTGAGTCAGGCTGAAGTTGGTTTTTGATCAGGCCACTGATTCTTTTCTGTTTCAGTCATTCTGTTGTAGATTTGCTGCTGTGCTTGGGATCATTGTCCTGATCACTGGGTCAATTTCAACCAGACAGATGGCCTCACATTTGCTTCTTGGATACTTTAATCTACAGAGATATTTATAGTCAGATGAGTGACTGAAAGGTGTCCAGGTCCAGTGGCTGTAAAACAAGCCAAAAAAATCATCACTCCTCCACCATCATGCTCAGTTTGTGTTGATATGTTGTGTTTGGCTTTCTCCAAAGATGGTGCTGTGCATTATGGCCAAATCTCCACTTTGGTCTCATCCTTCCAAAGGGCATTGTTCCAGAAGTCTTGTGGTTTGTTATCATGCATTTTTGCAAACCTAAGCAGAGCTGATGATCAGTTATTTTAGTGCATTTGATTAGCAGCTACTTGTGCTCTCAATTCTTGTGAAAGCAGGTTTTACATATGTATGAAAGATGTTTCCTCATGTGAGCGGAGTGATGAAGTCATTTTGAGTGGAGACAGAAACAAAGTAGCTTTTCTGTTTGTTTTAGTATTTTACTGGATGTGGTTTCTGGTATTTGTCATCACCAGTGGTGCCTGCAGAAGCTTTTTAGTAGGGATGGCACAAAAAAAACACCCGAAAAACTCAGCTATTCTCCTATGATGTAATAGTGAATCCAATTGAAAACTATCGATTCTTATTTTAGAATTAACATTAATATCTTATATACAAGATATACAGGGAGTGCAGAATTATTAGGCAAATGAGTATTTTGTCCACATCATCCTCTTCATGCATGTTGTCTTACTCCAAGCTGTATAGGCTCGAAAGCCTACTACCAATTAAGCATATTAGGTGATGTGCATCTCTGTAATGAGAAGGGGTGTGGTCTAATGACATCAACACCCTATATCAGGTGTGCATAATTATTAGGCAACGTCCTTTCCTTTGGCAAAATGGGTCAAAAGAAGGACTTGACAGGCTCAGAAAAGTCAAAAATAGTGAGATATCTTGCAGAGGGATGCAGCAGTCTCAAAATTGCAAAGCTTCTGAAGCGTGATCATCGAACAATCAAGCGTTTCATTCAAAATAGTCAACAGGGTCGCAAGTAGCGTGTGGAAAAACCAAGGCGCAAAATAACTGCCCATGACCTGAGAAAAGTCAAGCGTGCAGCTGCCAAGATGCCACTTGCCACCAGTTTGGCCATATTTCAGAGCTGCAACATCACTGGAGTGCCCAAAAGCACAAGGTGTGCAATACTCAGAGACATGGCCAAGGTAAGAAAGGCTGAAAGACGACCACCACTGAACAAGACACACAAGCTGAAACGTCAAGACTGGGCCAAGAAATATCTCAAGACTGGTTTTTCTAAGGTTTTATGGACTGATGAAATGAGAGTGAGTCTTGATGGGCCAGATGGATGGGCCCGTGGCTGGATTGGTAAAGGGCAGAGAGCTCCAGTCCGACTCAGACGCCAGCAAGGTGGAGGTGGAGTACTGGTTTGGGCTGGTATCATCAAAGATGAGCTTGTGGGGCCTTTTCGGGTTGAGGATGGAGTCAAGCTCAACTCCCAGTCCTACTGCCAGTTTCTGGAAGACACCTTCTTCAAGCAGTGGTACAGGAAGAAGTCTGCATCCTTCAAGAAAAACATGATTTTCATGCAGGACAATGCTCCATCACACGCGTCCAAGTACTCCACAGCATGGCTGGCAAGAAAGGGTATAAAAGAAGAAAAACTAATGACATGGCCTCCTTGTTCACCTGATCTGAACCCCATTGAGAACCTGTGGTCCATCATCAAATGTGAGATTTACAAGGAGGGAAAACAGTACACCTCTCTGAACAGTGTCTGGGAGGCTGTGGTTGCTGCTGCACGCAATGTTGATGGTGAACAGATCAAAACACTGACAGAATCCATGGATGGCAGGCTTTTGAGTGTCCTTGCAAAGAAAGGTGGCTATATTGGTCGCTGATTTGTTTTTGTTTTGTTTTTGAATGTCAGAAATGTAAAAAAAAAAAAAAAGAAAAAAAAAAAGAAATGTATATTTGTGAATGTGGAGATGTTATATTGGTTTCACTGGTAAAAATAAATAATTGAAATGGGTATATATTTGTTTTTTGTTAAGTTGCCTAATAATTATGCACAGTAATAGTCACCTGCACACACAGATATCCCCCTAAAATAGCTCAAACTAAAAACAAACTACAAACTACTTCCAAAAACATTCAGCTTTGATATTAATGAGTTTTTTGGGTTCATTGAGAACATGGTTGTTGTTCAATAATAAAATTATTCCTCAAAAATACAACTTGCCTAATAATTCTGCACTCCCTGTACAAAGCCTACTTTATTCTCATTTTTTGACTTTAATCGAGACTATTATTAACAAAATAAACATAATGTTCTATTTAACATCATTTAAACATGAAGCAATTTGTTGTTTATTGAGTGAGCAGATTTACAATTTGAATTTAGTAACCGCAGGAGACACCCCCTGATGTCCATGAGAGCGAATGCAAGATTAAGCTCGGATGCGGTAACTACATCCATCTTTTACATTGAGTCTTACATTTATAGATAAACTATTGTCTGCCTGCAAGAAACTATTACAGTGAGAGACAGGACTAAGCACAACAAGAAAACAAAAGAGCTCCCAAAATCAGCAAAAATGACTTTAAAGAAAACCAAGGCTGACAAACTGGGCAGCTGAGAGTTCATGTCAGTGGTTACAACTGCTTTTACTGTAGTCATGGCCATACCAACAAAACTTTGTGGCACGGAGAGCTCCAGAACATGCCTTTTTCTCTTTATAAAAACATATATACATATAAACATCATAAAGAAATCAGACACTAAATACTAAGTATACAAAAAAAAAACTGTCATTATACAGCTTCATGATTGGAAAGGAAGGCTGCCACTTTATATCCAACATGACTGTTATGAATCACATAAATACAAACCCAATGACCTGTCTTAAACTTGCTCAAAAGGTTACTCAGGAAGTAACTACAAAGAATGTGCCAGCACACAATAAAAGTCTCATGCTGTAAAGCCTCTATGAGCCACTGCAGAATCTCTATGGCGAGTAAGAAGTCAGAAATTGATCAGTGTTCGATGCCACAGGCATTAAACTGAGCCAGTCTGCCTCTCTGCATGTTTCTTATCCAATATTAAACAACAAACGGCCATCCCCGGCAGATGGCAATCAAATAAGGAGGAAAAGCTGTCCGGTCACTGCAGGGATCACCCAGCGTTCGCTTCGCATCGCCATACAACAGCTTGATCCACCGCTGCTACACTGCAGCATCCTGTTGAGCTACAGAATGATACCGTACTGTTAACACGCGGCTGTTCCTCCCTTTGTTTCATTTTTACTGAGGTAGTTGTGGGCAACTTTAGTAGTAATTCTCCAACTGTGCTCATTTTGGTTCCTGTTTGATCAAACAGTTGTTGCAAATCTACTGTTCCCAGTGTTTCCCAATCAGTAATGAACATATGAGCCACATGTTGCAACATGTAGATAATTAAAAAGGCTGATGATCAGATGGGTGACACACTGGTAATTCTTTTGTATAGATATCCAATTTCATCGCCTTCTTCATAATCTCAGCTACTGTCTAAATGATAGCTAAGTATTTACTGAAGCAGAAACAGATTTACCTTTGAAGTTAAAGTACTTGTAAAGGGTCTCAGAACTAGGGGTGGGCGATATAAACGATATACGATAGAAACGATATAAATTTGGCCAACGATAGAGATTTTGACTATACCGCTCTATCGCAATAGCACATGTTGATGGCGTCATCAAGCTGCGCCTGTTTTGGTTGAAAGCATTGCAGCAGCTACAACCATTATCATCTGCAAATTATGGCGGGCGACAGTCATAGCAAAGAGATGAAGCACTGTTGAAATATGGGGAAAGCCAAAAACTGCGCTTCCCCCACTTCAGTAACATTGATTCATTAATGTTGAATTCTCTCTCTATTCCCGTGTTGTTGCAGTATATTAATAACTAACCTAACCTAATAATCTCAGTTGTTCTCCTGACTGACGTTTGCTCCGTGTATGGCATCCTGCTATGCGATTGCATTTGTCCCTGACCACCAGAATCCCTCACGTTAACTTTTATCAAGTGGAAAAAAAGTTGGCGTTCATCCTCCAGCTTCACTGTGCTAATGTTATGCTAACATAGCTGTGTCGCTAGCAATCAGGTAGCACAACATTATATACCAGTAGAGCTGGGCGATAGAACGATAACGATATGTATTGCGAAATAACTTTTTCTTGATAGAAAAATGAAACTATTGCGATAGACCTCATCTCTCTCTCTCTTCCTCTCTTATAAAAAAATGAATAGCCAATACAAATTAAGCAGCACAGAGCCGAACCAATCATAGCCGCAGCGTCACGTAACTTGTTACGTACAGCTCAAGTGCCAAGCCGCACATGTGTATTTGTTTGGGAAGCAGCCAGCCGCCGTGTGGCCGGGTAATGGAGGAAATGAGTGTGCTGACTAGAGAAAAATCAACCGAGAGCTTGGGTGACCAGGTTACTGAAGAGAACACAGATGACGGTTCCAATGGCGGAGAGATTGTCGAAAGGAAAGGCCAGAGAAGTTCTGTAGTGTGGAGGTATTTCGGCTATTTGAAGTCTGACAAAAAACAAAGTAACGTGCACTGTAAATTGTGCCGAAAGCATGTTCCCACAAAGTCTGGAAATACAACAAACCTTTTTTATCACCTGAAGCAGTGCCACCCACTAGAGCACGCTCAATCTCTGACTGAAAGTGCTAATTCGTCATCGAAAACAACCAAGGGAATCCCTGTGAAGCAGCAACAGTCAATTGAGTCGGCTTTCTCCAGCGTCTTATCATAGGACAAAAAAGCTAAGAGACATAGCAACATAATGAACGATAATGAAGGATTCAAGCAGCTAATTAAGGTAATGGATCCTCGTTACCAACTCCTTGGACATAAACATTTCTCTCAGACAGGGCTTCCAAAGCAATATTAAATAAGTTAGTCAATTTTGTCTCTTCTTCTGTAAAATAAACTAAGATTTATTTTTAGAATTAATATTTTGTTTCTAAGTGGAATTGACAATTTAGTAGTCTGTTTCGTTTGTTCTATTTTGAAACTTAAACGCTTTAGCGGCTAGCTTTTGTGTAGTTTGTAATATTTGCCTTTATTTATCTGAAACTGAAGCCTCATTTTAAGTACATCTGCCCTGTTGAACTTATTATGGGAAATAAATATTTAAATCAAAACAAGTTGCTGATTATTTCACATTTTACTTGTGAGCAACAGCACATTTAAATCTTACAAATATAGTTATTTGGCTTATATCGTGATAGATATCGTTATCGCCTGAAATGAAAAAAACATATCGTGATATGAAAAAATCTTATATCGCCCAGCTCTATATACCAGGTAGTCCAACTTCAGTAACCCTGCAAACACCACTGCTGTTTAGTTTTCTGTCTTCATTTATGTTGGAAGTGATAACAGAGCTGTACGTTTTAATTAGTTTCAAAAATCTCTCAGTCAGAACATGGTATGAAATGTTTAGGTGTAAACTAGCGAGCTAACTTCCTCTTAACTTGTAACTCCGTTAAATTTAATAAATTCTGTTTTCATGGATGCATGGATGTTAAACTTAATTATTACACCTGGTAAAGCAGCATCGCTGATGATTTTATTAAAGATGAAAGAATTTAGACTGTTTTTAACTCTTAGTGTTCGTTTGACTTTGGGACCTGAAATGGACGGAGTTTTGGATCCAGGTTACTCCACGAAGCTCCTCACTACGGCAGCCGTAATGCTCTGACAATCCATCAAGCAGTGCGGCTTACCAAAGTTGTACTAAAACATTTATTAACAGATTTCTGCACGCAGAAATCGGTTCGAGGTCAGTAAGCACAACCAGAATTCATACATAAGGCACACTCTCGATTTTTGAGAAAATTAAAGGATTTTAAGTGTGCCTTATAGTGTGGAAAATACGTTATACAGAAGAAAAGAATATATCGCGATATATATCGTTACCGCACGTGCTTCAAATTATACCGCAATATGGATTTTAGGCCATATCGCCCAGCCCTATTCAGAACTTTAATCCCACAACCTGACAACATGTATTCTGTGGTTAATATATGTGTGCTAAAGTCTGCTGTCATAGCGTAACCATTCAGCCATTTTCCAAAAGCGGCTAACACCAATCTCAAACAATCAGTTAAGGAAAACACATTTTTCCCTAGCAACAAGAGGTTGCCAGGAAGTCGCTGACTGGTCTCCTGTTCTGTATGACTGAGGATATATAAGCCATGCCGATTCATGACTTTTGCATATGTCAAAGCACAAGCGCATTAGCACACAATGTAAGGTTAACTTGCCAGGTGTCAAATGGCTGATATTATTTCTATGCGACTATCCACTGACAGACTTTGCAGACTGGTCGCTCCAGTTAACTGAAGCTACACTTACTATAGCATGGCCCATGTATATGTACCACAGTTAAACTGCAATGATGTTACGAGATATTCTTCAACCTGCTTTAAAAAAACAACAGAGATATGGGTATCATTTTAAACCTAATACAAGCTATATGTACTCAACTGTATAGATAACTAAATTAATAATAAGTAAAATATTTTTTTACAATTAGTACAATAATACGTGTGCAAAGTTCAATATTTATTCAGGTTAAAGTATATCTCTTGAGTAAAACGTCCGAGCTCTGATAATGTGCCTTTAAAGTCAGCAAATATTATACATTTTGCTGACATGGATTCTGATCACATTTCAAATATGAAATGGATTCAGTAATGGACATATGTTTTATTCATAGCAGACACTGTAAGATAACAGTCTAATGGTGAAGCACCCTGTGTCTCTTAATCCAATTAAAAACTGATTTTTCCTCTTTTCGAAAAGGAAAGCAGATTTTAAACCAAGATGACATTTATGTGGCTTCTACAGAGATTATTTTTTATGGCCAAGAGTGGCACTGCCAACTGATACACACACACACACACACACACACACACACACACACACACACACACACACACACACACACACACACACACACACACCTTAAGTTAAAATACAATCCTTCCACTGAAAGGTCAAACACAGTGCTCCAAGGTTGTGCCATCCATCCCCTTTCTACACCCACATCTTTCTCACCCATCTCTGATTCTTTCTCTGTCCTTGTCTCAGTTTCCCTGTCCTTCGTTGCCACTCTGTCCTTACTTTTCACTTAGCGACTACATACTTTTTTTAGGCCTCCAAGTGCTCTTTATGGCACAGACACATGATAGTCTTTGAAGTCGTCACCATCACAGGAGCATCTTGCTGCCGGGAAACATTAGAATTGATTTCTGACCGTTAATCTTACTTTGATGTCTCTTTTGCTGGGAACATTGCCCATGTACCTCACCAAATAAAACACCTCATGCACACCATCACTCATGTCTGATCCCTCCTTCAAACGCTTGGCTCGTTTGTTTTTTCTCATCTTGTGCGAGTCCAACTGTTTCTCTCTCAGATGTCCTGTTTGTTTTTGCGTGCTTTGGAGTGAATCCCACCACTTCAACATAAGATTAAGCATCCTCTGGTCAGTCATATTCCCTCATTGCACTCTCACCATTCACAACACAGGTTGGACGGTGAAAACAGGCATGCAGAACTGAAAACGAAGAACGCAAAGACTGATAATGTGAATGGAATTATTGGATGAGAGCGGTAAAAATAAAGAAGGATAGAGAAAAAAGAAGAACACTCGCTTCTCTTCCTCACAGACGGCCTCATGTCCAATGAGGCAGCGGGCACTGCCAGCACTTATCAGTTCAAAAGCCCAGAGCAAGAGAGATGGAGAAAGAAGGGGAGAGAAATGGAGGAAAGGAGGAAGCACTAATCTGGAGAGAAGCAGTGAAACGCCAGAGAATATAGGCCACTGGCCCATTTTCATTGAGGAGAAAAGAAGATTTGCCGAGTGTAAAAATAGCACAGCTGATTTCAATATCTTTTTTTAAACAGTCCGTCAGTTTGTCTTAATGTTTTAACTACCCTTTTCTCACTGATATAAGTTGGTGAATCCACCTGCACTGAGTATTTCTTCTTCAGTCACCTTTCTCACTCACTGTGTTAGTAGACCTCTCTGCACTGAATCATACCTGTTATTAACCTCTGTCTCTCTTCCACAGCATGTGTTTCATCCTGTTTTCCTTCTCTCTACCCAACTGGTCGCAGCAGATGGCCCCGCCCCTCCCTGAGCCTGGTTCTGCCGGAGGTTTCTTCCTGTTAAAAGGGAGTTTTTCCTTCCCACTGTTGCCAAAGTGCTTGCTCATAGGGGGGTCATATGATTGTTGGGTTTTTCTCTGTATGTATTATTGTAGGCTCTACCTTACAATATGAAGGGCTTTGGGGTGACTGTTGTTGTGATTTGGCGCTATATAAATAAAATTGAAATGAATTGAATTGAGACCTGAAGATGATTTTGAACACGTTGTCTTAATTTCAACAAAAATCCTCAGCATTTTCAGGTGGCTTATGAAGCAGGTAGGTCTCAAAATCTTAGGCATTTCTCAGATGCTAGGTTTTTTTTCTACATTTGATACAACATAGTTGATGGATTAGAATGAGTGTCAATAACTTCTCAGCTGATGTGCTTGGTAAAATGTTGCAAATAGGTAACAAAAAGTTTAACATGAGAAGCATTGAGCTGTTTTGTAAGAGAAAAAAAAAGAATTTATAATTTAAAAACCACACCTCTAGCTGTGAGCCTGGCATTGCAGTGTTTTAATTTATCTGTTAAAAAAAAAAGAGCAGATCTTGGTTTTTAGGCATGAGGTAGACAATATAACTGATGGACATAGCTCCCATGTCTGAAAAGTAAGGCCAAAATATATAGCATATATTCTAGCAAAGTCTGTGGAAAGAAAAGTCCTCAAGTCTCTCGCTCAGTGACGCCAGAAAACAATTTCTTGGTCTCAATTGAAAGTTTTTGATTATATAGAATTAAACATGAAGTTTTGTAAACTAAGGTCATTAATAAGAGTCAGAAAGAAGGACAAAACAGGGAATGATCACTGGCTACCAGCTGATGAGTGTCTCAGTCACACCTGCCCCCCTTCCTTTATCACATACTACCAATGAGTGACGTCCTGGTGGCCATGTACATCTTTTATTTTGTCTCTTCAAGTCAAAATAGACAAAACCTCTGAAAATATGAATGGAAGCTGACTCACAAACTCTTGAATGGTGAGATTGTTACTGTCAAGAAAAATAAAGCCCACTCTCAGCCTTGCATTAAATCCTCAGCTGTTAAGGTTACCACGCAACTGGTCTGTATGTGTTAAAGCCAACAGATTTGATAAAAAATGAGGAAATTGAATCTACAGTGCGCCTCAGAGAACACATTCTCTGATTAAACTGTTGCAAAATCAAACCTTCAAACAACATGTCCAACCTGAATGAGACTTCATGACGAGAAGAATATGAAGCTGATTAAAGCTTTTTGCTTCCTGGCCTGATGGTTAAATCTGCTGGAGTGTTATTAAACCTGCTATGTGAAAAAAACAAATCTAACAACAACATTTTACACCCGTTTCCTGGAAGATCTCCTTCCATCTAGCATTTCACCGTTAATAACGGTAATAGGATTAAGAAAGAAGGAGCTTTATTAGTTGTCTGGGCTGGATTGTGCTGAAGTCTAACGAGTCAGTTCCCCGAAAATGCAAATGAAAAAGTATTTAAACTAAATATAGTTTTGGTTTTTCTTTGCCCGGATCAACCGACTTTTTGTTCGTGTCCTCCACAACCCTCAAAAATTTCATCTAATACTCCTTAAATAATCCTCCGTTTACTCTGGATAATCCAAAGGGATCACTCCAAACCGCTATTTTGATTTCCCTCTCTCTCTCTCTCTCACTCACTCACACACACGTATACATTTTTTCACAAAATTTGCACAAACTGATTAAGCTTCACAGAAAATCTAATTTTGCGTCCAGTATTATGATTTACTTCTTAACAACACAAACATTCGCACTTTAGCACGCGTGCTAAGGCTGAACACAACAATTTATCAAAAGCATCCAAACAAAAATCCTTGAACCTTTTTATCCATGTGCAACACAACTTTGTACTTTTTGAATGTACACAAATTTGCATTTGTATCTACACGTATGCATTTATATATTTATGTGTATGTTGGTGTTTTTACTTCCTATTCTTCTACAGAAGAACAGCACTAGAGAGAGTTTGAGTGGGCAGAACCAACAATCAAGCCTCCCAAGTGACACACACACACACTCTGTGGGCACAGTGTGGATGTGTCCTGCATACAGATACTCCTTATTTTTTGGCTCAAGATTGCGTAAAGCCACAGGGTGAAGGTCACCAAACCGAAAAGCACAGGAGACAAATAAACTGAGTTTTTGGTGAGTGAATACTGGGAGAAATTCAGAATGTGAAAATGTGAGAATTGCTGCATGCAGCTGCATTTGTTGTTCACTGGTAAAAGAGACTGACCAGATGCTGTTTTCTCAAACATACACACTGGTAAGTGTACGCATGCAAACCTAATGATAGCAAATGCATACATGCAGACATACACAGCATTATCACAGCACCATATCTGTGAGTGAGGAAATAATTACGGTATATTAGAGCAGACTGAAAGGAATCCATTGCCACTTTTCATAAAGTGTCAGAGATGCAAGCGTTAAAGCGGTCTGAGGCTTTCAGATGAATGCGAAAACAAGGCATCTCAAAGAGTTCAAGACAGTGTGTTGTGTGCTGCAGAGACCTGGCTTGGACTGACCAGTCTAAGCTTTACTTCCTGCCGTCACCATGGACACACTTCCTGGCCCTGGGTTTGGTGCAATGGAAAAAGAAAACCACTGCCGCCAAGGGAGAGTGCAGACAGAAAAATAAAGAAGGAAAGAATGATGAAGAGAGTGAAAATAGGAGAGTAGAAAAGACATAGGGAGGACAAAAAGAAGAAAAAGCAGCTGCTGGACTTCTCATCGGAATTAAAACTGGAGTTAATCCCATATGTTTGTTCAGTGTCTCCTATTTCCCACCGGCTTGTTTTTTTATGAGGACATATTATGAAGAAGGCGGATCTTGGACCACGCTTGTCACACTGCACTGATGAAGATGCTTCAAAAACATCCAAAGGCACAAGTTTAGGCAGAACATAAGACTTTGAGTGGTAGCAGATTATTTTTAGATAAAGACTGGAAATGAACCTTTAATTCTGTGCAGAGGAAACCATCTATCACATTACATGATATACAGTCTTTTAAAGCCCCCTTTTTACTGCAGGCAATGCTGTATTTCAACAGCTTGTATAAAGTGATCGACACTGCTGTAAAACAGTTGGATGATATATAATATAGACCAGCTTCTATTCATCAGGCCTCTGGTACGTGTGCTACAGACAGTGTGCAGATTGTTTGTGAAGAATGGAGTTGTATAGAGTCTGCTAGACATACACTGTTTCTAAATTGCTGCATGCATCTTTTTCTGTCTTGTTTTAAAACAAGTAGAAAAGGATGTGTATTGGACATCACATAGATCAATAATAAAGTTCAGTACCAAGTTGAAGTGCATCAACAATCAAATGGTAATGAAATTTAAATCCCGACAGCCTAGTGAAATGAGAAACAGAAGTCTATTTTTAATCTCTCTCTCATCTGAGATTGTTAGTCGTCACACTGGAGTAAAAACATGTGACAGACATATAAGTTACAACAACTATACCAGCAAGATTATAAAAATCCAGATATTGTCTATAGTTGTCCATCCATCCATTTTTGTCGCTTCACCAGTTCATGACCTCGGGGGGAGATCTGGAAACCATCATTGGGCAGGTTGCTAGTCTTTTGCAGGGCAAAGACAGACAACTATTCACGCTCACATCCACACACACACACAATTTTGAATTGCCAATGAACCAAAGATGTCTTTGGACTGTGGGAAGAAGCCAGATTACCGGGAAGTAACCCAAGTGGGCTAACCTTTATCACAACATGCAAACTCCACACAGAACGGTCCCAGCCAACTATTATTTTCCCTGCTGTGTTAAAATTCACAAAATTAACCAAAAGGTTAAGTGCTAGATCTGCCAAAGACAGTCAGATTATAAATCCACAATGAGTCTGAAAAACTGTGAGTAAGAGCTTTTCCATCCATCAGCTACAACCTGAATGCTAACAGCGTTTTATTGTACGTGCATCACCATCCAACCCCTCCAGGGTGGTCAGGAGTCACAGAAAGACAAAACAGAGTGAGAGAGAGAGAAAGAGGGAGTGCTTCTTCCTGTCAAGGGAGCTGCCTTCCACTTAATCTAAATTCTAAATGGCAAACGTTTCATTGTGGCTGCAGGGAAAGACCAGATGGCCATGACTAAAACCAGAAAGAGAGAGACCAAATAAAGATGTGGTATGAAGACATGCAAAAAGAGATACAGCCAGTAGGAGTCAACAAGAAATGAAGATGGACGTGATGAGGTAAAGGTAATAATCAGAGCATCTGCAGAAATACCAAGAGTGGATTATCGAGTCCCCACGATCACACAAAGGCACAGTTGTGCTACTTTGAACCAAAGTCAAGACGTACCTCATGACCCAGTGACCCTGCGGCAGGCAGCAGTCATCCAAGCACGGCGACAAAAGCACGATCTCACACGACACACCGCCACAATGCTGAGCCGCCGTCAGCTCTAATTCTCTAATCCATTAAAACCCTGCTTCCATGTGGCTGAGCTACCTTAAGCAAGTCAGTTACCTTCAGCACCCCTTAAGTCGGCACAGTCAACAGTCATTACAAGCCGTTTATGCTTTAGTGTGGTTCTAAGCTGCCGGTAGAGCTGGTAGTAGTGTCATTTTCTTTTGTTGGGTGTGTTGTTAACTGCACCTGTCAGAAGCATTATTCTGAACATGGCTCCTCTGCTTCGGAATATAAATTCTGGTTCTAGTTTTTATTTAAAAAATAAAATAAAATAATGATAATTCAAGTTAGCTTGCTTTAGTTTAGCATAAAAATAGAGACAATAAATTAACTGTTATATGTTATGTGTTTTTCTTATACATTTCTGTATGAATAACATAAAACAACAACAACAAAACACCTACTGGCTTCATAGTTAGCCATCTGGCAGCTAGCAAAAGGGTATATCGGTGGTATCTTCTCTTAAAACTCTTTACAAGAAAACAGATAAATGATAAATCAAAATGTAAAAAAAGGAAAACAAATCAGGTTTGAGGTTAAAAATAGATATTTACGTCCATTTTGTCACAGGTTTGATAAAAAAAAAAGCTGCTTATGCCTGACAGCGAGAAAGCTCAGCATCTACTAAAAGAATCAAGGAGGCGCTAAATATTAGCAAAACAAACCACTGTAGATGTAATTTGGCTCTTCTGTTGCATGCGATCAGTGGACTTGACAGACATTATCATTTGAAAATTATTAACATAATTGCGCACATAATGACCTGCATAATGTCATTGGGCTGAGACTCTGTTAGCTGTAGCCAAAGTATGCTAATGGTTTATCATCATCATCTGTTCAGCGAAGCTGGTTTGGAGATGAAGGGGCATTTTGTTTTGCTAATTTCCCGTTCTGTTGACGGTACCAGACAAATCGTCTCTGGTGGAATATTTATTCAAATGGGACCATTAATAGAGCCATTCTCCATATGCAAGATTCAAATTGCATTCACAGGTTTGCTTACATAAAAATACTGAATGTGTCATATGATTATTATGTTTTCTTTATAAAAGCAAATGCAGTGACAAGTCTTTTGACAGAGTTTGAAAATCTGTGCATAATTTGGTGTAGTTTTATGGATCTCTTCATTAATGCAAAGAAGCGCCACGTCAAAGCACATTTTTTTAGAAGTATATAATCAAAGTTGCAGTATGTGAACAAAAGTATTAGGCAACACCTCTTAATTTATTCAACTGCATTTTATTTTATTTTATTTTATTAATATAGCACCAAATCACAACAACAGTCCCTTCAGAATGCTTTATATTGTAATGTAAAGACCCTACAGTAATACATAGAAGATGTAAAGAATCAAACAACGCTCCTGTTGAGCAAGCAGTTGGGAAGGAAAAAAATCGTTTTAACAAGAAGAAACCTCCGGCAGAACCAGACAGCCATCTGCCGTGACCAGTTGGGGGGATGGGAGGAAGTTGGGTGTTTTCAGTCCCATTGCCACAGGTGTATAAAGTGAAGCAACCTAGCCATGCACGTCTGCCTTTACAAACATTTGTGAAAGAATGAGCTCCACTAACATCAGCACAACAACTGTGCACCGGGAGCTTCATGAGGAGCAGTTCCTGTAGGGCTAATGTGTAGGTGGTCCAGTACTGCGATCCATATAGTTTAGTAAACAAGACTAAGAATATGGCATATGTTCAATGCCAGCTAATTTTTGACATTTCTGACAGTTTTCAGCATTTATTAGTACATAAATGTCAGTGCCCCCCAGGGTGGCTGTGGCTACAATGTAGCTGCCATCACCAGTGTGTGAATGTGTGTGTGAATGGGTGGATGGCTGGATATGTAAAGCGCTTTGGGGTCCTTAGGGACTAGTAAAGCGCTATATAAATACAGGCCATTTACCATTTACCATTATACTATATTGAGACAGCTCTTTATAGGTTATAAAAACGTCATACCTACAACCTTCCGAGTGCCAATGACTTACAAATCCAGCAACATAAAAACAAATGAAAGAACAAATTTGAGTCATATAAGACAGAAAATCAGAACAGCTTCATTTCTGAGAAGCTTGAAATAATAAATATTTGTTCAAATGACATCACTTTGATGTCAGCTTACTTACTTTACTGTTACTGACTGCATAACAATAGAAGCCTTTGTCTATGGCCGATTCTGTCCTGTCTGTCTGTATTAAGCTCTAACAGTCCATCATCTGCAGTCATGTCATCTTGTGTATATCTGAAACTGTCAGCTGTCGAACAAAATAAAAATTCAAGAAAAACAATCTAAGCAAAAGTAATTTAACACTCTTAGTAAGTATAATACTTGAGTTAATTACATTCTACCTTGGAAAATTATACAGCATTAGGATTAGAAACCACACGGCTTATTAATTCTTACTTTGTAGGAATTAACTGATTCACACAGTAAGAGCAGAGTGAGTAGAAGACTTTTTGGATCCACTGCTTTTAGGTTATCCGTGACCCACTGCACCACACATACTGTATATTTGCAGGAGGGGATTATGATGTTAGATAACCATGTATACCGTATCACTGAATGCGGCATGTGCTGCCAGGATGCCTTAGGTAGGATGAAGCTGTGTGGTCCGGCTACAAGGCCGACGACTTAAACTGCCTCCAAACGTCAGACTTGATGACAGCCTCTTGCATCATGCAGACCGAGAGCACATCCCTCGATAGCAATAACATGATACAGCTCTGAGTTTGTGAGTCTGGGCTTGTG
The DNA here is from genome assembly GCF_963969265.1 of Rhamphochromis sp. 'chilingali'. Taxonomy (NCBI): domain Eukaryota; kingdom Metazoa; phylum Chordata; class Actinopteri; order Cichliformes; family Cichlidae; genus Rhamphochromis; species Rhamphochromis sp. 'chilingali'. The sequence continues at coordinate 41,380,596 of NC_137929.1, read as the reverse complement.
CCTCAGGTGACAAATTTAGGATTTGAGGGCATTTTCAATCTTATAACACAGCAAATAAAGTCAATATTTCCAGATTGTATTGTATTTTTTAGCTGTAGCTAAATTTTCCCCCTTAACCTTTGAAAACAAGAGCAAATCAGGCACTTGTGTTGGTTACATCCAATTGTCACAATGTGCTGGAAGAACTGTGGGTCTTATTTTCTGACACTGTGAAGTGTTTTATAAAAAAGCTCCAAACGAGTAAATGGACTGGAAATAAGTGGAATAATCTCGCTTCGCTGCCTCTCTCACCTAATGAGGTTTTAGGCCTGAATACACGATTAAATGGCGATTTTTAAATGTAAAATTATCACTGAAATGCAGCAGAACAATCTGGTACGTCACGCGCTGTGACAAGTTCACAGGCACAAATCCTCTGGTGTGTCACGACATCGGCGGCAGAAGCCACATATGAAAAATCATGGAAATGTATTTGTGTCGTCGATGCTTCATTAGCGTTAGGGCTTTACGGGAGATAAAAATATCTCTGTGCCTCTGGGAGGAGAGAGGACGAGGAGGGGAGGGGCAGAGTGTGTGCATCAATGTGTGTGTGTGAGGAGATGAAATCAGGATGCATAGGGGGTTTTTTTCCTCCCCTCCTGCAAATGTCAGTCTGTGTGTTTGTGCACGACCGGGGTTGTAACAGCCACGTCGTTCAGAGCAAAACTTCCAGGCAAAAAAAAAAAAATAATGTGACAAAGGGTGCAAAACCACGAGCTGACGTCAGCCACTTCAGACACTCGACTGTGAAGTCAAGTCAGAAATATCTCCTCACCTCATCGCCGCCACCTTCACACACACTATCCTCCTCACTTCTTCCTCCTGTTCCTTCATCAAAACAACACTGCAGGCTTTTGTGAGAATGTATGCAGCAGTGCATGAAAACATGCCGGTGAGGATGAAACAGGGGGAAAAAAGCAACTCTGTAGCTAAAATTTGAAAAAAAAAGGTGATTCGGTCTAATCATATCCATATACATTTCAATTTTTATTAAACCATTTAGCTTAAATACCTTCAAATATCCCAGATTTTTAAACCTGTGCAAAAAGCTGTTAAGCACAAATACAGGAAAACTGTATCACACATGCATATTTTAGACCTGTTCTGACTAAATGAAAGGACTAAACTGAGTATCATTACACCAAATTGAACCGGTTTCAGATCCATTCATTTCACTGTGACATGCAGGAAAATTATGGTGTAGAAACCACTTTTTTTACCCACCAGCTTTAATGTCTAAAATTGTTGCTTGAGCTGAAAAGGCTCCAAAATGATGGACTATTTCAGTCCTGGACACTCAAAGAAGAGCAAAATCCTGTTACAAGGCGAGTGATGGGGTGAACAAAACCTCAATCGCATTAAAGGTAAAAATACACAGGTGTGTCAGCAGCAGTCACCTTGCATGAAGTGAAAGGCAGTTGTACGCCTTTCACTTCATTTGTTCAGACTCTTCTTATATATGTAGGGAAAACTCATTTTTAGAAGAATGATTTTGTTTGGTAAAGCCCTTCTCACTGACCTACGAATCACTCTGGCATTAAAAGGCACCTAACTCAACGGATGAACCAGAGTTGTGTCTAAACATAACAGACAATTCAGTACAGAACCAATTTTGAATTGTATTTTTAGGCACTTAGCAGCCTGTTACAAAAGCATACCATGTGTGCCCAGTGTCCAATATGTGTTTCACTGAATCTATGAAAAATGCCAAAGATAACAGAGTTTGACAGTATAAAATAGTATTTTTTGGACCAACAAAGAGCTGCAAGCTGAAAGCCTGGACAAGTGGAGGACAAAGATGAAGTGGAAGGTATAAAAACTACAGCAGAGGAACAGTATCTGAAAGTCATGTCCTTAAGAAATGGAAAAAAAAAAAATGGAGCAAAGACCTGACACGGGCCCTCAGAGCTAGAGGATACCAAATTACACGAGATTTGGACTCAAAATCAGTGGCAACACTTCTGACTGGGTGTCTACAGCCATCTATAAAACACAGTATGTTTTACAAAGCTTTGGTTCATGTAGTTCAAGAATGATGGAAATATTTGGATCGTATGCTAAGATAAGACATGCAGAAACCACCAGAGGGGTTTCTTGAGGTTCACATTAAATCCAGAAAAATGACAAATAAACAGGATTGTGAATTTTGCCCCAAAAGGTGCAGTTCTTCCTCTGAGAAAGCTAGAGAAACAGGTGGCTGGGTACTCAAGCAGGAAATTTAATTAAGAGCCAGAACTGTTCAGACACAGTCAGCCTGCAGCGAAACACTGTCAGATGTTTTGATTGGTTGTCCAATAATCAAGAAAATCAGACAGAAGTCTGGCTGCTTTCTTACATTCAGCTGCTGATGTGTCTGACTGTGCATTTCTGTGTGTGTGTGTGTGTGTGTGTGTGTGTGTGTGTGTGTGTGTGTGTGTGTGTGTGTGTGTGTGTGTGTGTGTGTGTGTGTGTGTACTGAGTCGTGAGCACAGAATTAAAAAGACAAGCGGAGTAAGACCTGAGGGACAAGAGGATGAAGAGGAAGAGGTAGAGAGGAGGGGATAAAAGAGGGACCAGGCAGTGCTGAGACGCTGTGACTTATGTGTAGGACACGTTTATTGACCAAAGAGGACAGCAGAACGGCTACTTTATTGATGCCTCATTTCCTCAAGAGGTTAAAGGTCACACAGCATGAACTCATTATTGGAAGAGTTAAGAGGTGAGGAAGAACTAGAAGACTCTAATAATTTTTAAAGTCTCCTTTAATCTTGAAATCCCCACCGAGGACCCCAGATTTCCCAGTAAGTGCAGTTTATAAATTCCGATTGCGATATGAAACACATTATGAACCATCTTGAGGTAACAGCTGCGCTCCTGAACCTTTCTTTCTTCTCGGTTATTGAGAAAAGCAGTTGGTAATCTCTTCACACCGTGCCTCATCTCCAAACTGCTGCTCAAGCTCAGCATCAGACAAACACCTCATCGTATTATCTTTGGACTAAAAAAAGTCGACTCATGCCAAGTCCTAATAACAGCTATTTGAGGTGGTACTCAACAGTAGTAGAAGTCCATCAAGGCAGCGTGACAGCTGCTCATACAGGCGTTGTATGAATAATATGGAAACTAACAAAAACACCTCAAACGCATCACCTTGCTGTATGAAACTGGCGCTGACTGCTGCCAGCCCGACTTAGCTCAGTGCCCTTTCGTTGTAAAATATTACTGTTCTGTTGTCGTAGTCTCTCTTTCTCTTAAACTTAAGTTGACCCTAACCATGTGTTGATCTTACCTAACTAATATATATGCTTCAACCCCAAACCATCTCGAACAGTAGGCTAAATGATCAAAGCACTCCAAGGTACTCGCTTTTCAATTAAAATTGAAAATGCCTTTACAGCACGGTCATGTTTCACCTAAAAAACCCTAGATCCTCATTTTAGCAAGTTAAACAGAGTTCATGAAAACACTGGCTCTTGTTAAGAGGTATTCCATCAATGTTAACTTTCCACTTGTGGTGGACGGTAGGCTTCCCCCTGGGGTGAGAGTGGAATGCTCCATCAATAGCAGGGATCTTTAAAACCTGGACAACAGCCCAAACGGACATCAAGAAAAACAGTATCAACCAAAGATAAAATGAACGCATCTACAGTCAGATGCAGTTGGGTTTTTTTTGGTTTTTGTTTAAAAGGAATAAAATCCGTAATTTATAAAATTTTATAAAAAAGCTTCCCTTTGGTTAAGTCTCCTTTGACTGAAACCTCTTTGTATGGAAAAAAGACATTTGGTCAACTCCAATAAAATAACACAAGTGATTTTTTCCCTTTTTCTTTTTTTTTTTTTTGATAAAATCAAGTTCTAATATTTGCTTGTATGGTCCTATTCTTTTTATTCTATTTCATTTTTTAATGAAAACATCTGCTTTCACATCATGAACTCCACATAAAGGCTGAAAAAAGGAGGATAACAACAGCCTGGCTCAGACCTGATAATGGACTCACTGTCCTCACATTTTTGTTGCCGTCTCTTCTTATTTCTTTACTTTACCCATTTACACCTTCTCATTCACTCCACCATCACTTTCCTTTTGTTAATGTTGTGCTGCTCATGTATTTTCACCAATTATACTTTTATTTCCTCCTCCAACGTTTTCAAAAACACAGTCTTCGCATTATTTTTACACCTTTGAGAGAAAACAAATCCTTAGGATAGAAATTTGAATACAGAAACTTATGCTTCATATTATGTGTAGGTCTTTTGTTTGTATGGTGATGAACAAATTGACCTTTATGTTTATAAATGTCTGTCCTCCAACATAGTGGCTTTTCTAATAGCTCTACAGTGCAGTGGTTTATGCATACACATTTGATCCTGGTAGAAGACACAAATCTGCCATAGATATCCTGAAAATCAAACATGTGGAGCCTGCTGTGGTCAAGAAGTTGAAACTTGAAGCTTCTTCTATTACTTGACATTTCCTCTAGGTCTTTATGGGAATGGTAGTTTTCAAAAACTTTCATTAATCTTGACTAAAATTCCTTTCTTGCTCACAGTTCATTCAACTTTATGGAAGCATTTTCAGGCATTGGTCTAAACTGAACATGTTACTGAAAATGTAATGTGATTACTTAAACAAGTTACACCTGACACTGTTTAGGATCTTGCCAAATCCCTTAACTAACCTTTGGAGTAGAAGACAACCTGCTCCAACTCCTGAGCCGTGGCCTGAATTCAGTGAAAGAACAAGACGAATTATTTCTAACGCTTTGTTCACACTTCCTACTTGTTGTTTTAAATGCAGGCTGGTGATCAAAGCTACAAACTGAAGCCCAACACTTGTGTCTGCATAATGGGCATGAGAGTTTAACTGCCCACAACTTCATTATCACTGCAACAGTGCAGTGAAGTATCAACCAATTGTGCACACATAAAGAAGGCCAGGCAACCCTTCAGGTACAGTGTAGCTATGAAACACACAGCATTGCAGTGCAGGCAGTCAGTGTGTGTCTACTTTAGCATAGCATAAAATATTGCACCTTGTTTTCTTGATTTGCACGAAGACCAAAGTGTAAAAATGTTTTTGTTTTATAGGAAGTGGTGGGCATATTTTTGTCTGAGAGCAGCAACTAGTCAATTCATCACTTTGTCAGTTGTGGCAGTAAAATGTCAACAATGCTGCTACGATGGCTTTGAGCTCTTTATGTTTTAAAAACTTAAGAAGCAAAAGCACCTCTGTCTGCTGGTGAAAACACTTCAAAGGCTGCATCCCACATAATCTACAACAAAGTGGGATGAGATTCTTGCCCTGATATTTCTGTTGTGGAGGCCTTCTAGAACAACAGAAGGCATCTGGAGGCGAGCGCAGCTTTGGACATGATGTGGCTATTCTACCTTTAAAAAGCAACACCAGGCCCTCCGCCACACATACGGTGCACTTCCTCTCTCTCTTCTTTGTGTCTCTCTCAGCAATATGCAAACAGAGGCAGTGAAACAAGCACGGGGTCCAAGCGACACACACGCTGGGTCAGAATCACTTATGCAGACATGCAAAGCAATGCTGATAAAAGGCCCACTCTGACTTTGATGGTGCAGGCTAAGTTCCCCACTCACTTTGCACACTGCACCTTTGCATAAATAACTCCAAGCTGCAGACTGAAAAAAAAAAGATCAGTTCCTGTTTGGCTCCTGTCTGATCCCAAACGGAGAAACTACATGGAAATATGCTGCTGGAGCATTTGGGCAAGGTAGTAAAGAAAGACAGGAGAGAGAAGCTTGTTGCTCATGTCTTTGCATATAACGAGCTGGCAAATTGTAAGGTTTTTTCTGCTTGGGATTCACTAAAATACATACTGGTTTTCTCCAGCTAGCATCCTACACTTCATCTGCTGCACACTGTCCCACTGTGTGGGTGTATTTGCATGTTTTCGTGTGTGTATTTGACAAACACCTGCACAAACCCACAGTCTCACCTTTATCAGCCTGATATGAATGTGTGAACATTATGCCTTTGTAAAAAAAAAAGTTGGCTTTCCTGTTGTTGGCCTGTTGTATTTATGACTGTGAAGCATATGTCGTGTTTAGACATGAGCATTAGCGTGAGACTCCCGGCGTGTTCAGTGGGCTTTCACTATATTTAACTCAGTTTCTGTCAAACTAGAACGTGTCCGCACAGAGGTGATGAACACATGAATATATCTACTATATTTATAATGAAGTTTCCCTGACCTCGATGGTTTACTACGATAGTTTTTCTTGGATGTCACATAAATACAGTTACAGTGGTGGATGCTTATATTCATCACTATCCATTTTTAGGCTGGAACCTCCTGTCATACATCGAGAGGCAGACAAAACTCAACTGAACTGATTTTAAATCCAGAACCTTCCTGCTGTGATATGCAAGCGCTAACCACTGTACTACTAGTCCTTCTTGAATCACATGTTAATCATATTTATATTATTACAATTAACCTGTTTGAGCCAAGAGCTCCGGATGCTTTAAACACTAGTCTTGGTTTGGCATGATGATGTCATAGACAACTTTGGCTGTGAGCATAGAAGCCCCACCCACTCACCGCTCAAACGTTCTGTTTATGAGGTGCAGCCAATGGAAATAAAACCTAGCTAAAAGCTTGTTTCAGGCAATGAAGTGCAAAAGGTCCGTCCATCCATCCATCCATCCATCCATCCATCCATCCATCCATCCATCCATCCATCCATCCATTCATCCATCCATCTTCTTCCACTTATCCAGTTTAGGCTACTGAGGAACTGGATACTGAGGAACAGTTGGGATAGGCTGGTGCAGACTCACCCTGGCCAGTTTGCCAATATATCACAGGGAAATAACCAGGGACTATTTTGAACTGTGAATCCTGCCAATCAACCTGAGCTCTAGTTGAGTCCAAGCATAAAAAGAGTTTGAGCAGAAGATACAGCTCACCCAAACTCTTTGCATCAACCACCTTAATGTTTAAAGGCTTCAATGGTAGCTCTAAAACATGTGTAGTTTCCTCATTATGAGGAGCTGTGGCTGCTTCATTTGGTTGCTATGATGTTTGCATAGTCCTACGAATCAAAACATGAACCACGCACGATCCGATGCCAGTTCCAGCAGAATAATGACATCTTATTTGTGTTTTTCAAACAGAGAAGGATCACAGATGCCAATTAATTGTTTTAATAACTCAAATACAAGATTTGAAGAGTGGCTAACAGATTTTCAAAATTTTGGGTTGTCGCAGATATAAAACTACAGGAGTGAAAACAACACGCTGGCAGGCACACAAAAGTCATACACATATGCACATAAAGACGTACTCCAGTAAAATAGTTTTTTAAATACAGATTTTTCTGTTAATTTAACTCAAAAGTCTGTCCTCTACACACGAGTTTGCACCCACAAACACAGATGCACAGTTGAACAGCCAGCCTGGGTCCGGATGCTGGCATTCTCCACAGTGATAATGGGGCCGTATCCCACTGTAATGCACAGTTCACTGAGGCTGGCTCTCCTCCAGATGGAGAGGCAGCAAGGAAAAGGAACAGGATGCCATAACCTCGGCTCACACAGTGGACAAGAGCCACAGCTGCAGACGCTCACACACATACACACACCGAAGCGCACAGGCCAGAGCATCATCAACCATCAACCCGCATGGATGCTTGCATGTATGAAACACAGAAACAGACAGCCACAAGCAGGGGCATGCGATTAAAGACACGACAGAAGTGGTGCAAGAGCACGTCAACATCACGTTCATGCGTACGCTCACATGGAGCGCACTTCACGGAGTGTCGGCTGCAATCGTGCAGCTCCACTGTGTGACAGGAGGAGAAAGTAGGGGTGGTGGAGGAGCTGGAAACGGCGGAGAAGTGGGAGGAGGAGAAGCTGCCTTTTGTTATATTTTCAGCATGACAAGAAAGGCAGAGGAGCCGCGATGTGTGAGAGGATTTGTCGCTGAGAAGTAAGAATGTTATTCCGCCCCGTTCTGACCCGTTTAGGCGAGGAAGCCAAAAAGCCTCTTTTTATAGGTCTGTACCAGAGCTGGCTCAATCCTTCAACGCAGCAGGGGAGAAACTGAGGTCCTAATGAGATCTTTTTTAAATTTACATTCAGTTACTAGGATTTATTTTGGTGTTTACCTTCAACCTTCAGCTTTCTCACTGATGCAAGAGCATATTTCCAGAAAATGTTCGTGATCCTCGTGCATTTTTGTTTCTTCTCACAAACATATCTCGCAAGCACAAAAACCAAACACCGATCTGAGAACTTGCGTTACATAATAACAACTGCCACCTTGATTTCCTGCAGGAGCCTTAAGTTTACTGGCTGCGGCATGAATCACATTTTTCATCTGTCTTTTATCTGTTGTAAGAATGCTCTAATCTTAGAGGATACAACAGTGCTGCAAAGCCAACATAACAGGCTTTTCAATTTCAAGGTTTTATTTATGACAGGTTAGATTTTGTTTTTTTGTGTCCATTAAACTGTGTTTTAATTCAGCGATGAAGTTTGTGCATGAGTCTGATAAGGCCTCACTGACACAGGTCTGCAGACTGGTTGGCGAGCCCCTGGTAACCTCTGGTTGCTAGGGAAAAATATGATTTCCCTGGTGAGTGACTTCTGATAGTTGTTTGGTGAAACTGATTGCAAAGTGGTAGCAACAGTTGTACTTGGTAGCAGTTTACCATGGCCCACTGAGCTTGCATGGAAGATAATGGCTTGTCTGCGAACACTTGAGGCATTAAAAAAAAAAAAAACTCAGATTGAAAGTTGCTCCTTGCCACTGCAACACATTTCAAAAGGTGAAACTTTTACTTTCTCCAACATTCTCCGTTTGTGGTTTGCAGAGTGAGTGTTTGTGGATAAGTTGGCCTCTTCCATTCAATTATGAGCAAGTGACCAAAACAAGCACAAGGACATTTTTGGTCCTCTGCAACTGATTTCACCCAGCAACAGCCAAACTCCAGTTACCAGTTGGTGATTACATATTTTTCCCTAGCAACTGGAGGTTACTGTGGGGGTAGGTGCACATCTGTGTGACTGTGGTGTCACTGAAGAAATACAGATTACTCTTAATCTCGGACAAATCTCGGAAATCCTAATTTAACAGTTACTGTAACTAAAAACACAAAAGCTGCTGCAGCCCTGAATCTCGTAGCAAAAAAGATGTGAACATCAGAGAAGAGGTAAAAAGAAAAGAGAGGATGGAAACTAAAAAGGGCCGGATGAGGTGCAGGTGGAGGAAGGGGAGGAGGTGGGGGATAGTATGAGTCATAGGCCGTTACAACCACAAGCCAAACGGTGGCGAAGAGACAGAGACACGTGCGCACACTCAGAAACACACTGAAGTAGAGGAGAGGAAATCTTTAATGGCAGCTTCCCTGTCTCTTTCACTAACATGGACATGGAGTCAAATGGTCAGGAACTGTGGGGAATGGCTGTCTATATTGGAGTCACTGACCCCTCATGCACACACACACACACACACACACACACACACACACACACACACACACACACACACACACACACACACACACACGCACACCTACACACACACAAATGGGCTGGAGTCCCCAAACAGTCCATTAGAGATTAAACAAGTTGTTCAGTCTATGTTTCAGACTCCAGGCGTGACTCAAAATTTCAAATTACTCTGCCGGCTCGTCTGCCTCCTCTCCTCTTCCCCGCCTCTTTCAGGCTTTCTTTCTATCACTCAGTTCGCTATATTGTTCCATTAGTGGATTAAGCGTGCTGGTACTGGGGAGGAAGATGGGTGCAATTCAGAGAAAATGAAACTCAGTCCATCAACCTGCATCAGGGGAGACGCAAGACTGGGGTACTTTACCTCCCAGCCCTCATCACCTCTTCACATTACTGCGTTATTATAGATTTCTCTAATAAAACAACACAATATATGAATTCACTGCAGAACTCCTGAGTGCAATTCTAGGATTTAGGGTTTCTCATCCGCGTTATTGAGGGAATAACTAACATTTAAATGAGTTGGCAAAGCCAGACTACAGCAGCTACAGAAATATTTAAAATCATGTTGTGCTTGCGACCTGGTAGTTATTGTTGAATACATCATGCTCTGTGAGGGTGGCGATAGATGGGAAATCAGAGGAAATCCACACTGTAAACCCGAATCAGTTGACTGAACTTAAAACATTTGTGGAAACTGATTACCTCAAAAGTTTTAAGTACACAAACTCATCTTTTCTAAGTATGGGGTACTCAAAATTTGTATTTATTGTTAACTTAAAAATTTTAAATTATATTTTTATTTTATTAATTGAGCTTTACTTAAAAACTATATACTTTAATTTTAATATTTTTGTGTTTTTTGTAGTTTACTATTTTGATCCAACACAATGCAATTATATTACAAACTAAACGCAAATTATATGATTATTAATTAAAAGAAATTTATTATTAAATGTTTGAGTGTAGACTAGTAAAAAAAATTAGAGAAATTCATTTACTTTACATTTTGTTTATTTAACATTTTTTATGGAAATGTAAAAACATCACTTAGTGTTTTTATAAAACCACTAACATGGACATTGGCACCATAAAGTGAGCATTATAAATTCAATGTAGAACATGTATCTTTTTATAAAAATCACAAAGGACAACATCAGTCCTAATTGCATCTTTCTCAAAATATATAAATTCAAAATAAAAAGTCAAATACTAATCACTTTTGTTTGAAAAAGAAATGAAAAACAATTTTATAAAATGGGTACAAATAAAGATGATCATCTTCCAAATAACCAGAGCAAAGTTAGGTAAACTGATGGAGTTAAATCCACCCAAAGTCTGTAGTAAACTTAAAGTGCTTTAAATAAAGTGCTTAAAACAAAGTGCTCAGTAACAGAGTGCATGTCCTAACAAACATTGCCTTATATTCCTTCCAGAACTACTCTTTCAGCAACAAATCATTTTTAAGAGCATGTAGGCAGGGTTTCAGAGGTTTGCCGTCAACAAGCCCCATGAAGATTTTTTGGACAAAGGTAAATGTGTGAACGAGCTTCCTGGGGTAGTCTAAATGCAGAGCATAGATCAAGCCAAACAATAAGGCAAATGCATCTGCAAATCTGGGAATATCACGCATCACCAAGTCGCCTTCCACCACAATGGCCATGCTTGAGGAAGTAAAATGGACTGGACTGGTCTGGGAAGCGCCGTCGGTAACTACTGTGAGAAGGGCAACTGGAGTGTCAATGAGGGTCGACTCATCCAATGTGTCCGCCTGGAATAGACACAGTATCAATAAGTAAGGTTGGTTTGAGAGAATGTGACAAGCAAGACCTGTAATCTAGCAAAAAATTCAGCAGTGTAGTGGGTTACTTTGTAACGGGTTAGGGTACTCTACTTTTTTGAAAAATGTACATTAACGCGTTAGCTTCTTGCATTACATAATTAGTATGTTTGTTATTTTTCTAAAAAAAAAAAAAAAAAAAAGAAGTCATTTTTTATTTTATGACTTTATCTCAAAAAGAAACTAAATCTTGACTTCAGCCTTGTTTTTGGGGCCACCTGCAGCGTAGCCGAAGTGCTGTGATACGCCTGTGCCCTGCTCCTGACCCTGTGTGTGTGTGTGTGAGGGTTTTCTAAAGAGAGGGTATTTTGCTTGTACAATTTGGTAGCTGCTAGGGTATTAAATTGTATTTAAAAAAAATCCATGGTGTTTTATCTCACTGGCAGAATTTAAGTGATGCAAAAATACACTTACATTACATGTCTTAAAGAATTCTGGGTCCTCCTCCCGCAGGTATACAGGAAGGGCACGAAGCACTGCAGTGCGTTTCACGTTGATATCAGGCGCCTCCTAAAAAGGGAAAAGAAAAGTTCATTGAACACAAAGTTTTCAGGTGTCATTCTTTTGGGGAGAATACATGTTTATGAAACTGCATGACATGTGACTCTACATAATTTTGGAGACATTTCTTTTAAGACACAACCTTTCTGTCTCTTATGACAAAGAGTCTGTATCTTACTCATTTGACAAAAATCCTACACAGTATTTTAAAGTAACATACCAGATCAGAGCTGTAATCTGTATAAAACACAGATGTTCAAAGCAAGGAAAAATTGAGTTTTTATCAGTGAAACTTTTAATTTGTGTTAATTTTATCATTATCAATATTCACCTGAAGATCATAATGATTCAGGATGGTTCGCAGAGCCTCTGATATCTTGCCAGTCCGTGCAGCCTTCTGTCTGTATAGAGCCATAAGTCGTGGTGTGTGTCTGTCAAGTTCAGCGTAGAACTGGTCAGTGATAATTATATACTCAGCCATCATTACAGCTTTCAAAAATTTCAAAAGTACACTGTACATTTCATGACAAAATAAACACTTAGCATGGTAAAAAAAAAAAACCTTACAATTACTGCTGTTTACTTTGAGTGCAGTCTTGAATTCTATGGCCGATCATCCAACAGTCCAAAACATAGGTAAGAATTTCAGATGTTACAAAGTCACAGGCCATCATTCCATTTAGTCATGGTAAACAGTAACCCTCTTTTAGTTTTAAGTTTTTACCATATAATCAACATTGTCTCACCATGTATAAATTCTGTTAAGTTGGAAAAAAAAAAAGAAAAAAAAAAAAAAGCACAGAATACATATGAATTTACACTGCAGTTATTTTAAAAAACCAAGCCAAACTGCGGGATAAATCTTTGCAAAGACACATTGTTATGCAATAGTACATAATACATCAGTGAGATACTTGTAATATTACACAGAACTTCTACTTACAAACTACTTCTTTTACAGGCTGTTGCTTAAGATAGAAGTTGCCACTGCTAGCTAAGTCACTTTTGAATGATGCTAATGAGAAGAAGAAAAAAACCCGGCCGAACAATGAGGCTGCTGTTGTAAAAACGCCAACTTTCTTGCGTTGGCAATGGGTCGTTAAAATATCACTAAGACACTTTCTTTATGTGCAATTCTTATTAAAACTGTGTTTTAATCGGTTAAAACTGTAAAACTGACGATATCATCGGTTTGAAAAAGAGCGCGAACAACAGCGAACAACAATTCACTACCTGGGTCTGTGCTGTTTAACACAACGGCGCATTCAAAAACAAGTTAATGGCTGCAACATATTAATATACTTGCTTTTTTACGGAAAAAATAAACATAACGAAGGTTCCGTTTTACTTACAAGTTTCTCCAAATGTGCTCTCCGGTCGCTCGAGAAGGGCAGCCATATTGAACAGAATTTTCTGTCAACGTCGTTCAGGTTAGAGAGAAAACGTCATGACGTCATGACGTACAAATGCGGAGCTCGAAAAAAAAAACATTTACTCAAAAATCATAATTAAAAAAGCAGTATTTACTCTTAACTTCTAAGCCATGTACAATTATAACTGTTTGAATTGTTAAGAGAACAGAAAAGTTTTAAGTTGTTTCAACTTTGTGACGCATTTTAATTGTTGTATCCACAAACTTTATAAGTCAGGTGGACTGTTGGGGTTTACAGTGCACCTTATTGGAAATCTACTAAAAAGTCGTTACGTTAATAAGTCATTATAATTACCATGCATATCACAAGTACACACCCTCCTCTAACTTGTAGCCAACTTAGCAGGCTGTTATCATCCACTGTAATCAGGCAAAAATGCAGGAGACCTCTAGTGGTTTTACAAGGAAATGCATACAATAGCTATTGTTGTAAGCTAGTAAATAGAGCTTTGTGACATGTGCTAACACATGTCCTGTGATCTGGCACATTCAACCCATATCAACTAAATATCACATAAACAAACAAAGAAAAAGTAATGTCATCAAACTTGTGCCCACAGTTGCAAGAGGAAGGTGAAAAATCGTCAACTTATTGCAGAATTTTATTAAGGCAAACAAGTGCTAACACAAACCTAATGCTTTCACTCAGCACACTGAAAAGTCTTTTATTGTCTTCCTCTCCTCACTCCTAACCGCCCACTGCAGACAGCAGCACCTTCCTGAGCCTGGTTGTGCCAGAGGCTTCTTCCTGTTAAACGTGAGTTTTTCCTTCCCACAGTCGCCAATTTGATTATTGGGCTTTTCTGTATTATTGTAGGGTCTTATAGTAAAAAGCACCTTGAGGTGGCTGCTGTTGTAATTTGGTGCTATATAAATAAAACTGAATTGAATCAGATGAACCTTACTGACACCAATGGAGATATGTGTAGGGCTTAGAAAAAACTAGGAACATTGGAAAGGGTTATTTAAATTCATCATCTGATACAAAATTTCATGAAAAAAGGTGAAGCGCTTGAGCTATCTCAATCTGCACTGACTTATTTGACTGATATTTAAAGTAAAAGTCTTACTTTAAATGGGAACTTTTTTTACAAGCACGATTTTTAAGAAAACTTCTGAATAAAGTAGGTAATTATTTCTTTACTATGTTTAAAACCTTCATCTTCATCGGCTGTGCTCCCTTTAGTTTTTGGACATAAAGAGCAGCTATGCAGCCATCAAAGCATCCAGAATTACAGTGAACCAGCTGCTTCAACCCCCTTGATTAAAAAACACATGTTAACTACGATAAGTAGCAGTATTATTATGAAACATTGATAAATAGTCCCTCGGTTACCAAACCGCCTGCTTTAAAGCTCTCAGCTCTTGCTGTAATTATCAGCATCATTGAAATACAACTTTCATCATGGAGACTGCTTGGATTCAATTACTGCTTATGCAATACAACCATTAAAGTTCCATTTGCTCTCCTGCACATGCTTGTTGTCCTCCTAATGTGAGACTAGATGCTGTGTAAGGTCTTTAAAAAGGAACATAGGAGGGTTATTAATCGCCTGTCTCTCATTGGCTGATTGTGTTGATGCTTTCATTCACAGAAACCCAGCAGCAACGACGTGTCTGTGCTTTGCCTTTCCTGCTAATGGTTTAGTAAGATTGACTTTACCGCTCAATAGTTCAACTTCTTTCCAAACGCTGTCTGCCAAGAGCCTGCGCACAACATGAGCAGCAGTGCATGGCGCTGATGACTAAAAGGGTTGTTTGTAATAATGGAGTGCACAGAGAGTAGAGTGTGAGACAAATATTGAACTGCATGTTGGAGGCCAGCTATAAGGTCACTATGGCTGTGAACAACACACAGCGAGAGTCCACTTACACGGCAGTTCTGTTTGAAAACTGAATCGTGGAAAACTTTATTGCAGCCAACACATATCAGATGAGTTAGGGGGCAAACTCACCCACTCCTCATTCCTTACATATTGATGCTTGCAAAAAGACCCCTCGGCGTCATCTTTGAACACACTGGTTCGGCATCAGTTTTCAAGGTTGATGCATAGTTAATGTTGGAAAAGAGCATGCTGTAGCACATGAAACTTAGCAAGTAGTTTAAGTACCAAAACCTTCGCTGCCAGCACCGCAGTCTCCTCACTGACAGAGTTCTGACTAACTTGCTAAACACCCATCAAAAATTCCCCCCTACTGTGAAGTTTATTGGGCCTTATAAAAAAGGCCCGCCATGTCTTGGCTCATGTCAGGCTCACATCTTGGCTCAGTGTATTGAACTGCCAACGCTAAAGGACATCTTGTGCACATCTCTGTGACAACATCTGAAGGCATGGCAACATTTGGGATGACAGCCCAGGGCCTCAAAGTGAAAAGTAAAAAATTACTCTAAACCATTTCACATCCTTTAGTGGCGCGAAAGCAAAGCGGAAACTGATTTTTCTGCAATCAAGAGCATATACAAC
Organism: Rhamphochromis sp. 'chilingali'; assembly: GCF_963969265.1. Classification (NCBI taxonomy): domain Eukaryota; kingdom Metazoa; phylum Chordata; class Actinopteri; order Cichliformes; family Cichlidae; genus Rhamphochromis; species Rhamphochromis sp. 'chilingali'. The sequence continues at coordinate 41,364,853 of NC_137929.1, read as the reverse complement.
TAGCAAGATTGCTCAGTTAGTGGGTATAAGTCCTCCGTGAGAAAGAACGTGTAATTGCTTCATTAAATTATGTTGCAGCAATTATATTACAAGCAAATACCTGCAGATTTTCTCTAGAGTACCACACAAGGGCAAATATAATATTTACTGTTAGTTGTATTTAAATAAATAATTCATTCAGCGTGTAAGGATATCAACACATTATATTCACTGGACACTTCATTACAAACACCTTGCTAGTACTGGGTTGAACCGTCTTCTGCCTTCAGAAGTGCCTCAAGCCTTCATGACATAGATTCAAGAAGCTGCTGCAAACATTCCTCAAAGAATTTCGTCCATGTTGACATGATGGCAAAACACAGTCGCTGCATATTTGTCGGCTGCATATCCATGATGAGAATCTCCCGTTCGACCACGTACCAAAGGTGCTTTTTTTTGCTGATGGTAGAGGCCATTTGAGTACAGTGAACTGTGACATGGTGTGTTATCCTGCTGGAAGCAGCCTTTAGAAGATAAGTACACTGTGGTCATAAAGGGATGGACATGGACAGCAACAATTTATCTTTATGTCTTCTGCTTCAAGGTTTGACATCTTGTGCATTCAGATATGCTCTTGAGGTACTGTTACAGGGCATTCTCCTCTAACCTCTGACATCAACAAAACGTTTTATCACAGAGAACTGCGGAGATGGTTGTGTGGGAAAATCCCAGCAAATCAGCAGTTTCTCAAATATTCAGGCCAGCCCATGTGCCACTAACAAACAAGTCACGTTCAGTTACTTCAAATTAAATCACCTTTCTTCCTTATTCTGATGCTCAGTTTAAACTTCAGCAGGTCGATTTGACCATCTCTGCATGCCTAAATGCATGAATTGCTGCCATGTGATTGGCTAATTATGTTCAGGAGTTGGACAGGAGTACCTAATGATGTGGCCAGTAAGCGATTACAGCAGCTCTGAGGATTAAACTTATTTTCCAGCAGAAGAATGGCAATAAGTTTTGCAAGGTTGTGCATGTAACTGAAAATAAAAAGCCATAGAGATTTATGCAGCTTTCCTTCTTTTAAATGTGAACTTTTCTGTTTCTATGAAAACATTCTTCCAACTAATAAATAAAAATGTCATGTAACTCACCGATTTGAAGAGGTTGTTAAATTTTGAATAAGTGCTGGGATCAGACCAAAACTAAACAACAAGGGCAGATGTGGCTTGCAGGCAGCACGTTGCTCACCTTGTGTTTATCGGCTCCAAAAAGTCGTGAAAAGGTATTACATAAAAGCTTCTAGCCGGGTCTTTGTGTAATGGTACAATGCATTAGTGCAGACTGCAATACCTCGAGCACTAGGTGGACTCACGGGTCCCCAGAGGGTTACATAAACAACGTACCCAGAACAAGTTTGACGCCTGCATCGCATTTTATCGGTCTCATTTGAAGCGGAGAGAAGCTACATCCATATGTACGCGTGTGTGTGCGCATGTACTCTGAATTTTTTATCTCTGCAGCAAGGAGGTTAACCTGATTCCCGAGGCCTTTTCAACCGCACGTGAAGTATGTGCGCGCACAATGAAGAACACATGCATAACAGCTGACAAGGAGACAGAAGAAACAGCAGTAAGGCATTCAGAGACACGTTCGGGGGGCTCTAACTGATTCATTCAGGAGGCAAACATCCTTTTTGAGACGTGGATGGATGATCAGAGTTGAGACAGCTGTGAGCAGGGGAAACAAGTATGTGAAAAATCACGGTATTTAAAAGTAAAGCAGTATTTCAAAAGCTTGCGAGAGCATGGAGGCGCATAAAGGCAACATTTGGTTCAGTTTATGCCTAGCTCAGGGCAAGATAAAAGGCGGCTGCAGCTCTGAATCACCTCAATAACACAAAGTGTCTCATCAAGCCGCTCATTGCTCATCAGAGCAACTGTTGTACACCCGTGCTTTCCACCCACGCCACAAGCTTCTTCATCATACAGTTAGACGCACACACACAAAGACCCATCATCATCCAACGAGCAGATGAAGAAGCACAAACACAACAGACCCCCCGACGGCCACTGCCAGCTTCTCTACGCGCCACAGGCTGACTCCTCGTCTGTTGCGAGACAAAAACAAAAACTGTCCATAAAAAAGTTAGCTGCTTGTGACACACATAAACACACAGATGAGCTCATTCAGCTAGGTTACTGTGGTTTAGGAATTGTTTTTTATTGTTATTACTTTCACTTTTACCTTAAATGATGAAATAACCGCAGGTGGGATAAAACAGTGAACCTCTTATTTGCTTTTATTGTCTGTAATATTGTAACACGCGTGTTCTAAAATCTCCTACTTCAGGGGAGTAGTTTGCCATTTTGAGAAATCCATTTATTCACTTTCTTGCCAAGTCGAGAAGACTGATATCAGTTATAAGTAGACTATATGAGGTGAATGTGAAGCTACAGCCACAACAACGTTAGCTCAGCACAAAGGCAAGCCTGTTGCCCGACCAAAATTAATATAACTGAGCTCTCATCACGTCTAATGAAACAAGCAACATGTTCTTGTTAAATACAGTACTCTGCAAAAGTCTTGAGCCAGCCCACATTTCTTTATATTTTAGGAAAATGGTGAAACAAGTACAAACATGTAAAAACGACATATGAGGCAAAAACACAGTTTGTACAAATCTAATGAGCTTGAAAGTCAATAGTTGTTAGGTCAAGTTTTATTCTCCAACACAGTCTGAACTCTCTTAGGCAACTTTCTTGTCATTTCTTTAAGTAGTTTTCGGGTATAGTTCTCCAGGCTTCTTGAAGGACATGAAAAGCTCTTCTTTGGATGTTGACTGCCTTCAGATGATCCCACACTGCTTCAGTAATGTCGAGGTTCGAGCTGTGGTGAGGTCACTCCATGGCTGATGGAGTTCCACTGTGTGTTTTTCTATCTGGGAATATTTTCCCTGCATTGGAAGTGTGTTTGGGATCACTGTCACACTGAAAAATGAAGCCAATGTCAATCTGATGGTTTCCAGATGATGCTGTATGGTGGATGAAATTCTTATGGCACTTTTCTATGTTCAAATTTCCATTAATTTTGACGAGATCCTCAGCACTATTAACATCCCAACCATGACTAAGACGCCATCGTGCTTTATAGGTGGTTGTAGACACAGTTTCAAAATTGGAGTCATCACACTGTCAGACCTGTTGCACAGATGTTCAGTCCAGTTCTTGTGTAATTTGACGTTTTTCTCATTCTCAAGTACATGACTTTTAGATACTAATCATGTGCTCTTCATCTGTCTGTCACTTCTCCACTTCTCCAGTTTCTTAGTTTTTTTGTTAGTTTTTTTAAGGACACAAGGAACAAATTGTGTTTTTGTGACATGCTGCTTATAACAAAGTGCCTGAAGATATCATTTAAAAATAACTCTTGGCTAAGTTTTCTCTTATGTGTAGACACAACACTGGTTCAACCTTGAGTTGGGTGCCTTTTTTATGCTTAAATGGTTCATAGGGGAGTAGCAAGCAAACAAACTTTCAGAAAGGCTGGTCAAGAGCACTTTAAAACATTTACAAGACAGTCGGGCTGCTTCAAATAAAATGCAAAGAAGTGAGAGATGGCTCAAGACTTTTGCACAACACTATTAAAATGCATTCGATCAACAGCAGCAATCAGTTAGAAGGTTTGGAACAAGTATCTGCATGTGAGAGAGAGAAGGGTGGAAACGGGTACAACAATACAAGCTGACCTTTGACATAATATCCTGTAACACCTGAAACACACACACACACACACACACACACACACACACACACACACACACGGGAGAGTTGTTTTTGCTTCTCTTCCTCTCCTGCTTCAATCGAATCAAGTCTTATCAAATCCAATCAGACCCACTGAGGCGTTTCATTTGGAGTCAAGCAGCAGAGGAGATTATACACACGGATGAAGAGGAATGGCTTTAATCAGTGTGTGTTTGTGCATACATGCAAAACAGAGGGATAGAGAGCATTTGTGTTTGTGCATGTGTCAGTCTGTGCTGTTGCTGTCTGTGTGACTCTGGCCCGTCTGTGTAGGCTTAGGTGTACTGTGTGTGTGTGTGTGTGTGTGTGTGTGTGTGTGTGTGTGTGTGTGTGTGTGTGTGTGTGTGTGTGTGTGTGTGTGTGTGTGTAGATCATTTTATCCATTACTGTGGCCACTGTGAAACACTGCCAGTCACACAGATTGGGCTTATGAAACACTTCCACAGCTGTGTTAAAGCAGAAAAACACCCCTGCTGTGTTTCTCCCTCTCTCCTTTAACAAATAAATAAAGCGATTAACAGAATCACTCTAGTTTAACCAACAATCATGCTGAAATCACACCATCCTGCTACCAAGCCAGCACGTTTCTGCTCCGCCCTAAAAGAGGAAAACTGCGGTGTGTTTTATTTGCATAGCTTCACTTACACAGAGGAGTGCAGAAGAACATTTTCAAAAGTAGCAGCAAGCATTACAAAGTAGCTGTGTAGGCGTCACTTGTAGCACAGCAACCAAACGACCACGCAACCAAGCAGTTGCCAGAGGGATTAAATCTGTGGTGTTTTTTTTTTTTCTTTAAATTTTTGGCTGCATCGAGAGCGCTTAACATGTGTGACTTTGAAACACATCACAGCACACATACAGATACACAAGGTAAATCTGTCTTTTAGTTTGAATGCATGATTAATGATGGCCAGCTGCTCGCTTCCTCTTCTTTTCCCTAATAACATATATACAGGATATCGTGCAAAATTTTAAGGTAAACATCAAAATGACAATCTGTCGAGCGCATTAACCTGCAAACACGACAGAACATTAGGATATACTGAAGGCGTGTGGGTGGCTTTGAATGACAAAACCCACGTAACCCACGCGTGATCTGCAATGTATCGAGAATTCAAGAGAGCAGGGAGTAAAAACAGACTACATCTGGTGATGTAATTGGAAATGCAGACTTCCCCTTCAAGGCATCGCATCCTGTTTGCCAAAGAGTGGAGCGGACGTGCTCGGGGTAAATTTTAAACAATAAACAGTGTTTGACATTTTTTTAAATCAGCGGGGGTGGTAAACTTGGCTGTGGGTTCCGGTTTCACTCATGACCACTGCTCGGCCATGCTGGCGGTATCACTTTCTATGACCCCAATGACTGAAACAGAGACATCTGACCAAGGTTTCATACTGTTTCAGATGATGTGCAGTTATGAGTAATCTTGGGCTCAAGCATTCATGTTAATACGTCAACAACCACCATCTAAAAATTGATGCACAGCAATCACCCCCAGAACGGGAATGACTCTGTCCATCTGCAGCAACCTTGCCCAGAAGGACAATACACCTTGCCACACGACAAACTGGGTGAGCAGCATGACAAATACCTTGGGGTCCTGACCCGGCCTTCAACTTCTCCAGATCCCAGACCCAAGCATCTGTGTTATGCACCAGAAGAAGAGTGACGCATGGAGGCCCCACCCCATTCAGCCTAACCGTTTGCAGAGAGAAAACAGTATTTGAAACAGTTTTAGGTTTTAATTATTTTTATTGGATTTTAATGTTGTGTCTGTTTTGTATGAAGATAACACGGTTACTTCAATACAGCTGAAAAGAGATTATTGGATTATTACAAATTAAAAGTTTTACCTGCAAGACTTGCAAAATGAAACATGTTGCTTCTACAAACTTGACCTAAAAACCCAACCACATTGAAAAATACAGGAGTTTGCTAGCAGAGTGCAGAATGACTCATTGGTGTTTAGGTGGTAGGCTTCATAAATCCATCCACGATAAATGGAAAGAAATAGTATTTAAGAGAATTACCCAGTTAAACATTAGTGACATAGATTCAACTTTAATTTGCAGCTGAACTTTGATACTTAACTCGTTAAAAGAAAGTAAAACGGAAAAAATCCTCAAAACTACTTGGATGTGTTTATTTGTTGCAGAAGATTAGTTTGGTTTGGGTTGCAGGCTTCCAGTGCAAATTTTGTTGCATTTTTAAAAAGAAAAAGATTATATTATTTGCTGATTGTATAGACAGAAATATTCTAATTTGGATAGAAAGTGGAATCTGCTCCTAAGGTTTAATCTGTCAGTGGACACCTAAACACAGCTCAGAAAAGTAGGCTGCAGGACGTTGCAAGCTGTAGTGCAGATTACAGGCAGTGATGTAACATGCCATAATACCAGTGACCTTCTGTAACTCATAGCTTCCTGGGGAGCCCTGTGTACACATGGTGAAAATAAATAAATCTGCAGCCGAAGGGTGAGAGGCAATGGGAAACAAAAGGCAGGGATAGTCTGACAGTGAAATATATGTTCCCCTCTGTGAACCGGGAGGCATGTCAGAGGATCTCCTGCTGCAGGAAATGATCCCTCCAGAGTGACGGCGAGGCATCTTCGCTGCGAAACACAGGTTGCTTTTCATGATACCCGAGTCTGTACTTTAAGACCACACACGTCTGTGTTTGTTTTCAGCACAATGTGAGCTTAATTACCCAGCGTAATGCGTTGACATGCACTGTTGTCAGATCAAGCCTATACAAGGTTTTTATTAAATAATGGATGTCACCTGCTGTCAGTGTCATCTGCCACTGAGAAACTGAAGGTTAGCCGAGGTTTTTATCTACTTTGTCAGAGACTTTTAATCACTTAAAAATGCAGTTCTTTAACAACTTCTAAATCTAAGCAATAATAAAATGATATAAAATTTAAAAAAAATATCTAATCGTGGAAACTTTAGTAGCAGAGAAAGCTACAATGAGATTTGAAGTGTGCTCACAAACAAAAATGAAAATGTTAATAATAACTGATAATTGATACATAAGGCTACGTCACGTTCTACCTTCTTCTAATTTTTTGAAAATGTTCTCATGTTGTTGCTTCATCACGATCTCAATGGTGGATGGAAAAGATTAAATGTCAACTTTTGCATTTTTTCTTTGTTTTTTTTAGCAGTTTGTTTTGGTTGTAGTTCAATATCTTGGGTAAAGTATGGGGCTGCCTGCTGTACGAGTGGTTAAAGCGTAGCATTCTTCTTCAAAATGTTTGTATTTGACAGGATCTCATGGACCTATATCTTGTTAATAAATAATAATAAAATACTGAAAAGATATGAAATGTTTAAACTGAGAAAATATGTAATTACATTTTTTTTGATTGTTTTGAGTTTGATGGCAGTACCATGTCTCAAAATTTGAGATAGAACAACCAAAGGCTAGTAAAGTAAATGATAATAAAAGAAACAAGTGCAGGAACGTTTTGCTAATTATGTTAATCGGTCAGTAACATGATTGGGTATAAAAAGAGCATTTTAGAGAGGTGGAGTTTCTCAGATGAAAAAATAGGCAGATGTTCATCAATCTGCAAAAAATTTGTAATAATTCAAGAATGATGTTGCTTAATCAAACATTTTGAAGACTTGGAATATCTCATCATCGGCAGTAGATATCATGATCAAACAAAGTCAAAAATCAGTTTTGGATGCCCGTGATCATCAGGCACTCAGGAAGTATTGCAGTGAAAACAGGCATGATTCTGTTTATGACTATTAGTTAAAAGAGGATCCCAGACAGTGATAAACATGGCCCTGTCTCAACTGTTTGAAGATGTGTTAATGCCCTGAAATTGAAAATGGGCTAAAATATGCATTAAATAGTTGTAAATTTTCTCAGTTTATACATTTTCTGTTTTCTGTGGGTTCCTTTTCTGCACTGAGAGACACCAACAAAATTCTGAACAAAAATCTGAAGTTTGGCAAACTTAAGGAAACGACTGATGACTAATTAGTGATTGTTCATCAGCAGCTGAAAACACACGATTCGAGTGTGACGAACCACAGAGCTGAAATAAACCTGCTCTAAAGGAACTGCAGGTGGACATCTAATTAAATCAGTGCACTCTGTTTTTATTTACATATTAGAGCATCTCCCAACTTTTTTTCAGAACTGGCAGTTAACATTTCTTCGCTCTCGCACTGCAGGCTTACTTGTTGTTCCTAGAGTATTTAAAAGTAGAATGGGAGGCAGAGCCTTCAGTTTTCAGGCCCATCTTCTGTGGAACCAACTCCCAGATTGGATTCGGGAGACAGACACTATCTCTACTTTTAAGATTAGGCTTAAAACCTTCATTTTTGCTAAAGTATAGTTAGGGGTGGATCAGGTGACCCTGAATCCTCCCTTAGTTATGCTGCAACAGGCATAGGCTGCTGGGGGATTCCCATGATGCATTGAGTCTTTCTTCTTCAGTCACCTTTCTCACTCAGCATGTGTTAATAGACCTCTCTGCACTGAATCATACTAGTTATAAACAGAGATGGTAGTAACGCGTTACTTGTAACGCATTACCGTAATCCGATTACTTTTTTCAAGTAACGAGTAAAGTAAGGGATTACTATTGCAAAAACGGTAATTAGATTACTGTTACTTACCTGTAGGAACGCTGCGTTACTGTGTTACTAAAACCGTGATTTTTTTGCGAGAATGTCTCATGACAGTGACGTAAGCAAGTGCGACGTTCGTGGCGACAGCTGTGTGCAGATCAACAATGGTTAATATATCGAGTGCGGGAGAGAGTATGAGCGTGCAGCGTTTAAAGCGTGGAAGTACTGACCTTACTTTGAGTTTGATTCCATAAAAAGTGACAAAAACATTAGTGTCCGTTGTGTGTGGGAAAAAAACTTATTTTTACAGCGAAAAAAAACCCTAAACTTCCAAGCAAGCACCGAGTGCGCAACGACGTAATGGGAAATTCACAGAGAAACTCGCGGATTCTTCCACTGACCGCGGCACACCTGCACCACCTGCACCAGGGTAAACCTCCGCCTACCCCCACTCCTGCTTTACAGGTGAAAATAGAGCAACAGGACCGCTGAGTCTTTGACTTTATTTATTTTCTGCTGTGTTTTACTTGCATCTATTTGAAAGAGTGAGTGTAAACACAAAAAATATTTTATTTTATGTGCTGGAATGTGTAGAAAATAGGTTTAAATATTAAACTAATTTCTTCCAGTGAGAGAATGTTGCATATAATTAAATTTTTGCTTGATGCATAAAGTTAAAAGATTAAAACTAACAAAACAAGTTTTAAAAAGAGACTTTTCCATTTGATTACATTTTGTATGATGGATTATGCAGAAAAAGTAGAATTGGGCTGAAAGATCTATCGCTTTATTACCTATTCAGGTTGTAAATCGTGTTTTTAAAAAGTAACTAAGTAACTAAGTAATTAATTGCTTTTAAAAATAAGTAATCAGTAAAGTAACGGGATTACTTTTGGGGGAAGTAATCAGTAATTAGTTACTGATTTCTTTTTTCAAGTAACTTGACCAACACTGGTTATAAATCTCTGGCTCTTTTCCACAGCATGTCTTTTATCCTGTCTTCCTTCTCTTTCTCCAACAGGTCGCAGCAGATGGTTCTGCTGGAGGTTTCTTCCTGTTAAAAGGGAGTTTTTCCTTACCACTGTCGCCAAAGTGCTTGCTCATAGGGGTCATGTGATTGTTGGGTTTTTCGCTGTATGTATTATCGTAGGGTCTACCTTACAATATAAATTGCCTTTAGGTGACTGTAGTTGTGATTTGGCGCTATATAAATAAAATAAAATTGAATTGAATTGAATTGAATTGAACTGAATTGAACTGAATTGAATAGAATTGAATTGAACATGGATCTTTTTATTAATGTTTGTTGCTATGAGATAAAGCCAAGTTTACTTCTGCAAGAGAATGTGAGGAGGAAATGCACTGCACTTTGTGGTGTCTCATACCAAATGAAACTAAAAGCGGGGACAGAGGAAATGGATCGGATGTTAGTGAGTCCAGATTTGTCTCAGCAAAGTTTCAATTCCTCATTTCCTGTGGTTTGAGACATACCCATACTCAACGCTGGGCTTTCATATAGCCTAAAATGGAGTGCACATTTGGCTTTCGACTTGTGGTGAAGCAATGTTCTACCAAAAATAACAGGTCCTTTTAACACTTTGGCTGTTAGGCTGTGAGCTGTTGCACAAATGGGTTTGTTAGATTTCTATTGTCTGTAATGTGCGACAACCAACAGCTTGTTGAAAAGGAAATTGCGAAAGTGCATGGAAAAAATAAACAAAATCAAAGAGCATATTGTGCCTTTGGTGTTGATTATTTCAAGCGCCAGTTTAACACCGCTTTTCCCAAATACTGTATTTGTCTCGGTGCCTGCAAACAATCGACCACAAACATTCCCCTGTCGGCGGCAGGAGGAAATCCGAAACCACAAACAGACGCACACACACACATATATATAGGAAGTGAACCTGAGAGAGGAAGCACATTTCTGCTGTCCCACTTATTTCTTTTCTCTGTGTGCACAACGACAGATCGATGTATACATGTATCAAAAAAGAGAGGAGACCGGCTCCCAAAAAGCCTAGTCAAGGCTCATACACACAGGCCTCTATTTGTATAACTGTGAGGACCCTTAAGCTCTGTTCATAACCTAAAATTAAGCTTTACCCTCAGGCAAAGTTAAAAAAAAAAAAGTCCTCACAAAGATGTATTATAAGTCCACAGGAATGTTCGACAGCTTGCAAAGATTGGACAGTGTTCAGGGATAAAAAATAAGTGGAATGTGACCTAACAGGAAATGGACTGACAGCTGTCACACTGTGCATCTGTTACACGCTAAAGTGCAATGTGCTGTATGAGTGTGGCAGATGGGGTCAGAATGAATGGGAATATGCAGTAATTAATGACAAATAGCTAAAATTAGAGCAGAAGCTACATGTCAACAAAGTTAATCAGGATCTACTTGGCTAATTGTTCGTGTCATTTTTTAATAAATATGCTAAATACTGTGCCAGCATCTTTACCGTGATGCGTTTCTAACTTTTGACCATAAAAAAATGACTGCTTGAGTTTATGCTAGCAAGCAACGCGACCAATGTCGGGCTTAAGAAGTGGCAAAGGGAAACATAAAATGGGTTTAATTTACATACAGCAATAAATGTTTTAGCTTAAAACAGACTTAAAAGTAAACTGGGAGAACAACTGATGGTAAAATCCGCAAAAATTGCCTTGTTCTTTTTTACTTTTTTTGTATCTCTTTATAGTTCTAATTAATCTTTTTGGCTGTTTTTACATATGTCAAACCTCTATCAAAAACAAAACACATTAGTTAAGGGCTGTAGCTAATAATGGTCCCATTATACCTGCCGTTCTTTCCTCTTATGCCAGCACTGATGTAAAGGTTTTATCTGAGTGGAGACAACTTGATAGTTTTATCCCATCGTTCAGAAGAATATTGAAAAAAAGCACTCGCTTCCTCAGCACTAAACAGGACAGAGCTGTGCAGACGTCACTTTTGACACAAGAAAAACATAATCAATGCGTCGGTAAAATGGGCCAGCTATAGATTTAAGAACATATTAGAAATTACACATTATGTATTATAACAGTATAAATAACATTATGAATTTAAAAACAATAGTTTAAATTTTGTCACTGGAGCTTTTTGTTTGTGTGAAGTCTTTTACAGTTAAGTAGAAACTGTTGCAAACATTCAAAGAAAAATGCTGGTGTGACATGTGCAAGCCACCTATAGAAAACAGTCGTGTCAGGAAAGGCATCTGGCTAAAAATCTGCCAAATCAAACATGATCCCTTATTCACAAGTTCACAAGGGAATAAGAAGAGTAGCTTAGTCGAGATAAGTCTGTTACAGTTGGGGAAGAAGACTTCCGCTCACCCCCACCCATGTGCACGCACAAAGTGTTGGCCATCCACCCAAATTCATTCATAAAAGACCCACCCCTTCCCCATCCGCTCACACACACTCTCAGCCATCCGGGACAGTCACAGGTGGTCACCAGTGCTTTATCATCTGCTCCTCTGGTTTAGAGCCAGAATATTCCAGATCATGTGATCCTCATGAATACAGATCTACTAAACCAACACCACAGACTTTTATCACACAGTATAGCTGGGATTCAGTGGGAGAGTGCACTGTAATCGTCCAGCCTATACAAGGAAAACTGTGGGGATATTCAGCAGGGGTGTAATGAAAAGGACACTAGATACATGAATAGCCTGCCCACAGCCACACTCAATCCAATTAGTTTAATCAATGGTGTATTCAGTGCACTCTTGAGAATGAAACATCCATCCATTTGCCATTTAAAAGTCCATGAATGAGTAAAGGACATACACTTATTTCAATTTTAGCTTCTTAAAAGTGTTTATTTTATTGTTAAGAAACAACTGTGACGAACGCCCCGTGGAATCACTTAACTGACCAATGTTGTATGTCCTCCTCACAGGGGTCTCAGGTTTATTTTATAGTTCACAAAAAACAACTCTCATTGACAGCAGGCTGTGAAGTAGGCGAGTCTCCGACACAGCCTCCATGTAACGGTATGCAATGACAGAAATGAGCCGTGTCCATGAATGGAGAGCGGGATGACGGTCAAATGAATGAAGTACACTCTGGGGGAAATGGGTCTTAAAGCAACAATCCCCCACGGGCGTGTGAGAAAAAGCATGATTTTTTTTTTTTAAAAAAAAGAAAAAAGATGGAGACAGGAAGGGAGAGTTAGAAAGAGATGTACTCACCCCGAGGAGCAAAAATGAGTCAGCTACAGGCAGGGAGAGAGACACAGAGATGGAAGTGATGCGTGAGTCTGCGGGACGATTTCCTCTAAAACGCTAAAACTCGTAGAAAGCAGCCCGACAGAGGCGGCAGACGTGGTGCAAGGAGGGAGGAAAAAAGTCCACCTGGTCAGTCCCGCTTGGTTTCGGTTCACTTTTGTGGTTTTAAGGCGCTCAGTGATGAACTTGAGTGTGATTCATCAGCGTGGCAAAACGCGGCAGCGGTGCCTGGGTTAGACGAACTGTCAGCACGAGTTTGGGGTGTATGATGCTCGTGAGGTGTCACTATGTCCGCTTGCTTCGCTATCCGCCTCTGAAACTGGCTGCTCTAACGTGGAAACGCCTTTTGTCTCTCTCTCTGCGCCCTCCTCTCTCTCTCTCGGTCACGGTTAAGCACGCTGTCTGATTCGCCCTGAGATCGTCTGTTGAAAACAACGCCTCACTCTGTCAATAACACGACGCTATATATGGCAGTAATAATACTAATGCTAATACTAGTACTACTACTAGTAATAATAATAATTCGATTTTTGAAGGGACTTCAGGGGGCTGTGAAGCTTGACAGTGTGTTCCCTGTAACACACTGTCATCTTATCTTCTTAATGTCTCTTCATTTCCTTTCAATTAATGCTTTTGGGGATAAATAAGGGACATCTTTAGCTTGCATTTCTTCAGAGCTTCTGGATAGCACTGATTCAGGCATTCCCTCGATGTCAATTTGTTCGCCATTTGCACAAATTTCAAGTATCCGATGTGTGAATGCTGCTTTATCCTTGGCTCAGCACTCTCGTTTAGGGCACTTATCCAGGACCCTAGCTGAGATGTGATGTTCATATGGACAGGCTAACCACTGAAGTCACATTAACACCACTTTAGATTTACCAGCTAACCTGACAAGAGTCTTTGGACAGCTTCAAACCTGGGAGCTTCTTGCTGTCATGTGACTATTGTGCTAAGCTGTTTTATTGGTTTAGCTTTCTTTTATTGGCTTAGTCATGTAATCAATCTAAAAACACCATTAATGACCCTCAAGCTTCACAGTAGTGATCACTAGTCTCTAATCTTCTTTCCATCCAAATATTTTATGTGTTTTACCTTCTCCTACTTTTAGTTTAGCCCATGGTAATATGGACTGTTAAATGTTTAGCACTCACTTAGTCCTCAAAGCACTTTGACACTGCAAGATGAATCCACAGACACGTGCTCAAACCCACACAGATGCATCACTGGGTAACTTGGGGCATTTCTTCAATTGATCTCTTATTAAAATAGGGCCTTTTTGGAGTATAACCCAGAGAAATATTTGTTATACATGTGGGGTTAATTTAAAGTTAAAGAAACAAACAACCAGCAGGAATAACACGACGAGCACACATTCGTGTTCTCTTTAGTTCTCGGTAAAAGGAGCAGAGTGGGAGCTCCTTCCCATTCGCCATTTTCCCTCTGATTCCACACATACTCTCTCAATTCCACACACACATTTTTCGAAGCTGATGTCACTGAGCCGCTATCCGGTCTGCAAATCCCTCCTCCTGTTCCTTTCTCTCTGTCACAAACATCCCCCCCAGCTTCAACTCCATTCTTTTAAAAGTGACAGCGAGCCAACAGAAATTGTGCTTCTGGGTGCTGATCTCTCAAATGAAGTTAAAGCATTCATTAGTTTCTCCCCTCTGGTCTCCGAAAGAAAGGTTTCCCCCTTAGTACAGTGAAAAAGGACACAAGTGGGAAAACAGCTGCAATTATAGAGTTTATGTCTGTATTTCAGATATTTCTGTCACAAAATTGCTTTAAAAACGACCGATGTCTGTTCTTTCAATGGGAATAAAATATTATTTCATTGCTTTCACATTACACATTCTGCAACACAAAGCAACTATGTTAGCGAGATGCATCCATAGATTATAACGAGGCTATTATTTCTCATAGTATTGGAATGATAATTGCATTCAAAGTCAGTCAGAAGTCATCACCATCAGAAACATGGAGATATGTTTAGATTGGTAGTAGATAGTAGCGTCCATGTCTAACACACAGTTACTGTACAGTTGGAACTATTTAACTGCAAACTCTTTTGTAACTCTAAGCGTAATTTTCATGGCTAATAATTTTCAAGAGAAGCTCTACTGCTCACTAGTGTTTTGACAGTAAAACGGTCCAGCAGGGGAAGCACATAAATGCTATAGGCTCTACAATGCCGAAATAAAAATTACTGTAAGCTGTCAAAGCAAAGTTGGCATGCACTACCATTTTTCCCTTGCTTCCCCACAAAACCTTTTTGGAGATTAAACTTTTGTTGCTGCATAAACGGTTGAAGTAGCCCGTTAACTCCAGCTAGTCCTGCATATGTTATTATGAAAAGAACACAAACCCTCTTTTAAGTGTAAAGTAAGGTAAAGTACGTTTTTTGAGCAGTCTTTGCGACCATCAGGAACTTAGAGTAAAACGTCCAGACAACTAAAAATAATGACTATGTGTAGTGGAAATACCTTTATATGTGATGTCACATTTCCTGTTTTTTTAACCATCTTCAGGTTACACCAAGAAAACAAGAATTGCTTCCTGTTAAAAGCTGCTTGAGACATTCTACACTTCACTTTTCAAAGGTCTTCAGAAGTGCGCGTAGCTGGGTGTGAAGCGCACAGCTGTGTTCATTCTTGCAAAGTGTAACTTAAATCCAAAAACAGGTGCCGTACATCAAATGTCCGACGACTAAACTTTAGATCACTCAAAGAAATCATTCTGCTGGAATAAACTGCTAATGGCCTCTTCACACACCTCAGAAGTGCGTGAGTGTGTTTTGACATAATTTTGGAATATGTTATGACGGACATGAAAAAAATGCCCCCAAATTTAAAATAAAACACATTTCATAATATAGAATATAAAAATAACCTTTAAATTACAAAATTTTACAGTGCATCTCATGATTTTGTTGTGTTGTTATGACTTTGCAGTTGCTCTGTAACTCATGGTGATGCAGATCATCAAATCTGGAGGTTATGAATAACGCTTTTCTTCTCAGGTTTTGACCTCGGGCATTGGAAAAAGTCCCCTTTTTTTACTAATACACAAGCATGTACACATGATCACTCACGAGGGTGCAAAAGAACTGGATTAAGAACGCTGATCTTGGGAAAGTTTCCATTTGCTTTTACTTAAAAATCAGAAAAACTGCTGCAATTCAAAGAACCAAAGCATAACATTTACTGAGGTTAAATGCATTTATATTCTTTGTGATGCTGAGTGATGACAGACTGTAATACTACAGTCTTACTAAACAGAGCTGTAGTTGCATTAAGGCCTCACCGGCTATTATTTGAGTAGTTTTTAAGATCACTAGGGTGTAATCATGACTATGTTTACATCTTTATTTATTAATAAAAGTGACTATTTAATGCCTGTAAAAAATCATGATGTTCATGACGCCTGACTTAAAAGTTTGGACTGATGAGGAAACAAATTAAAAAGACACATATATTTTATCCTGTTTTGAGCACTTTTTCCAATGACTTCATCGACTTGTTGGCCTTATTGAATGGAAAACACTGGTTTGTCTTTTCTTTTGCAAAGTTTTCTGGAATGAAAGATGAAGATTAAGCTTTATTTTGCTGAAAACGTTGAAAATGATGAATGCCTTCTTATTTCAGATTGCTAAAGATTGTCTTCACTATCAACAACACCCTAAATTGGCATTGATTCAGGGGAAGCATGTGAGTTAGCCCATTACTGTTTCAGTGCACTTCTTTGCTGTCTTTTAAAGAAGTGCACTTCTTTAAGTGATCTGCTTTTTTAAAACACAGATCAGCTGTACATTTTTGAAAGTGCATGTAGCCTTGGAATAAACACTTAAGTTAGTGCTGTAAATTCGCCTTGATGCCAACAGCATTAAATTCCTTACACATCAGCAGAACCTCGCTTTCTCACTTAAATATCAGTGACCACACGACAAGAAAAGAATTGAAAAGTTAAAAATGTTTATTTCAGTGTAATGTTAATTAAATGGGGCAGCATGGTGGTTAGCACTGTTGCCTCACAGCAAGAAGGTCCTGAGTTCAATTCCACGATCAGGCCAGTGTCTTTCTGTGTTGAGTTTGCCGGGTTTTCTCTGGATACTGTGGCTTCCTCCCACATTCGTGCAATTATTGAGGATAGGTTAATTAGTAAGTATTAGCCCTGTAACAGACTGGCGACCTGTCCAGGGTCTACCCTGCCTCTCACCCTAAGTCAGCTGGGATAGGCTTAATATTGATTCAAAGAAGCAGTTCATGCAAAAACCTGCTAAAGAAAGGAACACTAATAACATACTCGGACGTAAAAACTGAATGTATATTTAAGCAAAACCATGAAATGTTTTGCAAACATCCTGTCGATATATATATATATATATATATATAGTAAACAAAATATTAAATAAAATATAATTATGATCATCATTATATTGCAAACAGCAGTGAATACAGTGACACCAGATTTCCTGTACCTGTCACCACCTCAGTCAGTCGTCTCCAGATCAAGTTTCACTGTAACAATGGGCTTCCTGTTGTTAATGCATGCAAATAAGGACAGAGTCATCTGAAATGGAGAATGAGACAGTGCTCTTTGGACTCAGAGTGATACAGAAAACAGCACAACAAAACTTCTTTTTTATGGGTTTAATCTAAGGTATTTTCTACTTGAAAGAGCTGAGGTTCAACTTCAGCCATTTTTCATGAACAAAAACTGAACACGTCAATGCTTACAAATACAAAAGGAGTGGAAAACAACAGCTTGTGTTTCTAACTCTTGCATCACATGTCAGATATTCAAATAGATCTCAGTGGGTGATGGATGAGTCAGTTGACAATCTTTGGTTGCCTTGGAGGCCATATGTTGATTAGCGCACTGGGATTTATGGAAGCATTCTCAACATGAGCTCCCCAACTTCCTGTAGCGGAACAATAAAGAGTTAACCTTTCAATCATTGCCATGTCAAGAATTCTATAATAATAATGGATTAGATTTATATAGCGCTTTTCTAGGCACCCAAAGCTCATCTCATTTATTCTTAGAAATATCTCTAAAGGACGCATCAACTCTGTAGCATATAGGAGATTTATTTTTTCTCTAAGGATGCACCACATATATGAAAAACATTAGTGTTAGCACAAACTCACTTGTTTGGGCTTGCCATGGTAACAAAATCCTTTCACAGAGAGTTTGAAGTAAAGAAAAAAAACTGAAGTATTAAAATAACAGTGCTATTACAGTGAAAAAAGGAAAACCCCTGACAAAGGAGAATTGATCCATTAGCCTGTCCTTTACCCCTCAGATATCTGGTAAAAATCTCTCAGTGTTCATTAAAAGCACAAAAAATAAAACTCTGGTTCAACCTTATATCCCTAAAGGATGAGTTCTCACTTACAACACAGCTGAAGAAAAGAAGATGTAGGTGTAAAAATAAGCTGGTTAGATAACAGTGAAGAATATTTAAAAAGCTAAAGTTTTAAGATACATGTATCGACTACGGAGCTCAGAATGAAATAAAATAGAATTAAAATGCAATTTATATTTATGCAAGGAAATAAAAAGAGGCAAGCTTTTAACTTATCTGCCCATTACTCCAGGCTGCAGGTGCACAGTGAGTAAAACTAGACTTTAACAAGATTGGTGAAAACAGTCTGCAGAGTGATTCAGTCATTCTCGGTAGAGATGATAAGATTATCATAATCACTATTTCTGGATTCATAAAAAGCATACACTCACCAGCCAGCTATTAGGATCCCCTTCCTAGTATTGCATTGGATCTCCTTTATATTTAATTCTCCATAGATTCAACAAAGTGCTGTAATCATTTCTCATAGATTCTAGTCCACATTGACATGATTGCATTGCACAGTTGCTGCAGATGTGGCGGCTGCACATCCATGATGAGAATCTCATTTTCCACTACACCCCAAAGGGTCTCTTTTCTTAGATTAAGAATTAATTATTGTGGAGGCCACTTGAGTACAAAGAACTCATTATAATGTTCAAGAAACCAGTGTGAGATGATTTGAGCTTCGTGACATGGTGTGTTATCCTGCAGGAAGCAGGAAGAAGATGGTACAAGATGAGTTTGTCCATCCCTTTAAGTCTTAAAGGGATGGACAAACTCAGGTGGACTGTGGTGTTCAAATGATGCTCAGTTGGTAGTAAAGGGCCCAAAGCCTGCTGATATCCCCCCACATTATTACACCACCTGGACTATTGATACAAAGCAGGATGGATCTATGCTTTCATATAGACTACACTCAATATCCTATAATTCAAATGTTGGAGCAGATTTCGAGACTCCTCAGGCCATTTTTGCAGTCTTCTGTTGTTTCATTTTAGCGAAACTCAGTTTCTTGTTCTCAGCTGATATAAATAGTACCCAGGGCGGTCTTTGCCTTTTCCTAGTCCATGTCCATAGGCTTTGACATGATGTATATTGAGCGATGCTCTTCAGCATACTTTGGTTGAAATGCCTGCTCATTTGAGTTACTGTTGGCTTCCTATCAGCTTGTAGCAGTTTGGCCATTTTGCTCTGACCTCTGACGTTTTCACCCAGCGAACTGCTGCTAACTGAATATTTTCTCCTTTTTGAACAATTCTCTCTCCAGAGACGATTGCGTGTGAAAATCCCAGCAGATCAGCAGTTTTTTAAATACTACGAGAATGTCATGCGATGTGGTAGGACTCAGGCGCAGAGCACAGTTCAGGGAAAAACAACGTTTATTTACACAGTCACCAGGTGCAGATATATACAGTGAGGGGAGCGAGAGTCCTGGGTCCGAAAGGGAAGTCCGGGATAGGAGTCACATACACGCTAGCTCTTCTTCTTTACAATGGTTCAAACAACAGGTTGGTCACGGGTCCGGGGAAACTGTGCACAGAAGAAAAGAGGGTTACACAGAGATCACAGCAGGTCCACAACGCTTAAGGATACCAGGCTGAGGTTTACTGACGTGTCTAGCACAATCATCCAGCGGTGAGGCTGTCTGCGTCCCGGCCTTAAGAGTCGAACCCATAATTAGAGCCTGACGAGACGGAGGTGTGTGTGCCAAGGGCGGGAGCCTGAAGTGAGCTCCGCCCTGGCGGGGAGGAGAGAGGAGAATGTACACCAAACACATGTGGCCTTGTGGAGCCGGCCGGGCAGACAGGGGGACCATGACAGAGAAGCCCATCGGCAATGTTCAGAGTTACTGTAAATCAACTTTCTTCCTCATTTTGATGCTCAGTTTAAATTTCAGCAGGACGTCTTTACCATGTCGACATGTCTGGATGGACTCGGTTGCTAAATAAGTAGTTGCATTAACAAATATTTTTTTTAAAAAGAGGGGGATCTGTTTACTTTTATCTGGATTGAGAAACAATTTCTGGTTGTTAAATTATAACTCAGAGTAGTACTGGCGAGTTTAACAGCAGACTGAACATAATAATATCATCAGCATACAAATGCACAGTCCATTACATCCAGTTTCAGCGCAGAACCTTGTGGGAGATATTTTTGCAGTGTGCGCATATTCAGATTGAATCTTTCCAGTACATGCTTGTACATGAGGCGAATATGGAACTTTAATCTATACTATAAGACAAAACCAAATCAAGTCTGCTGAATGCCTGCTCAGTATTTGTTTTGTTTTTTTTGGCTCCACAGCCACTATGACATCACCAGTAGGTATTATAATAATAATGATAATTGTAACAGTTTTTTCTTACCACAGATTTAACTATTAAATGCAGAATTTGTAATTATTATTGTTGTTATTCAATAGCGACATGGTATTACATTCATGGATGACTAGTCCACAGTTTGTGAGTTTGTGTGTGTTTGACTGAAATGGAATAAAAACGAAATCTGAATTTTCTTGTATATTTGGAACAGTTTCCTGTACTAGGTTTGGCTTTTGGACTTAAAATGGACAAACAGCATTGGTGTATTCAATGTGGTTGCACCCCAGGATGTGGAAGTGGCCGCTCTATCAGACAGGCGTCCTGCCTGTCTGATAGAGCGGCCACTTCCACATGCCATCAGACAGGCAGGACCCAGATCAAAAACAAAAGGCTCACACACAAGAACACTAATCTGAGGTTTGGGTTAAGCTGCAATTTAACAGAAAAAAATGCATGCAATGTACAGCATGCGTGTGTGAAACTGGGCATTTATGTGCCCATGTGTGTGTGTGTGTGTTTCTGATTTTGTTTGCATGTGTGTTTTTCCCAGAACAACTAAAATAGGGAAGTTCTTGCTTCCCATCACAAGACTGGCTTGTTTATTTGAGGGGAGACCAAAGCCCAGAAAGGAAGCTTCTCCAAATAAAACAACTGAGGGTTCAGCTGCTGTGAAAAGAAGGAAAGAAGAAAGGAAGGAGGAGAAAGATGCAAGAAATATAATTGAATAAACCTGAACTGGATGATAAAAAGGGGGAAAAAGAGCAAAACTCAGATGGAGAAAGGATGGAAAGAAGAGACAACAGACAGAGACAGAGAGAAACAGAGACAGAGAGAGACACAGAGACACAGAGAGAGGGGATATCGAGGGACTTTTGTGTCACTGTGTGTGAATGTGCTTATTGAGAAGGATGATTCAGTAGAAAGGGAAACAATGAAAATGCAGAGTCACAGCACCGCTTTTATTCAGATCTTATATTCTGTTGTTTTCACCCTCCCAAACTTTCTTTTCTGCTGTTTTAAAAGCTTTACTCACCACAGTTTAAAGTGTGTTTTTTTGGATTTTAATGGCAGTATGTTCAGTGTTGTCTGATCTTTGTTAATCACTGAGAGCAAGCTGCACAAACTCATAATTTTGGATCCTTTCGAGGTTATATCCTTTATTTTTGTCACTAAATTGGAACTTATGTCAAGGTCCCTGATTTAAACCCAGTGGGAGTTTCCCCCCAAAGACCCTAAACCCTGGCTGGTTGTGACCCATACCCGCTTTCACACCTTGGCTCATGTGATTAGGTAGAGGATCATCAGGGGGTCCTTTGTCCCTCTTTGGGGGGAAACTCCCACGGGGTTTAAATCTGGGACTCTCCACCATTTGACCTTAGAACTGAAGAAGCTTCTCGGATGAGAGGTGAAACATCTTCAAGCAACTCAAAGAAGTCCAGACGCTTTTCTTTCCAAGCTCCTTAGACTACAACATGTAACACAGATTCTGTTTCTTTCAGTCTGCGTTGTCCTCCAGCTTATATCTTTTCCCATTTGTCATGTTGCCAGCTCACCTGCCTTCTCTCATCACTCACTGCCTACCTGCACTCCCTCCTCCTTGTAAACACAGCTTTAAAGAAGCGTCTCCTCCACATTGTCATTATCTTCCTGGTTTAGCATCTGTCCTGTAGTCATCCCTGCCCTCTGTTTTTCATTTCCTCACCCTTCCCCATGATGACACTGCCTCTGTAGCAGAAATTAAAGGCTGAGCTCTAATCGCCAACCGCGCTAAGTGCAGGCCGACAGCTCGGGGCATCCAACCCTATTATAAACACATAGGCATCCAGATCAGAGCGGTAATGACAAATGCCACAAAGCAGCCAGCAGACAGACAACTCTGCCCTCCCTTGTTAAACCATGACCATTTAATGCTTTCTGCTGGGCTCTTTCCTATGATTAAATAATAATACTAAAAGCTCAGCTATTACAACTGCTACTACAGAAAATCCATCAATAATAGTAATTATTATGCTCTTTTAAATAGTTTCAATTAAGGCTCACACAGATGGACAAGACATAAGAATGTGTAAAAGTCGCTCAGACAGATGATAATTTATATTCTTGTTGAGGCAACTGGTTCAGTTTCATACTTTTTCCTTTTAGCTTTCAATCATGGAGGTAATAATAACGCTTCGTGATTGCAACGCTACTAGAACAAAGTGACATTATTAAACCAGGTAAGAAACAGGCTGGAAATTAAAGGCTACAGTAACCAAACAAAGCCACAGATCAGTCAAACTTATTTAGCAGGGAAAGAGTTTATTTAACTTATCGAATTGTGGTTCAAATTTGAAATAATGTGTCTACCATAGTTATTTTCCTGTACACGCAGAAGTTATTACAGATAATTGAGGTGTGCAGAAAATGGCTTGCAGACAATAACCACAACGTCTGCTGTTCTTCTGCTATGTAATCATTATTATTTCCACCATATGTCAGTTCACTGTTTTGGATTTACACTCAACTCCTTTTTATACCCATTCATAGATATATCTTAGTTTCCCCCTTGGCCCCAGGGTTTAGAGTTTTTCTCTTAAGGAACCATAAATGGTACCTTCAATGGACATCAACACTGGCCTCACCATGCATCTCTGTCAGGTTGTAAAACCAACCGTGAACTTTTCCCAACCAATCAGCATAGATCACAGAGAGACATAATTGCATCTGACCAATCAGCAGTGGCTTGGAGCATTTTGAACGTCAGTGTTTTTCTGGATTTGGGAAATTTGTTTTTATGGTCCTGCCTATCTATTATCATGGTTCATAACATAGAAAATGACAGTGCTAAGTTGCTGAAACTCTCACATTATGTGGCTGAATTGTTGTTTTAAATGCTGAGATAGGAGTTGTTCATTTCTTGACATACATCAAATGCATCTAGAAAGCTTTACTATTTGTATTTATTTTTGCTGTCTTATTTTTTGCTAAAAATGATTAAATAATTCAGTATTTGACATTTATTTAGCTTTAAATGATTCCACATAAGAAAAAAAAATGTCACAACCAGTACTTAGTGTGTTTTTTTCTTCACTTAATAATATACATTTACCATTTATACATGAATATTTTTGGTTTTCAGTGGATCTAAACTTCACTTTTACTGTTTATCTTTGAAATGGGCTCAATATTGACCTAAAATATCCACTTGTATCTTTTGCTGCTGTCTGCTCAACTGCTTCATGGAGAGCGAGACACTGTTGTGATGCCATGCCATCAAATACCATGCCACAGAATAGCAAGACCTGTACTTGGCTGCTCTGTTTAGCCTTAATTGAGTGTTTACAAAAGAGCTTAAATATTTGAAGAAAAATAGTAATGTGTAACTGCAGCAGAACGTTCAGCGGTGTCACCAAGCACTCTGAAGAAGCTGTCTAACTGACTGGACAGGACCGCACTTTGATATTTATGTTATAATTATGAGAAGCATCAAGAAAAATGTAAATGAATAAACATTTTTTTTAAAGCTTATACGTGTTTTCCTTATATTTTTTAATTACCTAATGGCTCTGTTCCTACTGTGCCTGTGATTCACTCCTTGTGAGTAAAGCCAACCAGTTAACATTCCTCATGAGTCAAGCATCAACCTATTCCCCTAAACACCACTCGACCACAGGAACTGTAGGGTGGGCACATCTTTGTAGAATTTCCATAGATTCTTTTCAAAGGAAAGCCATCTAGAGTGTCACACATTGGTTAGTGTCACTTTGTTCTCTCTTATTTTGAAAAGAAACTGAGACTATGTTGCACAGTAACCACCTACTGAAAATTCCTAAAATTCCTAATTTTTCACATTTATGTGAAAGCCTCACAACCACCTAATCTGAATAATATGTTACACAATATATATGCCTGGCAAACCCTTGACAAAAGACTCAAATGATATTTGTATTGCATAGCAGGACCTATTGCAGAAATGCCCTAATTTTTTATGAAATCAGTCTCCAATTTACTTCTATAACACCATCTCACTATCCCTATTTTCTTGTCTCTGTGTGATTAAGTATAAGTTAACCAACAGAATGAAGAGACAGAGTAATACAGTAACATGCGTATGTACTGTATGCACTAGTTATATAATTATTGAGAGTGAGATTGGTACTTGGATTACAGTTTGTAAAGAAATAAAGACAAGTAGCAAGAAGTGTGCTTCCTCCTCTCGGCTAACAACAACCCAAACCCAGCTATCTCCCACTGAACTTTAGGCACATGTGACAAAAACACAAACTCAAATGGATCCTGACGTTCTGTATCATGTGTGTGGAAATTTTTGTTTTCCTAAATATTCTCTCTATAATTTTCTGACAGCTTATTGATGTATTTAAAGCCTTTGAACCATCCAAGCATCATTAATTCAGCTTTAATTGAGGTGCGACAGATAAGCTCTCCAACATTTGTCATCTACCACTAAAGAAAACGACAGAAAAATATAGCAGGCATCAACCCTAAGCAGAAAAGTAGACATTTTACAATGAATTTTTAAAGTTTCAAAATAAGAAAAAGCAAAGTCTTACAATTAATTCCAGCCACTCTTTCCAATTTTAGCCGATGAGTAAAATTCTAGAGTCTTAAACAATGAGTCAAAAACCTGATCTCCTCAGGGTGACTTGAGTCATTCGGGTCTTTGTTTGCGGCGCTCCTGAAATACTACAGCCCCATCTAAATGTGTCCCGATGTTACAGATGGTCGTGACTCCTCGATGTAGTCTGTTAATTACATCTCACATTGACTGGTGCGATGATGAGTAATGACAGAACAAACCAAAGGCTTTTTTATTTTTGTACCATGTCACAAAACGGGCTCTTCACACAGGACATTATACAATTGGAAATGGCACATAATATTAACATAAAAATGAGAAACGCTCTAGGGTTTCTCTTTCAGTACATACAATAGGCAAAAGTAAACTCCTGGGATCTTTTCCTCTTTGTATTTGAGACTTTTTAAAATTTTATCTGTTTAGTTAATGTATCAAATAAGTCCCAAAATATCCATAAAGAGCATTTTAAGACAACAAGGGCACGTAAAAATAGTTTTTCATGTATTTCTTTTTGTGCTTCTGCTTTTTGTAACTCTTCTGCCTCCATGTCTCTTCTCGGGAACATTAGGCTAGTTCTGGTTTAGACAACTGTGCACTGAAAACTGGTCTCCATTACCCACCGTTTCTTAATTATACCATCCTCCCAAGGCCCGTTAGTTGAGGCAAAATTACAGCCTAAAGGGGTTGTTACATTAGGTGTTGCTCAGAAACCTGCAGAGGGATTGATTACAGCTCATTAATCACAACACAAAATGCCTGCTGCGCTTTATGGTCTTGTTAGAAAGAGAGGGAGAAATGCTGCAGTGAATGAAATGATGAACATAAACGTATTGTTCATCATGAAATTCGTGACTTTTTGCAGCGCCTTGGGAGATTGACTGTGTGTATCGATATTAACTTTTAAAAATCAAAGCAAAGGCATTCTTTGTTTGTAAAATGAAATAAAAAAATGATCCCAGACAACCAAATAAAAGCATCTGTGAAAATAAATTGATTTTTTCAAACATTTTTTCCTACTAAAACAACATAGCACAAACAACATAAAACCACTACCAGACGAATAACTGATTGACATGGAACATTATGCTATGTTACTAACCAAACAGTGGAAAACTTATCTGCATTATCTTCTGATAGAAAAAAGAAAATGCTTCTTGAAATGATCTCAGTGTCTGTCAGCATGCAGGTAACAATTCTTCATTTACAAATCTACTTTAGTATTATTGTGTGAACCTTTCTGCAATGAGCAAACTGTTCCTAAACCACCCACAACTACCCATTGCTGTGAACAACTGACTTAAAGTGTCTCCAAGCAACTTGGAAAGATACATGCTAACACAAGCTAACAACTGCATAACATATTTGAAAGATGTGCAAAGTTTTGTTTCCAATAACCAGCAGGTGGCGACTCTGCAAGAAGTTCAGTTGAACTCAGTAAACACTTGACACGTGAACAAGTGAAGTCACAAGTCTTTTTGAAAAAAAATGTCCCTATTTTTTGTAAATATGAGCCTGACTAGAGTTAAAGAAGAAGAAAGATAAAACAAGACTGATATGTCGCTACTGTACATGCAGCGTTTCTCATTTTCTCAGTCAGATCCAGGCCTGGCTCATCACATCTGGTTTGGAAACACTAAGAAAGCAACAGTGAAAGTGCTTAATTGGATGCATCCCAAAACAAAAGCCCTCTATTAATCTTCTTTGGTGCTGGTCATTCTTTACAAACAGTCTACTGGGAACAAGATATCTTCAGACCCAGAGATACCAAAGCTTCGTACATGCCATTACCAAACATGCAGTCAGACGTGGTTTTTCAGCATCTTTTAGGATTACTGCACCATATATGTGCTGAAATCTGTTTCTTTAGTAGCTTAGTTTCTTTACTATCATTGCAATCTAGGAATCTGCTTACAGTTGTGTATTCTTGTGATTATTATTTAGAACTTATTAAGGCTATATGTTGAGGCTAAGTCGTAGATTTCCCACTGCAGCATAACTCGGGCTTTAGAGAGCAGCTGTTTAGTGACTTAGAAACAACAGGAAGTCTAGTTTGAGTAGAAGGGCTGACTGAAAAACAAGACAAAGGAACACTAAGTGCCTGGCTGGTGAACAAAATGGAACATTTCGCTGGATTCAAACATCCCTCTGGAGATGATGTAGGCTAAAAAGATAGCTTGAAGACATTGAATATTGGACTTCATTTTGCCAGGTGGCTGGAGACGTGCATGCAAGTGAGTCATGATGTTGTTCCTTGATGTGTAAACAAGAAGCCCTAGACAGTTATTGGATTATTCTTCGTACTTTTATATGTGTATTTTTTGTTTTTGTAAAGATACTTGCATCATCTTGTGGGTGCAGTGCACATATTATTTTTATACAGCATCATATTGTGTTTTATATTGTCATGTCTAAAAAATAGTGGTAGACTTAGTATTAAAAAATATTAAGAAAATAACCATCTGCTTCAGTTTGCTTTCACTCTCTAAACAGGATGAACCCAGTGACCCTGCCTCAGACATTTTAATTCTCCCTTGCAGATTTACACACACACACACACACACACACACACACACACACACACACACACACACACACACACACACACACACACACACACACACACACACACACACACAGATCACAACATGCACACTTACTACAGCATGTATGCCCATCCTACACACTCCAACTGTTCGGTCTGAAGCTTGATCTCTTAGTCTGTCAGGTTTTCGGTTACTGAGCAACACTCATCCTCCAGTCATCAGTCAGCTGTCAAAGAGTCTCTTCATATTGACATTTCTTGACAGAGACTAAATGGTCTCACAGTGCATACACACTGGAGTCAGAAATTAACTTCTGCTCTACTGTCAAATATTCATAAAAATGAGCAGCAGTGGTTCCAAAGCACCTCTAATTAGATCTCTGTGTGCATTCTCTGCATTTGACTATGTCGACATTTTATTCGCTGGCTTAAAAGGATTCATGGTGAATATGAATGAGCTTCATTGTGGTCCAACATGACTGATGCTGAAACTGGAGAATTCTGTCTGTTGCTTTTATGGGTGAGAAAAAAAATGAGTAGAAACTAAGAGCTCGAAGGAGCAGGAAATTATGGCAGCACCCTGGCTATATTTCTTACTGCTTGGAGTTTTTAGTGCTGTGCTACAACTACTGCGTCAAAACAACAAAATGGCTGGAGGTCTAGGACCAGTTATGCTGTAGTGAACAAGGAGGCAGCTGAAAAAGCTTCCTTTTCTTCTGTTTTTATAATGAAGGAAACTGAGTGAGCCACAAAAGATGTTTTGTTTATTTTCTCTGAACAGGAGTGATGAGCCAAGAGCATTGGCTTATTAGCCTGTGTAACAATCTTTACCTACCAATCCACAGCATGTAGTAGAAACTAGAGTAAGCCAGTGGTGTGGACTTTGGTGGATGGTGTAAAGCCACGAGCACGGATGAATTCTGTTAAAAAAAGAATCAGGTCGAGATAGTGCCTCAAGTTTTCTTTTCTCACATGTAGCACACTGCAGGAAGTAATCCACTTCAAAGGCGTCACTTTCTGGAAATAATTTAGGTGGTTTAGGCGATGCCTGACAAAGCGGGCCACACAAGACAACCATGCAGCGACTGCACTGAGCTATCTGTGCAGAACTTTCAAAGACAACCTTTACTATTGAACAATGTGATGTTAGACCTTTTCCTGAGCAGTTCTTGGCCATTTTTCATAGCTAAAAAAAAATGCATTTCACTAATAACTGTTGTAAAATGTATAATTAAAGATGTGTTATTAATAATAATTGTAATAATTCAGGTCATTAAGGTTGTTTTTTGACTTTTGTTGTTCTATTTATGGAACATGGACACGATAAAACGCTGTATTGTTAGTCACATGAATGCATAATGCTCCCTTTGCTCCTTCTCAACCATCTAGAAAAATACACAAGGGTTTTAAAGATTTTTTGCTCAAAACAGCCTGTTGTGCATTTTAGTGCACTCTTTTTCTTAAAGCCTTTTGGGAACATAATGACCTGATTATCTTCTGTTTGGCGCATTCTGTTTTGCCTCTCTGAAGGCTTCAAGGACAGCCTGCAGCCTGTTGTCTAACATGGGAGATTGAGAGTGCAGAATTTCATTGTGTCCCCATAACCGGAGGAAAGACTAGATGTAAAAGGGGTTTTAAATAAGAACGTACTCAAACTAAGCACAGTTGCTTTGTATCGTACCTGAGCATGATTGTCCCTGCTCTCCACTCCACTGCTGGCCTGCACTCACACTGTACTTAATGATCCGGGCCAAGTATGCTTCAGCTTGTCTTAGCATCTCAAATCCTCGCTCCACCTCAGGTTTTCTCTCACTCTTTCATGAAAGGGCACTTTAGAAAACCATTCTTATGGAGAACAAAAAGGATTTGATGCATTTTGTTGTTTAATTAGGGCAGCTTCTGGAAACAGTGTCTTCTGTATGCTCACATAACTTATATTTACTTAACACAATGATTTTCATGGAGGCAGCTGTCATTGGAGGAAGCATTGGAGTTCCCTGGTTAGTGCTCATAATACATGTGCAACATGTCAGAAGAACCTGAAACATGCCTGCGTCCATCATGGTAGGATGCCATCCTCAATAGCACTCGCTGATGACACCAGTCAAATGAGGAGTTTCAGACTTTATTTCTATCTGACCCCCAGTTTCAGACTTGGCTGTAGTTTAACTAGTTGAGTTGTATCATTTGGCTCCATAGACAGAGGTATCAGGTATCATCTGCATAGCAATGAAAAAATATACTCTCTTTTGATAATATTGCCCAACCCAAATAGCAAATAATATAAATAGTACTGGTTCAAGCACAGAATCCCAAAAGGCTCTGTGACTAACATTCACGTGTGAAGAATACTCTGTTTAAATGCACAAATTAAGGTCTAGCTGGCGGATACAATTCAAACCACTGCACCATATTTCCTTTAATAGCAACAGCACATTCTAGTCTCTGTTGAAATGTTACTCAGCATTATCAAGTGTTAGAGACTAATTTTATGCTTTTTAAGTTGGTGGTGTTTTTGTTAATTCTGGTGACAGAACCGCCCTGTTACCCCTGCTGCCTTTATTTTACTGATAAGATACATATACATTTTTTTATGGTAAAAGTATCTCCATGAAGTGGAAGTAAGTGAGTAAAATTGTGGCTGTTCAGCCCAGAAAGCTCACATCCTTCAGATTCATGGAGATACACACAGAGGTGATATTTCTTTGTCGGTTCCTTACTTCAAGCCACTCCTCTGACGATGTTCCCCATTATTTTTGGAATTTGAAAATTAAATGTTAATTTCAGTTACTTCTTCCCCTGCAGCATGCCATCACTCTTTCTGTCAGCCTTATTCTGTTTATGAACTACACTTAGATTTGAATCTAAAGTCAAACCTCACGAGCCTTTCTTTCACAGCTGGCTAAGATCCTGGGAGACAGGTGAAATCTGTCAACCACTCAAAGGGCCTCACCTGAAAGACTGTGATTTCTGAACTGTAACAAAAAATAAATGTGGCTCATTCAAGGCCATGTGGCAAACACAATTTCCCTTTACTTCTGGAAATGTCAAGGGCTTAACTCCTAATAATTTAAACTGCACATCGCAGAATCTCTCCTCCTATCAGTCTGTGTGTGTGTGTGTGTGTGTGTGTGTGTGTGTGTGTGTGTGTGTGTGTGTGTGTGCGTGTGCGTGTGTGTGTTTGTGTTTGTGTGTGTTTCTGCCCCCTCTAGTTGCTTGGACACCAGAACACAAAGGCTGGCCAGTGTTTCACGCAGAGAGCCAACCCACTACTTTACCAAAAGAAATGTGTTTGTGTATGTGTGTAATCTCTGGGTGTATAGTTGTTTCATTTTGAGTATTTGTGTTGTATATACATGTCTTGTTAAACTTCTGTTGTTCTGCTTTCATACATCTTGTTGTGTGAATTTCTTAAACTTTGGTCATGTGTGTGCGCGTGTCAGAGAAGGAGAGAGCACCAGCTTTGTGAGGAGACGCTTAGCAACATTTAAACCAGCATACGGACCGTGGGTGTGGGACAGAGAGGGAGTGAGTACCAGGGCCAGACTGGTCCTGGTAGGAGGTGTGTGGAGGGTTGCGACTTGGGTCTGATTTGGAACATTATTTCGATCTGATAGCTTATTAGCCAAAACATGTCTCAGGTCGGCTCTGCTGCTGCATGTTGATGTGACTCACAAATGAATAAATATGACCGCAATCATGCAACAGGTGGATGTCATGAGTTTACGCCCACTTACAATCTCTAAATATCTTCTCCCTGTGGCTGGAAGGCAACACTGAAATACCTTAAAGACGAAATATTTTGTGCTATCTTTTTAAATTTTCTATTATTATAAACCATCTATAACAGAAATAGGGAGGGAAAAAGCCCCAAAGATATCATTTTCCATTCCTTCTACCATTCCCTAGATTTATGATACCATTAAGAATTTTCAGATATTTCACTACTTTGAGTTTTTTCTCCACTTTGTGTTACTGTCAGACATAAAGAGGAATAAAGATGTCCTCATTTTTCAAAACACTACTCCCTCCTGGTTGTTTGGGAAGATCCCAGCACCTTTGGTGCTAATAACCATACCACATTCAGAGTCACTTAAATCACTTTTCTTCCCCATTCTGGTGCTCAGTTTGAACCATTTCTACATGCCTGATTACACTGAGATGCTACCACATGATTGGCTGATTCAGTATTTTTGTTAATAAGCAGCTGGCCAGGCTTAACGTTTTACTGAGGTGCATCCATCCCAACAGGAACTTATGATGCAGACATAACTTGGGATAATAGATCTTCACAAAACAACTTTCCACTCATCAGTCTCTTGGACAGTGAACCCATTTAATTTTTTTTCACAGACTGTTTTATTGCTTAATTCCTGTTATATTGCACAATTATCCTATAGCAACATAATCCTCAGACAGCATTAAAGATGTGCACTTGTAGACCTTGATATACAGACATGCAAAGCACTCTTACAGATTTTAATTCATTTCTTGTATTCGTTCCTTATTTGCTTCCAAGATCATTTAAGGTCACCAGACAACTCACACAGTTTTTATTTTTGATCCTTTCTTTCTGTCTTTGGCTGTAGGAGCAGTCCTACGTTTATAATATTAAATTCCTCATATTAGTATAGGAGTAGAGTTTGCTCTCCTTGTGCCTGTAATGTGTAGCTTTAAATGTATATTTGTGATTTCTCACCTGGTGCCAACGCGTTACGTTGTATATTTACTATTATAACACGAATTCCTACAATCAAAGTTTGTCAAACCTGACTGTTTTCTAATAACCCTGAGTTAAAGTTTGCAGTAGACTGAGCTTCATTTGGCAGTACCTTGCACTGCTGTTCATTTCCACAGTGTTCATCGTGACATATTTTGACAGAAAAAACATAAAACAAAATCAGCATTTCCCACTCAGAGGTTTTGACATGTGTCGAGTGTGAGGATATGGTATTCTGCACAAAAACATTACCTGCATCTGAAATAACCTGCTGTGGTGGACATATGGCATCACAATAGTGCATCTGAAATGTGCTTAAGTTGACACACTGTGATACTGCCATACAATAAGAAAAAGCCATCGTTGCTTTATGCTTTATTAAGTTTTCACATTCTGCCTTTATTAAACTTTTGGCATTTTTTCTTTCACCTTGTGCATTTAAAATTCTGACGCAATCATGCATGATTAACAACAGTGCTGTTTCTGCCCTCTTAATTCATCTCTACTTGACTAATTTTCTTTAAATTTTCTTAAAATATCAATTCACACATCATCATTTTCTGACTCTGATCTTCATATAAATCTATGCTTAATGGAGATGTTTTACAAACATAGGGTCTACTGAGTTCGGCTTCCATCATATCCTTTTATTGCATTTCTAATTGAGCCTGCTTTTTGGGCTCCTTCCTATGATTTATGTTACTTGACTGACTGTACACAGCATTACTTTGTCACATTCAAGTGTTGCACTTATTCTTCTTCTTATAAAGTCCTCAGTTTATTTCTTTAAATTTTCCTTTTACAGTCGGGTGACGAGATCACAACAAACTAAATGAAGACTGGATGATGTGTTTCAGGGAGCTGTTACTTATGCCTAAGTGAGGTTTGATTTCCTTGGACAGTGGCTGCCTTTTAAATCACTTTCAGTCCAGCTGTTAAACCTAAAAATTTACAGAGGAATATTTTTTGGTTCGTTAAGCCACTTAACACTGACCTATGAATCATTCAAGCACAAAAAAAATGCACATAACACATGCTTCAGACACTTTACTTTACTAGCAGCGTGCCGCAAAAACATATGATTCATTTATTATTTGTAGATTCTTCTGAATATGCAAAAAAACACAAAAGATGAGGATAATGATAAATACTATTTTTGCACCAACAAGGTGATTCCCAGAGAGCTATTATCTGAAAACTTGGCATATCTCAGCACGCTGTGTAGTATATACTTAAACTTGAGTGGAAACTCGATAAGTGGAGGACATAAATAGCATTAGCTCACGTAAAAGGCTATCAACAGCAGATGAATAGTGTCTGAAAGTCATGTCCAACAAAGACCTAACACAGGTGGTTAACTTACAGAAGTGCAGTGTGGCTGCACACTAGGTGGCCCTTAGACAGTGATTTGGGCATCTGACTTGGATGCTGTTATGGATGACTATGCCTCAGATGAGTTTGTGCATATTTATTCCATTGTGGTAACTCTTTACATACATTAAATTCTCCCCTGTTATTAGCCCCAATAGCTAATTTTCCTGCTTTCTATATGAGTCAGTGTCCTTATTCTCCTCCATGTGTCATTCATTTCCTCCTCTTTTTGTTACTTACCTTTTTTTCCATCCTTTGATCTCTCACCTAAAATTACCCATCACACCTTTTCACCTCCCTTGTTTCTTCCATTTTCTCTCCTTGTGATCAAGCCTTTAGATCTCATTAGCACCCCAACTCGGATGTGTCATACTTTTCACCCCTTGCCACGGTGGAGGAGGTGACGCACAATATGGAGTTGAAAGTACAAGTACAGCAAAGTCTGTGCTGAAACGATGAAAGTCTTAAATGGGGACATCGTTACAGCATTTTTTAAATCTGAAAGAGGGAAAATGACTCTTGGTTCTTTGTTTCACAAACAGAGACATATCGGTACAAGAAAATAATTAACTGAAGCTGATGGATTTACTTTAGCTCTGCATGAGCCACATTTGCAGTGATCCTTCTTCATCTCACAAAACAAGCTGTTTGAGTCAGCCTGCCAGTCGCCTTAGCAACAGCACATGCAGAGTTTAATGACCTCGGCACAAACCGTGTGATTGCTTGTTATTACTCGTCCTGTTTGAGACAATCTAAAGAGGGCTGAGAGGGAGAAGATGGACGTAACAAGCCAAAAAAGAGATGAGGGTTATTGGGGCAACCGCCAGAGGAGGGAGCTGTCCTCAGATGTGCAACAGTTAGCAGACACAGTTAGGGCTGAATGAAGGAGGCAGCAGGGGCTAATGGTCTTAGTCACACACCTGTTAATATTTAACAGGAAGCTCTCAGTGACTGCGAGAGTCTCGTTCCTGTTACAGTGCTTGTTCTCCCTGATGATAGATCAGGAAGCCGAATAGGAAGAGGAGACGCTCACTCTGCTTGTGTCTCTGCGTCTGTCGTCGTCTTCTCACATGAATCTTTAGGAAATATAAAATCCTGCAGCTATCTTCCATCAATAATAATGTAACCCAAGCTCATCAACAGACCTTTATGTGCTTCCTGATGAGCATGAAGAGGAAGAATGTACTATTAATAGTAACAGTAATAATATAGTATTATATAGGGTATAGTAATAACTCAGTCTTAGAACAAAGTATTTAGATGAAGACATCAGGCAACATCTCTTGAAGTTAAGGTTGGGTGATTAATTAAGGTTAATCCTGACATGTTTTTAACCTAACTAGTATTCGACCGATCCACTTCAGACTAGGCAGCTGTATTGTTAGGACCTAAAGTGAGTGCAGTGTCACATGTGAAAAGCAGTCTCACATTAAGAGTGTAAGCAATCAATGTGCAGATGATGATGGCATCATCATTAAATCCTCGCATGCTCTGACATCATCTCTCACCAGTGATCTCACAGAGATGCCAGTGACCAACAGCTGCATATGGCCACACCAGCAGGCGCTGCACTAGTATTACATAACACCTGTTCTAGTTCGTGTGTAGAATATTCCAGTCAGGTGGTATTACTGCGCATTTTACTGATTATTTACTCTGCTGTCGCGCTACAAATTGGACACGTCTCCCTTTAGCTAAAGTCTGGCATTTTACCGTCCTCGTGGGAACGTTAAAGGATTTTTAATGACTGTGTTGCTTTGTTACTGTGGATCTCTTGTAAGCAGTAATAGACTGCTCATTATGTATTTGGCAGGCGAGGTACCACAGCCAACGAATTTGAAACTGTGGCTTTTACATTTTTGTTAAATTCAACAAAAACACTGGTTAATTGAAAGCAATACTGAAGAGCAGAAAGTCTTGAGTCACCCCTCATGTAGTTATGTTTTGCTTCCATTGAGCCAAACTTTGAAGGTCTATCAAAGTTATTCTCTGGACTTTGACTGCTTTTTCAATCATTTGCAGTTCTGAACCTGACCTCACCTATCTCAAAGGTGTACCTCAAGGTTGTGTCTAACCAAACCAAACTAAGAGAAAAGGCTGAGCTATGCTAAATGACACAATAACTGGACTGAAAATCAGTGACAACAGGTCAGATGGAGGTTTGATAATGATTTGGGGCTGCATTTCAGCCAGCGGTGCTGGGTCTTGTTAAATTGATGGAATTTTAAATGGAAAAAGTACTGTCAGATTATAATCAACCATGCAATACTTTCTGGAAAGCATCTGAATGGCAACAGCCTTGTTTTTTTTCAGCATGATAATGATCTCAAACACACTGCCAATGCAGTAAAAGCAGACCTGCATAGAAAAAAACACCACCAGTCATGATTGGCCTCCCCAGAGCCCGGACCTCAACATTACTTAAGGAGTGTGGGATCATTTCAAGGCAGCCGACATCTAAAGAAGAGCTTTGAATGTCCTTGAAGAAGCCCGGAGAACTATTCCTGAAGACTACTTAAAGAAATTAGAATAAGGCTGCCTAAGAGACAGAAGGCTGTGTTGAAAAATAAAGGTGGTCATGCTGAATATTGATTTTCAAGCTCATTCAAACTGTACATGTATTTTGCATGCATACTACTTCTATGTTTGTTCAATGTTTCAATAAATCGCTGCACCTGTTCACATTTTCCTCACAAAATATAAAGAAATGAGGGGTGGATCATGACTTTTTACACAGAAATGTACTTACAGATAATGTTAATATCTTCTATGTTAATGTTTTAACATCAATACCTAAGTGTAGTCAGCCTTTTAACAACATTTAAAAATGTCCCTACACCACTCCTTACTTTATAAACTGAAAATCGGGTGTTTCACACACCAATAGATATGAAGTCAAATATATTTACATCTGAAAACTCATTGTGATGATGCCCTAGCTGTGCCAGCACCCCTACGGCGGCCCTCACTGGCATCTAAATAGACACATGCTGCCTGACCCACCATGCTGGCAGAATGAGAAGGGCGATCATATTACAAACTGTTATTAATAGCCACCCTCTCCCCTTTCTCATTGTAAACTAATAGCTGACATGCTCTCACACTGTATCTGAGTCTCTCTGTGCCACTCCTCTATTAAATCTAATTTCTCTGCTCCAATTCAAATATAGCTGACGCACAGGCCAGAGGAGTGTGCTCAGAGCACGCTCATGCGTCAGCCAGTCACTGTAGCTATAATATATCATCTCCGTCTTCAGTCAAACATAAACTGTCATGAATTGTGATGTTTTATTGATGAGAGTTCAGGACTTTTTGCACATGAGCAATCCTGTTACAGTGGGGCAAAAAAGTATTTAGTCAGCCACCGATTGTGCAAGTTCCCCCACTTAAAATGATGACAGAGGTCAGTAATTTGCACCAGAGGTACACTTCAACTGTGAGAGACAGAATGTGAAAAAAAAATCCATGAATTCACATGGTAGGATTTGTAAAGAATTTATTCGTAAATCAGGGTGGAATATAAGTATTTGGTCACCTCAAACAAGGAAAATCTCTGGCTCTCACAGACCTGTAACGTCTTTTGTAAGAAGCTTTTCTGTCCCCCACTCGTTACCTGTATGAATGGCACCTGTTTGAACTCATCATCTGTATAAAAGACACCTGTCCACAGCCTCAAACAGTCAGACTCCAAACTCCTCCATGGCCAAGACCAAAGAGCTTTCGAAGGACACCAGGAAAAGTATTGTAGACCTGCACCAGACTGGGAAGAGTGAATCTACAATAGGCAAGCAGCTTGGTGTGAAAAAATCAACTGTGGGAGCAATCATCAGAAAATGGAAGACATACAAGACCACTGATAATCTCCCTCGATCTGGGGCTCCACGCAAGATCTCATCCCGTGGGGTCAAAATGATCATGAGAACGGTGAGCAAAGATCCCAGAACCACACGGGGGGACCTGGTGAATGACCTGCAGAGAGCTGGGACCAAAGTAACAAAGGTCACCATCAGTAACACACTACAACGGCAGGGAATCAAATCCCGCAGTGCCAGACGTGTTCCGCTGCTGAAGCCAGTGCATGTCCAGGCCCGTCTGAAGTTTGCCAGAGAGCACATGGATGATACAGCAGAGGATTGGGAGAATGTCATGTGGTCAGATGAAACCAAAGTAAAACTTTTTGGTATAAACTCAACTCGTCGTGTTTGGAGGAAGAAGAATACTGAGTTGCATCCCAAGAACACCATACCTACTGTGAAGCATGGG
This sequence comes from Rhamphochromis sp. 'chilingali', assembly GCF_963969265.1. Lineage (NCBI taxonomy): Eukaryota > Metazoa > Chordata > Actinopteri > Cichliformes > Cichlidae > Rhamphochromis > Rhamphochromis sp. 'chilingali'. The sequence continues at coordinate 41,327,099 of NC_137929.1, read as the reverse complement.
GGTGGAAACATCATGCTATGGGTCTGTTTTTCTGCCAAGGGGACAGGACGACTGATCCGTGTTAAGGACAGAATGAATGGGGCCATGTATCGTGAGATTTTGAGCCAAAACCTCCTTCCATCAGTGAGAACTTTGAAGATGAAACGAGGCTGGGTCTTCCAACATGACAATGATCCAAAACACACCGCCCGGGCAACAAAGGAGTGGCTCCGTAAGAAGCATTTGAAAGTCCTGGAGTGGCCTAGCCAGTCTCCAGACCTCAACCCCATAGAAAATCTGTGGCGGGAGTTGAAAGTCCGTGTTGCTCGGTGACAGCCCCAAAACATCACTGCTCTCGAGAAGATCTGCATGGAGGAATGGGCCAAAATACCAGCTACTGTGTGTGCAAACCTGGTAAAGACCTATAGTAAACGTTTGACCTCTGTTATTGCCAACAAAGGTTATGTTACAAAGTATTGAGTTGTATTTTTGTTATTGACCAAATACTTATTTTCCACCCTGATTTACGAATAAATTCTTTACAAATCCTACCATGTGAATTCATGGATTTTTTTTTCACATTCTGTCTCTCACAGTTGAAGTGTACCTCTGGTGCAAATTACTGACCTCTGTCATCATTTTAAGTGGGGGAACTTGCACAATCGGTGGCTGACTAAATACTTTTTTGCCCCACTGTATGTCAACACTTCCTACAGAGCATCTCTCATATTTGTTTAAATACTAAGGGGTTTCCTGATGTGTGCTGAAGTAATCTTTGCTGATTTAAAGTCAAAGCAGTCATTTTTAGTAGAGCTAACGTGTACAATTCGTTCATTCTGGTGTTTGAACAATGAGAAAAAGCCACACTTTCCACCTATTGGGAATGGTTGGAAATGAACCAAATAAGTGAACCAAATATAACTGAGACCAGTTGTGGAGGGTGGCTAGAAAATTGGAGAACTATTAAAGGTTATTTTTCTGAGAAACAAACAAGTGTCCCCATTTTCTCTGTTTTTCTAAAGACAACTACTCTCTGACCCTCTATGTGGACTCTGTGGACACCATGTTGTTCAGAGTGTTGTCCAATAGAGCTCTTATTTTTAGAAAGAGTGTGTCTCCTCTGCAAAACTTAATATGGGAAAGGCATCTTAGAGCTCTCCTTTCTACCCACTCTCATCATACATCTATCCATACCTTCAGCCCTCAAAGACACTAGGATGGTATCTGCAGCTCTCCAAACAGCCAGCAACACTGTTTTCCCTTTTCATAGCTCTAGCTCCAAACAGGTGGCTCTACAGCCTAAACATGGCTCCTCCTATGTTGCCCCCCCCTTTGCTATTTTCCTGAGCACTATCCACCCTGACTGACCCCACCACTGTCATTCCTACATTTTAGACAGCCAATGGCTTGCGGATGGGCAGGATCAGTATTGTGCCCCCTTTACTGCCCCAGAAAATGGTACCACCCTCTTTAGCTAGTGACATCAGCAAAACCATGTGCAAATCTGTTTTAAAAGGAGGGTATTAATGTCAGGCCTGCTCTTCTCTAGCCTGCGGGACAAGAAGAAGACACTAAGTTGTGTTTGGGACAACATTAACTTCTTTAAGAGTATTTTAGTTGCCCTTCTACCCCGCTATCACCAGGCATTGAGAAGAAGAGTTCTTACAACGAACAGGTGACAATAACCATGAAATGGTGCTGGGTGTTTTTAGGGGTATTCGCTTCTTTGGGGACCCTGTGCTGGGGAGAGAAGGGCTTGGAGATCCCTGAGTATGATGGCAAAGACCGGGTCCATGAACTCAGTGCCAAGAACTACAAGTCCATCATGAAGAAGTATGACGTAATGGTGCTTTACTACCACAAAAATGTGGATGGGAATCGCAGTGCCATGAAGCAGTTGCAGATAGAGGAGATTGCCCTGGAGGTGGGTGTCTGCCAAATAATGACACTGAATGAATATGTGGTGCATGGGTGTGAAGGGGCATGGTGGGAGGAGGGGCGTGAGGGAAAGGTTTCAGATGGGCAATTTGGCACCACACTGGGGGTTCCTGGATGCAGTCGCAGCTTTCACACTTAGGGTTATTGATGAGTGGTATTACCCATTTGACATTTAAGAAAAAAGGCAAAAAAGAACAGATTATTCAGTGAGGCCAAGTTGAATAATTAATAGATCATTCAATTGTGGCATCTCACGAGTATGGCTGCCCATGGACGAATGCTTTAGAGAGGCAGCCATAATGGAGAATGTGGGGGAAAAGATGCAGGGGAGTACTCATCTGGAAGTCTAGACTATGGATTAACATGCATTCAGTCACCTGTTATCAGATTATTTTCCAAATTAGGTAATCATACAATGATTCCAGTTTCAGTGTTGAGCATAATTGATGTATCTTCACACAAACTCACAGAAATAACTGAAACTTTGAAGACCTTACAGGATAACCTGTCCATGTGGACACTTATGGCATATTTACATTTTATTGTGTCATGCAGCTTGTTCATTTAATCCAGCTACCTTTAGGTATGGTTGATGATAATGATTATTTGTTCATTATTTGTTGAACTTGATTAATTGACCCCTGTAGCTGCCTGCTTACATCATTCAGGAGAGACTTGGATTCTTATTGAAGTTAAACTCAGGTGAAATGATGTTGCAGCCTTCATAGAACTACACCAACCATGCTAACCACTGTAGGAATACGTAAAATATGAGTTTTGCAAAAGTAACAGCAGAACATTGACAAAAAATCTGGTGAAAAAACAACGAGATTTACACATTAAAGTCTCACGAATACTGAATAGTCATGACTGCAAAATATATAATTTTTTCATTGTGCCTCATCCTGTTCTGTATATTTCTTAATTCCCATTTGGGAATGAGGCAGGACAGTGGTGCACCGTCACCCCAGGGCTGAAAGGTCTTGGATTGGAATCCGACCTGGCGGAGTTTGCGTGTTCTCCCTGCATCTGTGAAGGTTGCATTGGGATACTGTGGCTTCCTCCCATAGACATGCTTTGGTTTAGGTTTATTGGTGTGTAGTAGTTTGACTCTATGCGTTAGCTCTGTGACAGGTTGCAAGCCCACACATGACCATGATGTGGATGGAAATGGGAAAGAAATGTATATTATTCCTTTATTATCATAAAATATTAATCCTTTTGATCTCATAGTGTTTACACAGTGGCCCATAGGGTAGTGGTTAACACATTGACCTAACACATGACTGCTCCCTGGTTTGAGACTTCGAAGAACTTAACATCTTAGCATAATTGTGTAAAATACGTATGTGGATCTACTGCTTTGTTGACCTCTGATTGAATAAGAGGGTAGCTAAAATAAGCTCTTTTTTAGAACAATAAGTTTTGTATGAATTTCATACAAGGTCATCCAGGCCTTTGTCTTTAAGACATGCTTGTATAGTTGACTTGTATAATCTGGATTAATGGATAAATAAAGCTCGGTATCATCTACATAACAATGACAATGGATGCAGGGACACATGTTCAATATAAAAAGTATCCGTCCCAGCAGAGCACACTCTGGAACTTTGCAATTTTCATGTCTGAGACTCCACATTTCCATACACGTGTTGGAATCAGACAGATACAACTCAAACCTCTGCAGTGCAGTTCCTTTAAAACCAACAGTGTGTTACAATGTCTCTGGTAAAATATTGTGGTTAACCATATTCAATGCTGCACACAGGTTACCTCTAGCTATGTTAAGCCTAAAATGTTGTATACAGTACAAATATAACCTATTACAAATTGCTTTTAGTCTAACAACATCAATTATGGTATAACATGATGTCATGCTCATTTATCTGCATGGCATATGATGTAAGTGCAACAGCAAATGTAGGCAAAGCCAGAATGTTGCGAAAGCAGAAGTAAACGAGCCCTTTCTCCTTTAAGCACCTCTGAGGCAGGCACTTACTCATAGATTATCCAGAGATACTGCTAATCAGCCAAAGGAGGAGGGAGAGTATGTCTGCTCAGAAGACTTTTATTAGGTGAATAAATATGAACAACTCTTTATTAGACAATCCACAGCTGATGCACCTGGGTCCTGCTGTCAGCCAGTATATTCACCATAGCAGCCTTTTGCTTGTCAGAGCAGAAGTGTCTTCTTACAGAAGCGCAGTGTACCTTACACTAGACTGCATAAGTCACCGCTGGAAATAGACTGGGACAGAGCTGCATGCTTAGCAAGAGGCTAAAGCCCTTGTGGGAGTTTAAGGCCATATTTCACATCAACTACATCTCCCTCATTTACTACATGCCCCCCTGGACACAGGCTGAAGTCTTAACCCTCTAAAGGCAGGCGTTGCCGATTTGCAACACTTAAAAACTAACAACTTGATTACCCCACATACATATTTTATGAGTTTTTTTTTACTCAGAAGTACCACTGCAGGACTTGGTTGTGCATTAGCAACAAAAAGTTTAATTTGAGCCTGAGAGGGTTAAACCATCATTTACACACCCAAGTCAATGGATCTGATCAATTTCCTATCTGTGGTGCCAAGTGCTGCTTCTTGGCTGGAGAAAGAGATGCTTAGTGGAGCATGTCCCTGCGGGACTGTTACTCTCTTACTGACTTCCCGCCAGTCGTGACCAATCACGAACCATCCCCTTCTGCTCCAAAGGGGATGTTTAAAATAGCTGGTCATTACCACCTATGAATCTGAAAGTGTGAATTATTAAAGTGGAGAGCTCGGGGGCTCAGATCTTTACTAATTTTGTTTAAAAGCGAGGAATGACACGTATGATGGGATGTATTTATTCATCATTTTTCTTTATTTCTTTCTTTCTTTCTGCTTTGCAACAAAATAAATATAAATATATTACAACTTTTATTAACATTGACTTGATTATCTTAATTTCAGTAAATGTCAAGCTATAGTTATGTTTAATTTAGGGTTTTCATGCATAGCCTTCATTTAAATAGAAATAGAAATGCAGTTATGTCTTGCAGACACAGTTGGTGTGCTAGCAGATTATATCAATTGAAAAGACCTGCACTCAGAAAATTTTCTATAGATGGTTTTTGCAAGTGGTGACGTATTACATATAACCTGTGCACTCTGGAATGCAAGCAGCAAGTAAAAGTATAACTGAAAATAATCTCAGATAAGACTCAAACTTTGGCTCCTTGATCAAACGGTGTGCATGTTTGTGCATCTGACCACCTGCCCATCGCTTCACACAGACTTTGTAAAGTGAAAACAAAAAGTGTTATTTCCAGGAAGCTCGAATAGACTTCATAGATTTCAGACATTAACACCAAATGAGAAGCATGAAGTTTCACTTTAAGGACTAGAAGTTGGTATCAATCACACTTTAGCTGGTTTCACAGATTTCTATACTCATGCTAGAATTATCTGAATGTCGTAAATGGCATTTAGCTGCATGTGTTTGTGAAGAAGCTCACTCAATTGTACATATATGTGGGAAATTATATGAAGATCATGCTGGCTTGACACAGACACATACACACACATCACAAATCCAGAGAGCAAGTCAAAAAGATATTCACTCACTGGAAACAAACTCTGGTAAAAAATGACCGCACTGGTGAAATACGTTACCAGCAAACTCAGCACTTTCCAGTGTGCTGCAAAGACTTACTCAGTCACTCCAAAAACATGCCCAACATGTCACCTTTGACCACAGCTGTAGTCACATTAGTCTGTGAAAAAGAACCGATGTAATCAAATTACACCCTTTACTTGTAGTAGCTATGGTTTATGAAAACTCAAATTAAAGTGTTTCAATTAGTAAGTTACACTGGCCAAAAACGGGGAAGGCACTTGACACAAAACTCTGCCAACTCTGCCAAATCAAAACCTACTCTTACTGTTACTATTTTTCTTATTGATTATTGTTGCAGTTCCTAGTTGTACTCACAGGTAAATTTCCTTAACCACTCAGTTATTTTCAAGAAACCATATCGTATTTTTGCGAGGCATTTTTGGCTTCACCTACCTAAGTCATTTAAATAAATAATTATACATAACAAATTATATATTATTTATATAAAAAGAGCAACGCCCCCAACCCCTCCCCCCCCAAAAAAAATCAACTACACAAAAAAAACCCCCCACATATAGATGAGTAGCACATGGTGAATTGTCCTTGCTGAATCTTCTACTTTACTGCTATAGTTAATTAGCATGTCAGCAGAATCTGGAAGTGCATTTTTTCCTTGTTGATATGTTGATAAAGAGGTGACAGAAGAATAAAAAGTGATAATTTGATAGAAGTTTTCATGCTTCACCAGGCAACCGAGTATAAATATATCTCTCATGCATTTATTTAGTTCCATGCGATATGTGGGAGTTTAATCACACATGTCCAACAGCGCTGCAAAGTGACAGCAACAATCTGTTTAATGGACTTGAAGCAAATTTAGATGGCAGTGGTTAGACTTGAACGACCTAATGTGCTGGTCTTAAAATACAACCTCCACCTGCAGCACCAACAGCTATAAATATATCTCATTATTATGACAGACATTATTATGACAAATATTACAAAGCAGAAGTCATTAGGATATGATTAAAGACTAACGGACGGGAAGCAAAATTAACATCTAAGCGCCAAAAGCAGTGATTAAAATGAGTAAGTACTCAATGTTACGCTGGTTAAACACATGAAAATAATTACATCAGTAATATGAAAACTTAAGATTCATAAGCAATTTTGCAAACATTGATCACAACTTGTTTTTCTGCTTTCTCTCTTCGTCGATCTACAGATCTGAACTCTGATCTATGGTTGCTATGTACTGTAAATGCTCATACTCACCAGTCTCTCCACTGCGCTCAGATTCTTGCCACACTCTTAAGCAACACAACAGCTCTCTGTTTTGCAGACAATGTTGCTATGGTCCCCTTTGTACCATCCAGTAAACTGTAGAAAGTAAACTGTGAAGACAGCAGGAACCACATCAAATTACTCCTTCATTCTTGATTTACTCCACCACAACATCCGAATTTCAGTATGTTCAGAAACCTGTGACATCAATTTATTTATTTTTCTTAAATTGGTATGTTTTTAATCAGTGAGTAACATATTACAAAGCATTTGTCTGGAATAGCTTTAACGCTTTAGAGACTATTTTTCAAAGTTTTGTTTTCATATTGTGTTCTTGTGCTTAAGCCTTTTACGAAGGGATTTGTTCCTGAGCCATCTGGTCTGACTTAATAAGCATTTTCTTTATTAAAAACACGATAAAAAAATATACATGTTGGGTTTAAGTTTTCGTTATCATTCACAAGAACTTTTAATGATGTTGCCTCACTCATGAGTTTCTCTTTTGATCTTTGTGGAGCTGGGACTTTCATTGGTTAAACCTCACTAATACTGGCCTGGACCCACTCGCATTCAGAATTGTCTTATTCTTCGTGGCATAGATTTAAAAAGGTGCTGGAAACTATACACATAGATTTCAGTTCATAATGACATGATTGCAGCATATAGTTAATGTAGATTTGTTGTCCCATTATGCTCTCATCCGTAATGGGAATATCCAGTTCTCCAGGCTGTTTGACTAGACTGAGATCTGGTGACTGTAGAGTTCATAACAAACTTTATCCTGCTGTAAGCAGCTATCAGAAGAGAATACACTGTTGTCTCCAAGGGATGGACATGGTCAGACATAATACTAAGGTAAACAATGCTTATTTGGTACTAAGGGGTACAAAGTGTGTCAAGGAAGTATCCCACATCCCATTACACTGATGCAAGCAGCCCGGCCATTGATACAAACCCGGATGGATCCATCCTTCCTGTTTTTTACACCAAATTCTGATCACGCCATGCTAATGTTAAAGCAGAAATCAAAACAGATCAGACCAGGCAACATTTTTAAAGTTTCTTATGCTGTCCAATTTTGCCTTTTTTGCCGTTGCCTACTGGTGGTGGTCAGAGGGCCCGGTGGCGCCAGTGTCCGGCAGCCTCGCCTCTGTCAGTGCGCCCCAGGGTGGCTGTGGCTACAATGTAGCTGCCATCACCAGTGTGTGAATGTGTGTGTGAATGGGTGGATGACTGGATATGTAAAGCGCTTTGGGGTCCTTAGGGACTATTAAAGCGCTATATAAATACAGGCCATTTACCATTTACCATGCAAATTGTAGCCTCAGTTTCTTGTTCTTAGCTGACAGGTGTGGTCTTCTGCTGCTGCTGCCCATCTGCTTCAGGGTTTAATAAATGTTTTCTGAGATGATCATTTGCATACTTTGGTTGTTCTCACTTTAAAAAGGGGGGTTTCACTCTTGCCTGAAGTCATCAAATCAGTCCCCAACAAGCTGTGACATGTTTATTTCACATCACCTGTTCCTGTAGTTGAGTTATATTTAAAGTATACCAAAATGAACTGCTAAAATTGTATATATTTTATATTATAATTTAAAATAAATAAATGCATGATTTTTCCAAGGTCATTGAGTCATGTCATAAACATCCATCCACATAGTGGGCATGTCATGTTGTATATGGAGCTGTCTATCTCCCAGCCAATTTGATACAACTTCCAGACTGAATTTAAGCAACTGTTACATAGATTTGCCACAAAAATGCAAACAGACAGTCATGATTCAAACAGCGTCACACTGTCTGACTTTGGCGATCACCTCAATCTTTATATGTCTTGACAAACACGATGCACTGTCCTCCTGGATTTTACAAATATTCACAACAGCATTAAATAAGACATATAATACCATATTTTATTAACTGAATAATAAAGTGCTGGGCAAGAGTGAATAGACTTACTGTTCATTTCCTTCTATGTTTCTCCAGGGAGAATAGAATTATTAAGTTATAAGTAGTTGTTATATTAATAGCTAAAAAAAAAAGTGACATGGGTGCACACAAGGCACGTTGTCCAATATTGTACAGGAAGTACAGGAAGGAGGCTTCTGAGTTGTCTTGTCTAATCTTCTTCCATCCTCAGAGAGATCCGGGAAAAGGTCACGCTGTCGCTGTGGTAACTGTTATTCAAAGTGACTGCTGAAGCCTTCCCCCAAATATAAATCAGGCTTACACTTGAATGGTCTTAGTTGGTTGGGTTAATAGTACACCACTAATGCATCTTAACCTTAGCTACTACTGAGAAATTATAATTGAAGCTGCTGGTCTCTTATTAACTAGAAATCCCATAAATTCTCCTCAAATACAGGGTGTAGGATGTCAGCTTTTGAAATGAGTCAGTCAAAAAGACAGTACCTTTATTTCTTGTAATTATAATAATGTGAATTTCTTTGTGTATATAAATAGAAATCTGCAATAAATTTCAACAACAGTGAAACAGAAGTTTGCTTTTGCTGCCTACACTGTTTAAAGTTAAGGGCCATGTGTTTAAAAAATACAAATAATCTGAGTGGCCAGCTTTAAAAACCAACTGTTGCTGCAGCTGTTGAATAAAAAACAAAATAAGGCGTAACAATTATCAGTAAAAAAATCAGTTAAATACACTCCTCTAAATCAGTGACCATATTATTGACTAGTGACCGAACCTTAACCTGATTGAAATACTGTGGTGGCACTCCTAGAGAGCTCCTCATCAATGAATGGCAACAAACCTCAGTGAACTGAAACAGCATCTTAAAGACGAGTGGCCAAAAATGCCTCAACAACAGTGGAAGAGACTGACAAAGTCATAGAAAAAATGCTTACACCAAGTTATTGCTGATAAAAGTAATTCTACAAATTACTGAATCATGGTGTGTACTTATAGCCCTTTTAGTACCTTGACTGCAATATAGCTGAAAGGTTTTTTGCATGTGACACAACACAGTGGAGGATGTTGAGGTGATTAACCTGCTGCTCGGTCTGTGGCTTTTTGTCAGACTTGAGGACCACAGGGTTTTTGTGCAGCCATTTCCTTCGTTTTCCTTAATTTTCTCAAACGAGTCGCTTTAATGACTCATCATTAACTGACCAATCAGTGGCAAGCAGTCATTTGATGAGTTGGCGTCACATTTTTGGATTGCCTAAGATTGCTAGGAACTCGAGGCCAATAGGTACTAAAAAAGTACCTGGTACCAAGCCAACCAAGAAGGTACTACTGGAAAAGGGCTATTGTTTTTTCACAGGACTGTTAGTCCCGTGTGTCTGTCCATCCTCTTCAATAAATTGCTATGCACACAAGTCTTGAAGATAATCTGACAGCCTCTGAGTCATTCCTCCAAATGCAAGGCAAAATTATAGGGACAAATGAGAGTGACGAGTAACACACCTGTCAAAATGTAACATAGAATAACACAGCTTTTGAGTTGTGAGAGACCTAATCCTGTCTTATCTTCTTTCCTGGTCCCAAAATTTAAAGTGTGAAAGACATACTAAATTAAGAACAAATTTGTGAGATGTGATATCATTGGATACGACAGGAGTTATGCATACGTGAACTGTCCTTGGTGTTATTCTGCGGCATCATCTCATCTGTGTTGATAGATAAAGATGTTTGTTTGCCAGCGAGACTGGCATTCTGGCTGCTCCAGTTTGTTCCATGTCAAAACCCACCTGTTGTTTATAATAATAGAAGAGTGTACCTCCTTATTTGGTTGGTGTGAAAGAGTTAAAATGATGTTTTTGCAGCCTTGTGTGGTAATATACCATGAAGCTTTTTTGCAATGTCTGTTTTTCTATTTTTTTTTTCTAACTCTTCTCAATAATCCCAGGCGTGACTATGCAGCTCTGTGGTCAGTAATGCATATGGCCCGAGGATCCATGGTACAATATGATACCTGGATAATGTGTTTTTTGTCATGAAAGGTAAATATGATAAACTACTGGTCTCGGGTTGATCGCACTGAAACTCTACCAGGCGTTAAATTATCTGTTCAATCTTTCTGAGGTATAAAAATTCGAGCTAGTTAATGTGATTTCATAAAATATATTCCTGAATATAATCACAGAGACAGCACGCCCTTCTCTGCAGATGAATAGCGTTGAGTATTTTCATAAACAGCCTCCACAGATTACATTTGCACATCTGCAATTTTGTTCGGTAAAACCACTTGACAGGTTTATCATCGTTATAGGGCTCCATCGAGCAGCTGTCAGCCACAGTGGGCCTGGATATGAAGTGCAGGTGCAACGGAGAGCAATGTCTCATGCCAACAAACTCAGTTTTCCCTAATGAAATTCTGCTATTGTTGACTTTTGTCGTGTGGCAGGGTTTTTGGGTATTTGCTTGTTCTACCAGATAGCTTAAAATTGGTCATAATAAAAGAAAAACAGTATGGGATTGCGTTCAGTTTTGAGATAACACAACCAGATGTATTTTTCTATGCTTAATTCTTTATTAACTGCTTCCATCCATCTATCCATCCATGTTACAAAGTGTGATGCTACACAGCTTGCCAGTCGCTGACATGGGCAGTGTTTCATGTATGAGTCGTTTTTTCCATGTGTACAATCATCTTTAAATTTCCACGCTATCCTCTCTTTCTCCCTCAACATAACACACACACACACACACACACACACACACACACACACACACACACACACACACACACACACACACATGCACATTTTTGCCTTTTCCATCCTCTAAACATTCTTTAACCCACACCTCTTTTATTTGCATGTGCACCTGCCTTCATATCATTTATTCATTGCAGAAGGATGTTAGGGAAATGGGAGGGATCAAGGTGCACTATGAAAAAATTTAATATGAATTATGTGACTTTGAAACCCCAGCTTACATCTCTATTCCACAACGTGATGGACCTGAAGAAGGACATGTATGAAATTGTTTTCTTGCAGTTTATTGCGGAGATACAACCATAAATTTAACACTGTCGAAATACAAGAAAACATATTTACAGCTAGATATTGATATTTTTCAAGTACAATACAGTGTTTTATTTTTTAGTCTTTGCAGAAATTATAGTAATGTAAAATTTGTCAGGATTCAGTAAGAGAGGCCTGTATGGGAAAAATCCCCTGCTAACTGTGTGAGTGGTTGATGGAGGTTTGCGTAGTCACTAGTGGGAAATTGGTCACAAAGAGGCACTGAATCTCACTTGCAGTTGCTTTGGTTGCTAAAAACTTTGCTGTTCTCACCTGCAGTTTGTATGGAAGACACCAACTTGCCAACACCAAGTGATAGTGAATCAGTTATGAAAACGTGATTTGCACCACATGTTTTCATACAGCCTTTTTAAAATGTCTTGGTTAAGCATCAGGCACATCTTCTGCTTTGAAGGACTGAAGGTTTACTTGGTAAGTCACCACCTTCATGCAAACTATGGACCACATAAATCCACCTGGAATCAATCACAAGGAGAGTTTTGAGACAGCTTTTTTGGGGACAGTTTGGGATGTTTGAGTGCTCCAGGAGAGTAGAAAAGTGTTACATAAGAATCAGTGCATTTACCTTGTTTGTGACTAATTTCACTTGGCAACAGCCGGCAACCTCCAGCAACTATTTGCTGACCAGTCAGGTTAAGTTGAAATCATCAAATTTGAAGTTTTATGATGATGATTGTAGTTCTTTTTTAAGACCTTAATTGATGTGTGTTGCGGTTTTCAGTGTTTGTGTGTGGTGGAGGACAACCTTATGGCAAGGTAGCCTGGGTTAAAATGGCCGCGGTCTTTCTATGCGGACAGCGTGTTCTTCCAGTGCCTGCATGGGTTCTCTCCAGGTACTCAGGCTTCCTCCCACAGTCCAAAGACATGCATGGGGTTAGGTTAATAGGAGAGTCTAAAATTGGCCATAGACCGATTTTAAGTGTGAACTGTTGTCCTGTTTACCCTGCGATAGACTGGCGACATGTCCAGATTGTACCCTGGGTAGATGTTTTGGGTAGATGTTGTTTATCGGGGTTGGAACAGAAATACTAAAACAACATTGTAATGTCAACCAAACAACTGAAAGCACTGTGCTGAGGAGTTCATGATATATAGTAGAGGACATTTTTTAAAAAGTATTAGTGTACACTCTGCAACAGCTTTTCTGGTATTTTAAAGATGGTGCACTGTAAAAAAAAAAAAAAATGCTGGCAAATCTAACTTCCTGCATACTTTAAGGTAACAGAGCAGTTTGTTGCAGCTATTCCATGGTCCATTTTCACTGCATACATTGTGAGTTGCTGGAAACACACACGTACCAATAACTTTAACAAAAGCTCTAATTAGGTCTCCAAGCAGTAAATCAGCATGCTCGGTTAATGCATCAGTTTTTACTTTCCTGTTTTTTTCTTGTGCAAGAATAAATAAATAAAAATGTATATGCTTGCTAATGAATAGTTTGCTGCACCAGTTAAATTGAAAACAGACATCATTTATGCAGATGGTTGCAGGTGTACCATTTTTGCTATAGTTGGTGAAATATATTTTTCAGTAGTACACATCATGGTTCCTAGTATGTGTCTCACTGGAAGGCAATCGTGTGTGTACAGACACTCTTGGCTGCATTGGCACACCTCTTATCTATTAAATGGCTTTAGTAAAATAACACATGTGCAGTTTTTCTCTTTTCTTCTCTAACGCTCCACAGTGGGCCTGACAAATGCAGGAGATTCACAGATGGTCCCAGACATTTCTGTCCTCACAGTGTGCTGTAGGGAATCAGCTTCTGTGCCTCTGAGGTTTCCAAAAGCTTTCCATGCATTTCATCAGCTCTCCTGAGAAAGCACGCTGAGCTGAAGTAAAAAATAGAATAAACTTAAAAAAGAAATCTATAAGATTGTTTAAAATTGTATTAATTAAAATTATTCATTTGAAAAGACAGTAGCTTTGAAAGTCTTATCTCTGTGGAAAATCCTAGACTGTCTCCTTGTGAACAGTGCAGTTACGCTCGCTAGTGGGAAGTCAGAGTGGGTTTTTTATGCGCTGTTGTGTCTGAATCTTTCATGACCACCCCGGTGCAGTGTTATGTAACAGTCTAGTGTAGAACGTCCTGATGTGTTACGGCAGCCATTACTAATTTACTGTCTGGCTGAGAGGAGGAAAACCAGCTGAACTTCTAATTTTGCACAGATCCCAGGACACCAGATTCTACAGGAAAATGGGAAATATTCCTGCTGTGACAAGCTTTTAATGTTTCTTCATTTGAAAGATTAAGCAATTTTAGAGTTGCAGACCAGAGCCTGGAGAAAATTAGTTTTCTGCCTTTTTATTGTGCATGTTACAGATTGATTTGCAGTATACTATCCTGTTGATTTTACCATCATTTTCTTATTTTTTTTTAAGAATCATGATATTGTTGCATTGTCAGAATTAATGTTATTTATTTTACTTAAACGTCGTTATCATACAACAGCATCCGTTATGACAAAGCCATTATGTATCTTCAGCATATATAACAGAGAGGAAAACAAAACCCTGTAACAATGTATTCACTAAAACATCAACCTTAAGGAACAAACATTGATGTTTTTTAAAGGAGTAGTGACAAAGCTAACAGCAAATCTGCTACAGGCTGAGATCGGGTTTGTGTCCCTTAGGTTTTCACTGAGTGACTTACATCATAATGTCACACACGCACACACACACACACACACACACACACACACACACACACACACACACACACACACACACACACACACACACACACACACACATACGATTCATCAAGTGCTCATGTGTTCACTCAAGGAATAGACCAGAAATGCACTGGTGCAAAGCAAAAATGTCTCAGTCATAGCTAAACCAACGATAGAGAGGGAAACAGCAACTAGGTCAGCTCTTTTCATGAACTTTCACTGGAGGAGGGAATGACATTTGTGGTTGAGTTATGGCTGAAGAGGAATGCTGGGTATATGATGTCGAATGTGTTACTGATAACATGTCACGGCTGTGTGCAGACAGGCAGGATGAAGGGCCCAAGTGCAGAACTCACAGAGGCAAAAGTAAACTTAAAGACTCAAACAACTCAGAACAGACAACTTTAATTGGTGATACTGGGAACTGAACTTGAAACGGAACACACAGGCGAGTTTGAGGTTACAACGCGACGACAAGCAGGAGCAGACGCAGACACTAAATACAGAAGGGGAAAAGGGCAAAGAGCAAACACTTGGGAGACACGGCTGACACAACAACGAGACGGAGTACACCAAAACAGAACCTGACGCACACAGACTGAAGACTACCAAAGTAAAACAGGAAGTGCACTGACTGAACTTACAGACACAGACTCACGAGCAGACACTCTGACATCACAGACATGACAACAGAGGGAACACAGAGTAGTGGGACAAGGGTAGGCACAGAACAGAGGAGGGGCTGAAAACACACAACAGAAACAAAACATAGGATAATAATAATCAACACAGCACAACTAAAGAATCAGAACATAACCCACAACACAGACTCACATCAAAACATATGAAGCTCAAAATGCTGTGTCAAAATGACCCAGAACCATGACATAACATATTGTTTACATACCCAGAACAAACCCACAGTACGTGCTGGCATTGTTGCACTGAAACTTAAGTTCAAAGCTTTTTTTACTGAAGTCAGTCAGTTATGCATGGTGAACTTTCAGCATGACAAACAACACCTTGTTTTTCTCTTGAAATATAAAGGTGGACATAATAAAAGATCTCAAGAAAGACTCAGTTTTCATATAACATGTCTGACGCTTGCTAAATACTTTGTTTAAACAAGGTGAAAGGATATAGATCTGACACTAAACTGTTTTGCATCCAGCTCTCAAAACTATAATAAATCAATTCAACACACTTTTTGTCAGATAATAGAGGACATAACTTCACCTAGCTATTAGTAGGTGAAGATGTGTGATTCTGATTTATTGGGTGGCTTATTTTTAATATAATTTCACCACTATCATTTTGAAGATCCTCCATTGAAACTTATTATAGAGAAACTTAGAAAAATAAGTAAAAATGGAAATAACTGAAAGAATGGATGTCTGTCTCGATAGATGCTGTGCATATAGTGTTGGTGTATTGATGGAAGATATTCATATTAATATGATTATATTCTTCTAATTTGTGTCTTGAATTGTTTTAGCGATATATGTGAAGTGTCTGGACATGCACACACATACATATACACTGATATGCACACACTCATCCCCCCTTCCTTTCCAAATGCCTTCAATACTTGTTCCCTCTTGGGAACATGGTGGGTCTAAGCCCGCGCTGGAATGGTAGCGCTGGGCAGGATGGCTGCTGTGTTTGCTTCGGATTACTCCTCACCCCCCACCCGACCCTGTGGCTTGTCACGTGTTCCATAATGTTGTGCTGTGGACATTTATGTGCTTCTTTTGTGCAGAGGAGTTTTTTTTGTTTCCTGTTCTCATGCTGTCCTCCCAGGAGCCCAGCATGAGTAGAGGTCTCTTTTTTTCCTCTTGTACTTTCCCACTGTAGTGTATATTTCAGTGTTTTTTTTTTCTGTAACGCTACCGATCTCCGACCTGTATCCCCATGTGATGTCTTTGTTGTGTGTGTAAGGTCGGGGGGGCTGGGGTCCTATTTCACTGCAGGGCAACCTGCATGTGGCGAATAAAGCCTTGATTGATTGATTGATTGATTGATTGATTGATTGAGATGTCAGCAAAATTTTCCAGTTCCTTCTTGTGGGGGATGCTGAGGTCAGATGAGATATCTATTTCTCTGGCGAGTTCTCCGTCTGTCCCAGGGTCTGCTTCCAACTGGGCATTTCTGGAAACCCTCCAATGGGATCCTAGCCAGATGCCCAAACCACCATTGGCTGCTTTTGACACAAATGAGTATTTACAAATTTCTTGTGAAATAGGAAATAATTTCATGAATGCATATATAAGCTTTGATGCTAAATTTGTGCAGTAGAGTTTTCCATTATGTACAACTGATGATACTAGCAGGCTAGCCTGCTAGTATCATCAGAGTAGGCAGTGGACAGTTGTATATTGGACGAAATGTGATCCCCTACTGCACTGTACAGTCTATGCTCTCAATCATTTCTCAGCATTTGATGCCACAGCCAAGCGCAGCAGGGAGCCAGAGCATGTTTTTGACAACTCACCTTGGTGCTCTTCCTCATCGGGATCACGTGACAAGCCGACTGTGACTGGGCATTAGCAGATGGAGCCAAGTAATTACGCTGCTGACCTCTAACTTGGCTTGGCGCACTCAGATTTCAGCATGGGTTGGATGATAGCAAGGGAACAGATAAGTAGGGGTGAAGTGAGGTGAGATATATAAAAAATACATATATATCTCAAGATGGAAAAGGTGTGATCTTGACACTAGAAAAGAAATGAGACCCTGAAGACAAAGCTGGTCAGCTTGATTGGATTGGATGATTGAAGTAAATCTTTACTTTTTGTGCATCATCCTCTATTCATCAGCTTCTTCGATTTATCATCTCTACCTGCCTTCTCTCCCCACAGCAAGCACCCAGAATATAATCTATTATACTTCAGGGCCTCTTGTGATAAATGGCTTCTGATACTGTTGTTTATTAAAGCTACTTTAATTCGAATTGCCTTATAAAACTCTATATTTGAATAAAAAAAGTAAAATGTAATATTGTATTATCCTCAAACAGAAATTTCTCAAATAAAAAAACATCAGATGCCACCACTAATTTGTGACTTACTATTTTTAAGCCACACGTTTGGCATGTTGGCATTTTTGGAACCAGAAGTGATTGAATTTAAATGTAGGATTCACAAAAAATCAGTTCTTAAAATTTCTTTCCTCTTAGATATTCCACAATCAACTGTAAGCTGTTTTATTCAAGATTTTCAGATTTTCAGTTTTCAGTTTTATTTTTTTCATATGCAAGTTAGCACAGGGTCAACATTGCAATGAAATGTGTTTGACGAGCAGCAGTCACTCAGCAGCATGGTACAATAGATGAAAATATAATAAAATATAATAAAATAAAATAAAATAGGAAAATAGTAAAGAGCAAAATATTAGAGAGACGTGGTAAAAGAGAAAAGATAACTAAATATATATGTGTCTATAAATATAAATATATGTACACTAGTGATTAAATAAGAAAATCTTGAAAAGAAATATGACGGGAGGGCAGATGGGATATTGCACAGGAATAAGCAGCAGAGAATTACAGTATTGCACTTTTTAAATATAAATATTAATAACAATAAAGTGGAGTGACCAGTGCAGATTAAACAGAGTACTTGTGAAGCTGCAAGGTAGCTTCTGAGTGCGTCCTGTGGACTGTGTTGTGTGTGTTTAAGTGTTGTGGTTGAGGTGTCGTATGGCTTGGTGGTAAAAACGGTTTTTAAGTTTTGTAGTCCGAGCAGACAGACTCCTGTAACGTCTGCCAGATGGTAAAGAGTGGTAAGAGTGGAAGCTGTAAGGAAGTTACAAAGCAGGGTCACTGAGTGCTGAAGTGCATAGTATCTATATACCAAGACTCTGCTGATTCATATAACTGCAGAGTTGCAAACCTCTTCTGGCATTAACATTGTAGCATGCACTGTCATGGCATATATTTCCATGTAGGCGTAATATGTAGGTGGACAAGTACTTTTGTCCATATAGTGTATATCTGGAATGGAAAGTAGAGTGTGTAGTTACCTCGAGGAACTAGTTTTGTGCACTTTTGGACTTTTTCAACTCCAGAGGTTGCCACTTGGAATGGAATAAAATAAACCATTCAATAATTGAATGTAGTAGTTCCACTTAGTTATTTTTTTTTTTAATTTGCAGGGTCAGTATTTCAGTACTTGGAGTACATTTGTGCATGAAGTCCTTAGGTCATGATAGTCCTTTGAATAAGCTCAGTGTAAGCCTTCTGTGTGCAGTGAGGGCCTTTCCAATTTGCTGTAAATCAAGACACTGTGCATTCCCCTAAAGCATTACTTCTTCTTGCAGTTGATCACAAGTCAAGCAGCATTTATCTATCAGGTATGTTAAGGTCTGCCTCTTGTGTCAAGTGTTTCAAAGCTGGGCTGTGAAATAAAGGATTTCTCTGCTGCTGAAGTATCTGCTGATTGTTCCAATTCTTCTACTCGTTGACTGATCATGTGACGTTACAACATGCACCACAGACCAAAAAAAGTCCAGCAGCAGCAGCAGCAGCTTGGGCTGTGCAAGTTTAACTTCACGTTTCTGAAAAGTAAGTGTATACTCGTTTAAAAGCTTGATCTGTTCATTAAACTCTAACATGTCCATCCATCCTCCTGCCTATTTATCTATACAGCAATGCAACCATCGGCAACAAGGGACTACTTCACCCAAATCATTAAAAAAATAATGTTGTTTAATTTTTCATACAACTCTTTATAGTATTTAGTTTGTGAAGACACATTAAAATTAAAACTAATGAGCTGTACCTCAAAATAGTTAGAAAACAGCATGCAGGTGCAGTAAAGCGTGCAGGTGAGGTTTTATTTAACACAAATTGTTTCAATTGTTCATTGGTGGAGAATAAGTCAAATAAATTGATTTCTTAAAGAAAAAAAGCATTTTGAGATGATAATTACTTTCAAACAGATAAAGCCCAGTACCAATTCTATCATGTTTTGCTAGCAGGTGGCTAGTTTAGCCTAGATTAATGCCTGGAAAACTGCTAAAACTAATATAGCTAAAGCTAACCATGCTGCTTTTCTTCAATATTTATAACAATATCCTCTCAGTATAAATTGTGTAAAATAAAGTGGCAAAAACACGATGCAGTGCTATGGAGGTTTTGTTCTGGGATAATCCCACTTGTGGAAGCTACTTTGAAAACTCTTAGTATCCATAGACTAAGAAAGAGTGCATAAGTGTTTTTGTTTTTACTGATTTGGGAGAAATTAGCCTTGAAAAAAAAAGACAACTCAGACATAAGCTACTCAGTCTGAACTTGGGAAACCAAAAGAATGGATGGCACTAAAGATTGTCTCTAAAGTGAAGCAGGAGATGCTTTCCAAAGTTTACGGCTCTTACTGCTGGTGCTTTGGAGCATTTTGTCACTTATGAATGCTGCCCATTTTGCAATGATGCTTTGCAGGCTGCTGTATTGTGCTTTTGACTCACTTCATAGTGCAACCTTATATTTAAATGGTCGATCGTCATGTTATGTATGTAATGTAATGTATGTAATAAAAAATAAGAAGTGAGTACAAATGGAAAAGTGTATATGTTTGAAATGGTTTCTGAACTTGTGTGAAGAGAAAGAATAAGATGTATGTTTACAGTTTGTTTAAATATGTACGTGCATGTATATGTTCAGTAAATATGAGCTGCTCTTATTTCCATCACACCTGTTGCGACGTCTCTTATCCTTGACGTAGTTGGCCCAAGTTCTGCCTCTCTTGTTCTTCTGGAAAGCTTGCTGTCGTTCCTCTTCTCTTGCCAGCTATGATGGCTGTCAATTGTTGGCTTTGGTTTCACTGAGATTGAGAAAGTGCAAGGCAGCAATCCAAAGCTTTGGCCTTTAAGCCTTGAAAATGAGATGAAATGCCAAGGGTTTACTTGTGTAAATGAAATAAAAAATCTGTTTTCAATGGTGTTCAGGGATTAAAAAATGCCCACTATTGTCAGAGCAATGAATCACAAATATCAGACTGGGGCATAATCAGCTTAGGTATGGCAGTAGATTCACACAGCATTCACTTTATTTTCTTTTTTCCCATCCACATGCTCAACTCATTTCTTTTTGTCTTTATCCCTTTATATAGCTTGCAGCCCAAGTTCTGGATGATTTTGATGATGAGGACATTGGGTTTGGCTTGGTGGATGAAAAGAAGGATGCTGCTGTTGCTAAAAAGCTTGGTGAGCATGACAGAAACATTGCTGGAAAATTAAGGGTCTTTGGATCAATGCAAATCTATGAAATCCCACTGTTTCCCACTTTTCTCACAGCCTTTCTTTATGCTGTCACTTTATGTACAGAAAAAAAGGCTCTCATCAAATTGATTCAGTTGATTCTTTTTTTTGTTAATGAAATGTTTTAGTTATGTTACAGCACGTAATAACACCTAAAACATGGTACACAGTATTGCACTATTGAATAACTGACAGTATTGCTGCACCAGAGCAAAAATAAATGTGATTTAAAAATCTATGAAATTAAATATTATTATAATGAAACACTTTTCTTGCACCAGGTCTTGATGAAGTGGAGAGTATCTACATCTTTGCCGATAACGAGATTATTGAGTATGATGGAGAGCTAGCCGCCGACACCCTGGTTGAGTTTCTTTATGATGTAAGCAAATTCTTGTCATTCATTAAGGATGTTTAAATTCAACCGTTGTTAACTTCAGATCTCTTACGATACATCTGTTGTACATGCATGTTTCAGTTGTATTATCTTTTAAAAGAATTGCTAAATTAATTTAATTATTATTAATTTCTATCCAACTTTAAGATGCTAATAAACTGAACTTACAGTTCCATCATTTCATTGTTGTTTTGTCAGGTGATTGAAGACCCCGTGGAGATCATCGGCAACGATCGTGAGCTTAAGGGTTTCTACAACATGGATGAGGTCATCAGGCTTGTCGGCTACTTCAAGAGTGAAAGATCTTCTCGTATGTTAAAAATTAAGACTGAAAGGCTGAGTTTCAAAAAGACCCTAAGCAATTAATACTGCTTTTTTTTTCAATGTGGAAATTTTTTTTCCTTTTGTTTTTACCATGCAGATTTCACTGAGTATAACGATGCTGCTGAGGAGTTCCACCCTTTCGTCAAATTCTATGCCACATTTGACCCCAAGGTTTAAACTGCCTGATTGAGTATTTCTATTATGTTGGGACATTTTAGCAATTTTAATTTCAAATTTTAAGGTTATATAATTGAGCTTGGTACCGTATATTTTATAGTATGCATTTACTTTGTATCAAGTGTCTAAAACATTTAAAAATCACTGCTGTGCTACTTTATTTCTACCTTAGTTCATTGTTTTTTTCTTTTCTTTCAGATTGCCAAGAAGCTGAAACTGAAGATCAATGAGGTTGATTTCTATGAGCCATTTATGGATGAACCTATGCCTATTCCAGGAAAGCCCTACATCGAGTCTGAGATTGTTGAATTCATTGAGCAGCATGATAGGTGGGATACTGACATAAAGACCTTAAGGATACTGTATATGTGGCTGTTTGTGTGTTTCCAACATTTTAGATTGGGTTTCTCAGAGAGGACCAAGACATATTACTATAGCAGTAAAGTCCATATGTGTGGTTTTATATGTAGTATAATGTAGTTTTGTCCTCATGCTGAACACTAATCTAGCAGTTCCATCTAGTGGTCGCTCCTATTACTCTCCTGCACTGTACCGTTGTTGATAGTAACTTTTAAAGCAATTGTTATGCTAGAATATGCATGATCTTTTGCAAAAGTCCATTGTTAACCATAAACATAAACATTTTAAATGTCAAACAATTACAGTTTTTAACTTAATTACAACAATGGTGGTGGTCATGTTTCAATATAGCATCATCTTATTCATATAAGTGATATATGACAAAATACTCTCGTCATTTTTATGTTATACTAAAAAAAACTGTTTTGTGTTTATAAACTTTAAGATTGTTTTATGTTTCAGGCCCACTCTGAGGAAACTTGAGCCTTACAGCATGTATGAGATCTGGGTAAGAGATCTGAGATTGCTTTGTAATAAAAAAAAAACAAACCTCCAAAACATTCAACATATCATATTCAGAGTTACTTGTGTTGTTATTTTAGAGCATAAATATTCAAAATGCTTTCATGAACCTCTTTTGCACTTGCAGGAGGATGACATTGACGGAGAACACATTGTTGCCTTTGCTGAGGAGGATGATCCAGGTGATTTTCTGCCTTACTGTTAGAACTAAACAGGTGAACCGATGTGGACACACTGAGGCAGAGGCTGTAAAAGAGATGAGCCAGTGATAAGAAAGAAGAGGCTAGGGCTTTGGCTAAGAGGTTGAAACCTGGGATGAGGGCTTGGGTTAGTGGCTGCAGCTGGCAGAGCTCTGTTCAGACACCAGAGCACCTCCCATCCACACCAGCACAGGGTGGATGGGAGGAAATGGCTCATGAATTAAATCAGTGCGAAATTCATATATGAACCCCATACTCCAGTATCACTGGTACAATAGCTGACCTTTCTTTATCTCTAGATGGCTTTGAATTCCTGGAGATTCTCAAGGAAGTGGCACGTGATAACACTGATAACCCTAACCTCAGCATCATCTGGATTGATCCTGATAACTTCCCTCTGGTATGAATTTTCTCAGTTAAAGTGCATATCTACTACATTGGAAATTATTTGTGTTCATGATGTAGTCTACTTACAGGATAAAAATTACCCTAATGATTTAAAAAAAAGAGTCTCCATTTAATGCTTTCTTTTCTTTTCCTTTTTTCTGTTTCTCCTTTCAGCTGGTTCCATATTGGGAGAAAACCTTCCGCATTGACCTCTCTTCTCCTCAGATTGGTGTAGTTGATGTTGAGGATGTAAGAAAACTTTCAGCTAACCCATAAAAAAACAGGCTATCTGTACAGCATGAGATACTCAAATGGTCATTACCTCATGCTTTGATAATCAAAAGAGGGAAAAACCCTAAAATTCATGTGTAACTAATCATCCATCCATCCATCCATCCAGGCTCATTTTTAATTGTTTAACAGTATTTGCTCGTCACCATGGTCTATTTGTTGGTGTCATTGCCAAACAGTCTCTGAAAGATTAAAGCACTTTGACAGTATCTTTTCTTAAAGTAACTACAATTGTTATTGTCTAACAAAAATGTATCAAATGTGACACATATACAACAGTCCTGATGAGGCCTTAGCTGAATCAGATTCTTAATGGAGCTTAATAGTAAGCTCTTTGTTTAGTTTCGTGGTTTCTAAATTTGCCATTTTGATTCACCTCCTGGCACTCGTTAATGACCAAATAGCGTTGAGGGTAGTAGAGGAGATCAAGTAACAAGTTAAAGGAGAGGGAAACTTGCCCATCCAGCAACTGTTAACAAGTAGTCAAATGAACCCTGAAGGCAATCTATATGAAAGAAAGGGAAGACTTTGTGTTTCCTTTATTGTCTAATGTGTGTGGTGAGCACATGCCATTAACACACAACTGTTATATTGTCCTAAAGGAAATGAGTCGCCATGCAGGGCCCATGTGCATAAATGTGAATTTTTCTTTTGAATGTATAAATGTCTGTCACTGGCAGGCTGACAGCGTTTGGATGGAAATGGATGACGATGAAGACATGCCAACAGCTGATGAGCTCGAAAAGTGGATCGAGGATGTTCTGTCTGGAAAGATTGATCCAGATGACGACGATGACGATGATGAAGATGATGAAGATGATGATGACGATGATGACGACGACGACGATGACGATGATGACGACGATGATGACGACGACGACGACGATGATGATGACGACGACGATGACGATGATGACGACGACGATGATGACGATGATGACGACGACGACGACGACAACGACGACGACGACGATGATGATGACGACGACGATGATGACGACGATGACGAATAAATGTTTTCTACTATGTTTAACTTCACTATGATTAAGCCTCTAGTGACAGAACACAAATGTAGTGCCAGTTTTTTCTATCATCATGTGGGGAACACACCCACAGGTTTCCTACTGGGGACAAATGTTATGACCTTACGGGGAACTTTATAATGTCAGTTAGAAAAGGAGATTTTCAGAAATTACTGTCTTTGCTGATGAACAGGTTGCAGATTAAAATGTTACAGTATTTACTGTATGCCCTTTGACTGCATAAAACTAATGACTCAAAATGTTCACAGTGAATGTGAGTATAGAGTCAACTTAATGTTGTAATGTAATGTAATAGACTGTGGTTCACCCATTTCTCATTTTCTCTAGTATACTGTAAGCCTGTTTCTAATGACATGTTTTCTACTTGAGGACAAGAAACACTTTCTTGTAAAGTTTTTAAAGAAAATAAAGGTAAAGATACTCGACAGTCTTAAGATTGTTGCCGTCTTGTGAAGTTTATGTAAACTAAGTTTGAGCAGTTAGAATTAGCAGAAGAATTAGGTTAATCTTTCATATTTAAATGCTTGTTGCAATGCTGAATACAAAACTCCGTGTTTGGTCTGCAAGAAATATAATGGGGTTTGTTTTAGGTTTGCTTGTTAATACTTTAGTTAAATTTATTCAGTTACATCTAAGACAAAATAACAGGACACTCTTTGCTTTAGATTTATAAACAGCATATATAATGTTTCAAAATAACAAACTAGTGGTAAATAGATATAGAAATCAATGATGGCACTGAGAAATGGAAAAAAAAATGCTTTTATTTAGTGGAATCTGAACATGATGTCATTGTGATGTATAACTATAAAAACACCATCTTTCTCTCAGACTAACCAGTATCTTAAATATTCAAGGTATTCCAACCTAAATAGGAATGTTAACACTTTCTCAAAGAAAATCAAATCAAAACAAAAAGAAATAACTTTTTTTATTTACTGACATGGTGAAGAGAGCGTTTGTTGAATTACAAGCTGGTGTTAGTAACTGACTCACAACAGGTACAAAGGTCGGTACTGTTTCTAATCACTGGTATTTTGAGCTGGTGCAACAGCTGCTGCCAGACACAAATGCAAAGTGAAATAGCGTGACATAAATTACTAAGGAAAATCAAAAGTGAGAGAAAGCAACTTGTCATAGCTAGAAAAGGGTTGACAAGATGTTTTTGGAAGAGACTCAAAAGATAGTAAACACTGTAGGATCTTACTATTTATATTTTATTCCTACACAGTTGGTGTGGTGCACCCTCAATTTCATTTTACATGTACAATGACAATAAAGGGCTATTCTATTCCATTCTATCTTAAAATATAGTTCTGGGTAATTGTAGCTGTGTGTGTTAGTGCAGTTGGACAACTTAAAGGAATTCCAGAAACATTAGAAAAAATAAACATTAGGCTTGGGTTTTTTCATTATGTAGGCCTGCTGCAAAAAGCAGAGGTTAAATTAATTCTTCATGTAGCATACAACTACTATATTACTATATAGTAATAATGGAGACAGTAGAAATGCTTTGTAGTAAGTGCACCGTATAACTTGTGGAATTCTCTGAAATGGCTCTAATAACTGGAATGTAGATTCCAGGTCTTGCTGATAAAAGGACAAAGGTACCTGGTAGTGCAGATTCTGAGAACTCCTTCAGCTCCTCGTATTGTTGCCAAAACAACAGTTAGGGAATGTCAGGGTACCACAACCAGTGAAGCTACTAGATGCATTTTGTGGACAAATTACAGTAAGATCTTAATGTGTGTGTTACAACTTCACTCTTAGAGAAAAGTCGAATGAGAGGACAGAAGGGCAAGATGAAAGAAGATATTAAGAGGTAAGGGCTGCTGGTAAGTTGTCTTTGATGAACTGGAAATTTAAAGCTGAAATGTTATGTTCTAATTCTTGTTAGATTTTTTTTTAAATCTATACAACAAATGTACATCAAATTAAATTTGTGATATACGGGATATTTTAAATGTTTCAAGTACTGGCTAAAGTAGATAGTTTACAGCATTTTGATCAAATTCCAAGTAATAGGCTACGATGAATGGTGAATAAATAAATGGTTACTACGAGGTTAGGCAAAGGTTAGCAGTAAGCAATATGAAGTTTATGTATACTGACTTGGCTACAGGATTTGAAGCAGTTATGACAGCTCATGTATTCATACAGAGGTGACCACAGCGGGTAGCTATGCATGTGTGATTTGACAGCTTTTTTACAGCAGCTAATGTTCCTGACACGACCAGGATCAGACCCCAATTTGGTTGATCCACAGTCAAAATCAGAAGGATCAGGCTGATCACAGCCTGTCCAAATATCTACAGCACTTCACAATTCAAATTATTAAGTTATTTTATTTCTATACATGTCATATTCCCAACTGCTCCCATTTGACAAATCTCACTTTAAACTGAATTAACTATTAACTAAACCCGATCTCATAGATGTCAAGGTAATTTGGTGTGGAGCAGAGTGACTGGAAAAGTGTTTATATACGGTAAGGCAAAGTAGGGGAAAGGTCTGCAGCAGAGGTCCTGTGCTTCTGGGTATTGGATACTCTCCATGAAAGTACTTAAGCTACAATAATATTTTAAACAAATGTAAAATTTAGATCAGATGTTCTTATTTGATCCCTCATAAATAAGGGGATTTGGAACTGAAGAAGCAGCACTATATAAGATTCTTAACTCCTAATAGATTGAGCAAAAGTAAAACACAATGAGAAACTGTGAATAGAGTGAGAGAAGAGTCAAGAGTTTAATAACCAAAAAACTGAAAGGCTTTTCAGACGGTCCCCAGTTTACGGTTACCATTGTGCATCTCTCATAGTTTAGCCTAGACCTTCTTTCAGTGTTTGTTCCAAGTCATCGGTGTAGATATGCCAGAAAGGGCCAGTGCTACGAACTGAAGTGATTGTAGACACCGCCGTCATTTCTTATCACTGTTATGTGAAATAACATTTTATCTTTTGTTAAAGGGTCCAATGGCTTACTTATACCACTGGTGCACTAAGATACAGCCTTGGTCTTTTTTAGAGAAAGTCAAAATATTTTAATCATATTATGTAATATACTTCAACACTGCTTTAGTATTATGATTATATTCATTAAAGCTTTTAGTGCACCAAACCTAACAAATAAACATTAAACCAGATTCTTATAGTGTTCAGTTTGTTTAAAGATTGTCTGGTAATTTTTAACATATAAGATCTGGCTTTGATATCCAAAACTTATTTTCCTGATCCTATCCACACCAGTTCTGCAGATAGATATGGAGGATGGGGAAGTGGAAGATGAAAGTTATAACGTTATATACGCTGTCAGCTTAGAAACTCCTGATATGAGCCACATCAGTTAACTGTACTTACATAATAATTTCCCCCAGGGATCAATAAAGTATTCTGATTCTGATTCTGATTACAAAACATACACCAATTAATAATTTGATCTTTTTTGTCCAGATATCGCTTTTTCCAGCTCTATCTATGTCGCGACTGTTTCAGGTCATCTAGTTTTCTAGGGCTGTGTCACTATTGAATGAATGAAGGGATCTATGTCTCTGCCTCTGCGTGTCTGTCCTTCACTTTCGAGAACTGTTTATCCGATTCAAATTTGAGGCCATATAATGCAAGTTATCTGAGTACAGTAAGTGTTGTGTCAAGGCTTAAGTTTTTGGGATAAGAAGGGTTTTGTTGCCCTGAGCTGATTGTGCTGCTTGGTTGCCTTGTGTGTCATCTTGTTTCAAGGTAGCTGGTATTTGCCTTTCAGGTTTAGTAGCATTTGAAATGTATGTTATTGCAAATCTCATAAAAAGACACTTTTTAAATCATCTTTATAGGGACATGTACATCTTTAAAGTAAACATTTTTTAAAGTGAAAAGGAGAAAAAAAGTGTTTTTTCTCTGTTGTTTATCCTTTAAGTATTTAAATCATGAACACACAGAGGATTATTAGGTACACTTGTTCAGCTGCACATTTAAATGTCTAATCAGCCAATCACATGGCATTAATTCATTACATTTAGGAATGTAGACTGGTCAAGAAGACCAGTTGAAATTGGATGTAATAATCAGAATGAAACAAAAGCTAAACTCCTCGCAAACTGGTTTCCCACTTTGCCCTTAAGCTTACAGAGTTGCAGTTGTAGATCTCTTTTACTTACTGATTTTTCAGTTTTACTTAATTTTTATTGGTCCTCTCGAGTGAAGTGTAGCATAATACTCAGTAGCTACTCAGACGTAGATTTTTACTTAACCCTTATATTCTCATAGGGACATCAAAACTGTTATTGCAATTGGAATGATACTAGTGTACTTTGTTTCTATTGTAATTTGTTTGTATCCTCTTACTGAAGCTTGTCCTAGTGTTGTGGATCAGTGAGTCAGTGCCTTGCTCACTCGTGGCATACAGCTTAATGTCATCCATGTAGCAGAGGTATAGAGGGTCATACATAGCCCACTTGAGTGAAACTCCAATTTCTGTCAGTGTAAAGAAGTTTAACTACACATATAATCAATAAGATAGCTTCATAAGAGACAAAGAAGAACAGTTTCAACCACATGTCTCAGTTTTTCTTAGTGATAAAGGAATGCTGTTTTAGTAGATGAGAGAAATCTTTCTGCTCTTTGGGTTTACATTGTAGGAGATACATGTGTAAAGTTACTGAATGCTAAAATGTGAATGGTCATGAGGGTGGGGGGTATTCATTAGTAAGATATGCTGTAAAACTTGTATAAATAGAATTAAAAGTCCAAAGTTTATGTTCTCCTAGACATTTTCCAAAGCCATCCTATGGAGCCGGATTGGAGTCGAATTCTGGTCCCCTTATGTTTAAAAGCCGTTCTTTAAGTCCAGTATGTAGCCCACTGAATGGTGCTCAGTATATCTCAAATATGCTCTATGAAAAATACCTGAAACTTTTTGTGTTGTCTTTCAGGTCTGTTCTATTTAATAGCCCAGAGCAGCGGTGCCCTACCTTTTTTGTGCCACGGACCAGTATTTCACACTCATGGACCGGTACCACTCTGCGGCCCTGTGGCGGTTGGGGACCGCTGGCCTAGAGCACATTTGAAAACCAGAAGTTGACCCAAGGTGCTTTAGAGACAGGCACATTTACTTTCCAGGCCTCTAAAAACACCCAAAATTTGAAATTCATGACAAGTTGAAAGGTGTGTTTTGTTGTATAAGCTAAATGTTATGGAAAGTAAAAGTCAGAGTGACTTAGTGGTCATTAAAATGTATGCACACACTGCTCTCCTCTACATAAGCTGCCTTTGTACTTAACCTATATATAAGTATTGCTACTGGTATCGGTAACAATGGCCCTGCATTTACTTGATATCAGATTGATACCAAAATTTGCAGTATCATACAGCACCATTAACAGATGGTTTTCAAAAAAACAAGTGCAAATCCTATATAAGTATATTTTCTTTGTTCTCTGAAACATTAATTAAGGATTAATCATCCATTTTTCAATGTATTGATGGCTATTTATCCATTCTATTGATCTGCAGTTGGATAATTGCTATAGACATTTATCAGGAATGTCTATTCATTATAAATGTCTTTAATTTTTTATCTTTTTCAAAACTTAACATACTCTAAAGCAGTGGTCCCCCGGGCCACAGACCGGTGCCAGTCTGTGAGTCGTTTGGTTCTGGGCCGTGAGAGTTGAGGCTCGGGTGGAAATTTATGGTTTTCAGGGTTTTTATTGTTAACTCGGTTTCCCTGGGTCTTTTCCCGTGTTGTAGTTGTGTGTCTTATTCTGAAATGCTGCTAATAAAGTTACACAATTCCACTTTGAATTTGCGTTTATTATTATATTTACAAAATATTACCACAGTTTTTGTCTTAGTCGTATGATTTTTTTGTTGTTGTTGTACTATCTGCGACAACTAAAAATATTTTCTGACATTAAACTGATCCTAGGCGTAAAAAAGGTTGGGCACCACCGGTCTGAAGTCATAAAATATGAACAGTATGTAAGGGTTAAGGAGTAATTTAGCATGACCTACGTGCTCCTTTAATCAGCTTCATTTTATATGAGTGTTTTGATTTTTTCTGATTTGATTTAAGTTCACCAATTTGTGTGAAAATCTTTGAAAATCTTATGTGTATCCCACTGTAACTTTACTGTATAAAGAGCTAACATCTCCAAATTTTTTTGGAGTAATAGGTCATTATAAGAAGTGTTTGTGAACTAAAAATCAAGAATGTGGGATAGTGTTTGTCCGTGATTTGGACAGCCCAGCGTGTGCTCCTGACACAGGGGAAACAAATTCTGTCGGGGAGACCTACCTTGGCACCACCGCTGTGCAGATGAAGCGAAAGGCAAGTGGTCATCATATTTTCTAGTCTTTGGCTTGGAAGGAAGTTGGTTTGGAAACATATTTGGCAATGCTTCATCTTCTGCTTTGCATTTGTGTGGGAGCCCCGTCAAAAACCTGTCCGGGCATGTTTACACACCTTTCCTTGTGTTAGAGCCCTTGTGTTGCTTTGAATAATGGCTACTGCATTATAGGAACAGTAAATTCAGCTGATGGACACCACAATACAAACTTCCAGCTACAACTGATATGTTTTTGATCTGTGAATAAGTGAATAGTACGGTGGCCCTGAGAGGCCAAACGGACTGCAACTTCAGAAAACACTTGCAAAAAGAAAAATGCTGCAAAAAGGAAAACGCTGCAAAAAGAAAGACGCTGCACTGCAACTTCAAGAAAAACGCTGCACTGCAAAAAGAAAAACTCTACAAAAAGAAAAACGCTGCAGAAAGAAAAACGCTGCAAAGAGAAAAGCGCTGCAAAAGCACACAAAGCACAACGGAAATAGGAAAAAAGACAACGGAAAGCTTCATTTCTAAGGCTACATTAAACATTATCTTTGTTAGAATTACCTTTGAATGTATATTCCAGATATCTGTAGTATTATTAGAATCATGAGATTACAACACATTTACCTCTCCTCCACTTCTTTGAAGCGTGTCCCAGTCCTAGCGCACTGGTTAGCATGTTTTGGTTCGTGCAGCTGGTCCATCGGGTTATTGTCTCCCCAGGAATTTTTTTCCTATTTCCGTTGTGCTTTGTGTGCTTTTGCAGCGCTTTTCCTTTTGCAGCGTTTTTCTTTTTGCAGTGCAGCGTTTTTCTTGAAGTTGCAGTGCAGCGTCTTTCTTTTTGCAGCATTTTTCTTCTTGCAAGTGTTTTCTGAAGTTGCAGTCCGTTTGGCCTCTCAGGGCCACCGTAGAATAGGTATTAAAAACAGTATAAGTATTAAAGTACAGCTGCTGCCTGAGCTGTACAGTTCAGACAAATCACTAAAACACTACTGACTGAAAGAGATGCATTAATCACAGTCAATTGTAAGATTTCCAAACAGCATCAAACTTTGTATATTATAAAAACAACTCAATGGTGATAACATTAAACTAATATTTTGAATTATTTATTTAATGTGCAGCAGCATTCATGGTATAATGCAAATTATAAATTGGAATATAATTTTAAAACAGTTTGCTTTTACTCTCATGGTCCCACATCATGCTAAAGTTAAACAACCACAAAAGGGCAAAGTGTTAGTCTCTGAAAATAAAATTGCATAATTTTTAACATGACACTGATGAACCTGCTTTCAGCCACAACTCTTCTAAATATGAGTCAATTTCCTCTGAGCTAAAATATACCTCAGTAAGTGACTTAACTTCACACTAATCCTACTTTACTGCCCTTTTGCCCTTGTTGCTTTTGCAGAAACCTAGACCTTCTTTCTGTCCAGCGTGCTGAAACAGATTAACATCCCCTACAGAATAACTTCCTGGGATATTAGAAATATTATTCTGAAATGAAAAAAATCCTAGTCCAGGTCACTCAGCACAGTCTAGTTCATTCAGCTAGTCCTCTAGCCATCACGTGTCACTTCATTTTTTTTTTTTTTTTTTTGCCTTTTAAGTCAGTAGCACCTTTTGGGTTGCTTAGCATTAATGGGTAAAGGTTCCTAAACCTACAATTTCAAAAAAGATTTCTGGTTGATCTATGTTATGCCATCTGCTCTTCCTCCAGTAGAGGGAGTCATTTGTCCACTAGCAGTTGAAACTCCAGATTTGACTGCTGTACCAAACTGTGACTTGGCTGAGGTATGTAGCACTTTGTCTTCCTCGCCATTAACCACGCAACTGCATTATAGCTCTGTTACCAGCTGCTTCTCTTTCCACTACCTGCCTGCCTTCTGTATCTCTCTAAATGTCTTTACTGTATGAACTACCAAAGACTTAACATTACTGTGAAGCAAAAGTACCCAGTGCCAAATCTCTGCAACACCTGGTACTAATAAGAAACACATGAGCGGAAGGCAGCCGTCAATACTGACATGATGACATTTAGACTTTTCTTTAACAGTTTGGAGGAACATGTTCAACATGTGAGACAGGTCCTGCAAAGACTTTCAGAATAGCTGAACCACTCACCAGATGCGCATCAATCAATCAACCCTTCATCTGGGATTCTTACACTTCTGCCCCCATGTTCAGCTAATCACACCCAACACATCAATTAACTGTTGAGGTGAATGGTTTTGATTCTAGAGTAGATGTAGTGTTATCACAGCAAATTGATATCAAATTGCAAGCATGACCTTTGTTCTCATGATGCCTGATCCCAGAAAGCGTAATTATGATGTGGGTAACTATGAACTTTTTGGCTATTAATTTGGCTTTTTTGAGTTGGGGCACATTTAATCTGCCAAGCATCTCAACTCCTGCTGGGTTCCTTTTTTTCTTTTTTGCTGGCCTGGTGGAAGGAACATCAAAATTAATGCATTTCCACACCAGTTCTCCACTACTCCACTTTTTTAGAGAAGCTACATAATAGCAGCATATAAATGCTGTGGGATCCTTCTCTTGGGAGGGTGAGTCAGTGCTGCAGGTGCATGTGGTGATGTCTACTATAGCAAAAGACATTCTGAACTTAATGATCTTTCAGTGTGTGAACATTTCTAAGGTTGTGGCAACTGATGTCACACTACTCTGCTCATTCATCTTTTCTTGTGAAAAGATTTATATGTGATTTATATTGTCTCTATCAATTTCAATTCAATTTTAAGATTTTAAATTCTTAAATTACAAAAAATGTGTTTTTGGTGTCATTACACCCACAAAGGTCAACGAGGTATCTGGCAATAGAGCTCCACTGAGACATACCACGCTGAAACTTTGCTTGCCTGCATGTATAATTATTTATATTACATTTTTTTGTATATTTTTGACAAACTGATAACAACTCAAGGGCACATTGACTTACTTCAACCATACTTTTAGTGACGGTTTATTTATCTTAGAGTTTGGCACCATGACAGTAAACAATGAAAATAATACGGTAGGATAGAGCCAACTAGCCTCCAAATTTAATTTGTTAGATTGAGGAAAAGTTCATAGTTTAAAATAAGTTAGTTCACAAACACAAATACAAATAGTAAAGGGTATCCAGAACCTCAAAACGTGACAGTCCTGAGTTAATGAGTTTGGAGTGAGGTCAGGCTAAAAGAAGCAAATGTGAAAACAAAATCATAAAAGATCACGGTTTGTGTTTATATACCCCAGCTCCCAAACTTACATGTGCACATTGAGCACTCAAGCCCTTAAAATGTGACATCAAAGAGTCCTGAGGTAATGAGTTGGGAGTGAGGCTAGGCTCAAAACTGCAATAATCTGATAATAAAATAATAAAATGGCACAATAACAGGAAGAAAATAAGGTTGTATTCAATGCAGCAACTGGTGTTGATGGAGAACTTTGACCGTTCAGCAGAAATACAACTAAATGGTGGCAATGTTTACACTCTCTCATAAAAAAATCTGTTTAGACTTTATCTCTTGGAATGATCTCTCGTTTGAAGCAATTAGTTTTTAGCTACACTAAAAGTGTTTTGCCAGTAAGTGTACTAGTTCCTTATTGATCTGGGTTCAACTTGTGCAGTTACACAGATACACAAAAGATTTAAAAACAAGTCTATTGATATGTTAATGATTAACTGCATAAAAGGAGCATCAACCATGTTAATCAGAGGTTTGAAGATAATAAAGGTTTAAGAAATGCTATTGATTAACAGCTGATTATAAAACAACAAAAGAGAAGCTGAAATATGAATAACTATAAACACATTTCCAGCCAGGAAAGTCAATAAAGAAGCACATGAGGTAATAAACTGAAACCATTTACTGAATGATACTGCTGATAGACTATTTGATGTTTCAGTCATTACTTTCAATGAAACATGATGAACAGCGGTTTATTTTCTAAGTATCTTTACAGTATGTACTAAAATTCTTTATTATTTTATCTTCGTCTGTCATGCTGCCAGTGTTTGCTTACAATACAGTGCATTGACAATTAGAAATATTAATACACTGAGTATGAAACAGCATGCATGTATGCAAAATATGTGAAACTGAAGCATTTCAGAAATATGATTTTTGTATGTCTCTGAAAAAAACAATAACAATTTATTGGTCAACATTTAATACACCTGATGGACATTTGTTTTGTAATTTTGGCTGAAAATATAACAAAATTAAAATAATATCATCTTTCAGCAACCATTCAAATTTCGCCTCTAATCCAAATGGTTAAGCATTAAGGGAAGAGGTGAAGAGCACCTGGTGAAATCAGACAGAGCTGGTTGTTTCTGCTCGTCTTCAGACAGGAGTATCATGTTAGTAGTACTGTGATAACTATATGCATTTATACTTATTTATAATACACAAATAATGCCCAAAGAACAACATGTAGTAAAATGCTTGTGTCCAAGCTGCGGGCAGGCTGCAGACGTAGCCGTGCCATTTCAGGGGGTCTACCAGGACCCTTACTGGATACTGGGTGGGAATCCAACTTGTGACTCCCACTTTAAAGGTGTGTAGTCTCAGGTTCAAACACATATATAGATATAGATGTATTCAATATATACTAGAGTTTGAGCTTAGACAATGGCAACTACACTGAGACTGTTTCCTAGTAAATGTATTACTATTTCCTCAATACTCTTCTGTTGAGTTTAACTAGTACAGATTGATAACAGCTGGATAAAATATTTTTAAAAAAAGTTTATCAGTCTGTTCATAGTTAACATGTGAATGTTAACTATGAACATAAAAGCATTATAGCATAAAAGCAGGTAGATCAATCACATTAATCAGATCTCTGCAGGGTGTGTGACACTGAATCAACTTGAAAGATGGATTTTGACATTTTATGATATAGTGCTGTTCTGTGGCTGGAGTTTAGCTCACAGTCATAACAATGCTACTGAAACAAAGTCATGCAATCCTGACGTGCAAATTCCTGGTAGGGAAAGAAATGAGCTTTGTCTCAAGGCTTTTAGTTTTGTTTATTTACAGCAGTTATTCTGTGTCCCGCTCTACATTTGCATTGCTTTCTCAAAATACTCTCCTGAGGTCCAAAGCTGCAAATTTAAACCACTTTAAAGAATCTCAAACTTTCTCCAGCACAGTTAAGTTCTGATGATCAGAAAATGATTTTTTTTCTTTGTCTGTTTCAGATTTATCATTGTGCGTACTTACCCAGTACTATACAAAGGTACTTCAAAATGAACCAATGAAATTAAGTTGGATTTTATGCATATACACAGGATGCTGTCTTTGCAGCTGTCAGTACATTTTTTTGTACTTCTACCTTGCCAATAAACAATAAAATTTAATTTTAAAAATCTGATCTGATTTTTAAAGATCAAGTGAGATGAATTTGACTGCTCTGTCTTGACCAGTCGTGCCTTTCTGATGTGTCACGTCATAAGAGAGCTGGTTGTCATGAGAAACTGAACTGTGCAACTGAAATCTTTTGAAAATGGTCTCAAGAAAAGTTGTTTTTTGAGAAAGACCAGATATAATCAATGTAATATTAGGACTGGGAAATTGAACAGGTGGACACTTTAGGTTCTTTAACCTCCTAAGACCCGAACTCTTCCATGGCATACATTTTTAATTTCTCTTTGATATTTGGGCATATGTGATCATGAATGTAAAAACAAAGAATTACCAGATTTTCTTTTTTACCTTATTTTTGTTTTTAAGAAAAATAAGCGCCACATATGAGGATATTCGTTTAAAATTTTGATAGAACAGTAGCAGTATAATGTCCTCGTAAGAGGATATCAGGCCCTTGTAGAGCAAAATTGAGTATTTTGGTCTAAATAACCCAAAAATGTGATGTCCACATATGTGGACGCCAGGTCCTATCAGGTTACAACAGACACACAGTTACTATATAGAAGAATGAGATATTAGTCCCTACCAAGAATTCACAGGTAGGACTGATTAGAAGGTATCAGTGAATGGACTAGTTAGGTTTAATGAAATTACAAGTGTGTTGAAGGATATTATTGATATGGTATTTTAACTATTGCAACTTTTAATAACGATGACCAACAGCCTTGTGTTATTTACACCAGCGGTCTCCAACCTTTTTTGCGCCACGGACCGGTTTATGCCCGACAATATTTTCATGGACCAGCCTTTAAGGTGTCGCGGATAAATACAACAAAATAAAACGAGTACTGGTACCGAAAAAAAGAAGATTTATTCATAACACACGTGAAAAGACCCAGGAAAACCGAGTAAACGATAAAAACGATAACAAAATAACGCTGAAAACCGATAAAACCCCTGAAAACCATACATTTCACACCTGAGCCTCAACTCTCGCGGCCCGGTACTAAACGACTCACGGACCGGTACCGGTCCGAGGCCTGGGGGTTGGGGACTGCTGATTTACAGTGCTTGTTTTTTGGGGTTTTTTTTTCTTGAGTTTGGCTCAGGGTGATGGTATGGCAGAAAGTAGTTGTGCTAATG
This sequence comes from Rhamphochromis sp. 'chilingali', assembly GCF_963969265.1. NCBI lineage: Eukaryota > Metazoa > Chordata > Actinopteri > Cichliformes > Cichlidae > Rhamphochromis > Rhamphochromis sp. 'chilingali'. The sequence goes on along the minus strand of NC_137929.1, from coordinate 41,289,815 downwards.
TAACCCAGATCATTGTTTGAGTATGGGATTTCTGATTATTTGTAGTCACTGAACGCACTGTGCCGTGCGCATAACCACTCTCTAGTTCAGCTACATAGTTTTTCCTTCCGTTCGTCCGATGAGGCGCATGCTGCTCTCGTGCCCTCTGCGAGCTGGAAATTCGGGTACAGTAGACATTTGAGTTGCTGTAAATAGTTTAAAAACATTTTATATGTGAAGCTAATGATTTAATATGTTGTTAGAAAAAGGAGTCTTGTAGTGGTTACGAACGTGAAGCTGAGCTGAATCCGACAGCCATTCGCCATTACACGAACCTCTCTGGTGAGTTAGCTTGCAGCTCATGTTCGTATGAAATGTTTTGTGCCTTATTATGCTACAGCGAGGTATCAAATCTACCACTGTCATGTTTGTTAAGAAAGAGGCTAAATATTGTATAACGTGTGTTATTGGCTGACTGTTAGCAAGCTAGCCGTTAAGTGAGCCTGGCTAATGTCCTAAAATGGCGGCCGACACGAGGTCAGTTACAGAGTTATTATGTTGTGCCTAAGAGAACAGCATTAATAAGCGTTGTTAACAGCATTCATGTTCTGTTATGTTTTCTTTTGACAAACCTGTATTATTATGATGGTAAGACTGTTAATAAGCCATTAGTGATATGGACACTGAGTCAGTGGTACTGAGATTTATGAATATTTTAGTTAATTCTTCTGCACACTTGTGTGTAGGCTGGTTTGTTTGCCCTTTTGGTGCCCTGGATCCTACTGGATGAACTGCCTTGTGGAAGTCCTCATCTGATGACTTTGCTGAACCGTCCTGGCAAATAGATGGTCGTTGCTGCGGGTGGATGCTTCTGCTTGCTGGATCCTATTATTGGATGCTACACCGTTCCAACAGAGTGGTAGGAACAATTCAAAGGGCCCCAGCGATGCGCTTTACTTTTCCCTGAGCTCAGGTGATTTTCTTTTGGCCAAAGGACCTTGAAGGGATACATATTTGAGTTTATTTATTTTATTTTTCTTGGGACACTGAGTGGAAAGACACTGCAAAAAAAGGGTTTATTATTTAAAATTGTGTCTAATAAATATGTTTATGTTAAGTAATTGTGGTGTCCATTGTGTGCTGGAAGCCTTATTGTTCCTGTGGTGGAGCAGCTACTACCAATCTCCTTTACGAAACTAGCCTCTGATGGGATACAAATATTTGGGATACATTTGATTTCTTGTAACCTATTTCTAGAGAAACTGTGATTCTGGGTTAAACATTGGGGTGAAATTGATGACACCGACACCTAGTGAACTGCCCAAGGTCAACAGTCCTGATTTCCACGCATTAAAGGTTTGGCGTAAGTACAGATTGCGTTACAAGTGGCGAGCCAGCCAGGAGATTGGTGAAAAGTAGCACCTTGACTTTCCAGCTCACAACACCTACCTTTTCATTTTTTCCTTGACCCTATTGAGTTGGATATGGATCTTTGCAGACGTTTTGATGTAGATGGCCAGTGCTCACTTTTTGTGACTGGCGCTGAAGGGATTTACACAGATTATGACATTGCTAGTGTTTTTTCAGTAAATGGTAAAGTTTCTCGGATAGTTCGAATTCCAGATGAATCAAACCAGCCAGAGGGTAGAGTCCTGATACAATATTTGTCCGATCAAGCCATTTCCAAGATCAACCCCCAGATCTTAGGCGACTTGCCGAGCCCCAAGGATCCTGCTATTGGTTGGTCTGTCAAAACCATTCGAGATGTTGCTCAGGAAGAGGTAGGCAAGGAGTTAGCTCATAGATATTTAGAAGAACTGAAGGCTGTTGGAGATAGTGGTAAAGCAGGCTTCTTGAGTGTTATTCAGAGTGAGGTCAAAGAAGTTCGACATAACTCTGAGATTCCTGACACACAGCCACACACAGCTCAGGATGGTGACACATCCCTCCATGACACTGTAGCTAGTGATCATGATGAACCTAATCACTACATACTGACCCACAATGCACCTGATAGTGCTGTGGTGAACCCTGTTAATTTCGACCACAGCCTCCTTAACCCACCTCAGATTCAAAAAGTTGTTGTTGAGCACGTTATCGGCTGGCAAAATCCCATCACCACCTCCTCGCGGTGCCAGCTGGAAACAACGACCCTCGGGAAGTTGGCTAACGGTGAGGGTCCTCGACGTCAGGTGGAGTGACGCGCCGGTCGATGTATTCCACAGTCACATCCCATGCAATGACGTCTCAAAAAGCTAGGGCGTCCCCCGTAGGCGACGCGCGTCGTCCCCGTCTGAACGACGTGAGAAGTGGACAAAGTCGAGAATTGGCTGACGCCCTCAAAACCCGCCGCATCGACATCGCGTGCATTCAAGAAACCAAGTGGAAGGGAGCGAAGGCACGAGACATTGGAGAAGGCTTTAAGCTTTTCTACAATGGCAACCGGGCCCAGAATGGAGTGGGCATAGTGGTGAGTCAAAAGCTCCGGGACAACGTGGTCGAAGTTACCCGCATATCGGATCGCATCATGTCAGTGAAGATCGACGCCGACCCGACCGTCCTACAGATTATCTCCTGCTATGCACCACAGACCAACTGCCCCGACGAGGAGAAGACAGAATTCTGGCGCGCCCTCGACGACCACCTGCAAACGATTAGCCCTGAGGAACATGTGGCGGTAGGTGGCGACCTAAATGGACATGTAGGCAAGGGGAGAGACGGATATCACCGATTCCATGGCGGCCAAGGATTTGGGACCAGAAACGACGACGGTTGCCGGGTACTGGACTACGCAGAGGCCCACGATCTTGCCGTGACTAACACCTTCTTTAAAAAGAAGCCGGCACACCTCATCACGTACTCCAGCGGCGGCAGAGACACCCAAATCGACTACTGGCTAGTCCGAAGACCCCATCTCAGCCTAGTCACGAACGTAAAAGTCATACCATCAACCCATATTGGCCCTCAACACCGGCTACTTGTGATGGATCTCTGACTCAACCTTGGCCAACGACGACGAAGAACACCAACCACGACGGTGGAGAAGATCAAGTGGTGGCGCCTCTCTGAGTGCAAACAGCAGCTTATAGACGCCCTTGAACACCTCGACGTGGACTCCAATGAGCCAGTGGACAAGGCTTGGGAGAACGTCGCCAGTCAAATACGTGACGCAGCAGGCAACACCCTTGGGGCGACGAAACCAGGGAAGCACTTCATTGACAAGCAAGTATGGTGGTGGAATGATAGCGTGCAGCAAACCATCAAGGAAAAGAAGTCGGCACTCAAAGTGTGGCTTCAATCCCGCAGCGATGGCGACTACCAGCAATACAGGGCCCTACGATCGGCCGCAAAGAAGGCGGTAGCAGCGGCAAAGGCATCGCACTATGACCAACTGTATGAAGAGTTGGACACGCCCGGAGGAGCGAACAAAATCTACCGCCTTGCCAGTAGCCGCCATCGAGCAACACAGGATATTGGCCAGGTCAAACACATCAAGGATGCTAACCATCAAACCCTCCGCGAACCGCCCGCCATCCTCAATCGCTGGAGCGAGTATTTCTCCGATATCTGCAACGTGGAGTTCCCTCACCAGCCAATCCACAGTGCCCCGCCCGTCCCAGGACCTGTCCCGCCAATCACCATCAAGGAAGTGGAAACAGCCGTTAAAAATATGAAGAATGGCAAAGCGACCGGACCAGACGACATACCAGCCGAAGTCTGGAAACTGCTCGGGCACCAAGGCGCCTTAGTCCTTGCCAGCCTGTTCAATAGCATCATCAGAGACGGGACCGTCCCAGCAGCCTGGTCAACCAGCATAACAGTGCCCATCTGGAAAGGGAAAGGCGATGTGGCTGAATGCTCCAACTACCGCCCGATCCGACTCCTAAGCCATACCATGAAGGTTTTCGAACGGATCATCGACGCCAGGATGCGAGAAATCGTCAACTTAACGCCCAACCAATGTGGCTTCATCAGGGGGCGTGGACGACGGACGCCATCCATGCTGCCCGCTTGCTTTTGGAGAAGCACCGAGAGAAGTCCAAGACCATCCACATGGCCTTCCTCGACTTGGAAAAGGCGTTTGACCGTGTCCCACACGACCTCATCTGGCACTCCCTGCGATCACATGGAGTTCCTGAAGCCTACGTCAACTGGACAAAGCTCCTCTACCGACAAGTCACCAGCGTGGTCAGAAGCCCAGTGGGAACATCGTCGCCCTTTAACATCAATGTGGGCGTCCACCAAGGTTCGGCACTCTCCCCGCTGCTCTTCATCCTTTGCATGGACACTGTGACGGCGGATCTCCAGTCACCCCATCCCTGGACACTTCTCTACGCCGACGATGTCTTCCTGGCTGATGAATCGCGAATAGAACTGCAATATCAAACACAGCAGTGGAAGACTCGCCTAGCTGACTTCGGCCTGAGGCTTAACATCAACAAGACCGAATACTTAGAGGCTGGCCCCCAGACCGACGGCACGATCAGCGTCGATGGAGAAGATCTGGCGAAAGTACCTCATTTCAAATACCTCGGATCGATGATCAGCAATGACGGCGATATCCTACTAGATGTACGAGCCAGGATCAACGCAGCGTGGATGAAATGGCGCCAAGTCACCGGCGTCCTGTGTGACCGAAGAATGCCCAATCGCCTCAAGTCAAAGATCTACAAGAGTGTAGTGCGCCCTGTCGCCCTCTATGGATCCGAGTGCTGGCCAGCCACCGCAAAGCACGAACAAGCCCTCCACACGATGGAAATGCGGATGCTGCGATGGTGCCTAGGCCTGACACGATGGGACCACGTCATGAACACTGACGTTAGAAAGAGCATGGGAGTCGCGCCAATCACAGATAAGATGCATGAAGCAAGGTTGCGGTCGTACGGACATGTGGTACGGAGCGATGAGAACTCAGTGGTGAGAACAGCACTGCGGCTCAGCCCCCAAGGACGTCGACCTAGAGGCAGACCAAAGCGGAGATGGATGGACCGAATCAAGGACGACGTGAAGAAGATCGAAGTCGATCTGACCGACGCCCTTGACCAACCCAAGTGGAGACGACTTTGCAGAAAAGCGGACCCTGCAACCAAGCGGGAAAAACGCTAGGAAAGAAGTTGTTGAGCACGTTATCAGAAATGACACAACAGCCCCGTCGTCTACACAAGCCAGACTGCGCACCTTTTCTGGCCGTGCTCCTAGGCCCAATGGTGAGGTAGACTATGAAACATGGCGCACACAAGTGGACCTTCTTGTCAGAGATTGCTCCCTTAGTGATGTGCAAAAGGTTAGGAAAATACTTGAAAGTTTGCTAAGTCCAGCAGCCGATGTTGTTAAGTTGCTTGGTGTGAGTTCACCACCCAGGGCTTATATCAGGCAGCTCGATTCCGCTTTCAGTGTTGTAGAGGACAGAGAAGAGTTATTTGCAACCTTTCTCAGCTCCAATCAGAATAGCGGAGAAAAGCCCTCAGCATATTTGAACAGACTCCATAGCCTCCTCACTCGAGCTATTTCTAGAGGGGGAGTCTCTGTCGAAACTTTAAGCGAACACCTACTCAGACAGTTTATTAGAGGCTGCTGGGACCAGAGTCTCATTATAGCTCTCCAACTAGAGAACAAAAAGAACAGTCCACCAACATTCCCAGATCTACTCCTTATGTTGAGGACCGAGGAAGGTCGTAGATCGGCAAAGCTAGACAGGATGAAGAAACATCTGGGTGCTACAAAAGCAGCTGTACATGCCCACTCCATTTTTTATGTACCCTCCTATGATGATGAGCCCGTTCTGACACAGACTGCAAAGCAGAGCGAAGCGTCTAAGCTTGAGAGGAGAATGGATGAGCTTTCAAAGCAGGTAGAGAAACTGAGTCAAAGGTCCAAGAATTCTCCTTTTGACAGTGAGCTTAGTGCAGCGTTAAAACAGAGACAAGAAGAAACTGTTAAACTTGAAAGCAAAATAGATGAGTTGTCTAAACAACTCAGGGAGCTCACTCAGAACCAAAAATGTCCTAAAGAGAATAATAGTGGCAAAGACTTCCTTACGGCAAGAAATAGCAGTGCAAGGAGGCCAGTTAAGGTTCCCTCTATGCCAAAAGCATGGTTCTGCTTTAAATGTGAAGATAACCACATTGCCACTCGATGCCCAAATGAACCCAACCAGGCACTAGTCCGCCAGAAGAATGCTGAGTTAAAGGAAAAGCAAGGAAGGTTCCAAGCCCAACAGGTTACCGAGCCTTTTGCTTTAAACTTGTAGCGGCTCCTGCTGTGGGACGTCCAGGAGCTGAGACCAGCATTAGTCCCGCCTCAAGTGACCAAAGAATTGATGTTCAGAGCAAAATAAAGACCCAGACAATGGTTCAAGATTTCAGTTCCCAATCCCGCTTGCCACCCGGTCTGATAGGTCCTCGTTGTTCAGCTTCTGTTTTGGTAGAGGGTGTGCAATGCAACTCTATCATGGATAGTGATTCACAAGTCACTACAATCTCCGAATCATTTCACAAGGATAAGCTGGCACATCTCCCCATTCAGCCTATTCAAGCATTGCTTGAGATTGAGGGTGCAGGTGGACAGCACGTTCCCTATCTTGGTTATGTTGAGACCCACATCACTTTTCCTCACAACATTACAGGCAAAGAGGAAGAGTTGGTTGTTTTGGCTCTTGTTGTGCCTGAGTGCCATTTTAACAGCAGAATACCAGTTTTGATTGGTACCAATGCACTGTTAAGACTCCATGATAAGTTATCTGAACGTGACGGTCCAGATTTCCTTCACAGACTGTGTTCCAGCACTTGGCTAAACAAATGGATGATTGCCACATACGCCCAGTGAGGTTACACGGGAAAGTACCAGTCACCATCCCTGCCAACCACAAGTGCTGTTTAATGGGCGATGTTAGGCTGAGAAAGAACACTCCTAACCTAAGTTTCGTCCTTGAACCAAATGAACATGACAAGTTACCTGGTGGTTTATTTCTTGAAACTGCTTTGATAGACATCCCTTACGAAGCTAAGAGTAAGGTTCCAGTCGTCTTGCAGAACTTGAGTGGGCACAGTATTGTATTGCAACCAGGAAGTACAGTTGCCCAGGTATGTGTAGCCCAGCACATTTCACCCCTGGTGCCTGCTTCAAATGCTTCTTCTCATGACAAGTTTGATGGAGAGAAGCTTAAGTTTAATCTTGATGAGTCACCCATCTCTGAAGAAGGGAAAGAGCGCGTCACCACCAGGCTCAAGTCTATTTCAGAAGTGTTTGCGGTTGATGATCTGTCTTATGGTCATACCACTGTGGTAAAACACCACATTCGGCTGAACGATGACACGCCGTTTAAGGAATGGTCAAGGCCCATCCATCCAAGTGACAGAGAAGCTGTCAAGCAACACCTCAAAGAACTGTTTAATGCAGGGGTTATTAGGGAGTCAGAGAGCCCCTACGCATCTCCAATAGTAGTTGTGCGTAAAAAGGACAATTCAATCAGGTTGTGCGTTGATTATTGAACGCACGGACCATTAGGGATGCTTATGCCCTCCCAAACATTGAGGAGACCTTCACGGCCCTTAGTGGTGCCAAGTGGTTCTCGGTCATGGACCTCAAATCAGGCTATTATCAGGTTGAGATGGCCGAGGAAGATAAAGCTAAAACTGCTTTTGTCTGTCCTCTTGGGTTTTACGAGTTTAATCGCCTGCCTCAGGGTGTTACAAATGCCCCAAGTACGTTTCAATGACTGATGGAGAAGTGTGTTGGGGATTTGAACTTGAGTGAGGTACTTGTGTTTTTGGATGATCTGATTGTGTTTTCAGACACCCTGGAGGAACATGAGGTGTGACTCATGAGGGTGCTGAACCGGTTGAGGGACTTTGGGTTGAAGCTGTCCCCAGAAAAATGTCATTTCTTTAGGCCCTCGGTGAAGTACCTTGGCCATGTGGTTGATGCCCAAGGAGTTCACACAGATCCTTATAAGATCTCAGCTTTGAAAACATGGCCTCGTCCTACAAACAAGAGAGAGTTAAAATGTTTCCTAGGCTTTGCCGGTTATTACCGGAGATTCATTGATGGATACTCAAAGATTGCAAAGCCTTTAAATAGTCTCACGACTGGATACTACTCACCCAAAAAGAGGGGTAAAGTGTATCTTGAGGAACATTTCAGACAACCATCAAATATTAACTTACCTTTTGGAGATACATTGGGTGAATGTGCAGTAGTAGCAGCAAGCAGGTAATTCACCTGCTTGCTGCTACTTATTAATGTACATTAATAAGAATAGACATCTGACTATTTTACAGGATAGACGATATAAACATATTTAAAATTAAAGGAATTTGAAATGTACATTGTGCCTGGGTTTAGAGTGTCTGTATTTTTTTACACAAAGCAAAATGACGCATGTAATCAGTTTATTAAATTTTACAAAGCAGTTTAAAAAGCAGACAGTTTGCTATTTATTTGGTTGAAGGACAACAGAATGAAATAAAATAGTGCACAAATGAATTTGAGTTTTCAGATAATTTTTAATGTGACCACTGCTCTTCTACTTTTCAGGTGTCTTTACAGCACCCATTGCAGGTGTTTATTACTTTACCCTCTTCTATCATGCTGAAGGAAGTCATACACAACGCCTGTTTCTCCATAAAAACAGTGAAGTGATGGTGATGACAAATGATCACGTGACACACAGCGATGTAGCTGATAATGGAGGCAATGCGGTGTTCCGGCAGCTGCAGCAAGGGCACAAAGTGTACGTGCGCATGGGTGCAAACTCACACGTCTGGGCATCCGAAAGCCAAACAACCTTCAGTGGTTTTTTGGTCACTCAAATGTGAGGAACAGCAAACATACATACAAGATAACAATAACAGGGTGAAGTTAAGGCATTTTTCATAGACTCACCTATGTAAAATGCACTAAAACAATGAAAACCTTTTCCACATGTCAAAACATGCAAAGTCATTCAATCACTTCTGCTCTGTGATCAGCAGCCAATATTGTAAAAGGTATTTGTGTAAATGAAGATTGTGAGGAGACTCAGTAAGTATGATAATGACTGTCTTTGTCACAGTGTGGGTGAAAAAAGACAGAGCAGCATCTGTGCTTGATGTTGGGATCAAAGCACATGTGCTGTGTAAAGATATGAGATGGTATCTTTAGGGAATAATTCACGCTCTCTATGTGTGTTTCATCTGTTTCTGTTTTTATTTGTGTTTGTTATAATTTATTTTCAGGTTTCCTAGTCAACAGCATGATAAAGAGATCTCAGAAATACTATTACCAATTATTGGATTTGCTGTACTGTAAAGTCTTGAGACATCCCTCATTTCTTTGTTTCTTTATTTTGCTTCCTGTCTTGTATTTTTAATAGTGATCTTAAACAATAGTTTAAAAAAATCCAGATGTTTGGCTATTTTTAAACTCATTTTCAGTCCAATCTTTGTACCTGACCATTTTCAGAAGAATGTGTTTTTGTTTGTTTGTTTGTTTGTTTGTTTAAGCCACTTTGTCACGGTCAACAGGACCCAAATGCAGGACTCGTACATGGAATGAGCGGAAGCTTTTATTGCTGGGAAGACTTTCCATATAAAGTAAACTCACAAAAACAAACCAAAACCTTGAACATGGAAACTACAGACTAAACTGGAAACTAGAAAATAAAACAACGCAAACTGGGAAAGCAAACCAGGAACTGAGAACTAGAACTAAGACAGGACCACAAAGGGAGTAAACACAGTACGGTGAGGGTACAGCGCAATAATGGACAGACAAAAACACAGGGTTTAAATACACAAGCAGGACTACGAGAGGATGGGGAACAGGTAGGAACACAGCTGGGACAAGTCAGACCTAACAAAGCAAGGGAAAGCAAGACTTGACACACTGCACATAGGACAAGGGCTAGGGAGACTTAGGCTGTATCCCAATTTAGTGTCACGATTAGTTAATAAAGTTAGCTATTAGTTAGTTAGTTAATATTCTGTAAAGAATTACTTGTACTGTTTTATAACAACTAAACAACAAACAGAACATTTTTCTCTAAGTAGAAGAAAAATGGTCTCTGTTCAAGCTGTTTCACCACCAGTATAACCCACTGGAATCATGTCTAGTAGATAGTTTACATTCTAAGTGTTTGTTTTGGCTGCTAAAGTACTGTGCTTGCTCTTTGGTAAGGAAAACAGTTTGTTGATATAACTTAAAGTTCATGGTCACTGATCATGATGAAAGACTGACACAGATAGAAACTGAATTTCTGCAGAAGAGAGATAATATATATGTCTGTAGGGTGCCAAGTTTTACCCAGTTGTTGTAGCACATAATTTAGTTTTGCATAGACATATTATTCACTCTTGACAACATGGCAATCCAAATCCTATTTATGCAATAAGTGACTTGATTCTTGTCCACAGAAATCCATATGCTTTAATATGATGTAACACTATAGATCAACTAACCTCAGAATATATAAAGCATATAAACAATTACAGCAATATGATGCAACAAACACAGCAGTGCTACTAATCCAAAATACAAACAGCGTCAGCTTCATACACCTGAAAAAAACATGCACTTTTTTTTTAGGTCCGTTCTGCTGCTGATACATACTTCAGGTTTCTGAATATTAAACTTGTTGCTTCCTTTCATAGTGTGTAACTTGAAGGCCCTGAGTACTTTCTCCCACACTGAAAACACTGGAATGATACAATTATTTGAACATTACCTAATAAGACTGACTCAGGACAGACAATTAGTTATAACTTTCCTAGCAGTCCTTCACAAAAAGGGAACAGTCTGTCTATTCTCTCCATCTGTCAGCTGCTGCAGGCTCTTCCTCTTCCTCACACACTGCTGAGTTTGTCCTGGTGGATCATCAGCCTCACAGATGATGTGCAGCAGTGGGTCCCTCAGTCTGTCCTCACTCTGGACACTTGCAGTTGTCACAAATGGAAATCAAATGTGTGATAAGCTGCAGGATTCAAACACAAGTGTAACTTATAAACACATGCTCATACTTTTATTCCACAATCAGAGAGAAAGAAACAGAGAGAGAGTGCAGGACAGACAGACAGGTGAAAGTCTCAGGTGTATACACTGCTACAAAACAGCACAAAAGGAGGATTTAGTGTTTGTGTTATTACGAGTGATAAACAAGAAGAGTTCCCAGATGGTACAGTGGACACATGTGTGACTGCTGTGATTAAAGCATCTTTCTTTCAGCTTAACGAGTGAACCGTCAGCTCGTTCAAACACACGTTAAAGTCCATTTGGCTCGACACCACCGAACAGAGGCAGCAATATACCCACATAGCAAGCTGGTCTGGCCTGGATCTGGTATCAAGACGGCACTGCTGGCTGACTTCTGGCATGATAAGACGTATGTCATCCAGATATGGGCCAGGCCTGGCATACATGGCACTGTCTATGTGATGGCATGCCACATCTGGCTCGATTGTGGTTTGGTTTATGTGGGCCAGGCCCATAGAAAACAGCTCTGGCCGGGATCCGGCATCAAGCTGGCACTTCTGACTGACCGGTGTTATGGCAGGGTGTATGTCAACCAGATGTGGGCCAGGTCTGGCAATGATGCACTATTTATGTTCCTATTTTAGTTAGAAATTCCAAATGCCATGTTGCAATACTATACTGCTATGGTAGCCAACGTTCGAACGCCTGTCTCAAGATGGCGCTGGAGTGATGGCAGCCTTTCCAAGTAGCTCTGCAACACCGCACCTTTTTCTTAACTTTAACTTTTTTAGACTAGGCTTTTCAAACTTTATTTCACCTTCCTCTACTTATACCTCTTAGATATAGCGATACAAGATGGATAATGCACTTTTTAAAACTTCTGGAACCAGCTCCTTCATCTATTCGAGAGCGGAGCTGCTGGCACTAAAAACAAAGGGACAGATCAGCATGCGACACAACATCCCGGCTGAAATAAAGAGGAGCTACAGAGGCTGCAAAGCTGGAGCGAGGAGAGCGGATCACCGGAGGCGAATCAAACCATCAATCCCGACAGTGATCATGGGCAACGTGAACTCGTTACAGAATAAGATTGATGAACTGTGCGCTCTGAACAACCACAGACTATACCGTGAGTGCAGCTTGTTTATCTTCACGGAGACGTGGCTAACCGAGCTAACGCCGCAGGCTAACGTAGACCTATGTGGTTTCACATCCGTGAGAGCCGCAGGCCAGCGGAAAAAGCAGAGGTGGGGGACTCATTGTCTACGTTAACAACAGATACTGTAACCCTGGACATGTCTCCGTTAAAGTTTCGGTATGCCGTCCGGACCTGGAGCTGCTAGCTGTTAGTTCAGGCATGTGATCTGTGTATGTATTTACATCCCTCCGAGGGCCGACGCAACAACTGCCTGTGAGAAAATACACACAGTCACAGCAAGACTTCAGACACAAAACCCCGAGGCTTTCATTATTATATCTGGAGACTTTAATCATGCCACACTGGACTCTACTCTGGCTGCTTTTCACCAGTTTGTGAATTGTCCCACAAGGAGCAACAGGACAATTGACCTACTGTATGCTAATGTGAGAGATGCATACAGAGCCACCCCCCACTAAGGAAGTTAGACCACAACCTGGTTTACCTACAGCCACAATACACACCCCTCGTCCAAAGGCAGCCTGTCACAACGTGCTCCATCCGGAGATGGACCCCAGAAAAGGAGGATGCTCTGAGAGACTGCTATGACACCACAGACTGGGATGTGCTCCTGAGCCCACATGGTGAGGACATAGAGGGGGCGACACACTGTCTTACAGACTACCTCAACTTTTGTGTGGACACAGTCGCCCCTGCTAAGACGGTACGGTGTTATCCTAATTACAAACCGTGGGTAACACAGGAAGTCAAAGCTGTCCTCAACATGAAGAAGAAGGCTTTCAGGAGCAAAGTGAAGGAGGCGATGAAAGCAGCACAGCAGGAGGTGAAACACTGCCTGAGGGAAGCAAAGGACACCTACAGGAGGAAGGTGGAGCAGAAGTTGGAGAGGAACAATATGAGGGAGGTCTGTAATGGTGTGAAAACCATCACAGGCCACAACACCAAGAAAAGCACAGTGGGGGGGGACTGTGGAGAAGGCAAACGAACTCAACAACTTCTTCAACAGGTTTGACCAGCCCACAACCCCCCCACCCTCACCCTTACTACAGAGTCCTCTCCCCACTCTCCTACCTCCCTCGCTTCCCCCCCTTCCTGACACTATGACACCCCCCTCCTCCAATCCCTCTCTCAGCAGCAAGACATCTCCCCCCCTCCCCTCCTCCCAAACATCTCCCAGTGTCACAGTGGATCAGGTCAGGAGACAACTGAGGAAGCTTTGCCCCAGAAAGGCAGCAGGCCCAGACAAGGTGTGTCCTAGGATGCTAAAGGCATGTGCTGCTGAAATTGGGGAGCCGCTACAACGAGTCTTCAATCTCAGTCTGCGACTGGGGAGAGTGCCCGCCCTATGGAAGACATCCTGCATCGTCCCGGTCCCCAAAAGGAACCGGCCCAATGAGCTGAATGACTTCCGACCGGTGGCACTGACGTCACATCTTATGAAGACTCTAGAGCGGCTCTTCCTCAACCTCCTCCGACCACAGGTACAACATGCCCAGGACCCACTACAGTTTGCATACAAGGCGGGTGTCGGAGTGGAGGATGCCATCCTGTACCTCCTGCATAGAGCCCACTCACACCTGGATGGGGGAAAAGGCACGGTCAGGATCCTGTTTCTTGACTTTTCCAGTGCCTTTAATACCATCCGGCCCTGTATGCTTCAGGAAAAACTGAACAGGACGGAGGTGGACCCCTGCCTGGTGGCTTGGATCTCCGACTACCTCACCGACAGGCCACAGTACGTCAGGCTGAAGGACATCACGTCTGACACTGTGGTCAGCAGCACAGGAGCACCACAGGGAACTGTGCTGTCCCCTCTTCTCTTCACCCTGTACACCTCTGACTTCTGCTACAACTCTGAATTATGCCATATTCAGAAGTTTGCAGATGACACAGCCATCATGGGGTGTATCTGGGATGATCAGGAAGAAGAGTACAGAAGTCTGGTGAGGAACTTTGTCGCATGGAGTCACACAAACCACCTTCAACTCAACACCTCAAAGACTAAGGAACTGGTTGTGGACTTCGGGAGGTCCAGAGAAGGTCCACTGCCAGTTCAGATAGAGGGGGAGGAGGTGGAGGTGGTCAACAAGTACAAGTACCTCGGGCTGTGGGTGGACAATAAACTGGACTGGTCATGCAACACAGAGCACCTGTATAAAAAAGCCCAAAGCTGACTGTACTTCCTTAGGAGGCTGAGGTCTTTTAACATCTGCAGGAAGCTCCTGAGGATGTTTTACCAGTCAGTGGTTGCTGGAGTACTTTTCTATGCTGTGGCGTGCTGGGGGAGCAGCACAGCAAAGAAGGACTCATGCAGGCTGGAGAAACTGATCAGGAAGGCTAGCTCTGTGGTCGGCATGAAGCTGGACACTCTGGTGACAGTGGCAGAGAAAAGGACCCTAAAAAAACTGCTGGACATTATGAACAATGCTGGGCATCCTCTGCACACGACCATTAACAACCAGAAGAGTCTGTTCAGTGACAGGTTGCTTCTCCCCAAGACAAGAACTAACAGACTTAAAAACTCCTTTGTCCCACACGCCATCAAACTGTTTAACTCCTCTCTGGAGGGGAGAGGGAGGGGAAACAGGAGGACAAAGGAGGGGGGAACAACTAAGCTGTAGTGCCTCTTCACCTCACTGTGCAATACCTTTGTGCAATACTTTTGTAAATAGTGAATGGTGCAAATAGACCTCAATACTTGAAATGTGCAATTCACTTGTATTTTTATTTTTTATTCCTATTTATTCTATTTATCCCCTTCGTATATTTTATTTTTATTTATATTTGTCTCTGTACTTATATATGTGTGTGTGTATGTATATATATATATATATATATATATATATATATATATATATATATATATATATATATATATATATATATATATATATATATATATATATATATATATATATATATATATAACATTCTGTAACTGTAACTTCTGTCGGTGCTGTGCTTTTGGAAACCGAATTTCCCAGAGGAACCCACCCGAGGGATTAATAAAGTTCTATCTTATCTTATCTTATCTTATCTTATCTTATCAAATGCAGATTTGACAGGTTTGTGAGTTTACACTTTATCCAAAACCTAGTAAGGGTTTACTCATCGATGCCAGTGGGTGGCTGTAGCTCAGGTGGTAGAGCAGGTCACCTACTGATCGGAAGGTTAGTGGTTTTATCCCTGGCTCCTACATGTCGTGAGTGTGAATGTGTATGAATGTAGTTAGAAAGCACTCAGTTAAGAGAAAGTGTGTGTGGTTGAGTGAATGTGGCATGTTGTATAGAGCACTTTGAGTAATCTGGGAGAGTTGAAAAATGTTATATAAGAATCACTGTCTGAACAGAGTTTTGTCATGTTACCTTTGCACTATTATGCACATGTTGTTATTACATGGCTGAATTAAGGTACACATTAGGCTGACATCTGGGGCCAGAGCTGAAACTCGCCTCGTTTGGTTTGTTTCCCTTACGGAGGTTTTTGGCAAACAGTAGCAAGTAAGCTCTCAAACTCTCGGTAAAGTCTCTTTTATGCTTTTCTCGTTTTCGGGTAAGACACTCCTAATTCTCCTGCTCCTCTTCCCTTAGATCGAGTGCGCTACCAGTGTCTCCTCACCTGCACGTCCCGGCTCCACGTCCCCATTCACATTTTATTGTATATACTGTTACGGCCGAGAGGGCCCGGCTGTGGGTGTGGACTCAAAATGCAGACACAGAGGGAGGCAAACGGGCGTGAACACAGTGCTTTATTTACAAGTGTCTAGTGAAATTACACAACAGGAGACTATGAATGCTATGAATTATGAAATGCTATGAACTGTGAACTGTGAGGCCAAACTGTGAACATGAAACTGAGTGCTATGGCTAGGTGCTGGATTTCACGGATGGAAAAAAGGGGCAGCGGCTTGGATGGAGGTACGCAGTCACTATAATGAGAAGAGACAAGTAGTCAGTGGCAGTCCAGTGAATCACAGCTGCAGGTTTAGGCTATGGAGGTTAGGGCTTACGTGTTGCAGGTTTAAAGTGTCATGCGAGGAAGGGGTGTCCAGGGGGTTCCGGGTGAGGAGTGTCCAGAGAGGATCCAGAATATGCGTGGAGTGAGGGACTTGGCAGGGAGGCAGGCAGGTGTAGTCTGATGGTGGAGAGGAAGAAACCAGATGACAGAACCAGCGTCCAGGCAGAGATGAGAGTAGTTCAGGAAACGTGACTGCCAGGTGGGTCCTATGACAAAGAAAACACGGTGAGGGAAAAAGCAGTAGTTGAGGGTTCTCACAAGGGGTTCGCAGCCTAGCACTGACATGGGTTAGCAGAAGATCTGGCAGAGGTCTGTTGTGAATGCTGGTCTTATATGCAGGTGACTTGATTGGAACCAGGTGTGGAAGCTGATTGGAGTCTCTGCCTGAAGGTAGAATCCAGCGGAGTGGAAAAACCCCGTGCTCACCCGGACTATGACATATACACTGTCCTTGAAAATTCATCTCCTTCACTGTAAATAAATTGTTTCACCACAACTCTATGCCTCCGTGAGTTCTGCTCCCTGAGTCAACCGGTATTTTTCATAACACATTATATCAGATGACAAAGGGTATTAAGTAGGTAAAACTGCAAAGAATTACTTGTACTGTATTATAACAACTAAACAACAAACAGAACATTTTTCTCTAAGTAGAAGAAAAATGGTCTCTATTCAAGCTGTTTCACCACCAGTATAACCCACTGGAATCATGTCTAGTAGATAGTTTACATTCTAAGTGTTTGTTTTGGCTGCTAAAGTACTGTGCTTGCTCTTTGGTAAGGAAAACAGTTTGTTGATATAACTTAGAGTTCATGGTCACTGATCATGATGAAAGACTGACACAGATAGAAACTGAATTTCTGCAGAAGAGCGATAATTTATATGTCTGTAGGGTGCCAAGTTTTACCCAGTTGTCGTAGCACATAATTTAGTTTTGCATAGACATATTATTCACTCTTGACAACATGGCAATCCAAATCCTATTTATGCAATAAGTGACTTGATTCTTGTCCACAGAAATCCATATGCTTTCATTTTTTCCTTTTTCTAATTATATGGTGTTATGCTGAAATTGTTCAAAAACCTGCTCTTCTGCACAAACTGTAGTTTCATAAAGTGACAGGGATAATAATAATTAACAGTTGATCATGAATAGCATAAATGCAGCCATGTGAATTATTAATAATCAGAGATGAGGGGAGTCAGTAACACAGAATCAAGTTTACAAAGAAGAATTTTGCCCTTTTTTTTTTCTCATTTTTGAGACCCGAGTTCAGCCTGGAACTAGAATGCATCTGAAACACACAGATCAGTAGAAACAGACTGTTGTGTCTCAGCACAACAATGTTTTAACTATGAACTCAGTGCAAGACAACGTGCACATACACACTACATATGATTTGTCTTCAGTGTTCAGAGTGTCTGATGATTTTTGGCCAATATGGGGAAGAAGGAGGCCAGGCTGTGTGTCATCTGATACAATGTCAAAGACAAAGCATTTTCTAGGACTCTCATTAGAAGTGCTGATTCTGTCGCTCTTCATGAAATCGTTAACCTAGGAGTCCACATAGAGTCTGCGAGTCCCACTACTACATGTTTAATGTCTGTAGTTATATTTTCAAAACAGACTTGTAACTTTTGGTTTAACATATTTGAGGGTAGTTATTTCACGTCACATCAAACTGATTTGAGCCAGAACAGTAACACAATCCTATGACGTTGCAGTCCCGGTGCTTTTGCATCTAGCTAGAAATACTGAAGCGGTGTAAGCATAAAGGGAGTAACTTTTTGTTAAGTGGCAGGTAATTTCAAATGCAATGTTTCAAAGAACTCTAAAAACAACAGCAAACACACAAACATTTTGTGTGCAGCCTGTTGCTAGCTAAAGTTTCAGCTGCTTTGAAGATTAAAAAAAAAGAACTTCACTGAGAGATGGAGAAAGATAAAAAAAAAGAAGGAATAAAAAAAAGAATAAAAAAAGGACAGGAAAGGAAGAAGAGGGGTTATATTTAAAAATAAGAACTGCTCAGTGGCATTTGATTAACTTGAAATTTAAAGCTTACAAGTTTTTAAGTCAGATATTGGGTCTGTACATGTGACATATTTTTTCATATTATGAAACGTGCTGCAAAACAAACTAAGGCACGTAACTGTGTCATCTAAAGGTTGCATGAGACTACTGGTGTACTGTGTTGAATTTAAAGTAAAGAACAGTGTAGGTTACAGAGTAGCAGAGATATATTTGAAATTAAGCTGAGGATACATAGAATCATTCACTAAAAGATTGAACTTTGCAAGAACCCCCAAGTTTGATGAAAAACTATATCTAATGCACCATTTATATTTTTTACATTGTTTATTTTAGCTATAATATTTGGTGTGTTGACACAACATAGAGTTCATTGCCCCATGACACCAATTACACTGTGACAATTTTTTTAACACAAATTTTTTTTTTCATTTAGTATTGACTCTTGCCAAAGACAGAAAATCTACAATGATGCCATATATTAGTATTAGTGCAAATCCACAGAAATTAATATCAGAGAAAGAAAGCCTATGTATTATAACAGTAACCGTAATGGTCATGCTACATTTATAATAGTTAATGCTGTTATTAGTAAATGTGTTACTCCAGTGGTCCCCAACCCCCCGGGCCATGGACCGGCACCAGTCTGTGAGTCATTTGGTACAGGTGTGAAATATATGGTTTTCAGGGTTTTTATTTTTAATTCGGTTTCCCTGGGTCTTTTCCTCTGTGATATCAATAAATGTTCTTTTAGAAAAAATAAATAACTTTACATTGTTTCCGTTTTTTTATTATCTGACTCTGAACAGTGTTTCGGGCGTCATTGTCCCTCATTACTCCCAGGTGGGACTGTCTCATTCCAGAGAAACAAGCACAGGGCTGTCACTGATTTAGCGTCATGGTGAATTTTGCAATTTCATGTACTTTATATTTGTTTTGTAGTTGTGTGTCTTATTTTAAAAGAAATATTTACGCATTTCCATAGCAACCAGAGAGCATTAAGGGGCACAGAGGAGGATGTTACTCTCATTGTTGTCGGTGCATTTTAGGAGGACACTTTCTAATAAATTTACACAATTACACAGTGAATTCGTTTTTATTAATACCACAGTTTTTGTCTTGGTCGTATCATTTTATTTTGTTGTACTCTTTATCCCTGAAACCTTAAAGGCCGGTCTGTGAAAATATTGTCGAACTGGTACGAGACACAAAAAAAGGTTGAGGACTGCTGTGTTGCTCTTTCTTTATTGATTTCTTTCATTGTTCTTGGTTGACATAGTTAGATAACAAATACATAGAAAAATGTGTAAAAAAAAAAAAAAAAGTATACGTGTACATGTTAATAATTAATAGCGGATGAGTAGATGACATAAAAGCAACCAAAGCAGATCATTTGTCAGAAGTCTGTCAAGTGGTGAAATTTCGAAGATGAATCTCAGCAGTTCATTTTTGATTTTGTTGTTTTGTGGCCTGGTTGTGGCCCAGGGTACTATCGAAACCAATGCCATGACAGAAAAATTAAATTCTTTGGAAGTCAAGATGTTGAACATTGGAAGCAGGCTGGAAAACTACGAAAGTCGCATCCTTCAGCTGGAACAAAAAGGTAAAGAATAAAGCTGAAGCAGACGTTTGGTTTTTTTTTGTGATTTTCAACATCTGGAGAAATAAAATGATGTGAAGAATCATACTTTAACACATATCTGAAATAAACATGTTTTTTTTTCTTAGAGAGAAACACGGTCATATTCAGTGTTGGATTTGGAGAGGATTCACCATTTGGGCCCTTTAACACAGACGTAACTATGATCTACGATCACACATTTGTAAATATTGGAAATGCCTACAGCCCAGTTACAGGTAAGATTCTTCTTCACAGTTTTGTGTTAGTGAAGTAAATAAAGCCAAAAAAAAAAAATGCGCCATGTGATGATGCATGTTTACATTCAGTAATAACATTTGCAGATTCATAATACTGAAACTTTTTTGATAATTTTGAAAAAATGAAAGAGATTTAAAGATATTATAAGTGTTCAACTGAGGTGTTTCTTGCATTTATACGTGTAAAACTTGCTTCTTCAGAAAATGACAAAAAATTAAAGGAGTTTACTTTTTTTTTCTCCAGGTGTCTTTACAGCACCTGTTTCAGGTGTGTACTTCTTTACCATTTTCTCTCATTCTGGAGGTGAACATAGAACATGGCTGCTGTTATACAAGAACAATGAGGTGATCTTACACATCCATGATCACCCGTCAGATGACACAGCTGATAATGGAGGAAATGCGGCGTTCCTGCAGCTGCAGCAGGGTGATACAGTGTATGTGCGTTTAAAGCAGGGTACACATGTCTATAAAGCCAGAACAGTAACAACTTTCAGTGGATTTTTGGTCAAACAAAACAGTTAAAAAGAAATGTACATTTATTTGAAATTGTGTTTGGCTGCAGTGGTTCTTGTGTGTGCTCCAATAAAACACATTTAAATGATACCTACAGCTGAATATGGGGTTTACTTCACTTTTGTGTTGTTAAACGATTTAGTGCTTATCAAACTAGTAAAAGACTTTTTAAATTTTGCGTGGAAATGCTAGTAAACTTGTTTTTGATGTATTTGTAACTAGTAGATGAACAATATTATGTTTGGAAACAGTTCACGGGGAATATTCAACATTCAATATTCAGGCCAACTGAGACATTTTTTCTACCGGTCTTTGAAACCAGGATTGAACTGAAACATTATTTTGTTCATCTCCGTCTCAGAGAAAACCAGCAACAACAACTTTGTACAACTCAAAGTTGAAACTCACACAGAAGCGAGGGAACTTCAGTGCAGTGTTACATGCAAATTTAACTTTGTATCTATAACCAGACCTCAACAAAAAAATGTAAATTTGTTTGTATAAATATGTTTTACAAACACAAATCTTTTTTTTACAGACACACAAATTCTCATCTTTAGATGCACAAACATAAAATTTTCAAATATTTTGGTTTATAAGGTTGCAAAACAATTCACAACTATGCAGTCTGATTTACAAATACAACATTTTTATGACCACAATTTGAGAGCATACACAATTGACTCTTGTGTTGTGAAATGCATTCTTGGATACCTTGCTGCCCCAAGTCTACACTACCACCAGCTCATAGCAGTCGGTTATCTAGGACCGACCTGTCTTGACTTACTTTGCACAATAACCAATCAGATGTTAGACAATCTGTAGTGGCAGTGTTAATCCCCCCCCCCCCCCCCCCCCGCTCTGAATTTGATGGGTGAGGCTGACAGATACAAGGTATTCATAAAGACAGCCGCAGGGACAAGTTCATTTTATTTAAATCACTGAATGACTGAAATGTGGGAAAAATCCACTACAGACAAGTCAATGCTGACAGGTTTTAATCATCCAGTCAGAAAAGATTAATCTAAAAGTCATCAACTGACTCCAACTGCCCAGATCTGATTTTAAAAAAGTTAAAAAAGTATTTTTTGGTGTTGAGAAAAACTTCGGACTGAAAATAAAATGTATTTCTATGGGTCAGTTAGAAGGTACTCACTCTACTTGGATTCACACGGTTCAAAAAGTTTAGGGTAGCATATTAGTTTGGATCACACACCCCCAACGTTCTGTAATGTTACTGATCAGCTCCACATTTATTGTGTATAGTTTTAGTCGCATGTTTTCACAACTGACCTGTTCCTCAAAAGCTGGCAACATTAGAGACCGTTACTCACTCCGGGGCTTCCCCAGAGGCTGGGTTACAGCCCTCAGCTTACTTTGGACCCCTGGAGGCCAAGATGCCAGCTGTGAACTGCACCGGGCTGTCACTGCCTGAGCAGGGTCAGGGCTCTGCGCAGCTGCGGCCCTCCTTCTGTGTGCCAGAGGCCCATGTGCCTACTGGTTTTGTTTCATGTGTGCCAGAGGACCATGTGCCTACTGGTTTTGTTTCACGCGTGCCAGAGGCCCGCGAGCCTGCTGGTTTTGTTTTGGGTGTGCCAGGGGCCCCGGTGCCCGCTGGTTCTGCGGCTGTTTTCGCTGGGGGGCCCGAGGAGCCCGTCCAGCCTCCTGCTTCACCAGCTGGGGGGCCCGAGGAGCCCGTCCAGCCTCCTGCTTCGCCGGCTGGGGGGCCCGAGGAGCCTGTCCAGCACCATGCCACGTCGGCTGGGGGGCCCGAGGAGCCCGTCCAGCCACCTGTGGCTGCTTCACCACCTGTGGCTGACCACTGACCCGAGCCGTGACATTTTTATCTTTTATTCTTTTAAATCACACGTCAACTACACGAAGTGTAGGTAAGTAAGTAAGTAAGTAAAATTTATTTATATAGCGCTTTTCACAGATAAAAATCTATGGTAACCAAGGTGTTGGTTACGGTAAAGCATGTGACAATAGAAGCTGAGCATATATCATATTCTTTTTCAAAGGTGAGAAAAAAAGATTGATTTTTCTTCAAAAGATTTTTTTCTCATTAAATACACTCAACAAAAATATAAACGCAACACCTTTGTTACTGCTCCCATTCCCCATGGGATGGACGTAGAGACCTAAAATTCATTCCAGATACACAATATAACCATCCCTCCCAAACAGTGGTCACAAATCAGTCCAAATGTGTGGTAGTGGGCACATCTGCTATATTGAGATAATCCATCCCACCTCACAGGTGTGCCACATCAGGATGCTGATCTGACATCATGAGTAGTGCACAGGTGTACCTCAGACTGGACCCTACGCCAGTGGCAGCCAGACGGGATGGAAGCTTCGTCAACATCAACCTCACCGGCCCAGGCCTCGCAGAGGCGGGGCAATGGGAGGGAATGCTGCAGCCATCATCCTCATGTAGCCTGAGAGGCACAGGATTTGGGCGGGCTCCCCATGCCCAGCCTGGCTGCAGCTGTCGTTTCAAGCTCCATCCCCTAGAGGGAGCGACAAAATGGCCACCAGCACAGCATACAGTAAGTAACCCACACAGCCCTGTAGTTCATGCCGCCCTGCCCAGGGAAGGCCCGAAGGGCTAACGGGGGAGGGGCCAAAAACAACTACACCCGCCATGCACGGCAGCATCCAACTGCGGGCAAGGGGTCAAAAATGCCGGGAGGCAGGGCTCATTTACTCACTGCCTGCAACCAGGCCAACCAGGCAGCAGCGGCACCTTAAGTGCTGAGGCTGCATGATAGCAACAACCTTGAGGTCCACTCTACTAGATGGGACCTTAGGAAGGGCTAATTCCCACACCCGGCATGCTCCAATCACCAACAGGTAGCCGGCACTAGACACAACTTGAATTCCCCCTTCACTGTTTCTAAGCTTCTGCGTCACAGTGCTGACAGGTAAAAGAATATGCTTGGAACTCTGACACATCTCCCCAATGTAGCCGAGCTACGAGCCAAGCCCTGCTGGTCACGTTAACCCGCAAGCTGCGGGCGACACGCCAGACAGGCTAACCGGTTGGATTAACGATAGGCCGGCACAAACCGTAGCCTGTCTATTATGTTTATTCCCCACAATGTTAAGCAGGCCAACAGCGAACACTTGGAACGCTGAAGCCGTATCCCTGGTGTGTGAACACACATAGCAGCCGAGCTGCACACTCACACACACACACAACACAAGTGGAGATCAAACGATCACCCGTGTCACGTCCGCACAGCTGTTTTATATGTAAGCTGTGGGGTGTAGCCAGGCATACTGGAGTGTCTTAAAGAAACATCCACACGCCATGACCAAGAGGGGTCGTTCCCCGTACATATGGAATATGTAACGGTGTGGAGAGATAGTCTCCATATGCTAGAGAAGATCAGCAAACACACAAACTGTGTGTGATACTTTTTTAAAGCAGGAACGTTTTCCAACATGTCCAGATATGTAACTTACATCTTTATGATTCATTTTAGAGTTTCTAAAATCAGATCGTGGATCAGTGAGTGTGCTGCTGATAATTCTGTGTTTTCCAAAAGTTTCATGAAAGTATCAGATTAGTTGAGGTTAAACTGGTTAGTTTGCAGGGCTGTGGTGAAGGTTACAGAGGTGCTCGGTGCAGAGCGTGGTCAGTGTTAGAGTGCACCAAGGTTAGCAGACGTCAAAGTCAATTTATGCCGATCCTTAAGTTCTCTTTTGAATGCTGGCGTTACAGAGTGCAGGCTTTGGATATCAGCTAAAGAGCTCATGTAACATCTGTTTATATGTTGTTGAACTGAGTGGTGACTGTGACGTGACACCAGCTGATCACAGCTGCAAAGGAAACTCCCAAAACAAATGACTGTGTGACTGAGTCTTTCCCATCATGTGTTCATTAATGAGCCTTACAGAGGTGCGTAGTTGTATTTATTAGCAGCAGGTTCCCCGTTTAAAGTCTTTATGCTAAGCTAACCATCTTCTGACATGAATGGACAGAATAAGGTCAATATTTTCATGTGACAGCACATCTTTGACAAATCAATGGTGTCAAAGAACGATGACTTTATACTCTTGGATGAAATTAAATTACTGTGATATCTGGTTTGAATGTTGTGCAGACAACTCTGTACTTTGCAGTTCAGCAATTTGTGCAACAGCTTGTTGTTTTTAAATGTTAAAATAAGTGAGGAAATATTTAAAAATATCTCTAGTGCACATAAATATTACACTTCACCTTCATCATCATATTACGCCTCAACAAAGTATAAACTTGCAGCAGTGACTCACTCTGATACGGAGGATGCAGCTGTCAGCACCCACTGGTCGGTGATCAGAGACCCTGCAGAAAAAGTGTCTACAGCAGTGAACCAGGGCCACCTTCCTGGTGCAGCGTCACGAACAGCTAAACAGATCAGCCAGCACATTAAAACCACTCAGATAGATAAAACTGATCAACACTCTGCTGGGAGATCCTGAGCACTGACATTCATGTGGATGTTATTTTAACATTAGACTGTGGTTTACATGTGATCCACAGATGTTCCTCCTCTGTCTCAGAAAACTGGACGATTTTACAGAACAAAATCACAGTTTACAGAGAAAACAGAGTCTGAAACAAATGTGGACATCACAGTTTTATATGTGCTCATTACTGTACAGCTTACAGAAGGAAGACAAGGTTCAAATGTCTTTGGATGCTTACTGGGCTGCTGTGAGTCACAACCTGAAAATGAAAAAAACACAGATAAACCTGTTAAACCTGTGAAAGTAAGCACTGATTGTTTTTTCCAACTCGAAGAACCTATCATGCTAAACACAACACTTTTAAGGGGGAGAGGATTGTAGATCTTTAGGTTTAGTTTCTATATTTAAAACAGCTTTTAAGAAAATCTGCATCTTTGCTGAGACAAAATCCAACTCTGTCATTGATGATGTTGATAATTTTGACAGAAAACCTTTAAACATTAACTTACAAGTTCATCTTCAAGTGATATGTCTTTGCTTTAAAGAAAGAAAACAACCAATCAAACCATTTTCTCACCTTTGCAGAAGAAAATGATCACCACAGTGAAGCAGCACAAACTGTTGGAGAGCCATGGTTAACTGCACCTGTTTCAGGTCATCTTAGACTTTAAACATGTCAAATTTATGTCCAGTTCCTCCTGTTCCAGCAGTTATCGGGGCCCCACCAAAGAATCAGGTCAGACTTGTTGGTCTTTGTGCTTTTTTTTTTACTGCAGTTAAGCACGAGGCACTGAAATTTGGTGCAGGTTCATTTTTCAGCTCAGTTGTGTTTATCCAGCCCCAAATCACAACAACAGTCACCTGATGCTGCTTTATACTGTAAGGTAGACCCTAAAGTAGCAGGTGAGAGTCCCCACACAGCAGTGATGTGTGTAATGTCAGAGAGTCAGTACTAAATAGTCATTAGAAGAAAGCACCCACAAACACACATACAAAGTCATGTTTTTATATTTTAGTGCTTTCCCGAGCTACTTCCCTTAACCATAACTATCAAAAATGAATGCCTAACTCTAACCCTGAGCCCAAACCTAACCATAACCTCACCGTAACCCTGACACGAAAACAAAAATGCCTTCAAACTCCATTTTATCCCCATAAGGGCTCTTGTTCCCCACAGAGATATGTAAACATGTACACACACACACACACACACACACCAAGAAGCAGGAGGGGGCAGATGAGTAAGAGAACAGCTGTTACAAAGACAAAAGCTGCAAAGGTGAGAAAAGGAGAGCGAGACAGTAAAATGGTGCTAACAGAGCTTCATTATGTTGTCTGCGCCTTGTAACCTTCCAGTGAGTATCAGGTGTGGGAGTTTAGGCAGCTAATGAGACACACATCATGTGTTAGTGTAGTAAGTGTGTTTTTGTGGTGTGGTTGTGGTGAATGTCTGAGGTCAGTGTGATTGATTTAAAATCAGCATCAGTGAATCTGAACAGTGAAAACAAACTGAGTCAGTAGTTTTAACCTGTCATTAATAAACAGGCTGAATATCCAGTTTGATCTGACTATGAAACGTGGTTTGGTGTGTTTACTGATCAGGAATAAAGTGAAAGGATCAGTGTTGTGTTCAGGTAACGTTTGATAAAATCAGACACATTATTATCAGAGACATGATGGCTGCTGCCAGAAGGACTTTAACCCTCCTGCCATCCTTTAAAAAACTCACACCCATCACCCTAGGGACCATTCTCAGCCACGCCATAAAAAGACCATATATCCATATTTTATTCCACTTTAAATTAGCCAACCTTGTAAAACTACTTCTCCCTGAAATATTCATGTAAAGTTTTAATTATATTTTCGTTGTTTTAACCCTTCAAATCCCAGTGTTATTACATGAGCGCCCTGTGTTATAAGCCCCCAAAACCAAAAAACGAAACTAAATATTTCCACAAAAAACCAGTTGAAGTAATATGTGATTGTCATTATAAGTAGGCCTTTAGATGGACCAAAGATTGGCACCAACATACATTTTGACCTGCCATTATTTTTTTTGCATTTTTTTTGCAATTTAAAAATTAAAACTTCAAGGCCCTGAGTCTTCATTGACATCCAAGAAAAGAAGAAAAAATAAAATCATATGATGATAATTTGGGGTTGAAAAATAGCATTTATAATGGAAGTCAATGGGCAGAAAATGGTCCCCAGGGTGATGGGTGTGGGGATTTCTGCTGCTCAGCCATTTTAGGCTGATTTAAGGAATTCACACTGGAATATTAACATTGACAGGTAAAAACTATCCTGTGGCAAGTTTGGTTATATTCCACTGAACACAGTGGAAATGGCAGCCATTTAACACATAGCAGTGGCACAAAAAGGTCCCAAGAAGGCAGGAAGGTTAATCAAAGTGACGTCCTCTTTCTGAGTTAAACACAGAGCTGAATGTTTGCTTTCACTTCTTTATTCAGTTGTTCAGGTTTGAACGCTCTCAGCAGGTGTTTCTAACACTGACCTGGATTACTGAGAACCTTCACAGACATGTCGAACATAATATCCTATTAGAACCATTAGAGCAGGGGTGTCGAACTCCAGGCCTCGAGGGCCGGTGTCCTGCAGGTTTTAGATCTCACCCTGGGTCATCACACCTGAGTTCATTACCAGGCCTCTGGAGAACTGCAAGACATGTTGAGGAGGTCATTTAGCCGTTTAAATCAGCTGTGTTGGATCAAGGACACATCTAAAACCTGCAGGACACCGGCCCTCGAGGCCTGGAGTTCGACACCTGTGCATTAGAGCATGCTGTATGTTACAGGTCCTGCCAACCTCACTCACAACCATTCAGGGTGCTCACCAGCTCCTGTGCTGGGCTCACTGGCTTTTAAATTTCTTATGTTTGTTTTTAAATGCCTTCACAATCTGTGTAAATGTCATAAAAATGCATTTTGGGTCCATGTACACATAGCCTACTAGCCTCCGGGTTCGACAGACACGAGCTGCAAAGAGGCGTGTAGGACTGCAACTCTTCTTCACCGTCACAAATTTGCTTGAAAGCCACAAAGGAGCAATGCTGCTTTCAGTTAATACAGCTACACATCACTTACAACAAACAGATGCTCAGGCAAGAATTTTATTCATTGATTTGACTTTAAAACAATGAGGACAATTTATTGCAGTAATTAATTATTAACTGGAGACTTTCTTACTGATCATCCACAGAAGTCAGTTTGTATGAATCATGTTTTATCTGATGAAATCCTTGTTAGTACTGCAGCGTGTGTTAAGGGTGTGTCTAATTAACAAGTTGAGCTTTATTAAAACTTGAGGGGAGTAACAAAGATCACAAGAGGAAACAAGAAGTTATCAATAGGTTTTCAATTAATTTTGCTACACAGATCAGCAAAAACACCACTGTGTGTTGGAACAGGAACAGGAAGTGATACTGTACCACAGAGAGAGCCAACACCAAGTGACAGCACCATCCACTTTTTCCATGTGCTCTGGTGAAATACTGACCTAATGAGGTCCCTGCCAGTGCGGTCAGACTGGACTTCCATCCGGCTAATAAAATTGGACCAGTAGTAGGGTGACCATATTTTGTTTTTCAAAAAAGAGGACACTTAGGGTGGTGGGGGGGGGGGGGGGGGGGTAATAAAGATAATAATAAAGAACGACTAGACACTGCTAGCATAATTGACAGGTTTTCGACGGGGCTCCCACACAAATGCAAAGCAGAGGATGAAGCATCGCCAAAGACTAGAAAATGTGGTAAAGCATTTCTTCCCTTTAGCTTCAACTGCACAACTGCAAAGGTAGGTCTCTGACAGATTTACTTTCCCCTGCGCCGGGAGCACGCACTGGGATCTCCCAATCACAGACAAACAGTATCCTACATTCTTGACTTTTAGCTCACAAACACTTCTTAGAATGACTAACTACTCTAATCCATTTTGGAGATGTTAGCTCTTTATTCAGTAAAGTTAAAGTGGGATACAAATAATATCAGGCTGATCTTGCCAAGATTGGTTCCACCTGTCCAAATGATGGATCCCACAGTTGTTTATGTTTTTAAACCAATTTTGCACAGAGAGGCATTTTTTGAAAAATGTATTGATAGCAATGTTGAACATTATCAGAGGACAAAAAAAACTACACGTAAAATAATCACACCGTGACGCCTCTGCCTTTCTAAATGAAGGGACAGTAACTGCGTGTTTATATGTAAGCGTGTAAAACCTGAAGATAGTCACATTAACAGTAACAGTATTTTGTCTCTATCCGCGATTGGAGAAATTCATCTCATGTAAACAGTAACATGGCGCAGATTGTGAAAAAAGGCACCTTTGACATTGCGTGACAAACTCAGTTTTCCTCGTCCACGCATAAAGGCAAAAACTAAGTTTTCGAAAATCTCCAACCTGGCAGGATTTTTAAGAAATCTCCGTTTTAGGTTATTTGAAACGCGTGTGGACGAAAAATGTCACATCGGTTTTTACAAGTCAACGAACGCAAGTCCCCCCCCCCCCCCCCCCCCGCAAAAACCCCCCAAAAAAACCCAACTTAAAAGCCTCTGGAATAATAATGTTGAAGAAATAATGCCTCATCTGCATAAGAAAGATTACCAGTACACGGTCTGTCCCGTCTGTGAGTGCAGAACAAGCGCTCACAAAGCAGCAGTTCGGGGATGACACAAGGGTCCTCTGTCGGACTATAGGAAAACCCGGACATTTTCATCAATCTCGAAAATTCCCCTGGACGCCCCGGACAGGATGTGAAAAGTGGACATGTCCGGGGAAAAAAAGGACAGTTTGTCACCCTAACCAGTAGTCACCCCAAAATATTATTATATCCCATTCGACCAACCATGGGTTCGTAAAGAGCCGACTGGAAAATAATTTCTCTGCAGCTTTGGCCCCATCATTGCCTTTTATTGAACAATGCTGCTCCCATCAAGTTCAAAACGAGCTCTCAGTTTAAATATCTGACATATTTTCTGTGTTCTACTGTGAATAAATGTGAATTTATCTGATTTATAAATCATTGTATTCTGTTTGTATTCACGTTTTTACGAGGCAGCCTTTCTGGATCTGTGCTTGTTTTTCAGTGCTGGCATGAATTCAGAATCTGGGTGTAACAGATCATTGTTTACAACTAGCCCTGTAACAGAAACCAGTTTCTGTCATGGTCCCTGTGTTTTCCCGGCCAGCCCTGCTAGGCTACATGTGTTTTTGTTTTGTTTTCATTTCCCCTCCCTCCTGCTCCTGCAGCACTCGGCCGGGGCAGAGCTCTCTTTGGGCTCCTGCCCCTGGCATGCACACCTGCCACTATTCAATCACCTGTAGCTTATCACCACTCTCCTGTTTCCTCGCAATCTGGGGAATTGAGCGTGAGTGAGCTGCGAGCAAGAGCAGAGTGTGAGGAGCGGCTGAGAACCCGTGAGTTTGGAGCATCCGTCCCTTTCCTCTTCTGCCCGTGGACCTGTGGAAGCCCTTCCCCAATCCCTCACTTTTGTAAATAGCACCTGGTGTTTAATAAAACGAAAAGACTGAACGCAACCTGCTGCCTGCGCTTGAGTCCAACCCGCTAGCCCCGACAGTTTCAGCTTAAACAGTTTTTTCCCTCCCATAAAAAGATCTCAAAACTTTAACCGTTGTAAAAGCTGGTCCTCACTCAGCAGGTTGTCTCCCACTCGAAGCACCAGACTCTTTGTTCCACTGACTGAAGTGTGGAGTCATCCTGCAGCCGCTCTTCTCTCACCTGTTGGGACTCGTCCTGAATTATTTTCAGCTCTAAATGAGCAGCTTTTATCCCACAGTTTCACTCACACTGCATATCTCACACATATGCGGGAATGTTGTGAACAACCTGTTCATCACTCTGAGAGTCACCTCACACATTTTTAAAGCTGCCTTTCCTTCACGTTTCTCTGTTTATGTGTGTTTGTGTGTGTTTTATTTTTACCTTTGTTGGGATCCTAAGGACTCTTTCTCAAACCTCCACAACACAGCCCGCCACAGTTTTCCAACCCAATTCTCATGTGTTCTCACATTAACAACAACAGCCTTCATTTTTACTCCATGCTCTCTTCTCCCCACTACTCAAAGCTTCTGTCTCTCTCCTGCGTCTGCAGCAGTTCACAGTTGTGGCATGTCAGAGTCCAGTGGGCCGTTCTTCTTTGCCTTTTGTCTTTCACTCTTTTCAGTCTCTTCCTTTGCCATTTCAACTCCCAGTATGGCAAATGTGAAACTCACAGTCTTCTCAAGTCCATTCACACACAATGATGTCGCAGGTGAACCTCCCAGCTTGTGATCAGGAGCGCATGCTTCCATGGTATTTCTACATGATGCTGAAGCCTTTAGAGTGTAGCCTAGCAGTGTTTAGGGTTTAGGGCAGTGTTGCTGTCTGTTCACCTTGTTGACTCTTGATGTTGACACTGTTGCTCTCGAACTGCATTTTGTCTTCAGGGAGAGATTGATTGTGCTCGAAGCTTGTTCTTCAGGTTAAGATGTAAATGGAGTGAAGCTGTGTAATATTCAGCCAAAACACGGCTGGATGCGGTTCCAATTATGTTAAGCTATCATTTTGCTCTGGCTGCTGTGCTTGTGGAGGACGTTGATCCAGTTCTGTAGCCACCTGTACAAACACACTAAAACATTTATTTAATATCATTTTCATCACTACTTATTAACACTTTCCCTCTCTTATTTTCTATCCACATTTTAACACATCACTCTCTGTTATACACACACCCACGGCATGTCTTCATTACCCACTCTTCTCTTTACTGCATTCCTCAGTTTCTACACACTTCATTCTGCATGTATTCTTTCCCACATTTCTGAAAGAAAATAAACAAATAAATAAAAAAAAAATCATACAATCAAAACCTGTATTTGCCCGGACCACCTGGAGGGATGCCTCCCACGGCCTCACTGGCTGTACTGGTGGGCTCAGCTTTGTGGACAAGCGCGTTCACTGTCCGGCCTTTTCCTTCTGGTGCAAAAGTGTTAAACACCATAAACTAAGGACAGAGTCCTTCCTACAACACTCCTGAAATCAGACGTTGTATTCCTGAGGTTTCCCTCCCAGTGGCCCATCCAAAACAAAAAACAAAACTAAACAAAACAAAAAAACTACAAACAAAAAGCTCTTATCCCTGTCAACATCTCTTTCTATCACACAACCATCTTCCACACACTTGGAGTTTTCAACCAGACCACGTAGAGGAATGCCTCCCACAGCTCCAGTAGCCGTTTTGCTGAGTTCAGCATCCTTTGTACGAACAAGCGTGTCCGCTGTTCAGCCTTTCTGCCTTTTTTCACTGGTGCAAAAGTGCTAAAATACCGTACACTAGAACGCCCAAATTATTGAACTTCTAAGATCCTGCACTTACTACTGCAACAAGGTGCAATTTCTCAGATTAGGATACCCAAATTCGTTGAGTTTCTAGGACACTGCATCTACTTGTTGCAATAATAAGGAACCGAGGCTTTTCCCGTCGGTCTGGTTAAAAATCCTGCCCAAATCAAAGCAGCTCACCATTGCAAATCCTTTGCAGTCCATCTCTTTGTTCTCTTAAAAATTCCTGCATGTGTGAGTCGCCGAAGCACACCCCGCAGTTCTCCCTTTTTGAAAACAACGGTGGGACTGAGGCAATTTACCTCAGGATGGCCAGTCACAGCGTGCCCATGATTCAGCGAAACTCACCGGAGGAACCTTGCTCGACAACGCCAAATTGTTGTGGAAAATTTAACAATAACCTGCAACACAGCCAGTGAGCTTAATTTGAAGTGGGTTTAATAAACACTGCAATGTGGAGAGAGCATCCCAGTGAAACACCAGGACCATCTCTAAATTGTGGCTACTGCCCTTACATCTTATATACAGACACACAGACAAAGAACATAGCACAAACTCACATGTTGGCCCCTCTCACGGGGGGGCTATACCTTCTCCCTCACAGAGAGAATTATGACCTTGTTTTCTGCTTAGCCGTCACCTAAGGATTTACATCCCTGATAAGCAGAAGGAGTCCCACTATCTGTGTCTCCCATTACAATGGCCTCACTGTGTTAACTTTCCACATGCATGTAAACTGGTGTCAGGAGCGCTCTTACTATGGTAAAGTGAGAAAGTGATATTACTTTAACTAATGTGATATGATTAAATATGTGATTAATACATGACAAAAGAAATCTGCCACCACATTCCCTAAACGACAGCCAATCAGAACAGTCCAAGGGAAGGCAGACGTATATAAGACAAAAGACATTTAAGACTAGCTTTAAAGGACATATTTAAAAAATATATATAAATGCTGCTCATCCAAGTTTTAGTTGTGGCAGTGTTTCCCAGATGTTTTTGTTTTGTTTCTTTGTCTTTTGTTTGTTTGTTTGTTTGTTTCTTTGGGGGGGGCGGGGAGGGGTGTTCGTTTGTTGTTCGTTTGTTGTTAAATTGGAAGGAATGGTTGTGCTACAGACCATAAGCTGATTATTGATAGATGATGTATCTTCTTTGAAAAAAAAACAACAACAACAGAGCGACGGTAGAGAAATAATAGCTACAGATTATAGATAGAATGATTTCTCATGATCAAACTGACTTTTTCAGTTCCTTAAAAAGTTATTTAAAAAAAAAAGTTATATTTTGTCCATTTGCCATTATAGGCATAAAAAAGTACCAAATTCAAAGGATGAATCAGTGTAGTGTCTACACCAGGGGTGGGGAACTCCAGGCCTCATGGGCAGGTTTTGGATCTCACCCTGGGTCAGCACACCTGAATCAGACGATTAGTTCATTACCTGGAGAACTTCAAGACATGTTGAGGAGATTATTCAGCCAGTGAGGATCGGAGGACCATGACAATTTACGGTTGCAAATATATTTTAAAGTTTTACATTAAATAGCAATATCTTTGTTGTAATACAGAATTGAGATTTACAAAGACATAATATTTACTCCTGCCACCATAATAGCAAACCAAATTTCATTTTATTCAGTTATTTAATAATTCAGTGTCAGGATTATTGCACATCTATGTTTACATTTCCTGCTTTATGTAATCATTTATGTTGAAATGGTCTAAAAATCTGCAATTTCGCACAAGCAGTACTTACATAAGGTGCAAGGAGATATTAATAAGAAACAGGCGATCATGAACAACAGAAAAGCAGCTACGGGAAAAATTAATAATAAGAAGTGAGGGGAGAGAGTGATACAAAATCAGCTACAAAGATGAATTTAGCCATTTTATGGTTTATTTCTTTTTTCTGTGGCTTGAGTTGAGTCGGACTGTCTCTCGGTCCATTGGTTTTTGTCAGTCAGAATCTGACAATTTGTGACCAATACATGGAAAAAGCAAGACCAGTCTGTTAGCCATCTGGTATGTTGTCAGAAACAAGACAAGTTTCTCTTAAGAATAGGAGTCTCTTGATTGCATCATTCAACACACTCTGCAGAGTCCGCCAGTCTCAGCACTGTATACAAAACAAGTCTTTAAAGCACAGCTAATGCTCATCAAGTATGAGAGGGTACTTTTAACCTTCACTTTTCATAGCCTCTAAATGTAATACCGTAATACTGTGAGACAGAGTGCTTCAAGGAGGTCAGGCAGGTCCAAAACTGCTCAAACAACAGGACTAAACTGTTCCAAGTTTTTGGTAGAGATATCTTGATATGACCAGGTGCCTGGAAGGGCACACATGAATAGTAAGAATTGTATTCTGTATTCTGTATTTCTACTTATTCCTTTATTTTCCATTTATTCCATTTATTTATTTCCATTTATAAAACATAAAGAAATGAAGGTCTGAATGAGACTTTGCACATTCCTGTATAATAAAGACTAACAGGATGTTCATAATTATTAAGTGGTCTGCCATGCTGTCCCAACGTGTGACATGTCCTAAACAAGTTTGGTGCCTCAAAAGTGAAACTGAAAGGTTAAAGAAAAAGAGACAAATAGAAAAGCATCATTTATAATTTACTTAAGCATGTAACACAGCTTATAACAGAGGAAAATGCAGTGTTCCTGCAGCTGCAGCAAGACAAGCAAATTTATGCCGCTGTATGCAAAACTCATAACTCATAGTCACTGGGTCTTACAGACATGCTCTGCAACACCCCCCCCCCCCCCCCCCCCCCCAAAATATTTATTGGTATTAACAGCTGAAAGACAAGAAAAGCTGACAACTGTTTTATAATTGTTTTACATGTGCTTAAAAATGGATTCCAGATAGAAGCCAGACTGGCTATAGCACAGCACTTGGAGAACAAGACTGAATCCCAGTAATGACGACTTCCCAATTACAACAAAAATGCGTAAGATTCACTCTTTATGTTAATTGTGTTGAAATATTTAACCAAATTGACAAAGAATAAAGCCAACATTCTAAAAATGAAAACAATGACTGACAATAATGACTCTGAACATTTACTCACATTATTTGAACAGGAACTCACTGTTACATTTAATAAACAGGAAGACAGATACTCAGAGTTGCACCATTCAGCAAGCTCTGTAGGATACATTTATTCATTTATTTGATTGAGATTATACTTGAAAAGCCCGATTGACTAATTAGTACATCAAATAGTGCAAAACTGTGGCTACATGCAGGGCATATTGCTTGGCATTTGCTGTTGGTATCTCTCAAAATGCACAGGGCGGCAGCGGTTTTCAACATTATTGCAGGCTACAATCACAGGCTTTTGATGTGATATCACATTAAGTTCACAACCATTTACAAACTGGATGTCATGTACCAGTATGTTTGAACTACTGATACACAAGTTATCTGGGAAGGCATTAATTAGACGTCGACCATTTCGGCTGCAGATCCTATCGATATTCACCCGATCTCTGCTCTCGATGAAGGACTGCACTGGAGTTCTGCACCAGAGGTCTTTCTTTTTCAAATATCTGTTAAATCAGTATTCCATTACACAGTAAGCAAGATACATTACACATTACTCATTAAACATCTTCACGTGACCTAGTTAAATCGCAAATCAGTTATCCTCTTGATGACAACAAAAATAATAATAATCATCATCATCACGTTATTTTTTTTTTAGCTGTCTCCATATTATATTAATTTGCTCCTTACAAGGAGGGAACTATTAATTTTTAACTCACTTCTCCCACTCTCTTGGAAGACTTCGGTTAAATTCATCTTGAAGGATGTGTCTTCTGATAAATTCGTCATATTTACTTCGGAGGCTTGTGCCTTGACAAGGTAAAGAGTTCGTAGTGCCCAGATGGACAAGGGCTACAGTGACCATGGCAGTCAAGACAGCAAAGTTCATTTTGTCTACAGTGAAAGAAAGAAAACAACATTGACCGAGTAATGTGTTTAAAATCAATTTAGCTGGGATGATGAACAGCAGTACTAGTTTGTGTTATTCTGTTACCATAGACATCTGATATTATCATTATTATTTGTATATTGAGACAAACACGCAGGGCTGATGAAAACTGAACTTTTGTAATAACTGAGTCAGTCATTTTTCCTTTTCCATATTTGCTTTTTATTATTCTTGTAAAGTATGACAGCACTTCCAACTGTTCCTAATGACGACACACATTTAGAAAATAAAAAAAAATTATTTCACACTCGCACAGACAGACAAATCATAAACAACATTAAATGAATATGTAGAGCAACAGAATAAGAGACAGAACAGTTGGCTTACCTTTCTTTGATGTGGTGTTGGGGAAATGAAGTGGAGGTGTAGTCGGTTAAAAGTCCATTTCTTTTTTCCTCTTTTATAACCTCACAACCAAATAGCCTCCCTAAACAACAGCCAATCAGAACAGTCCAAGGGAAGGCAGACGTATATAAGACAAAAGTCATTAAGACAAGCTGTAAAGGAAATATTTAAAAAATATACATAAATGCTGCGTATCCAAGTTTTAGTTGTGGCAGTGTTTCCCAGATGTGTTTTTGTTTTGTTTGTTTTTCTAATTGGGGGGGGGGGGGGGGGGATTTGTTTGTCTTTAAATTGGAAGGAATGTTTGTGCTACAGACCAAAGGCTGATTATTGATAGATGACGTATCTTCTTTAAAAAAAGAAAGCAAAAAAAAAAAAAGCAGAGCAACGTTAGAGAAATAATAGCTACAAATTATGGAAAGAATGATTTCTCATGATCAAAGTGACTTCTTCAGTTCCTTAAAAAGTGTTATATTATATATATATATATATATATATATATATATATATATATATATATATATATATATATATATATATATATATATATATATATCCATCCATCCGCTTCCGCTTATCCTTTTCGGGGTTGCAGGGGGCGCTGGAGCCTATCCCAGCTGTCATAGGGCGAGAGGCGGGGTACACCCTGGACAGGTCGCCAGTCTGTCGCAGGGCCAACACATAGGGACAGACAACCATTCACACTCACATTCACTCGCACATTCACACCTAGTGGCAATTTGGATTATCCAATTAACCTATCCCCACAAGTTGCATGTCTTTGGACGGTGGGAGGAAGCCGGAGTACCCGGAGAGAACCCACGCAAACACGGGGAGAACATGCAAACTCCACACAGAAAGACCCCGGCCTGATGGTGGAATTGAACTCAGGACCTTCTTGCTGATGACAAATGGTATTAAGTAACAAAAATTGTAAATAACTACTTGTATTATAACAACCCTAAACAACAAACAGAACATTTTTCTCTAAGTAGAAAAAAATGGTCTCTGTTTAAGCTGTTTCACCACCAGTATAACCCACTGGAATCGTGTCTAGTAGATGGTTTACATTTCAGCTGTTTGTTTTGGCTGCTAAAATACTTTGCTTGCTCTTTGTTATAGTAAAAGTTTGTTGATATAACTTAAAGTTCATGGTCACTGATCATGATAGAAGACTCTGACACAGAAACTGAATTTCTGCAGAAGGGAGATAATTTATATGACTGAAGGGTACCAATTATATTTTTAATTATTAAATCTAAAGTTTTACTCAGTTGTTGTAAGACATAATTTAGTTAGTTAGTTCACTCTTGACAACATGGCAACCCAAATTACATTTATGCAATAACTGATTTGATTCTTGTCTGCAGAAATCCATATGCTTTCATTTTTGGCTTTGTGTAATTGCATGGTGTTATGTTGAAATGGTTCAAAATTCTGCTCTGCTGCACATAATGTAGTTTCATAAGTTGAAAGGGATATTAATAATTAACAGTTGATCATGAATAACATAAATGCAGCCATGTGAATTATTAATAATAACGGATGAGGGCAGTGAGTAACACAAAATCAAGTTTACAAAGTTCAATTTTGCCATTTTATTGTTTATTTCTCACTTCTGTGACCTGAAATACAGAGATCAGAAGAACCAGACTGTTGTGTCTCAGAGCTACGATGTTTTAACTATGAACTCAGTGCAAGACAATATGTACACACACACACACACACACACACACACACACACACACACACACACACACACACACACACATATGTACAGACTACATATGATTTGTCTTCAGTGGTCAGAATGTCTGATGATCTTTGGCCTATTTGTGGAAGAAGAAGTCCAGGCTGTGTGTCGTCTTACAAGTTTTAAAATCAGACCTTGGGACAGTACATTTCACATGTTTTTTCATATTATGAAATGTGCTGCAAAACAAACTAAGGCAAACCAACCGTGTCATGTAAAGGTTTAATGAGAGCACTGCTGTGCTGTGTTGGATTTAAAGTAAAGAACAGTGTAGGTTACAGTGTAGCAGAGGTCAATGTGAAATAAAGCTGATGATACTTAAAAGAAAGTGTATGTCTATTTAAAGTAACAGCAATGGTTCATGTTATAATTATAATAGTCCATGCTTTTATTAGTAAACATGTCACTCTTTCTTCATAGATTTCTTTCATTGATCTTAGTTGACATAGTTAAATAACAAATACTTAGAAAAATGTTTTTTTTAAAAAGTACACGTCTAGATGTTAATAATTAATAGCTGATCATGAGATGACATATAAAAACCAATGCAGATCATTCGTCAGAATTGTGTCGAGTGGTGAAATTGGATCATTTGGACGATGAATCTCAGCAGTTTATTGTTGATTTTGTTGTT
This sequence comes from Rhamphochromis sp. 'chilingali', assembly GCF_963969265.1. NCBI lineage: Eukaryota > Metazoa > Chordata > Actinopteri > Cichliformes > Cichlidae > Rhamphochromis > Rhamphochromis sp. 'chilingali'. The sequence continues at coordinate 41,250,733 of NC_137929.1, read as the reverse complement.
TTGTGGTCTGATTTTGGCCCAGGATACTATCGAAACACAATCACATTCATGCGTTCACACATGTAATAACGCCAACGAGTTTGGTGCAATGAGAGAAAAAAATACATTCTTTGGAAATCAAGGTGATGAACATTGAAAACAGGCTGACAGGCTACGGAAGTCTCATTCTGCAGCTGGAACAAAAGGGTAAAGAACAAAACTCAAGCAGAAGTGTATTTTTGTGATGTTACACTTTTTTTTTTTAGAAAAAAAATGGTGTGAAGAGTCATACTTTAACATTTTTACACTTTTAGTCTGAAATAAGCTTTTCTTTTTTTCCCTAGAGAGAAACATTGTCATATTAACCCTTTAAAGCCGGTCGGAGCGGGCACGCTCCGTTTTGCGCAACTACTTTTAAATCCTGGTACCACTGCAACCATGTAAGCTAGCGCAATAATTATTTTTGCATATGAAACCGGAGAAGTTGTACTTACATCTTATGCCATCAGCTTGTCCTAGGTCACGGTTTCCTTCCACATATAGCTTTGCAAAAACTGCATAAAAAGCACTTGCAGCAACAAAAACATAATATTCCAGAAACACTCTTTGCCGATCCGATCAGCTGTTCATAACACTTCCTACTTTGGAATAGACGTCAGCGCGAATTTTTGCATGTCCGCCATTACCTGTCCGAAGCTGAAAGTGACGTAATTTTCGTGGAAATGTAGTTTTTTACCATCGGGGCCTCATGAGCCTATACTGGTGTTTTTAAAAGGTATCTTTATGAGTTTCTGTGTCGTTTCTGGGATGCTTAGAACTTAAATTGCACTGCTGGAAATTGTTTATTTTGATGCATATGCTGCTTTTTTTTTGCAAATTTGCATTATTATATTTATTTTCGTTTTTCTTACAGTATATAAAAATTGGTGTATTTCAGAAATAAAACTATGAAGACATTGAAAATAAATTTCCTGTGGTGGGAAACTATTTTGTGCAACTTTTTTGTATTTACAGTTTTGAGGGATAAACCTCTTAAATTTCTCTAACTAGAAATATATGTTATAAAAACAAAAATGATTTTCATTTTTTTTGTAGTTTATTGCACTTTTTGCAATTTATGTAATTACCATGCACCTAATGCATACATATTATTAAAATTTAGGCTGTAATGGTTGTATTGATGTATAGCGACTTGAAATGCTCCCAAAAATGGCACCACACCATGTCCGCTCTGGCGGACTTGGTTCTATGGTAGGTCTTAAAGGGCTAAGTGCTGGAATTGGGGGAGGTTCACCATTGGGTCCCTTTAACACAGACCAAACTATAATCTACGATAGAGTGTTTGTAAACACTGGAAATGCCTACAACGAACTCACAGGTAAGATTCTTCTTGATGTTTGTGTAAGTGAAGTAAATAAAGACAAAAAAGAAAAATGCATTGTGTGGTTTTGCATGTTTGTGGTCAGTAATAAGAAATTTAGTTTCACATTTGCAGATTCTGAAAAAGAAAACAGATTTAAAGATATTATAAATGTTTAACTGAGGTGTTTCCTGAATCTGCACGTGTAAAACCTGCTTCTTCAGAAAATGACAAAAAATTAAAGGAGTTTACTCATTTTTTTTCACCAGGTATCTTCACAGCACTTGTTTCTGGTGTGTACTTTTTTACCTATTTCTGTCATTCTGGAGGTGTCCGTAAAACATCGCTGCATTTGTACAAGAACAATGAGGTGATACTGCACATCCATGATCACCAGTCAGCTGACACGGCTGATAATGGAGGAAATGCAGTGTTCCTGCAGCTGCAGCAAGGTGATAGAGTCTATGTGCGCTTAAAGGCAAATACACACGTCTATAGATCCAGCACATTAACAAATTTCAGTGGATTTTTGGTCAAAAAAAAAACCCAATTAAAAATAGATGCACATGACTTTGAAATTGTATTTAGCTGCAGTGTTTCTTGTGTGTGCTCCAATAAAACACATTTAAATCATACCTACGGTGGTGTTTACTTCACTTTTGTGTTGGTAAACGATTTAATGCTGGTCAAAATATTAAAAGACTGTTTAAATGTGTACAAGTACAAACTTACTCTCTAATTTATTTGTAGTTAGTGGAAGAACAGCATTATGTCTGGAAACAGTTCACGGGAAAGATTCATAAATTCATTTTTCCTATCTCTGAAACCAGGATAAAACTGAAACATGATTTGGTGTGTCTCTGTCTCAGAGGAAAACCAGTAATAACTCAAAGTAACGAGATGCAATCATGCTTGGATTACACCTACAAAAGTGGCTGTTGACCTATTAGAGTTGCCAGAAAATGGTAACTCCAAGATTATTGTAAAAAAAGAGCAGTAGTAAATAGAGATGGACCGATCCAATCGGATATCGGAGAGAAATAAAAAATGTAATCCGATCCAGTAAATATATATCGGATTCATATCGGTATTGGCCGATATCCAAATTTATGATATCGGTATCGGACATAAAAAAGTGGTATCGTGCCATCTTTAGTAATAAAGATGGTTGACAGACTGGTTCAGTATACCTGCTGCTGCCTGTAGTGCATCTTTCAGCAATATGGAGAGCATTGCATTAACGCCAGTAGCATGATTTTTGCTGCTCCACAATGAAACGCTACAATGTGGAGGCAGGATGGTGTGTTTTGTGTCCATTTTGACTAGGAGCAAAAATAAAATTTTAACAGCTCAATTAAGAATAATAGTCTATCTGACATTAATAAATATGTGATTAATTCTTAATTGTTTCAGATCACAAAGGGTTTAAAACAAAACAAAACAAACACACTTGGTTTTCACAGAAAAACATCTGTTATCACATAGTCATTTACCTAAGAAATCAAAACATAAGAGCCTTCATGATTCTAATTTATTTTGTATTTTAAGTCGGTGCTGTTGGGTTCTTGGGCATTCAAGCGCAGAGGTTCCTAAAACAACAACTGACTGATCTCAAGAAAAGATTAATGGTTCATGTGTGTCATGCAAAGTGCCCTTCTTCCAGTAGAGGGAACGATTCATCCACTAGTATTTAAAACTCCAACCACTGAGATTTCCACTCAGAAACAACATGCTCTAAAATCTACAAACATGTGACTAATATATGTGTATTACACAGCCACAAAGCAGTATCTTTGAAGGTGCTTGTTATGTATTAAAGGAGAAACCCAGCCACCCCCTGGCCACAAGCGATTGCACTACTAATTAGGGTAATAGGCTGGAATGATTTGAGTTATTAGAATAGCCTGATTATAAAAAAAAAAACAACCTTTGTTTCAATACTTTGTTTAAGTCACTGCTCTATATTTCACCATGTCGCCTTGTAAATGTGAGCATTTCACCCACAGCTACAATTAAAAACAGACCTGCAATAGAAATTTTATCTTGTAGCGTGCCCGTGAATAGATAGAAGATGTCATAATAGACATTATGTCCATGCAGCCTCCAAAGAAACTGATAACACAACAGCAACAGTGAAAATTATGCTTTCATAGTTTCATGTGAATCCAGTGAGACGGAAGTAAATATATATATATATATATATATATATATATATATATATATATATATATATATATATATATATATATATATATATATATGTAGTCGGATGGTAACAAAGAGAGGGAAGGTAGTCAGAACTGAGGGGATTGAACTACCAGAAGGCAACATTGCAGACATAGAGGACAGTTACAAGTACCTGGGGATCCCGCAGGCAAATGGGAACCATGAAGAGGCCGCTAGAAAGGCTGCAACCACCAAGTACCTGCAGAGGGTCAGGCAAGTCCTGAGGAGTCAGCTGAATGGTAAGAACAAGATCCGGGCCATCAACACGTACGCCCTACCCGTGATCAGGTACCCTGCTGGGGTAATAGGCTGGCCAAAGGAGGAGATAGAAGCCACTGACATAAAGACAAGAAAGCTCCTTACCATGCATGGAGGGTTTCACCCCAAGTCCAGCACCCTGAGGCTGTACGCTAAGCGGAAGGAAGGGGGCCGGGGACTGGTGAGTGTCAGCACCACAGTCCAGGATGAGACAACGAACATCCAAGAATACATTGGGAAGATGGCCCCAACTGACCGAGTGCTCAGTGAATACCTCAGGCAGCAGAAACCCAAGAAAGAGGAGGGAGACGAGGAACCATCATGGAAGGACAGGCCCCTGCACGGTATGTACCACCGGCAGATAGAGGAGGTGGCTGATATCCAGAAATCCTACCAGTGGCTGGACAAAGCTGGACTGAAAGACAGCACAGAGGCACTAATCATGGCAGCACAAGAACAAGCTCTGAGCACAAGATCCATAGAGGCTGGGGTCTATCACACCAGGCAAGACCCCAGGTGCAGGCTGCGTAAAGATGCCCCAGAGACAATCCAGCACATAACAGCAGGGTGCAAGATGCTAGCAGGCAAGGCATACATGGAACGCCATAACCAAGTGGCCGGCATAGTGTACAGGAACATCTGTGCCGAGTATAACCTGGAAGTCCCGAGGTCAAAATGGGAGATGCCCTCAAGGGTGGTGGAGAATGACCGAGCTAAGATCCTGTGGGACTTCCAGATACAGACGGACAAAATGGTGGTGGCTAACCAACCGGACATAGTGGTGGTAGACAAACAGAAGAAGACGGCCGTAGTGATCGATGTAGCGGTTCCGAATGACAGCAACATCAGGAAGAAGGAACACGAGAAGCTCGAGAAATACCAAGGGCTCAGAGAAGAGCTCGAGAGGATGTGGAGGGTGAAGGTAAAGGTGGTCCCCGTGGTAATCGGAGCACTAGGTGCGGTGACTCCCAAGCTAGGCGAGTGGCTCCAGCAGATCCCGGGAATAACATCGGAGATCTCTGTCCAGAAGAGCGCAGTCCTGGGAACAGCTAAGATACTGCGCAGGACCCTCAAGCTCCCAGGCCTCTGGTAGAGGACCTGAGCTTGAAGGATAAACCGCCCGCAGGGGCGTGCTGGGTGTTTTTTTTAATTTATATATATATATATATATAAATACGTTTTTTGCTTGTGTGTTTGACTTGGCTGGAGTATTGTAGGCAACCCATTGGGTGTGTGGACACACACATTTGTGAATGCAATAACTTTAGAACGACACAACATAGGATTTTGAAATTCATACCACAGGTGCATCTACTATGAGGCTGGGAGGTACCACTTTACTGGAAGCAGTAGACCAGGGTCCTTCATGAAACCACCTGTTTAATCAAATACTAAATAGGTCATGAAGGGTTAGCAACTCACATCCACACTGATGTTATTAAAGTAATGGTTAACTTAGAGTTTTGCTTCATGATAGAGAAGTCAAAGGAAACCACAGATATGAAATGGTTCTCACTGATGTAAGAGAAACAATTAATAGATTTAACATGACAATGGCAGAGTGAAGCTGTTTGTTTACTATATATGTAGTTATACTTATTTGCACACAAATAGTTCATAGTTCACCAGTTCATAGCAATCAGTTATCTAGGATCGACCTGTCTTGACTTACTTTGCACAGTAATGAATCAGATGTTAGTCAAGCTGGAGTGGCAGTTCGAACCCCGCCCCCTAGTGGGATGGATGAGACTGTCATGGTCCTGGGTCGCTGACCCAGCGTTTCTGAGTTTATTGTCATGATTTTCTAGTTTCTTCTAGTTTCTATTATTCCTACCGGTGTTCTCCTGTGCTCTGTCTGTGTCTCTGAGTTTGTGTTTGTAAAACAGTTTGTGAGCTTCCTGTTTTACTTCGAAGTTCTGTGTCTCGTCGTGTCTAATTAGGTCCAGCTGTGTTCCCCTCTAGTGTGTCATTCCCTTGTTACCTTGTTTGTATTTATACTGTGTGCCTGCCTGTGTTCCTTGTCAGTTCGTCTGTGTTATTTTGTGTTTCTACGTAGTTTCAGTCGCGTGATTTTAGCCAAAAAGTGTTTACTTAAATTCAGTGCACATATCAATTTGGTGCTGATTACACCATTCTTTTGGAACATTTGAGATTTATGCTTTTAGAATTCATTTTGAAGCAAGTTTCACAAGAAAATTGGCTATCAGACAAGGCTATTGTCTATGAGAGTGGAATGTGTTAATTCTCTTTTTCTATCTGATAACAGAACACATATTAAGAATATGTGAGATATGTTTGGAAAAAGTATGTACACAGTATTAATACTGTAAAGTAACAAAGGAGTGCATATGTGTAAATTGCAATAAAAAATGGAAGGACATACGTTGTCGTTAAATTTATTTAGGAGTGTTTAGTTCAGTCACAGAACTCCTAAACACAAACTTAACAATGCTGTAGGAATGCTAAGTCCTCTATAATGGAAAGATCAAACAACCACTTCATAAACGCAAGGCACAACATAGAAGAGCCACTTCCATGAGACAAGACTCAGCTGTCCATCTGCAAGGACAAAAGTCAATCTTTTGAGGATTAAAATATTCACATTTTGGACAGAGAAGACAGATGGTTTGAAAGAGGAGTAAAAGAAGCCATTTAACGCCCACTCACTTCCTGAGCAATTTGATCTCTGGAAATTACATGACAGGAATTACATCACTATGAGTTCAACCAAAAATTTGACTGATTGTGACCTACAGCCGTTTTCACACCTTGGCTCATGTGATTAAGTAGAGGATCATTAGGGGGCCCATGTCCCTCTTGGGGGGCACTCCCATAGGGCTTAAATCTTGGACTCTCCACCATTTGACCTTAGAACTGAAGAAGCTTCTCAGATGAGAGGTGAAACGTCTTCAAGCAACTTAAAGAAATCCAGACGCTTTTCTTTCCGATCTCCTTAGATTACAATGACTTGGATGACTGAGAACCTTCACAGATAATTTAAATTTGTTGCAATTTCTGATCCCCTCATTGTCAGAGCTCTCTTAAAAAATTAATGTCAATGATGCTTTTTATAAAAGATTAATAAAGGATATATAATAAAAGTCACTTTGCCAAAAAACTGATTTAAGCTTCAACCTGAAGGTTGTTTGTAGCTCAGGAAAGAAGTGTGACAGCTACAGCCTTAAGAAAACAGAAGCTCTGCCTGGAGGCGGGGCGGGAACAGCCAGCCCACAAATACACCAGTAGATTGGAAGCAAGAGGCTAAATTTAGATGTAGGGGGAAACTCACGGAAGTCCTGGAAACTTAACTATTCATTGACTTTAAAGTTACCAATGAATAAGAAGCAGACCTGAATGATAACAACAAAAACCACTACCATAGCCAACCAGAACAAAGATAGTAATAAAAAGTTAATTAAATCTTATTCTTAAGACTTCTTAATCTCAATCATAGCTTACCAGGTTACCTTCCAACTGTGTCTCAGTTGTCTAGACATGTAAATGCATTCCTTCACTTCATTTAGACAAAGTATGACATCTGGTTCTTCTGGTTTTATCTTTTATTAAATACCTCATCAACTACACAAAGTGTAGGCGTTGATTACGGTAAAACGTGATCACAGAAGCTGAGCATATTCTTTTGTCTTTTAAAGTCTAAGACAATGACTGTAGTTGTTAGCAATGGAGCTCCAACAGCTTGTGTGCTGGTTCAGTGTGATGATCGTACTCTTTTTCAAAGGTGAGAAAAAAAGATTGGTTTTTCTCATTACATAGTTTGTTTCTGGAGCAGATGTAAAAGAATAATTAGAGGCACAAATGTAAACTACACTGTATAGTAAAGTATATTATATAGTATAATATTTATTCCGATACTGTATTATTCTCATAAGTATCCAATGTTATAATATTAACAAACCAAATTAATTAAACTCAATCACTGATTAAAATCTGCATTTCACAAGCCTGGAGACTTCTGTAAGTATCATTGTGTTTGACTCTGTTCAGCCAGTCTTTCTTTCCTTAAAGGTTTTATATACAAGGTTAAAATTTCAGTTTAAAACGGACTAGCTGTGTAGGTTATTTTTTGCAGTGTTCATGTTGACAATGAATCAGAATCAGAATCAGAATACTTTATTGATCCCTGGGGGAAATTATTTATTTATTTATGATCACTCTCAGTACTACTTGAGCAAATACACTGAAAAAAAAACCTGCTAGATGAACATTGCAAAGATATGTATATCAGTTACATGCAATTAATTTGTATATCGTCAACCTTAGTGTCTTATGTTATTACTGCTCACAATTTTTTCGTAACATGAACATGATTTTTTATGTTGTTCTTATGCCTTTTACTCCTGTCAAATATCTATAGAAACCATCTGTTTATTGGAAATTAAATGGTTATGTAAAATGTAAAGGTTTTTTTAATGCTAATTGTATTTGACTACCATTTGTTAGATTGACAAGATTATTTTATGCTAAGTATATTTTAATTTCTAACTAATTACTGTATATACATATATAAACACATACACACAAACAATTTAGTGTTCAATAAATAAAACTAAGTTAAGGTTGATCTCACTGTATGTACTATACATTTTCTTTTCAATCCGAGCAATAAGCTAAAATAATAGCTTTATTCAAAACTAACAATGAACAATGAACTGTATTTTTAAAACTACTATTGTAGTTTATGAGTCATCTGTTTAAAGTGCGTCTCTTGAAAAACATTCCATAATGTTCCTCAGAAAGAATCTTACGACGTCACAGCTATGTAAAAAACAAATATGTTTTTAAATGTAAGAGTCATAAGGAACTATAGCAACAGGAACATATTTATTTAAATGTAACAAGGAAGAGCCTTAAAATAACATTTTAAACCACAAGCTCAAAACCAAGTGACCTAAACTGGTTAGTATTGGCTTGCATCTATCGCTAAAACATCATAATAACTCATACTAGACTATGCAATCTGTTTGTAGAAGTGCACCCTGCAATTGAAAATGGCCTCTTGGTAACCTGACCAGAAAAAAACCCAAACTATGTGTCACCAAGAAAAATAGACTGATGCTCTTTATGTAGTGTATTAGGGCTGTCAGCATTATTAATCAGCATTAATGCTGCCCTAATACACTGCAATAACTTGTGCTAGGGAAAACATCACAGAACAACCAAAATTACCATGACCATGTCCAATGAGCTTGCAAATTGTTTGTCATCTATATATCTGTTTCAATGACTGAGACCAAGCTTGTGACCACCTGAGATCAGTTGACACCTTCAAAATTACTGTGGTGAATCAAGATGTCAAATAATGCAGTGATCATTTTGCAATTGCCTCAAAGTAGAGGGTGTGGTACACTCAGCCTCAAGGTGATGAGAAAAAAAAATGAGAATGGACTCAATGTTTAGCACCTCCATTGTCGAAGTTGCAGCACTGAGCTGCAACCACAAGGTGGTTGGTGCCTGTTGTGGTGGTTATACCCGAACCAAATGGTGGACACCAGAGGTGAAGGGAGTAACTAGACTGAAGAAGGAGTCCTATGGGGCTTGATTAGCTTGTGGGACTACAGAAGCAATTGATAGGTACCGACAGGCCATGCAGAACACAACTGGGGCAGTGGCTGAAGCGAAAACAAGGATGTGATAGTTGTGGCATATGTGTTAGAACAGTGAACCTGGAGGTGGTGATACAAGTTCTTTTGAAATTACCTTTTTAAAATAAAGAGAGCTTTTTCTCTTTATAAATACTGCTTTGTAACATCAAAAGTTATTACAGTGGCTTGCAAAAGTATTCGCCCCCCTTGAAATTTTCCACATTTTGTCACATTACAGCCACAAACATGAATCAATTTTATTGGAATCCCAAGTGAAAGACCAACACAAAGTGGTGTACACGGGAGAAGTGGAACGAAAATCATACATGATTCCAAACATTTTTTCTACAAATAAATAACTGAAAAGTGGGGTGTGTATGTTAATGTATTAACCCCTTTTAAATAGATGCTTGGGGTACACAATGCATAACAATACAACTTTAAGAGGTCCTGCCCAAATAACCATGTGTGATATGAAGATATGTCTTTATCTGAACTAAACTTTTTTTTGTCTTTCATTTCTGCTTTTCAGGTTGTGCTTCAAAGCTGCCCGGTGAGCAAACAAAAGCTCTGTCTTTGTTAACTTTCATGGTTTTTTTGGAACACGTTTCCAGATGTCAGCTCTACAGCAACAAGAGAAAAATACTAAATACCATAATCGGTTGCATTCTATAATAGAGCCAGTGACTTAGTATGCAATAACTCCTAAATTTACAATGCATGTGTTATGTAATTTTCCTGAGATTAGCATGCAATTTTAACACTAAGCACTAAGAGGCAATGAGTTTTAACAAAAAAAAAGTATAAGTTTTTGAGCAGAAATTTTTAGTAGTGTTATAGCCTACTGTAAATAATTTTAAGTTGTGAGTAATTTTCAAGCATTATTTTTTACTTTTTTTTCTTCTCTAATCCAGCTCTCCCATCAGCAGTACAATATTTTTCATAAAAATAATGCAACAATGTATACGCTTATCAATAATGTGTAATAACATTTCTTTGAGAAAGCTTTCTTTGTTCTTTTTATGTTTTGTGTCTTATGGTTCTTACTTCTGTGTGGGCAACTATGCTTCAGTATGAAAAGCATGGTATGTTGTATCCACCACATTTCTTTTATGTTCTTTGTTCTTGTTTTTTTAGATGGAGCCAAAATCATTTTAACTGGATCTGGATCGACTCGATGCTCTGGAAGAGTAGAAATTTATCACAATAATAACTGGGTGTCAGTTTCTGATTATAACTGGGACTTAAATGATGCAGAGGTGGTTTGCAGACAATTAAACTGTGGGACGGCACTAGAAGCTCCTCGATCAGCTCACTTTCGTGCAGAAACTGAAAAGATTTGGCTTGATAATGTCAACTGTTCAGGAAACGAAAGTTCTCTAAATGAGTGTCAACACAGTGAATTTGGAAGACACAAATGTGGATATGATCGGAGTGCTGGTGTGATTTGTTCAGGCGAGAAAACATTTAGATAATGAAGACATTATAAGTCATTCTGTTCTTGTGTGCCACAAATGAAATCTCTCCTATAAAATGTAATGAACATATAAAATAATGGTTATGCCCTTTGTCTGATAGATCTTATCAGGTTAGCTGGGTCTGGATCAACTCGATGCTCTGGCAGAGTAGAAATTTATCACAATAACATCTGGGGAAGAGTCTCTGATGGTGGCTGGGACTTAAATGATGCAGAGGTGGTTTGCGGACAGTTAAACTGTGGGACGGCACTGGAAGTTCCTCATTCAGCTCACTTTGGTGCAGGAACTGGACGGATTTGGCTTGATAATGTGGGCTGTTCAGGTACTGAAAGTTCTCTAACTGAATGTAAACACAGTGGATTTGGATCACACAGCTGTGGACAAGGTCAGGATGCTGGTGTCATCTGTTCAGGTAATAAAACTGTTAGATATTGATAACATCATAAGTCATTCTGTTCTTGTGTGTCATATATAAAATCATTCCTATATAATGTAAAGAACATATCAAAACATTTTTATGCCCTATGTTTAATAGATCTGATCAGATTGGCTGGCTCTGGATCGACTCGATGCTCTGGCAGAGTAGAAATTTATCATAAATATATCTGGGGAACAGTCTCTGATTATAACTGGGACCTAAATGATGCTGATGTGGTTTGCAGACAGATAAACTGTGGATCGGCAGTAGATGCTCTTCAACTTGCATACTTTGGTGAAGGAACTGGACAGATTTGGCTCAGTGATGTGACCTGTTCGGGAAATGAAAGTTCTTTAACTGAATCTGAACACTCTGGATGGGGAAACTACTACTCTGGACATTACTACGATGTTGGTGTAATCTGTTCAGGTGACAAAATGAGAACACTTTTAGATATGTAACAATTTGCTTCATAGTCTGTTCAGTGTCATACATTAAAAAAACAAAAAAACAAGGCACATGTAAGGCACATATATCAAAATGATGGTTTCTTTTGTGACTTATGCTCAAAAGGTCCAATCAGATTAGCTGGATCGACTCGATGTTCTGGCAGAGTAGAAATTTTTCACAATAAAATCTGGGGAACAGTCTGTGATAATGGCTGGGACCTAAATGATGCTGAAGTTGTCTGCAGAGAGTTAAACTGTGGGATGGCACTAGAGGCTCCTCGATCAGCTCACTTTGGTGCAGGAACTGGACAGATTTGGCTTGATGATGTGGCCTGTTCAGGAAAAGAAGGTTCTTTAACTGAGTGTCAACACGGTGGATTTGGAGTAAATACCTGTAAACACGGTGAAGATGCTGGTGTGATCTGTTCAGGTGAGATACATTTGGATCTTCTCAATGTCTAGTAATGCCATGTAAATGTAACTTTTCTGTTTTAGAGCTTTTTCATCCATTCATTGGTGTGTTTTAGATTACGTTCATTGTGAGGAGTCAAATTGAGCTGTACAGTAACCCTACTCTGTAGGATTTCGGTAATGAAGTGTTCCATCATTCTCTGTAAATGCAGTTGTGATTCAGAGAGACATAGATTAATTTAGGGGCTTAAAAAAATTAAAGAAACCATACATTTGCTTTCACATCGAGGCTCTCTCTTCACTCAGTTATGTACAGTATAACACTTTTAGACACCCCTAGAGTCGATGGCACTATACCCTAGGCAACAGATCAGGGTTCTGCCCAATGTGAAGGCCAAGCCTGAGAAGGAGATGGAAAAGATAGATAAGAGATACACTTTTATTAGTCCCACACATGGGAAATTTGTTGTGTTACACCAGAAAATGGACAGTGCAAAGTTGCAGCAGTAAAAATGAGGAAAAACCATATACTATAATAAGATAAAAATAATAACTTACTATATAAATCTCATGGTCCTAGGTTGGTGACCCATTTTTTTGAGTATTGTACTTTTATTTCCTCATGTTTTGACTAAAAGTGTTTTGCTTTCTGTTTTGTATTTCTAGCTCTAGTCCTTTGTTCTTTGTTCCCAGGTTTTGTTTCCATGTTCCCTTTGCTCAGTGTCAAGTTCATGCCTCTGTGCCTGTTGTGTGTTTCCTGTTTTACTTTGGAAGTCTGTGTCTTATGTCAGTGTTTCTGGTTTTACTTCCCTTGTCTCATTAAGTCTGATTTCTCCCAGCTGTGTTTCCCTCCTGTCTCCCATTCCCTGATTACTAGTGTTTATTTAAGCCCTGTGTTTTCCTTGCACTGTGTCATGTCATTCCCTCACCGTGCTGTGTTTTGCCTCCGTGTTTCTAGTAATGTTCTAGCTTTCTGTCTCTTGGTTTCTTTTCTAGTTTCTCAGTTTTTAAGTTGGATATTCATGTTTTTAGTTTAGTTCCCGGGTATTTCATGTTTGTATGTTCTCCAGCAATAAAGCTGCCTCCTTTAGTTAATCACTCAATTTCTGAGTCCTACATTTGGGTCTGAGTCCTACACCTCCTGCCTGTTACTCACCTTGACAATACAATAGAATAAAATACTATATACAACAGAATACTATGTTGTCAGAAAAATTGCACTCAGTGGTATTGCACGTGTATGTCTGTCTGTGCATATGTGGTAATCTGTAAAGTCTCTTGTTATGGAGTCCGACAGCAGTAGGAAGGAAAGACCTGCGGAGTCTCTCTGTCCCACACCGTGGGTGCCGCAGCCTGACCCTGAAGGAGCTGCTCAGTGCTGTCAGAGTCTCCTGCATGGGGTGGGAGATGTTGTCCAACAGGGATGACAGCTTAGCCACCATTCTCCTCTCACTCACCACCTCCACTTGGTCCAGAGGGCATCCTAGAACAGAGCTGGCCCTCCAGATCAGCCTGTTCAGTCTCTTCCTGTCTCCAGCTGAGATGGTGCCGTCCCAGCAGACCACATGTTAAAACATGGCCAAGGCCAACACAGAGTCATAGAAGGTCTTCAGCAGCGGGTCCTTCACTCCTAAAGACCTGAGTCTCTGCAGCAGGTACAGCCTGCTCTGCCCTTTCCTGTAGAGAGCATCTGAATCATGAGTCCAGTCCAGTTCATTGTTCAGATGAACCCAAGGTACCTGTAGCTGTCCAGAGCCTCAATGTCCATACCTTTTGTGTTTAGTATAGTGGAGGATGTTTGTGCCTGCAGAAGTCTACCACCAGCTCCTTGGTTTTTTTCAGTGTTGATCTGGAGGTTGTTCTGCTGGCACCAGTCCACAAAGCCTTGGGTCAGTTCTCTGTAATCCTTGTCTTGCCCATCAGTGATGAGGCCGACTATTGCAAAGTCATCAGAGAACTTCTGCAGGAAGCACTGGGTGAAGTTGTGAGAGAAGTCTACAGTGTAGATGGTAAAGAGGAACAGAGCCAGAACCATTTCCCGTGGGGCCCCCCGTACTGCTGATGACCCAGTCCTGAGTTCTAACATACTGTGGTCGGTCAGTGAGGTAGTCTAGTATGCGAGGTGATGGTCCACTCCTGTGTTCTCCAGATTCTCCTTCATGACTGTGGGAAGAATGGTGTTGAAGGCACTGGAGAAATTGGAGAACAGGATTCTCACAGTGGTCCCAGCGGTCTCCAGGTGAGAAAGGGAATGATGTAGGAGGTGAATGATGGCATCATCTACTCCAATTCCAAGCTGATAGGCAAACTGAAGTGGGTCCAGTGATGAGCTCATTAGGGTATTGGCTTTAATCCTGCTCAGTTCTCTCGTAACCTGGATGGTTGAGAGAGACAAGCTGGAGCCGTGTGCTGGATGTGTATTGGCTACTGTGGCAGCGCCCCCCCCCCCCCAGGCAGAGTTCTATTCTTTGTGGCGCAAGATGGTTCTAAGGCCTCTCCAGAATTTGCTAACATCGTTCTACTGAATCTGGTTCTCCATCTTCTGCCTGTAGCTGTCCTTCCCATTCCTGATCAGTCCTTTTAGCTCTCTCTATTCCTTTTTCCGTTGCTCCTTGTCTTCAGAAGTGAAGGCTCTCCTCTTCTGCTTCAGAACGGCTTTTATTTCTCGGGTGATCAAAGGTTTGTGTTTGGAAAAACACTGCACGGTGGGTACGGTGTTATCCATGCATAAGTTAATGTAATCCATAATGCAGGTCGCAAGGCTGTCAATGTCCTCCCAGTGGTCGTCACAGAGCATCTCCCAAACAGTGGACTCAAAACAGTTCTTAACCCTCTGGGGTCGAGGGACGCACCGGCGCCTAAAAATCACATGACCAATTTCAGACAACACAGCTACAAGATGTAGCGACTCTGAGTCTCCATTTCAACTTGGGTCGAAAGTGCGGACTTCAAACTATATACCAGTTTTTGAATTGTGTCGATGGGCGACATAAAACCAGAGTTATGATAAAAAATACACGCATTGTTTTTTTTCTGAACAAAACAGTGGTGTTTACAGCGGGAAGAACGGTAAAAACTGTGTTTTCTACAGATGGCGCTAACAAACACTCTCTGCTTGCGATTAAGAAGGGGAAGTTTTAGGAAGGACACAGAAATGAATAGAGCTTCTGTAACAGGCTGCCACACAAGAGGTGCGCTGGAGTTGAAAAACAAACAAACAAACAAACAAGAAAATTCAGACAAATCTGAGTAAAGTGACATGGAAGAAATGGGATGATACTAGAGACAAGGCTCTGCCCAACACCTCAGGGAAGTAGACACCAGCTAATCTGTCTTCCTAATGGTCTGAAGTGCCCAATATACCCTGAAGATCCGGAACAGAGCAGAGAGCAGCCTGGCAGAGAGCTAACATGTGGTCTAACCCAGAGGAAAGACACTGAGCCCAGCAAATACATGGAGCTCGTTAATCCACCTGTTTTAACCGTCAGTGTTATCTCATTCGAAATAATATTGTAAACTGGGGTAACTGTATGTTGGGTCTGTGTTTCCACAAGCCCCACTAGTCTAGAGACTTATTCTCGTTAACGACAAAAACAAGATGAACATCTTTTACTTGCTAACAAGGGAGGCCCCAGCCGGTGTCTCAGAAAGCACTCTGAATCCTGTTTTCCTAACGACGGCCTCCGCTTGCTGCCTTTTGTTGGGAAAACAGTTCACACAATACACATCACAGCAAAGCACCTCCCACATGGTTCTAAGACAAGGCACTATGTGTGTGTATGTGTAAACATCTGTATGCATGTGAGAGTGTGTGTGTGTGTGTGTGTGCGTGTGTGAGAATGTGTGTGTGTGTGTTTGAGTGAGTGTGTGAGAATGTGTGTGTCTCTGTATGCATGACTTCCTGCTCACCAAAATAATCATAAAAGCAGGAAGCAACATCACAAGAAACAGATCTTCCAGATCCAGAGAACATATCTGCAATAAAAGCCTCTCCAGCCAGTGGTCCGAGACAAAGGAATGTCTTGATCCTATAGATTGAACTCAGACCTTAAAAATTTAAGAAGCACAATGACAACATTCAACAATTAGACTTTACACTGTGCTTGGACATTAAAAGTATTGCATGAACTATCCCAACCTTATCTTTGTGTTTTGTTTTCAGCTGTACCAATGATCTTAACTGGATCTGGATCGAGTCGATGCTCTGGGAGAGTAGAAATTTATCACAATAACATACGGGGAACGGTTTGTGATAATGGCTGGGACTTAAATGATGCAGAGGTGGTTTGCAGACAGTTAAACTGTGGGACGGCACTGGAAGCTCCTCATTCAGCTCACTTTGGTGCAGGAACTGGACAGATTTGGCTTGATAATGTGGGCTGTTCAGGTACTGAAACCTCTCTCACTAAGTGTCGACACAGTGGATTTGGATCACACAGCTGTGGACATGGTCAGGATGCTGGTGTGATCTGTTCAGGTGAGAAAACTGTTAAATATTCAAGACATTATAGATCAGCCTATTCTTGTGTCATATGAGAAATCTTTTATATATAATAAAATTAACATATCAAAATTTTGTTATGTCCTTTGTCTGATAGATCTGATCAGATTAGCTGGCTTTGGATCAACTCGATGCTCTGGCAGAGTAGAAGTTTATCACAATAACATCTGGGGAACAGTCTCTGATTTTAACTGGGACCTAAACGATGCTGATGTGGTTTGCAGACAGATAAACTGTGGGTCAGCACTAGAGGTTCCACGACTTGCTTATTTTGGTGAAGGATTGGGACCGATTTGGCTTGGTGATGTGACCTGTTCAGGAAATGAAAGTTCTCTAACTGAATGTCAACACTCTGGATGGGGAAACTACTACAGTGAACATCACTACGATGTTAGTGTCATTTGTTCAGGTGAGACAACTTATAGATAGAGAACAATTTCCTCATGGTGTCTTTAGTGTCATACATATATGTGGAAGGTCTATCCTTCACATAGAGCCACATAGATCTCCGATGTTGTTTCTGGGATCAGCTGGAGCCACTTGCAAAGCTTGGGAGTCACTGCACCTAGTGCTTGAAGTTATATGTATGTGTATATTTAATATAAGTTACATATATTAAAAAAGTAGTTTGTCTTGTGACTTATGCTTAAAAGGTCCAATCAGATTAGCTGGATTAACTTGATGCAGAGTAGAAATTTATCACAATAACATCTGGGGAACAGTCTTTGATGACAGCTGGAACTTAAATGATGCAGATATTTAAACTGTGGGACAGCGCTAGAGGCTCCTCATTAAGCCCACGTTGCTGCAGGAACACACCCTCATTGCTTCTATCATTAGAAGGGAGCTGTGGTGATCAGTGTTGGGAAGGTTACTTTTAAAATGTATTCCATTACAGAATACAGAATACATGCTCCAAAATGTATTCTGTAACATATTCCGTTACGTTACTCAATGACAGTAACGTATTCTGAATACTTTGGATTACTTAATATATTATCATGCTTTTTACAACAACGTGAATGTACTATTGCTGTGTGATTTATTACTATTACTGAAGGTCCGCGACACGGACTACACTGCCCATGATGCTACATTCTTTAGAGCTATGCTTGTAGCATTCTGCCTGTTAGCTTAGCACAACAACAACAACAACGAAAAGGCGCTCTCTCACCCAGGAAACACACAGTCACAGAGAGAGAGAGAGAGAGCGTCGCCCTGTAACCACGGCAACCGTAACGCTGCCGCCTGGAACAACAGAACGTAGCTGTCAAACAAAACCCAAACAGTCCTGACCCGCGACAAAATGAAACAGGAAAGTACCGCAGTGTAATCCATTTATTTCAACAAAGTAACTGTATTCTGAATACCACCTTTTTAAACGGTAACTGTAACGGAATACAGTTACTCATATTTTGTATTTTAAATACGTAAGGGCGGTACATGTATTCCGTTACTCCCCAACACTGGTGGTGATGTCAGTGTTTGTGTACAATATGACCAATGACTAGAGTGAAATGGGCCTATTACAGTTATCTATGGTTTATCCCCTTTGGGTTTTCATCAGGAGGGACATTCAGCATAAAACTCAGCTAAACAAAACATGACGAGCTACCCACTGTGGCGACTCCTTGTGACATGGAAAAGTAGTTTTTACAGTTAGCTGTGATCTTTTGTTTTGCCAGCATGCGGCAGGGCTGTGGAAAGCACAGAAAGTTGGCCCTGGCAGGTCACTATAAGCCACAATGGAGAGTTTCGGTGTGGGGGGTCCTTAATCACCAACCAGTGGGTGCTGACAGCTGCTTCCTGCATATCACAGTAAGTCACTGTTGCCAATTTAAATTTCTGTGTGATGATGTTGCAAATGACCATTACTCCTCAGTTTACAACTAGCTTAACCTCTTAAGCTCCAACGCCCCCTGATACTGGGGCAAAAGGCAGGAGATCAGGTAGGCTTGGGGCTTAAGAGGTTAAGATTTACAGGTTATCATTCTACTTATTTTCTGAAGGTCAGGAGTTTTTAATATCTTAAAAAATTTATTCTACAGAAATACATTTCCAGAAACAATTTTTTAGGGCAACAAGAATCATTGGACCCTCAGTGTGACGTGGCAGACCACGTGAGTTCACTATTGTGATGGGATCAAGCAGATCGCTTCTGTAGGTTGTCCAAATCTGAGATGTAACTGCTGTCCAAAATGTTTAGCATAAAGACATACAATGGGGAAAGGCTAGCCTAGCTGTTTGTTAATAATAATAATAATAATAATAATAATAATAATAATAATAATAATAATAATTTCACAGATATCTTTAAATCATTATCCCTGCCAATAATTAACCCCAAACACAGAAACACACACACAAGGAGAAAAAAGAGCTTTGAAAGTAATGATTCCATTTTTGCACAATAAATCACTGATGTGTCCATTTTCAAGATCACATGAACAGTACCTGGTTTGAAATGTGATCTTGACCAAATCAAGCTAATAGAAAAGAAAAAAAACAACAAACCATTCTTTTTCACAATTTTTAAATTTAGTAACCTGACAGAGGTCCATCTCGGCTGCCACAACCAGTCAGATTTAAGCTCCAGCAAAATGTCTCGAACATTAGAAGACATCATCTGCCATCCTGAATTCAACAACAACACACATGAGAACGACATTTGTCTTCTGAAGCTGTCAGTTCCTGTGACTTTCACAGACTACATTCAGCCAGTCTGCTTAGCCTCATCAAAAAGCACTTTCCACAGTGGGACAAGCAGCTGGATTACTGATATATGTGAAAATGGTAAGTATATAAAATATTTTTTAATTTTCTAGGAATGTACAGGGTTTTTTTTAAAGCTCTTCTATTTCTTTTTACAATTCGGTAACGATTCCTTCCTGAACATCCTGCGTGAAGTAAATGTACCAGTAGTGGGAAACAATGAGTGTCAGTGCTACTATGAAGGTGACAAAGTGATC
Source organism: Rhamphochromis sp. 'chilingali' (assembly GCF_963969265.1). NCBI lineage: Eukaryota > Metazoa > Chordata > Actinopteri > Cichliformes > Cichlidae > Rhamphochromis > Rhamphochromis sp. 'chilingali'. The sequence continues at coordinate 41,231,081 of NC_137929.1, read as the reverse complement.
ATGGAGAACATGATCTGTGCTGGGCTCAGCGCTGGAGAGAAGGATTCATGTCAGGTGATCCCAAAGATTCATGTATAATGTCACTCCTTGATTAGTGCTGTGAGAATTATGTGTTACTTTCATATTGGATTGTTTTTTCTGTTATTGTATCGACCTTACTGATATTATAGACTGTTAGCTTTCACGACTCAACCAAGATGATTTATTACTCAATCGAGTTTCAGCACAGTTGGATATGCAAAAAATATCTTATCGAAACTTCTGGGAAATTTTTTATCAGTGACATCATAGTCGTAAATGCACTTGAGTGCCTAAGTGCAACAGGTCAACCACAAAAACACAAAAAAACCCATAAACCCCCCCACAAAAAAAAGCTTTAAAATTAATTCTCAGTGGGGACTAGTAAGGCGCTTCAGTGTCTGTTTAGCTTTTTCTGTCCTTGAAGAAGCCTCCTCTTAACATATAAGCGAATCAAAAATATATTTGTGATTGTTTGATAGCTATCCAGTTGCAGCTTGTAGAAATCGTTCACACTTACTTAGAGACTCTCCTTTCATTTTTAGATGGGCTGACTGTTTCATTTTGTTACTGTCTTTGTGACTGTTAAAGTTAATTACAGACTCATAAATAAAATAATAGCTTAGATTGAGGTAAGCAAACTGCATTTTAGGTTAGCGTTCATAATATTCATGCTTTAGCAGGATCAACACAGAAACAGGTGTAACTAAAAGGTATTTCTCTGCCTTCAGAACTTTGATCTTTCTTTTCTCACAGGGTAACTTAGGGGGACAACTAATGACAAAGAGAGGCTTTGAATGGCTCCAGAGTGGAGTTGTGACTTTTAATGATGACTGTGCAAGACCTGCAGTCTTCACTCGTGTGTCAGAGTACCAAAATTGGATCAAGGACACCGTCACTGGCACTCAACCAAACTTTGTTACCTTCACCTCGTTGGGCCCTGACAGTGACTTTTATTTCACCTGTCCAACATCATCAACTCTTCCTGTCCCCACCACTGTCTCTACTGCTGTCCCCACCGCTGTCTCTACTCCTGTCCCCACCACTGTCCCAACTACTGCCCACACTACTGTCCATTCTAGTGTCCCCACTGCTGTCCCTTCTAGTATCCCCACAACTGACCCTACTGCTGCTTATTCTACTGCTGTCCCCAACACTGTCCCTTCCACCTTCCCCACCACTATCCCTACTCCTGCCCCCAGCACTGTCCCTACTGCCGTTTCCCCCAGTGTCCCTTCCACTGTCTCCACCACAATTCCCACAATTGTCCCTACAGCTGTCCTTACAACTGCACCTTGTACTGTCCCCACCGCTGTCCCTTCTAGTAACCCCACCACTGATTTTCCTACTGTCCCTACTGCTGTCCCCACCACTGCCCTTCCTACTATTTCCACTATTGTCCCTACTGCTGTTCTCACCACTGTCCCTACTCCAGCCCCCAGCACTGACCCCACCATCTCCCCTAGTCCTATCCCAACTAGCCCCACCATCTCCACTACTCCTATCCCAACCACTTTCCCCACCACTGTCCCTCCTGCTGTCCCTTCTACTGTCCCTTCTACTATCCCCACTGTTTCTTCTACTTCTGTCCCCATGACCAACCCTACTGCTGTTTCCCCTATTGTCTCCTCCACTGATCACACCACTGTTCTCACCATTCTCCCTACTGCTTTCCCCGCCACTGTCGATCTGACTGTGTCCACCACAGTCCCCACCACTGCCCTTCCTACTATTCCGACCATTCTCCCTACTGCTTTCCCCACCACTGTCCCTGCTACTGTCCCCACAACTGTCCCTACTCCTGCCATCAGCACTGTCCCTCCTACTGTCCCTTCTACTATCCCCAGTGCTTCTTCTATTTCTGTCCCCACGACCGACCCTACTGCTGTTTCCCCTATTGTCTCCTCTACTGTCCCCACCACTGTTCCCACCATTCTCCCTACTCCAGCCCCCAGCACAGTCCCTTCTACGGGCCCCACGACATTCCCTACTGCTGTTTCCACAATTGTCCTTTCCACTGTCTCCACCACAGTTCCCACAGTTGTTCCTACTGCTGTCCTTACAACTTCCCCTTCTACTGTGCCCACCACTGTCCCAACTACTGCCCCCACTGCTGTCCACACTGCTGTGCCCACCACTGTCCCTACTGCTTTCCCCCCCATTCTCTCCTCCACTTTCCCCACTACTGTTCCCACCATTCTCCCTACTGCTTTCCCCGCCACTGTCCATCCGACTGTGTCCACCACTGCCCTACCTACTGTCACTACTCCTAGCCACACCACCTCCACTACTCCTATCCCAACCACTGTCCCCACCACTGTTACTACTCCTAGCCACACCACCTCCACTACTCCTATCCCAACCACTGTCCCCACCACTGTTACTACTCCTAGCCACACCACCTCCCCTACTCCTATCCCAACCACTGTCCCCACCACTGTTACTACTCCTAGCCACACCACCTCCCCTACTCCTATCCCAACCACTGTCCCCACCACTGTTACTACTCCTAGCCACACCACCTCCCCTACTCCTATCCCAACCACTGTCCCCACCACTGTCACTACTCCTAGCCACACCACCTCCACTACTCCTATCCCAACCACTGTCCCCACCACTGTCACTACTCCTAGCCACACCACCTCCACTACTCCTATCCCAACCACTGTCCCCACCACTGTTACTACTCCTAGCCACACCACCTCCCCTAGTCCTATCCCAATCACTGTCCCCACCAATGTCCCTTCTACTATTCCTGCTGCTTCTTCTACTTCTCTACCCAGGACTGACCCTACTGCTGTTTCCCCTATTGTCCCTTCAACTGTCCCCACCACTGTTTCCACCACTGCACTTCCTACTGTTCCCACTACTGCCCTTACTGCTGTTTCCCCCATTGTCCCTTCCACGGTTTCAACAATTGTCCCTACCACTGTCCCTTCTAGTAACCCCACCACTGCTATTCCTACTGTCCCCACCGCTGTACCCACTGCTGCTTCTTCTACTGCTTTCCCCACCACTGTCCATCCGACTGTGCCCACCACTGCCCTTCCTACTACACCCACCATTTTCCCTACAGCTGTCCCCACCACTGTCCCCACTGCTGTCCCCGCCACTACCTCCACCACAGGTAACAGTAAAATTGATAGTGGTGAAAACCTGGTCCACTTCACTCACTTCACCTCTCTCTGTGTTCTTCTTGTGTTGCTCCATGTATTCGTTGGACTGGTTGAATATAACTAAACACATTTACTTAAGTCTTGTACCTGAATACACACTTTAAATACTTTTACTTCAATAGTAATTTAGTACTTTCCTTTTACGTCATTTTTTATATTTGAGGGGAATTGCATCTTTCTCTCCAATATATTTATGAGACAATGATTCAACATTTTGAAACTAAATGATCTAAATTTGAAAATGGAAAATATTTTGCCGTTTCGAGTTTCTCAAATTACAGTGATGGGTAAATGGGTTTGTTTTTATATGGCACTTTTCTCCTCATAGCACTCAAAGCAACTTGCCACTATGCCATAGTTACCCTACCAGCATGCTATACATTTTCTATGTAACTGCTTCCATCACATGCTCTTGCTCAAGGATATTTGGCATGCATATTTGATCAGTGTAAGGTTTTAATTACACTGATTAATCTTTTAAGCTCTTAATTTAATAAATTAAAAACATATTATTTATTAGATCAAGTATTTCTTTCTTTTTGTTTAGTTTAGTTTTTCTTTTGTTGTTGTCTTGCAGCAGAAATTTTCATCTACAAGTCTCAGAACTTTAACAAAGTGTTTTTCTTTTTCTGTGAACTGAATGAGGATGTTTTAAGAATTATAATGCCTAAGTTTATACTGTACACAAGGGTTCTGGAAATACTCCCATAAAAATAAACCCACACATTGTTTCGATTACTAGAAATGACTTACTAGAAATGAATTACTAGGCTTGTTCAACCTGTGACACTGCTCATAAGGCAGGAAGAAAAAAGTCTGTCGAGTTATGAATGATCATTTCCTCATTGTTAAAGATGACATGACATGACTCATTTTCTCTTGACATTTCCTTCACGATGAACATAGAAAAGAAAAGAAAACAAACAGCAACTGAAAGCCATTGCTGTAAAGACGTGGCAGAGTATTACAAAGAAGGAAACCCAGCCTCTGGTGATGTCCATGATTTTAAGGCTTCAGGCTTTCATTGAAAATGAACATTTTATTTTAAATTATTGAATTTGTCAAATTACTTTTGAACCCCTGGAGTGAATGAATCGTGTTAAAAAGTGCTTTAGTTCCTCACATTTTTATTCTTGATTTTAAATCCACTGAATCAAAGCTGAGAATCTGTCCTTCAACTGAATCTGAATCGTTTCATTTAAAATATAACTGTTTACAAAGCCAAAATTTGAAAATAAGTTCTCTCTGTCTCAGCATTTATGGAACTACATGTAAAAATGTGTGTCCATCTTCAGGGGTATTGTTGCATCAGCAACTGAAGACCAAGAGAAAAATCTGGAGGTTAGTTCATGACATATAATTGCTAGAAAAATCCAATTTGTTTTCAGTCAGATTAATATTATTTGTTTAGTATTGTAATTTATTTGATGATCTGGAACATGTAAGTGTGACAGATATGCAAAAAAAAAGAATAAAAAAGAATAAAAAAAGAAACCAGGAAGACAGAAAACAGTTCTTCACAGCACCGCATACTAATTTACAAGGGTGTGTGTGTTTCTACTTACAAAGAAATGAACTGTATTTAATAAGTATGGCGGTTTCATTTTAATAGATAAAGAAAAAAAGACTCATTATGCAAAAGTTACAAATCAGTTTGCATTTAATTGAGTAAAATAAGTATTTGATCCTCTGCAACCCAGCCAGAATCAATCAATTAAAACACACATGTTTGGGCACCTTTCTCACAGAGAGAGGGAGAGTTGAGTTATGAAACAACAAATCTTTGTATGAGAAAACAGTCTAAATTCTGATCTAATCTAACAAAGGGGGTTCTAACAGCAGTTTTCCATTTTGGATCCGTCCAAAAACAATTACCAGAAGTCCCGTCGCTCCACAATAGTCAACTTAGGCAGGTTTTACTTTTGATCCAATTAAATAATTAAAAAATAATGACACCAAAATTAAAATTGAATGGATGATTTTTAGAGCTGTTTTCATCGTTTCAATATAGTCTATAGTCTCCTGGATGTATAAATTGTATTTTACAAAATATTTCTCCTGTGTCAGTGTTTGAAATTTGTTATGATGTCTGAAATGCTGTTTCATGCATAAAAAAGAACAATGTTTAAATACAAATAAATATATTCAACTACAAAGATCTCTGTGTGTGTGTGCTATTTTTGTCAGCACTTACATTACTCAATTTCCAAAAACACACGGTAAAATGAGTGAAATTTTCACCTCTGCAGGTGATGTTTGAATCGCTGTCAGTGCCCGGTGAAGTGAAGGTCACAAAGCCTGGTAGTTTCCCAATGAAAATGTCACTTATCCATTTCTAGTACAGAAATCAATCTGGACACATGAGCGTGGATTTGAATCAATGGTACGTGTGAGTACAAGAAAACAATGATTGGAATACAATGTGCTTAAGTTTGCTCAGATGATAGGGTCCAGCTGAAGATCAGAGGAATAGGAAAGGATTTTTCAATGTGTGTGTTTTAAATAAATTCTTCCAGTATCCATTGCAGGTGACCATTTTAAGATAAAGTATTTCTTTCTTTTTGTTTAGTTTTTCTTTTGTTGGTGTCTTGCAGTAGAAATTTTCATCCAGATCCACTCAAAGTCACAGAGCTTTTACAAAGTGTTTTTCTTTTCCTGTGAACTGAATGAGGATGTTTTAAGAATTATAATGCCTAAGTTTATGCTGTACAGAAGGTTTCCGGAAACACTCCTATATAAATAAACCCACACGTTGTTTTGATTACTAGAAATGACTTACAGACTTGTTCAACTTGTGACGCTGCTCATAAGGCAGGATGAAAAAAGGCTGGCTGTGTTATGAATGATCCTTTTCTTCATCGTCTTTAAAGATTTAATTACACTGCTCATTTTCTCTTAACACTTTCTTGACAATGACCCAAAACATACAACCAAAGCAACCAAGGACATTATTAAAGCAAAGAAGTGGAATATTCTTGAATGGCTAACACCTGATTTTAACCCAACTGTTTGGTTTTGCTTAATTCGCCTTATAATCGCGTGCTCCTTATAGTCCAAATAATATGGTAAGGTATCTTTCTTGTATAAATGTGCTCCAAATAAAGAACTTTGTGTTGACAAGATTGTTAGTTAATCATTTATAAATCAATATTGTCTGTATGGACAGCATTTTTTAAAGTAAACATGTACAGCTGCGGTGTTAAGCGATGGGGTTGAAAAATTTGGGTGCAGCTAACTTTTGTGCTGGTGCAGCTAAGAAAAAAAGTTAGGCGCACCAGTGCAACTGTGGCAAAAAGTTAGGCTAGAGCCCTGCACTGAGGTAACTTATCAGACCTTTTTGCATTTTTTAGCTTTTTGAACTGAGAAGATGGGCTAAACACTGATGGAGCTTCGTTTCAGGTGAATGCATGAAGTGGATATTAATGTTGTTGATTTGTCAATTAATCAATCAAATCTGATTAAATGTGGCAAACATCTTCAATGACAAATTTTTCTTCATGGTAAATGTGACAAAAAACTGTAAAAAACATTCTAAAAATATCAAATGTAATAAAGGTTGAATGAAAGTCATAACTCCGTTTAATTAAGTGCCCCCAAATATCAGTTTATATTTAACTGATTGACCTGCTGAACAAAGACACTTTATTGTGTTTTCACCCTACTGTCAGTTTTTTGAAGGAAATTGTTTTATAAAAAAAATATCAAAATGTATCAAATTAAATAGCAATGAACCAGCTCTGTCAACCCATGAGAACCAGTATGCCACAATATTAAATATAAGTACAATTACAGAAAAAAAAACAAATTGACTAAAAGTAATATATTATTTTCATGGTCTTCAACAAGAGATTGCAAATAAACAAATAGTTTTAGTTAGCTGCCATGAATCCTTCCCTCTCAATTTGAGCCCAGAATGCAAAAAATCAAACTGAATTGAAATTCTAGAACTAGATCCAGACCTTAAACAAACAAAAGATCACTGTAATAACAAAGAACATCAAGCAATAATTAGTAAGACAAAATAACAACCTGACATTAAAACTGTGCTCTTTTGTGCATATAACATATAAAAATAGTAAAATAAAAATTTGATGACCTTAAATTACAAAAAAATGAAAACAAAATTCTAGATAGTGACTATAAAAACGACTGACAAAGAACATTCACAGGAATCACAGCTGGTTTATTTAATGTTTAATTTGGTGTGTGTGGGAAGATGTTCGCATGTGGAGTTTAAAAACAGCCTCATTTTGCAGTGGAAAAAAATTGTTGTACTGCTACCTTTTGCGTCAATAGTTTGGGGGCAACAATTTTACGGCATGTTTTGCAAATGAGCACATTTTGTTCAACCTCCTCCTTGTGAAATCCTATTGACAGTAGTGTTCTTCCCTTGCTTGTCTTAAACTCCCGCTATTATCATGTTTTTCCCTAACTGGTATTTTATAAACACATTCTCAACACTGTGTAGAACATTTTCAAGTTGGAAAATGTCCAGTTGGAAAATTTTCCACTAGATTGAAGCCAACAAAATAACCATGCTACAAACGAGATATCATCAGGATGCTACAACACAGAGCGAACACCATCCCCACAGACCCAGCCAGAGAAGCAGAAGAACATCACATCAATACGGCCCTGAGTAAGTGTGATTATTCCAGCTGGATATTTTCAAAACTGCAAGGCACCCAAAGAATGATGGTGATCCAGGAGAGAAGGAGGACTGCTGCCTAAGAGAAAACCCTTACTAATGTCTTATCAGAATCAGAATCAGAAAAGTTTCTATTTTTAAAGGTTGAGCAGATTTACAATATTAGGAAATCGCTGCTGTACTTAAACTTTAAACTGTAAAACACAGTTTAAGACAAACACTTAAAAAAAAACTAAACATAAAATTTAAAAAGCAGATTGATATATACATGAATGCAGGTGATGATCAGTGCAAAAACGGCAGCACAGCTGAAACAGACATCAGCGCGAATCGCATGTCCGCCATTACCTGCCCGAAACCGGAAGTGTCGCCATTTTTGCAGAAATCTGTGGTGTTTTTAAAAGTCATGTTTGATTTTATGCTTTTATTTATAGTTTCTGGGATGCTTAGAACTCAAATTGCACTGCTGGAAATTGTTTATTTTGATGCACATGCTGTTTCTTTGCAAATTTGCATTATAATACTTTTTTCTTCGTTTTTCCTGCAATATATAAAAATTGGTGTATCTCAAAAATAAAGCTATGAAAACACTCAAAATAAATTTCCTGTCGTTGGAAACTATTTTGTGCAACTTTTTTCTATTTACAGTTTTGAGGAATAAACCTCTGAAATTAAATTAAACCAGAAATATATGTAAAAAACCAAAAACGATTTTCAATTTTTTTGTTGTTTATTTATTTATTTATTTTTGCAATTTATTATACACTTAATGCATACATATAATTAAAGTTTGGGCTATAATGGTTGTATTGATGTATAGCAACTTGAAATGCTCCCAAAAATGGCACTACAGCATGTAAAAATATAAAGATAAGCTCTGGCGGACTTGGTTCTATGGTAGGTCTTAAAGGGTTGAAGAATTTGAAAAAAGCATGTACAAACTGACATTAGTCTTTAATAGGGCGTGTCAAAATTGAGAGCAAACAAAAAACTGCAGTATAACGCCCCCTGGCTATTACTTTGGTAATTGAGTGGTAATACATTACAAGCTTACAATATAATACAAAATGTTCTTCTGCCTTGTTAATCTTTGATTAACACTTTATCATCGAGCTATAATATAAAGTACTACCGAAATGATAAATCTGTTTAACATAATAAATACAGTGTGAAGCTGCTTGCTGAGCACAGAAACATTTTCATAGTTCATTCTTAATTGGAACATGTGTGAATGAGTGTGAAAACAATGAAAAATTAATAGAATAAGAACTCAATCGCAGGCAAAAATTAAGACTGGTTCCTTTACTCACAACTATAAATTGAAGTATCCTCAATGTCGAGAGCTATTAATGAATAATCATTCTTAATAAATAATAAAATATTTATTTTACAGACACTGATAGAAGGCAAGACATAAGATATTTAAGCAATGCATTTTTTTACTCTGAAGGTAACGTGGAAGATGTGTTAATCTTTATTTCAGCAATGAATGACTTTGACTTTGACTTTTGACTTTGAATAAATTATGAATTGTGCTAGAGAGTCTTCAATTTGTTCTAATGAACTCACTATACATGTAGGTTTAAAAAGGAGAGAAATGTTCATGCCTGTCTGAGAAAAGTGTATAAAGTATAGTGAGGGGTTTTGCAGCCTTAAAACATCTATAATATTTGTAAAAATAAAATAAAGGTGACTACTTCACAGATTTCACCTATCGTGGGTTATTTTTAGAATGTAACAAACAAGGGACATAGTGATTATAGCATAACACCCTTCAAAGATGATGAGTTGAAACTTTTGCAACAGATTAATTCGTTTGATAATGAAAACCTATTCTACTGCAATACTGACAATTCTTGCAGGATTGCAGGGTATATTGCTTGGGGTTTGGTGCTCATATTTCTGAAAATGAACTGGGAGGCACTTGTTTCCAACCTTATCGCACGCAACAATAACAGGCCTCTGGGCTCGAGTAACATTAATTTTACGACCCTTGTTGGTTTTCTTAATTGTGACCTCATAAATCAGCATTTCTGAGTTGCTGATACACAAGTTTCCTGCGTAGGTAACTGAGTCAGCCAAGCGACGACCATCACTGCTGCAGATCCTGTCGACATTCCACTCACTGTCACTGATGAAGGACTGCACTGGAGTTCGGCACCAGAGGCCTTCCTTTTTCAAATACCTGTGGAATAAATCAAGATTCCATTGCACAATAATAATAATAATTATAATAATCATCATCATCATCATCATCATTACTATTATAGTTATTATTATTATTATTATTATTACATAGTAGAGAGTAAGTCAGAGTAAGCAAACAAAGTGTAGAGAAATAGAAGAATCAAATGAACTTCACACAGTTTCAGGCTTTTTTGTGTTTAACTTACCTTTTCCAAGCATCTAGAGAATTTCTGTCAAAGCTGTCATGGAGGATGTGATTTTTGACAAATTTGTTGTATTTGTATTCTGAGCTTTTGTTGTAACAGGGGAATGTTGGATATTCAGTCATGTTGATGGCCCAGGGGAAAAAGGATGCAGTGAAGATGATGGCAGTCAAAATGTTTATGCTCATTTTACTTGTACTGAAAGAAAGAAAGCACCCAAAACACAGATAGTTACATAAGAGTGGTATTTTTAAAAATCTTTGTAGCATTTTAAGATCACATTGTAATATTAGCATTGTAATGTGCCACATTAAGTCAAAGCAAAATTTCCAGGGTCAACAATGATCATGTTATCACAATGCACACTGCTGAACCAATGCATATGGAGGCCTAGTCACAGAGCACAGCATTATCAATACTGTGAGGCAAGGACTTGGATGTGTAGTTGGCAGGGCTGGACTGGGACAAAATATCGGCCCGGGCATTTTGCCTAGAGACCGGCCCACCAGGTACTATAGGAAAAGCCATAAAGCCTTTGAATGAAAACAAACGCTGTTGTGACAGCATTTGTTTTCATTGTGTGATGTATGTATGATTTCTATACATTTTACATCAGATAAAAAACTTTGGTTGTAAGATTCAGATAATTATTTAATAAAAGCTAGACATTTTAATAAGAAAGAAAAGTATTTCTTTGTGCCCCCCTTTCCCTGTTAATGCCCTACCTGGCCCCTGGCAAAACTTTGCTAGACCCGCCCCTGCACAGTTACCAGCTGTCAGCTACTTAGAAAAGGATCCTGGTGTTATTTGTCTCTCAGAAACAGTTCATAACTTCCCTTCAACTCATTCATGTCACCTAAAAGGTAAACCTGTTTCTCCATCACAGCTCTGATGATTCATTAAGGACATCTCCTGGTTTCATCTTCATGTTTACCTCTCACCACATATACAAACCGACATCATGACCAGCAGGTTTACAGCTGTGGCTCCAGCAAACATCAGCTGATACTAGAAATTAATATTAAATAAATTCTAACAACAGCTGATCAAACTTAAATGCTCTGCTGTTGTTTAGCGCGACATCCGCTGGTTTCCTCTATCTGGCGCAAAGTGGGCGATAAATAAACAAGAGAGAAAAGCCGATCAGCTGATCACTGATCAGTTTCATGATTGAAGTAGCAACAGGAGAGAGAGGGGGGAGAGAATGAGAGAATAAGAGGCAGTTGACAGCGTAAAGAAACAGAATAACCGCAGCTTTGTGTCTTTTTCATCCTAGCTGAGGTCCGCGACAAACTGTTCCATTTCAGCTCAATACAAAACGCGTAATATTTTCTCTGAATGCCGGACGATTCTGTTTTTTACGGGACGGTTGGCAACTCTACTAACTAACCTTATTAATAAATTTCACTATCAGTAACATCATAGCACCCACCCAGCTGTATAGAAACTCCGTCATGCTAGCTAGTACACAGTATGAGTTATTGTGACTAACTGTAAAAAGTCAGCACAACGAAAATAAACTAAACTTGGTTTATCTGACCCAGATTTTCACTTTCACTTTGGAACAGTTTTTCAAACATGAATAGACGTTCAGTAAACATTTTAACCGACAGCCATTCAGTATCAAAATGTTTGCTGTCTTGTGTTACAGACGAGAAGTTAGCCTTTAAAAGCTAGACACGTTACCCCCCCCCCCCCCCCCCCCACTCGTGACAATGACAAGGATAAGTGGAAGAGGATGGATAAAAGTCTTTTATTTCATTTTGTTGATTATAAGGATAATATAAGTCATTGTCAAACATAAGCTTTCATTTGCTAAAAAAAACAGATGGTTTGAAAGAGGAGTGGAAGAAGCCATCTATGTCCACTCTGAACAACCAACTTTGAACAGAGGCGGTGGCTTAATACACCAAATGTCTGCCATCTACGATCCAGTTTGAAGGTCCCTTCCCAGACGCCTTGATGCCAACTGCCATCCTGCGCGATTTGACCTCAGTAAATTGCATGATAGGGTAGAACTAGGTTTCACAGTGGGTTCACCCAAAACCTTGGCTGATTGTGTTCTACACCTATTTTCACACCTTGGCGCCGGTGATTTGGTAGGAGATCAATAGGGGGCCCATGTCCCTCTTGGGAACACTCCCATAGGGCTTAAAGTCTGGGACTCTCCACCAGTGGCTGTATAACTGAAGAAGCTTCTCAGATGAGAGGTGAAACGTCTTCAAGCAACCTAAAAAAGGATTTTAAATTTGATCCTGGATTTAACAGGGAGCCATTGAGGAGAAGCCAATAATGGAGAAAAAACAATTAGATGTGGGTTTACTGTATGCTGGAGGCTTATGTTTAGAACCACTGTCTATGCTAACTTCACCCATACTGTCTGCCGAGGCCGATTTAGTAAGCTACATGATTTTGCAAGTTTATCCATCCATCAATCCATTTTCTCTCACTTATCCAGGCCTCATCTCCAGTCTTATTCTTTATGCTGGCATTGTGTTTCTTAATAGTAAACCTAGCAAACCATTTATGCAGATCCACCTATCAGCTTTTGCATTTGTGTTTTTCATGTATTTTATATGAAACACTTCTGCTTTATAAATAAACTAACAGAAAGATGACAAAAGGCCGTAAACTGGTAAAATTGCAAACATTTGCGTAATAATTAAAATTGTTTTCTTACCTGTTCAATCAGATAGATGCTATTTATTGTCAGCGTAACTGTTGTAGTACGAGGAGATATGAAGTTTTACTTTCTGAGAAAAGTTCAGAAATGCTTCTGCTTTTTAAACCTGCTCTCGTCTTATCTATGCTAGCACACAACCAGTCATCACAAGAGCAAGCAGCCACTCACAGTTCTGCAATCTTACCACTCAGTCTATAGCATGTGGTGATGATCATTATCAGTAAATTAGTGTGAAGTAGGCCAACACGTGACTACGTCTTGACCAAAACTGACAGCACCCAATAGCGGGAATGCTATTTGTGTAAAAAAAAGAGTTCAGTCTAGTGAGAACACATTGTAAGTGTGAAATTAGTTGTTATCATGCATGTTATCCACACATATAGTTATTATAGCTTTATTTTATACAAATGACTAAAAAGCCATAATGCCGATACAGTTTTCTTGTAATATGTTGTTTCTGGACAAACAACATATTACAACTCGATGTAAACTGTAATATCACTGGCTTGGAAAAGCAAACAGACACAACAGTCCCGATAAGGTGACAAGAAAACCAAAAAAACAAAAGAAAAAAAACCCCAGACTAATTATTTCAGATCTTTCTTATTTTTCATTACCAGTAAATTAGCGTGCAGGGAAACATGGGGCCATTTCCTGATACAAATTGGGTGTCGGAAAATGATCAGTGCTATTTGTGTATATGAAGAAGTGCAATCTTGTAGTGTACGTGTGAAATTTGCTATCTGGGTCACTGTGGGTGAAGCATAACACAGAAAAATAGGAAGCAGCTAGCCTTTGCTTATCATGAGGTAGTTGCTTGTGCGCATGTGTCAACAAGCAGGCAGCTTGTTTCAGTTACTCCTGCTGTCAAAACTCCCCTGTTTTGCTCTTTCTTGGGTGGTGCATGAGTGAGGGCCATTTTCTTGTTTCGTTCAATCCTTGCCTAGACTTAGAACGTAAGAGTACTTAAGAGTGTAGTCTGCATTTTTGTAATTTTGCACATTTAATCATCACTTGTTTTTGTTGTGTTTGGTGGTTGTAGATATGGTTTATCTACAACCACCGAATTTATACCAAATTTCCCAGAGGAACCCACCCGAGGGATTAATAAAGTTTTATCTTATCTTATCTTATCTCTTAGTATTTAGCTGAGATTTCTGTGGATACTACACGTGTTGATATTTGTCATGATGATATTTGTTCATAAAAGGCATGGAGGGTTACAAGCTTAACAAGCTAAGAGACATAACACTTCCTCACATCCTCCTCACAGGAAGGTGGCCTTAATCATAAATCTGCTGTTATGGTATGCCCCTTCTTTAACTCTACAGCTCACCCGTATATGGCTTCACTTTAATGGTACACCGTATAAAAGCATAGGCATGCCCCTAAATGGCTGGAAGTAAACATTCCTTATCAAATAAGGAAACCAGAGTCTTCACATGGAATGTGCCTGCAGTAAACACTATAGCTATAACCTCCCCCACCATCTGATATGTAGGGGAGGAGTATAGAAACAGAAGAATATCTTTAATCATGCGCTTTACAAGTTTGCAATCTTAAGCTTAAGTTTAGTGTGTTACTGTTATTCAGGGCTGGACTGGGACAAAAAATCGGCCCGGGCATTTTGACTAGAGACCGGCCCACCAGGATAAAGATTGAAAATGTGACGTCATTCAGGGGTAAAACCGCAAAGGATTCTGGGAACTTGTGGCAAGAGGTACTAGCGATAAAAAGAAACCCAAAAAATGCCAAGAAGCTGTTGTATTATTAACTGCAATAGCTGGTCGCATGACAGCCACGGGAAGCCGACGGGTAAAGAGATCGTTTTTTGTTTTTTTATCGGATTACGTTGTTGAAGAGAAATTTTTTAAGCCATGTTTCCGAAGTAAGAGCCGACAGATGGTCTGGATATACCAAATATAACGTCCCAGAACACTCCAGCTCACAGGTTAGTCTGCTCCAAGCATTCCCACAAACGTCAGAGTTTTGTAGTAGTTAATACGTCATTTTTCTTAACATAATTGGTGATATAGGTTACAAGCAAGTCTGGCGCTGAACAGAAATTGTCACGCTATGCTCCTTAATTTATTGTGTTTATTGTGCATAAATAGTGAATTGTCCTGACACAATATTGCGTTTCGCTTCTGTTATTGCCATGGTACATTGACAAAAACATATACTTTTATTCACAGGGTAAAACAGTTGTTTTGTATCACTAATTGTCCATTGCGATTACAACATACAATATTATTGTCATTGCTACATTTCTGTAATGCTACCAGAAATTATTTCCACTACTAATTAATTACCGTTGAGCTCAAAGGTTATATTAATAAACGGTTAACGAATGTGTATCTATGACGACGATTTGTGAGACTGGTAAACTTACCTTTGTTCGTACGATGGTCTTTCGTTCTACACGGTGCATTTCAAGGTCCTGCACCCATCCATCGGTAAACTGTACCTGGGCTTATTGCAGTGACCTGAAGTTACTAAACTTCATGAGTGTATGCACTCACTCCAAGAACCGTATAATTATAAATATGAGCGTGGTGAAAGTTGGGCAGCACGCTGACGTCTTTTGTCCACTCTGTGTGCTCGTATGGGTCTGACCCTTTCACTGGTTTGATTTTTTCCTCGTATTTTTCTTTGTCTTTTCGTCGAGTCTGTCTTTGTACGGACCGGCATTGTTCTCCTTTTGTTTTGTACATTCCTTTTTTGTGCGGCAAAGAAAAAACAAGGTGGTATTGGAACCGGAGAATGAACGTTTTGCGGTGCTGCAAATGCTTGCATTTGATGCGGTACTTGGATTGTTTTGCCACGAGTTCCCGGCATGCAATACGCGAAAATCACGTGATTGCTAAACAAGGGGGAGGGTGCATCCAGCCTCCTCGGCTGTAATTGGTCCAGCCCAGAGTCGATCATGACCAATTGGCCAATCCAACACCTGTCATTATATACACCCTTCCTAAAAAAAAAAAAAAAAAAAAAAAAAATCCATCGGCCCATAAAAACAAAAAATCGCCAGCGGCCCACCGGGCAAATGCCCGGTATGCCCGATGGCCAATCCAGCTATGCTGTTATTCCTTGGAGCAACTGTAACCCACATGATTAAAGTATTCTGATTGTGATTCTGACTTTGATAGTTCACACAAATGTTCAATAACATAAAACACTTGTGACTTTTTTGACTCAAAGCTTTTTGTCAAGTACTTATTGACACTAAAGCAGGGTTTTGTGATTATGGGCAAATATGGCTGTAAGTTACAGCTTGACCGGTTGCTTGTTTGCTTGACTGGAAGGTTTTTTAATGTGGTTTTAAGGTTTTAAAGCTTTTGTGTGTGTATGTTTCATCAACCATTTCCCTTGTAAAAATGTAAGATGGTAGGGTTAACTTAAAAGTAACACTTCCTCTATGTGTTGAATATACTTCTGTATTTTATGTTTAGTCAGCCAGTTAAGAATATGATACTGATCTCATCTCACTGCTACTGTGTCTTGTGCAAAAATACGACAAACATTTTAACTGCATTTTCCTTCCTTTTTGCATTCAAAGATAACCATAGCTTTTAATGAGCATTAGTGGACAGAAAAAACAACACTGCACCACACCAGATTACACAAGTTTCTGATATGTTTATTTGTGGAACTGTAAGGATATCAGAAGTTCCTGGTAATGTAATGGTAATGAGGGTTTTATATTTAATTGAAATAAAAGCTGGAGAGTCAGAAGAGCTGATGAACATTTTACCAAGAGAAGAATACGTGCCTAAAGTTTAATTAAAAAAAAAAGGAAGTTCAGAGGACGGTCAGAGTAGCTATAGCAAGAAACAGCCTTTAAAACAGAAACTGATTCACAGTAATGTCAAATCCCCAGCCTCAAAACATATGAGCCAAGGCCTGGTCTCGTCTGGTTGTGCTAACTTATTTAACTGACAAACGCTGAAACTTAAATACACCTCATGTATATGTTTCAATTTTCACAAACCAAAATCAACAGTGTACAAATTAAAAATAAATTGGCTGAGGACATAGTGACCACAAACATTTGCATGCGTACGTCTAACAGCAAATATACCGTTTCCTGTTACACTTCTTTCTTTAATAAACAGGAAGAAAGGGAACTCAAAGTTACACAATTCTGTTTCGAGGATACAAAAAAAAAAATCCCTCAGTTTTTCTTACAAGTGGGAGTGGTCATACAGTCAAAAACACAAGTACAAACCAAGTAGCTCCAAAATCCAAATATTAGACAGCTAGTTAGAAGTGCTCATCAATCAGATGTTTCTTTCATAGATTAAATATTAGAAATGTGGAATCAGCATTTGTTATTGAAATCTGTGTGATTATTATTTCAATAATGGACCAAAAAGAAAACTAAATTCATAATTAGCACTAACACCATCCAAAGTCACTGAATTTAGAAATGTATCTTAACTCATCATGAAATTTTAATAATCAGTATAGCAACAAGCAAAGTTTGTCACAGAATCATTGGTCTGACTGTGGAAAGCTATTCTACCACAATACTGAAATTCCTTGCAGGACTGCAGGGTATATTGCTTGCTCTCTGCTGTTCATATTTCTGAAAATGAACAGGGAGACATTGGTTTCCAACCTTGTTGCATGCCACAATCACAACCCTTTTCTTTGCACCAACTGTAATTTTACAATCCTTGTTGCTTTTTGTGGATATGACTTCATATATCAGCATTTCTGAGTTGCTGATGCACAAGTTCCCTGCATAGTTATCCGTCTTGCTTAAGCGTCGACCGTCTCTGCTGCAGATTCTGATCACGTTCTCCAGATCATTTTTATTGAGGAACGATTGCACTGTAGTTCTGCACCAGAGGTGTTCTTTTTTCAAATACCTGCGTTAATAGATCAATAATTCAGTACATATTATCACATCATGGATAGTACGCCAGTTTTCAGCTTGCTAAACAACTTCTGCTTAGTTTTCAATATTTTCTAATGTTCCCAGTGTTACAATTCCTCTAATAGGTAACAATATGCACTCATAAACATTAAGCCTCGATGTGGAGCAGGATACAGAAATCTGTTCGCTTATTTGTAACACAATTCCTCCACAACATTATTACTTTAAACCTTCTAGTTTCTACACACATAAAATGCTGAGTTTAATGACATCACATGAAGATGCTCATAAAGCAGCACCGTGTGGTGTAGCAGCACGTAACCCTCTGGAGCCTGTAAGCTGTTACTTTAAAGTTTGTTTCCTACTGCACACAATAAAACTAAACTTTTTTGAATGATGTACTTTTAATTTACCTTTTCCAAGCATCTAGGGAATTTCTGTCAAATTCCTCTTGAAGGATGTGTCTGCTGAGAAATTCTTTATAATGACTTTTGGGGCTTTTGTCCTGACACGGTGATGAAGGCTCTGCAATCATACTGCTGCCTCCACCAATAAGGGCTACAGTGACGAGGATGGTGATCAAGACAATGAATCTCATTTTATCTGCAGTAAAAAGAGAGAAGGCAACAGTCTTATGAGGCTGAAAAGAAGGCAACAGGACTTGGAAGATGTTTCACCTCACTGAAGAGGCTTCTTTAGTTACATGTTTGTTCCATGATAGGGTGAGACAAGGTCTCACAGTGGCTCATTTAGTGATGCACATGATTAAAAGTGGGTCAACAACCCTCTGAAATGCACACCCCTTTACTTTTGTAATAGTCTTTATTTAGGTGTCAGTCTGTCATCGGTTAGCTGACTGCAGCTGGTCCAAAACACTGCAGCATGGTTACTAACTGAACACATGCAAGTGAGACTACATATGCTCCATACTAACATCCTTACACTGACTGCCAGTCAGTTTTCGCATTAACTTTATGATTTTATGATATTATTATTATTATTATTATTATTATTATTATTATTATTATTATTATATTAGCACACTCATACTTTTTGAACTGGTACAGTCCTGCAAGATCAATGAGGTCTGTGGACCAAATGCTCCTAGCTTTCCCGAGGTCCAGATTAGTGAAGAAAGGAGTGAAGAAGCCTTTTCTGTGACTGCTCCTAAACTGTGGAACAAACTTCGCGTTCAAATCATGACTTCCTTAACATTAGACAGCTTCACAACCAACCAAATCACAACCAAATCAAGAAAAAAGTATCAAGAAAGTATGAGCTAGGAGACATTAGTCATCTTACCTTTCTTTGTTGTTGTGCTGTGGAGAACTGGTAATCCTGTTGCTCTACTGTGTTAGAATTACTGCAGACGTTTTTACCCACTTCCTCTTTTTATCTTTTAGTCAACAGGAATCAAAATAGTCGAAAGGCAAAGAAAAGGAAGCAAAAACAGTGCATCATCAAAAAGTACTGCAGTGCAAATGGAGTGATTTCAGGTTATGAGTATATGAAACTGAACCTGTTTAATTTTCTCACATTACTACTGTACCAGACCTCGAGGAGACTAACTAACTGTATTATAGGCATACCAATGTAGGTGTACATATGTAGTTCACCAGTACTGGGATGCGATGTCTCTTCATGCTGGTTCTGCTGGTTTATCAAAACTCTGAAACATATCATTAGTCTGGCTGTGGAAAGCTATTCTACCACAATACTGAAAATATTTGCAGGACTGTAGGGTATATTGCTTGGGGTTTGGTTCTCATATTTTTGAAAATGAACAGGGAGTTAGAGAGACAGAGACCGATGAACAGGTACAGGTGCTTTAGTCTGTTAGAATTTCTGCACTAAGATTTTCTGTCTTCCTCAGTTAGTATTTTAATTAAGACTAATAATCTTCTCCCAGATGAAAAAACACAATAAAGCTAGTCCAAAATCAAGGCAAGATTTTCTGGGTCAACAATGATCATGTTATCACGGTGCACATTCCTGAGGTATGGAAGTCTGGTCACAGAGCACAGCATTACCAACACTGTGAGGCAAGGGCTTGGGTGTGTAGTTGGTAGAATGAAAAGTGGGATTCAGAGGAGAAGGTGATGATTTTGACTTTTTTTCTTGGTATTCGTTCGATTGAAAATTTTGTATTTCATATTGTAGTGATTGATATAAAGATAATATAAGTCATTTCTTAACATAAGGCTTGTTTTGCTAAACACTATGTAAATAGTTGTCGATAATGTTTTTACTCGGTAGCTGTAGGGGTGAGAAGCCATTTTTCTTTGGGAACCTTTTCTCCTGTTTTTGGTTAGGGAGGCAGGTAAGACACCTATAATTTTCGTTTGGGGTTTTCTGTGAAGGTAAGCCAGCTGCATTTCATTTCTAGAGTTTTTGTTTGTTGTTTTGGCCATGCTCACCCTGATGCCTGCTGCCTTTTGGGACTCAATAAACTGACTGGCTGTTGTGAAATCCGTGGTAGCTGTTTTTTGTTGGTTCGTCCTCACTAAGAGCAGGGAGTGGGGGGGCATTTTTCCTTATTTTTATTTTCCTTATGTTGCACGCCAGTTTTCCCTGGGCTGGGGTGTAACAAGTCTAACAAAGACGTCAAGGTGACTTCAAGAGAAATATCAAGCTGACATCGAGGTCACATCTCATGCTTGGGACAACTGTCATTTTGGAACAATTTTTCAGACATAACAAAACCTCTTCACAAATCAATATGTTATCTTGATGGAGGGGTTTGTACAATGGTTTGCAAAAGTATTCGGCCCCCTTGAACTTTTCCACATTTTGTCACATTACAGCCACAAACATGAATCAATTTATTGGAATTCCACTTGAAAGACCAACACAAAGTGGTGTACACGGGAGAAGTGGAACGAAAATCATACATGGTCCCAAACATTTTTTACAAATAAATAACTGCAAAGTTCGGTGTGCGTAAGTATTCAGGCCCTTTTGGTCTGAGTGCAGTCAGTTGCCCATAGATATTGCCTGATGAGTGCTAATGACTAAATAGAGTGCACCTGTGTGTAATCTAATGTCAGTACAAATACAGCTGCTCTGTGACAGCCTCAGAGGTTGTCTAAGAGAATACTGGGAGCAACAACACCATGAAGTCCAAAGGACACAGCAGACAGGTCAGGGATAAAGTTATTGAGAAATTTAAAGCAGGCTTAGGCTACAAGAAGATTTCCCAAGCCTTGAACATCCCATGGAGCACTGTTCAAGTGATCATTCAGAAATGGAAGGAGTAGTCAAGTCAAGTCAAGTCAAGTTGGCTTTATTGTCACTTCAACCATATACAGTTTAACAGTACACAGTGAGGCGAAACAACGTTCCTCCAGGAACCAAGGTGCTACATGCAACATAAATTTACTACATAAATTAACAGAAAACACTAAACTAGCTAAATAAGAGGCCTAGTTAGCTGGCTAGCAGAGACAAGACAGACTGACCTAACATAAATTACAACATAAATTGACAAAAACAAACAAAAAAAAAAAAAAAACCTAACTATGTATGGCACAACTGTAAACCTACCAAGACAAGGCCGTCCACCTAAACTCACAGGCCGAACAAGGAGAACGCTGATCAGAAATGCAGGCCCATGGTGACTCTGGACGAGCTGCAGAGATCTACAGCTCAGGTGGGGGAATCTGTCCATAGGACAACTATTAGTCGTGCGCTGCACAAAGTTGGCCTTTGTGGAAGAGTGGCAAGAAGAAAGCCATTGTTAACAGAAAACCATAAGAAGTCCCGTTTGCAGTTTGCCACAAGCCACGTGGGGGACACAGCAAACATGTGGAAGAATGTGTTCTGGTCAGATGAGACCAAAATGGAACTTTTTGGCCAAAATGCAAAACGCTACGTGTGGCGGAAAAACTAAGACTGCACATCACTCTGAACACACCATCCCCACTGTCAAATATGGTGGTGGCAGCATCATGCTCTGGGGGTGCTTCTCTTCAGCAGAGACATGGAAGCTGGTCAGAGTTGATGGGAAGATGGATGGAGCCAAATACAGGGCAATCCTGGAAGAAAACCTCTTGGAGTCTGCAAAAGACTTGAGACTGGGGCGGAGGTTCACCTTCCAGCAGGACAATGACCCTAAACATAAAGCCGGGGCAACAATGGAATGGTTTAAAACAAAACATATCCATGTGTTAGAATGGCCCAGTCAAAGTCCAGATCTAAATCCAATCGAGAATCTGTGGCAAGATCTGAAAACTGCTGTTCACAAACGCTGTCCATCTAATCTGACTGAGCTGGAGCTGTTTTGCAAAGAAGAATGGGCAGGAATTTCAGTCTCTAGATGTGCAAAGCTGGTAGAGACATACCCTAAAAGACTTGCAGCAAAAGGTGGTTCTACAAAGTATTGACTCAGGGGGTTGAATAAATACGCACACCGAACTTTGCAGTTATTTATTTGTAAAAAATGTTTGGGACCATGTATGATTTTCGTTCCACTTCTCACGTGTACACCACTTTGTATTGGTCTTTCAAGTGGAATTCCAATAAAATTGATTCATGTTTGTGGCTGTAATGTGACAAAATGTGGAAAAGTTCAAGGGGGGCGAATACTTTTGCTGTCCACTGTATGTCCCAGGGATTCTAGAAGCAATGTTGTCTGGGGGCTTTTGTCTGGGATAGGGTTACCAGGGCTCCGCCCTGGAGCCAGGCCCAGGGAGGGTGCCCGAGAGCGAGCGTCTGGTGGGCGGGCCTTAGTCCATGGGACCCAGCTGGGCACAGCCTGAAATAGGGACATGGGGCCATCTTCCTGCAAGCCCTCCACACGGAGGAGGCACCTTAGGGGTCCAGTGCATTGCGAGCTGGGCGGCGGCCAGGTGCGGAGGTCCTGGCAGACCGATCCCCAGCTACCAAGACTGGCAATTGTGACATGGAATGTCACCTCTCTGGTGGGGAAGGAGCCTGAGTTAATGCGTGAGGTTGAGAGGTACCGGCTAGGTATAGTCAGGCTCACCTCAACGCACGCCTTGGGCTCTTGAAACAGTCTCCTGGAGAGGGGCTGGACTCTGTCTCAGTCTGGAGTTGAGGTGGCGGGCTGGGTATTCTGGTATCCCCTTGGCTTGCTGCCTGTATGTTAGGGTTTCTCTGGATCAGGGAACGGGTCCTGACCGTCGTCTGCGCTTATGCGCTTAGTGGCAGTTCAGAGTACCCAGCCTCAAAGAGATTCTGCCTCGAAGAGATTCTGGCAAACCACCAGGCAACTCAGGAGGGGATTGAAGGCTTTTCAGGGAGTTTTCAGTACAGTAACAGTAACAGCCTCGAGAGGGCAACTCTCAACTTTCTTATTCATTCATTACCAGTAAATTAGTGTGAAGGGAAACATGACCATTTCCTAACACAAGTTGACTGCGGCCAACATCCCAAGTGTTATTTGTGTATTTGAAGAAGTACACTCTTGTACTATATGTCAGGGTCCTGGGACTGAGTGGCCCAGGGTCCCTGAGCAGTTATGTATTATATTATTATTATTATTATTATTATTATTATTATTGTTGTGTATTTTGGTGTTGCTCCCCCTTCCCTGTGCTTGTGTATATGTGTGTGTGGGTGGCTGAGCACTTGTTTATAGGCGGTGTCAGGCCCGGAGGGTGTGGCCCTGCAAGGGGACTGGCCACACCCGAAGCCACACACCTGCTGCTGATCAGGCCTCGTCGGGGGAGCTACTTAAGAGAGTCTTGGAGCTCCCACCGACGCGGGATCATTGCATGAGACTCCACGTTAGTCTTCTGTTAAGTTAGTGTGCGTGTATGCCCGCAGTTGTATGTGTCCTGACGGCTGCGTCTATTGTTTCCCACAGGAGGAGCGTGGAAGACACGAGAGCAGCGAGCACCGGGGGGTGCTGACACGGGAGCGGAGAGCACAAAGACATGGACTATTCACGGAGAGACACAACACGGGAGTCTGGGAAAACACGGGGATTTATTGTTACTTTGTTGCACACTGTAAATAAATACACTGTTTATACATAGAGCACCGCGCCTGGGTCCTCCTTCCCCACACATCCCCACGGTCTGCCAGCCAGACCGTGACAGAATGATCCCGCCCGTAATGGATCCAGCGGACTCACCGTGGAAGCGCAGCTCCCGTTTTGACGGGACCCGGCTAGCGCTTGGAGGGCCTCCGTGCTGCCGTTCCTCGCTGGCAGTCTACCCGTCGGCCCACTCATCTGCTTCCTCCCCGCGGACGCCTCGGTCTCGCAGAAAACGCTCCAGCCGGTCCCGGGAGGATTACTACGAGCCTGCAAGCAATCAGCTTACACCTGCACAAGCTTTTTACAAAATGTTAGGGATTATTATCGTGCCACCTGACTCACCCAGCATTTCCACATCACAGCAGGAGCAGCCACATCAGAATCCGCCCTCGTCACATTCCGCCAGCGACACTCCCTCTTCAACAGGGAGGCAGCGAACATGCAACCAGCACTCACAGCTCCAGCAGGAGCCTGGGATTCAGTTTAAACAACAGCCTAGGGTGAGTGACAGAGTCTCCCTTCATACGCCTTTTTTGTCCAGGGATAGACAGACTGTTTCCCCCAAAGCTGCGAACGCCAGCTTCATGAACACTAGAGCTCGTGTTTCTCCTGTTTGGGAAAATAACAGTATCAGTTTTGAGAACGAGTATTTTCCCCCTGGTTCAAGAGACTGTGTTCCTGATGTTCCTTCGGACCCAGGAGTTAGGACTGTTTCGTCTGGAACTCTTTATTCTGGGGCTATGTTTGTTCAGTCAGCTAACCAGCAGCCACCTTCAGTTCAGTCAGCTGATCAGCAGCCACCTGCAGCTCAGTTGGCCGATCAGCAGTCACCTTCTTTAACACCGTCGTCATCTCATCCGCATGCAGTCACCCCTCAGCCATCTTCTCCACCGGCAGCAGCCTCCGTTCTACTACCCACTCCAGCCGCCTTGTCCGGAGAGAGCGACCTCACATGCGTCCAACGTCTGATGGACTGGGTAACTCACACCACCGACGCAAGGGCAAGAGTGGAGGGGTTAAATGCCATCGAGGCAATCCTGGAGGGAAATCCCTACCTCGGCCAGCTTAAGGGAGTTTCCGCCTTCCTTTGCACCCTGCGTAAAGCCCTGGGGGTAGTGCAAGCTCGGGAAACCGCAGACTTTGTCCAGCAGCAGCGGCTCGGCGAGCGGGAGCTCTGCGAGCCCGGGCAGGGGCTCAGCGAGCCGGAGGAGCTCAGCGAGCCGGAGGAGCTCAGCGAGCCGGAGGAGCCCGCACCGCCAGCTGAGGAGCTCTGCGAGCCGGAGGAGCCCGCACCGCCAGCTGGGGAGCTCTGCGAGCCGGAGGAGCCCGCACCGCCAGCTGGGGAGCTCTGCGAGCCGGAGGAGCCCGCACCGCCAGCTGGGGAGCTCTGCGAGCCGGAGGAGCCCGCACCGCCAGCTGAGGAGCTCTGCGAGACGGAGGAGCCCGCACCGCCAGCTGGGGAGCTCAGCGAGCCGGAGGAGCCCGCACCGCCACCGGAGGAGCTCCGCGAGCCGGAGGAGCCCGCACCGCCACCGGAGGAGCTCAGCGAGCCGGAGGAGCCCGCACCGCCAGCTGAGGAGCTCTGCGAGCCGGAGGAGCCCGCACCGCTAGCTGGGGAGCTCTGCGAGCCGGAGGAGCCCGCACCGCCAGCTGAGGAGCTCTGCGAGCCGGAGGAGCCCGCACCGCCACCGGAGGAGCTCAGCGAGCCGGAGGAGCCCGCACCGCCACCGGAGGAGCTCAGCGAGCCGGAGGAGCCCGCACCGCCAGCTGAGGAGCTCTGCGAGACGGAGGAGCCCGCACCGCCAGCTGGGGAGCTCAGCGAGCCGGAGGAGCCCGCACCGCCACCGGAGGAGCTCCGCGAGCCGGAGGAGCCCGCACCGCCAGCTGGGGAGCTCTGCGAGCCGGAGGAGCCCGCACCGCCAGCTGGGGAGCTCTGCGAGCCGGAGGAGCCCGCACCGCCAGCTGGGGAGCTCTGCGAGCCGGAGGAGCCCGCACCGCCAGCTGAGGAGCTCTGCGAGACGGAGGAGCCCGCACCGCCAGCTGGGGAGCTCAGCGAGCCGGAGGAGCCCGCACCGCCACCGGAGGAGCTCCGCGAGCCGGAGGAGCCCGCACCGCCACCGGAGGAGCTCAGCGAGCCGGAGGAGCCCGCACCGCCAGCTGAGGAGCTCTGCGAGCCGGAGGAGCCCGCACCGCTAGCTGGGGAGCTCTGCGAGCCGGAGGAGCCCGCACCGCCAGCTGAGGAGCTCTGCGAGCCGGAGGAGCCCGCACCGCCACCGGAGGAGCTCAGCGAGCCGGAGGAGCTCAGCGAGCCACCCACTGAGAAGCCCGCACCGCTGCTGGCGGACCTCAACGAGCCGGAGGGACCGGCGTTGCCAGCAGAGGAGCTCGGCGAGCCTGGTAAGCCCGTGCTGCCACCGGAGGAGCTCGGAGGTCCGGAGGGATCCGCTGAGCCAGAGCTGGAGGTCGGCGTGCCAGAGGGGCCGCCACGTCCAGCAGCCCGGCCGCCACGTCGGGAATCGTGGGTTGTGCTGAAGCGGGTGCTGCGATGCCGCCGCCACCGGACCCGTGGCCGCCCACCGGAGCTGCGATGCCGCCACCACCGGATCTGTGGCCGCCCGCCGGAGCAGCGCCGCCGCAGCCACTGGATCCGGGGCAGGCCGCCTGGGGAGCAGCGCCGCCGTTACTGGGCCCGGGGCTCGCCACCGGAGGGGCAGCAGTGCCACCGCCACTGGAGCAGTGGCAGGTCCCCGGAACTGTTTTTCTGCTGTTGCCGGACCCGTGGCCGTCCGCCGGAGCTGCGATGTCGCCGCCATTGGACTCGAGGTAGGCCCCCTGAACTCTTGTGTTGTGTTGATGGGCCACCTGAGTCTGTTTTGTGGCGTTTTTTCTTTTTGTTGCTCCGCTGCGGGATGCACGGTCGGACTCTGGGACTGTGACCTTGGGGGGGTTGTTTTCTTTGGTGTTTTTCTTTGCTTGTTTTGGTTCTGGCCCTCCGTCCTGGACCTCCCGCCGCCCGCCCTGGGTTGGTTGTGCTGTTTTGTTTTTGGTTTGTGTTTTGGGTCGTCGGGAGCCGACCCTTAGAGGGGGGGTACTGTCAGGGTCCTGGGACTGAGTGGCCCAGGGTCCCTGAGCAGTTATGTATTATATTATTATTATTATTATTGTTGTATATTTTGGTGTTGCTCCCCCTTCCCTGTGCTTGTGTATATGTGTGTGTGGGTGGCTGAGCACTTGTTTATAGGCGGCGTCAGGCCTGGAGGGTGTGGCCCTGCAAGGGGACTGGCCACACCCGAAGCCACACACCTGCTGCTGATCAGGCCTCGTCGGGGGAGCTACTTAAGAGAGTCTTGGAGCTCCCACCGACGCGGGATCATTGCATGAGACTCCACGTTAGTCTTCTGTTCAGTTAAGTTAGTGTGCGTGTATGCCCGCAGTTGTATGTGTCCTGACGGCTGCGTCTATTGTTTCCCGCAGGAGGAGCGTGGAAGACACGAGAGCAGCGAGCACCGTGGGGTGCTGACACGGGAGCGGAGAGCACAAAGACACGGACTATTCACAGAGAGACACAACACGGGAGTCTGGGAAAACACGGGGATTTATTGTTACTTTGTTGCACACTGTAAATAAATACACTGTTTATACATAGAGCACCGCGCCTGGGTCCTCCTTCCCCACACATCCCCACGGTCTGCCAGCCAGACCGTGACACTATATGTGTACTATATGTGTGTGACATTTAAAATCTGGGTCACTGTGGCTGAAGCATAATGCAGAAAAATAGGAAGCACAGCAGACATCAGCTAGTCTTTGCTTACCATGAAGTAGTCCACATAAATGCCCAATAACATAAAACACTTTATAACTTTTATGACTTAAACATACAAGAGAAGATTGTAACTATGTTTTTTTCAAGTACTTATTGCCACTAAAGCAGAGTTTTGTGATTATAAACAAATATGGATGTAAATTAAGTTTAATTAAGCAAACCAAAATCAAGACTGTGTTGCTGTGCTACACTACTTTATCTAATAAACAGGAACAAAGTTACACCATTCTGTTTTTGTGGATAC
This sequence comes from Rhamphochromis sp. 'chilingali', assembly GCF_963969265.1. Classification (NCBI taxonomy): domain Eukaryota; kingdom Metazoa; phylum Chordata; class Actinopteri; order Cichliformes; family Cichlidae; genus Rhamphochromis; species Rhamphochromis sp. 'chilingali'. The sequence continues at coordinate 41,203,213 of NC_137929.1, read as the reverse complement.
AAATAAAAAAAAAACAACATCAGTTTTTATTTTGAATGATACAAGTGGGAGTGGTCTTACTATCAAAAACACAACTACAAACTAAGTAGTTCTAAAATCCAAATATTATACAGCTAGTTAGAAATACTCATTAAACAGATGTTTCTTACACAGATTAAATACTAGAAATTTGGATGCTGCATTTGTTATCAAACTCTCTATGAATCTTTTTTCAATAATGGATCAAAAGAAAACTAAAGAAAAATTCATTAACCCTTTATTCACCATTAGCCAGCTGACGGGCCCATTTTCCAAGCCCTATTTAAATGACTGTAACTGTGTCATCGTTTATGCTAGGGAAAAAATGTGAATGGTTTCAAAAAAAGAAAAGCTGATGCTAATGCTAATGCTATCTGAACACAGAAAGAAAACTCAACTCTGCCTAGAATTTATCACGTGAGCTTCGTACTACTGTAACTCATCAATTCTTTGAGCTTGAGAGAAGTGATCTAGGTGTAAACACTTTTTTATACATTATATTTAGTACAGTTCATATTTAAACTTGATGTTGTGTTACATTTTGTTCGTGTTGAATATCACTTAACTCGAAATCTGATCCTTTTTTAATTTTTTTTCCCCACGTAAACTGTTGTTGCATTGCCATAACAATACAGTGATGTAGAATGGCTGCCAGATATTGAAAGTTGAGGTTATTCTGAAAAAAAAGAATGGCAAAAGCATTCACATATAGTATGATTTAAGACCCCTTTACAGACAAAATTACCAAATAAGTTACTACTTGGGAAATAAAGGGTTAAAGCACTAACACGATGCAAAGTTGCTGAATTTAGAAATTAATCAGTGGAAAGCTATTCTACCACAATACTGAAATTCCTTGCAGGACTGCAGGGTATATTGCTTGCTCTCTGCTGTTCATATTTCTGAAAATGAACAGGGAGACATTGGTTTCCAACCTTGTCGCATGCCACAATCACAACCCTTTTCCTTGTACCAATTTTAATTTTACAATCCTTGTTCCTTTTCCTGGATGTGACGTCATATATCAGCATTTCTGAGTTGCTGATGCACAAGTTCCCTGCATAGTTATCTGTCTTGCTTAAGCGTCGCCCGTCTTTGCTGCAGATTCTGTTCACGGTCTCCAGATCACTTTTATTGAGGAACGATTGCACTGTAGTTCTGCACCAGAGGTGTTCTTTTTTCAAATACCTGCATTAATAGATCAATATTTCAGTACATAGAGATAATAATATAATAATAATATTATTGTCTGTTTTCTTATTTGTAAAACAATTCCACACACATAAAATGCTGAGTTTAATGACATCACATGAAGATGCTCATAAAGCAGCACCATGTGGTGTAGCAGCACGTAACCCTCTGGAGCCTGTAAGCTGTTACTTTAAAGTTTGTTTCCTACTGCACACAATAAAACTAAACTTTTTTGAATGATGTACTTTTAATTTACCTTTTCCAAGCATCTATGGAATTTCTGTCAAATTCCTCTTGAAGGATGTGTCTGCTTACAAATTCTTCATAATGACTTTTGGGACTTTTGTCCTGACACGGTGATGAAGGCCCCGCGGTCATGCTGCTGCCCCCATCAATAAGGGCTACAGTGACGATGATGGTGATCAAGACAATGAATCTCATTTTATCTGCAGTTAAAAGGAGAGAAGGCAACAATCTTATGAGGTTGAAAAGAAGGCAACGGGACTTGGACTTGGAAGATATGTCACCCTCAGAGGCTTCTTTAGTTACAAGTTTCCCAAAATGCACTGTAAAATAAATTTGAAAAAATACAGTATAGTTTTTATTTTTAACATGACTTAATATTTGCATTTTATTTAATATTACAATTATTTTCTGCTATGATAGCACTAGTTTAACCCTCCTATGCTTTCAACTTTTTTGATTATTTTAAATGTATTGCACCTGTAAACAGTTGTTTTTTTATATACCGGTATGTGCTTTATAAATACATTTGACTTTGACTTCAAGAAACTTAAAGAAGTCCAGTTGCCTTTAATTGAAGGTACTTCCGCTGCACTGACCTGGATGACTCCGAACCTACACAGACAGAGAAGGCAATACTGATTAGCTAACATATTTTAAAAAGGATACACTCAACAAATCATTTAAAATAATGAATATGCTGTGCATTCAAATAAAAAATAAAAAACAGCATCCAGAAACAAAATCAACATATCATATACGTTTTAACATCACATTGCAATATTGTATATTACTGTTTGGTAACTCTTATATTACTCTAGAGTAGGATCATGTGCAGAGTGCCACTAATCTGTGTTATTCCTTTAACATCTCAATACGACTCTTATATCAAGAAAAAACGTGAGTACACAAGATTGCAAAATTACACAATTTCATCTGATAAATGAAATTTCAATATCATTAACTGTATAGGAAAATACGAGCCAGGAGACAGAAAAGTCATCTTACCTTTCCTTGTTGCTGTGGAGGACTGATATCACCTGGTGCTCTGGTGGGTTAGAAGTACTGCAACATCCTTTACTTGCTTCCTCTTTTTATCTTTTAGTTATAATCAATCATCTTTCTCCAAATAACAGGAATCAAAACAGTCAAAGGCAAAGAAAAAGGAAGCATAAAAAAAGTGCATCATCAAAAAGAAGTGCAGTGCAGATGGAGTGATTTCAGGTTATGAATAAATGAACCTGAACCTGTTTGATTTTTCTCAGATTACTACTGCACCAGACCTCGAGGAGACTAACTAATAGTATTGTAGACATACCAGTGCTGACATATTTAACCAAACTGACTAAGAATAATAATAATTCATGTTTATCTTTATTAAAAAATGCACAAAAAGAGTGTAAAAAATAATCCAAACTTTCTGAGGACTATAAACATTTACAAGCATTAAATGACAAATCAGCTGGCTGGTCCCTTTTACACGAAATATGTAAACACATTTCAAGAAACTGTGGTTCAGTTTTTCAAAACTCTACAAAACACAACTGAAAAGAGTAAACCACTTTATCAAAAAAAGCACAAAAAACACTCAACAACACTCAAAATCTCATTTTCTCATCTCAAAACTGATTCCATGTCACAAATTCCAGTGTGTGCAAATATCCCATTTCTCCGTTTAGTGTAGAGTTGTTTACCTGCATAGCATTTGCAGTACTACATGTAAGTGCAACACAAATCGTTCTATAGTAAAACTCAGTATTTTCACCTGAAGTGTAGGTGTAAGTGTAAGACTACAAAGTAAATGTGTGCTCAGATACAAAAAAATGAAACAATATTTATTTGGGAAAGGGAAATTACATCTAAACCTCATCTTATTCTCTCTCTCTCTTCTTCTTTGTTGGTGTTGCTTCATCTTCTTGCCTAACACCTGCAAAAGTTATTCTTGGTCTCTTTTATATTCTGACACATGACTGTATTCTCTTTCCAACTGAATTTGCACATGTTTGCATGTTATATGCTTTGTCTCTTTGCTTAGTCACTTTTTGTGTTATTTTGGTAGTCCTTAGTTTTGCTTCCTTTGTCTCGCTTTGCCACCTGTTGCCTCTCAACCAGCTGCCTCCACTTCCTCTCATTAGTCTCGGTGTGTGCAAATGCCTCGCCTTTACGTTTAAATATATTACATTTATACAATACAATTATATTATGTCTACACTCTGCTCCCGTTGCTCTTGTGGACTTTTGTGATGTCTTCAGATTTTTGGATTTCCAGTCAACATTCAAAGCTCACCTTGAGTTAAGACTCTATCTTAGTGTCCTTTCACTCACTGGTCATTAAATAAAAACTACTAGTGTAAATAGAAATGACCTAAAGGCTCCAAATGCAAATCCACCTCTTGTTACTGGTGGTTTTCTGGTTGTCTTGCCATTTTTAAGGAGATACTTCAAAGTTTCCCTTCAGGCATATCCTTCACTAATAACAGTTTTTATAATAATTATTAATGTAATGAGTCTTTGCTAATAATGTAAGATATGCTTACATAACCACTTCTAACACTAAGCATACGGTGCACTCTGAGGTGTAGTTAAAACAAACAAACAAACCTTGTGATCTATTGATTCTGTGGTCAAATCACAAATGTCTCCGAAACACTGAGGAAAGCCACCGACTGAAACATCAGTTTCTTCCTGCTGGTATAAAAAGTATAACTGTGGATTCTGATCTCTAAATCTGAGGTGCCAACAACTGTAATGCTTCATGATTTATGTGGTTTAGGTCAGCTTTTTTAATCATACTGGCCAAGTCATTAACCCAATTTCTGCTTTGAAAATGTGTAAGAGGAGCGCTCAACTGCCATGCTGAAAGAGGAGAGTTTGGAGGGGTCAGTTACCCAGGCATGAGCAGGACACACAGCAGACCTGCTAAAACTTTTTATTTTAATTTCAATATAGTGGATGCTGATGTTGCACACATCTGAGGCAAAATGATTATAATAACACAGAGCTCAGCAGCACCTTCTGTATTGGTCTCACAGCACTACAGTGACTAAGAACGTGGAGCTAATGTCACTGTAAGGCAGAGCTTCACAGAAAAATATAGCATTAATGTTACTAGTCTAAAATTCTCTCTTAACATTAGTGAGTGCTAAAAAGTGTCTGGCCAATTCACTTTCACAGGAAGTGTTTTCTAAACTTTGCTTGCATGGGTGAAATGAAGAAATGAAACAGATTGTAGGGTTCCTCACTGTTATTCTAAGAAAGAGTCAAGCTCAAAAAAAAAATCTGAAAAATCAGGTGGCCTTTAAAGCCTTTTGAATTCAGACATAGCTAAACCACAGTGTGCTGTAGCTTATTAACTTTTATTGCACTTAAAAATCTAGCTAATGTAAAATGTATTTTTTTTTTTACTAATGTCAGCTGCAAACTTGCTTCTCTAGAATCCCTGCACTCCTAGGGCTGAAGGAAGAGTAAAGAAGACAATATACAGCTGGTTTCATTAAGGTTTGGATTTATTCAAATTACAAAATAAATAAAACTAAAATCTTAAACATATTTCATTCTTTTATCATTACAAACACAGTTAAAATATTAAAAAATATTCCCTAGATAGAAGTTTGTTTGTTTCTTGTGTATATCTGTGTAAAACATATTGCTTATATGCTGTAAATGGATTATTTAAAGTGACTCATGTAGACTACAGTTTACAGGATCTAAACTGCCCAGTGAGACAAATTGTTCAACAGATGTGTGGAGTAACAAGGAGGGTCTGTAGAATTAAGCATCTTGTAGACTAAATGCTTGAGGTAGTGGTTAAAATCAGCTTTTCCCAACCACGGAACATAAGTATGCCATTAGAAATCATCAAGTGTGCCGTGGAAGATTATCCAATTTCACCTGATTGGTACTCTTAGCAAGTGGCGTGTTGTGACAGGCAGAACAATTACATTCTGTAGTAGCGGCCGGTAATAAACCAGTCCTCATAAAGGAACAGTGCTCTTTAATGAATTCAGCACAGACTTTACATCGTAGAGGTAACAGGAAGACACAACAAGTTAACAGTTAGCCGTCTAACTATACTCTAACTCTAAAACTTTACCAACTCCACTTTACTCTTATTTCATGACACCACCCTCTAGTGGTGCAATATGGTACGATCATTACAGGACACAACACATTCTCATCCACCAGATCCACTTAATTGTACTGCCCTTACCACCAGCAAGATGAAGATGAAGAAGAAATACAAAAGTACAAAGTCGAGCTGCGAGTGAGACAAAACTGCAGGGAATAGTGATTACTAAATAACTGAAAACAAAAACCGTCAATCTGGCCTGGGTCCTAGAGAGAATTCCAACCCAGATGGCCCTAGCAATAATAGTGGAAGAAAGCAAAAGAAAAAGTAAAATCATGACAATACAGTTAACATTATCTTGCCTTTGGATTCTCATACACTGGAGAACCAACTGAGCCCATTCTGCTACGCCTGGTTCCAAGCAAACTTAAACACCATCTCCAGACAAAACACCCATCACTTCAAGCGTGTACAGACTGAGACGCAGGCAGCTTTAATGAGGAAAACCACCAATAAGAGCAATAAAGCACTTAAAGCTAACAAGTTGCTGAATTGCAAAAATGCATACATGTTTGCACCGATGGAGCAGCTGCCATGCTCGGGCACACTAAAGGATTTGTAAACGGAGTGAAAGAGCAACATCTAGATGTCATTACAATGCATTATATTCTGCACCGGGAAGTACTTGTTGCCAAGACTGCAAGAATCAAGAACTTAAAGTGTTTTTCACAAATCAGAAGGACGTCAAGTTACTCTCAAGGGACGAGTGGTGTACAAGACTGCTGTATCTGGCAGATATATTTGAACATTTGATTGACCTGAACACACAAATATAAGGCTGAAATAACAAATTGCTCACAAGTAAAATATACGGGATTTGGTTGAAAGGTGCAGCTCTGGAAACAACATGCTTAACGTGCCAACCTTAACATGTTGACACACACCTAGATATGGCAGGGTGTCAATAGTGGTGGATCTTGTGATTTTTCTAATGTGAAATATGTGCTGTGGTTCCAAAAGGTTGGGAAACACTGGTTTGTATGAACACAACCAATAACAAGAGAAGAATCCTTAGTAAATCATCCCTTTGCACATAATCATAATTAACAGTATTTAGAGTGCATCCCCATAATATGTATACATTTGCATTGCTAGCATTGCTATATAGTGCATAAAAGAAAACTCTAAAACCATGCCTTTATTGTACCTTCATTGATTCATGTTATCATTATAAGAAAAGAACATGGAAACCCAGGCAATCAAATTCCCACTTTAATATATATAATGCCTATAACTGATACATTCACTGCTCCAAAACCAGTGCATGTGATTACTACTGCTTTTCCATAGCAGATATAATCAAAGGATCGCTGTTTTTCTCATCTGGTTTCAGATGGAGACTGAAGTATGGTAGGATCTCACCACCAAACGAACACTCAGTAAATGAGTAGATGTGAGACTGAGACATCACATCATAAAAGGACACGAGACCTTCTTCATAATCTACATACACCCCGACTTTCCGAGGTTTCCCTTTAAATGGAAGGTGCACGGGCGGTGTTGTCCGGGCTGCATATTTTTTGTCTCCATAAAAGACAATAACCCAGTAACCTTTGTCAGGGGTCACTAAAAATTTCCCCTTGCGGTAAGCATCACATCTGGCCACACCCACATCCCACCCAGTCTTGTTGCTGACCTCCACCTCCCAGTATGATTTCCCTGATTTCAGCCTGTTGAGCCCCAGGACACTTCCAAATATATCAGACCTCTGGGGAGAATTAGGATCTTTTGCTGTTTTTCCACCTTTTCTCACTTCTTTCCCATTATCAGAAATTACAAGACTTGAGTGTGCAGAAGTCGGGTCCAGCTTCACGTCCACTACAGTCAAAAGAATACACTTAATTAAAAAAACTGAACCATGTGGTAAGTAGATCTATAAACATCACACATAGGTCAACACATAAAAATCACTCTTTATTCCTTTTTTTAATCAACATTTTTGTTAAAGGGCTCCATCACACCAAAATATGGCACTAAGTATTGATGGAGTCCAATCAGACTGACCTTTCCAGACCTCACCGTAACAGAGAAGACTTACTAAATAAAGCAGGTTGCTTAGCCAGCTAGGGCTTTAATTTGTTTTATTGTTAATGTTTTTTAATGTTATTTGTCTAATATCTGTGCTAGATTTCAATTCTCACATTATTCAAATGCAACAAATTCATTTTGTTGAATTTTAGGAAAAAGATGGATGGGTTGCCCACCCAGTTCAGAAACAACATACTTGTGTTATATGGTTTCTCTATATCACCAGCTCTCGGTATCAACAGGATAACAAGTGAAAAATAATAAATAAATTCTGGATAATATTAAACTGATCTTTGCCATTATTTTCTAAACAAACGCAGAAAATTACATGAGAAAATAATATCCAGATTGGGGAAGTGCATACTAAATTGTGCTTAGAAATTACTTAACTTTAGCAAAAGAACAAATTCAACTCTAGAAATTAAAAACATGTTTAAAACTGAAATCAAAGGCTTTTATTCTGAAAACTGACTTACTGTATCAAACTGATGTCTAATTTTGAACATGTCATTATTATTTTATAAGCATATTGGTTTTCCTTTAAAAGGAAAATTTAAAATAAAACAGGGCTTTTATGTTGAAAATCTGGTGCACTGTCATGGTCCTGGGTCATTTGACCAAGTGTTTTTTGTTTTCTATTATTATAATATATTCTGGTTGTGGTTTCTAGCTCATTGGTTTTGGTTTGGTTCTTCTTCAGTTTAGTGTTAGTCATCCCTACCTGTGTGTTTCCCTCTGTGTAAAGTCTGTGTTTCTTTATATGTGTGAGTTCCTGTTTTATTTTGAAGGTCAGTGTCTCAGGTTATTGTATTCTGTTTTCATATCTCTCAGTCTCGTCAGCTCCAATTTTCCCCAGCTGTGTCTCCTCCCGTTTCTCATTTCCTGATTGCCTCTTTGTGTATATAACTCCTGTGTTTTCTGGTGTGCGTAGCTGGTTCGTCTTTGTATTTCCCAAGTCGTTTCCCTGAATCTCCCTGCATCTCCACTTCTGGTTTGTTTCTGTTAGATTTCCAAGTTTAGGTTTTGCTTAGTTTCCATGGTCACCCTTGTCATATCTGTTTGTATCACAAACTCACTTGCATCTGAGCTGCCTGCCTAAAGGGTCCTTTAATAATTTACGCACGGCTTGCCCAGCAAACTGTGACATGCACACCTGTTCCCTGTTTTTACTCACTGTTAACATTGTTTTTATACTGCTGTAATTTTTTTTTTTAAATACACACCTGCAAATGTAGAAATCCTCTCGAGGTCTGTGGAAACACACATTTGAGTAAGCTGCAGTATGTCTAAAGTTAAATTAATACAAGTCACGAGAGACCAAAAGACTTACCTTTGGATGCGAGTTTTTCTATTTCCTGGCCAATTTGCTTCATCATGGCTGAAGTCGTACCTCGCAGTGTCCCGAAGAAGAGTGAAGTGTTGTCACATAAAGTTTTCCAGTTAGCAGATTCTTTCAGGCCTGTTACAGGAGAAAGCTGTGCATGTGTGCAAAGGTAAAAGTTAGCTTACAGCAGGCACGATTAAATTGAATGAATCAGAAATAACACTGAAAATGCACAGATGTTGTAAATGAAATTTTTCCTCTTTTAAGGGAATTTATGCTCCAGTAGATGGATCTCAGATCCTTGAGGTTCACCTCCAAGTCTGGGTTGTTGTCTAGGTCATCAGTGGCTTTTTTGAGCACATCAATTTCTCTTTGCAGCTTGTGGGTGAGATCTTGTGCTTCTCTTTTCACTTTCCGTCTCCTAAAGATAACAGAGAGGGCACGTGGGAATCCATTTTATTAAAACATAATGCACCAAAGGAGCACAAAGAATCCTTGCGATGTTAAAATGTTCTTCAACGATGCTGACAGACTAACTTCTATATGCCTCACAGGACCAACCTGTCGTCCACAGTCTGGCATGCTTTCTCTTTAGCATCCTCCGCAATTTTCATCACCTCTGAGAAGAAACTGTTGATCTCCAGCCATTCGGCATCCAAGCTACCCTGAATAGCCATAAGAGAGTAACGGCGTCAAAGCAATATCAAAATAAAGGATTTTCTTTTTTTTTTTAAATGTTGCGGTCTTTACATTGCAGTTTATTTCAGATGATTTGACCTCGGCCATCTTGTGGTCTCGGGAATCAATTTTCTGCCGTAAATCAGCTTTCATCTTTTCTTGTCTTTCCTTGAAAAGGGACAATGGAAAATGTTAAAATACTCAAAGTTTATACAGGTTATAAGTCTTATACTAGCAGTCATGTCAGCAGCTCTATGAGTCACTGCGTAGTTTGGATTTGCCAGTACTAGAGTCACACATTTTTCAGGTTTGTCATAAAAAAGCATTAGTTACCTGAGCCATGTCACAAATGTTAACCTCCTGGTGAAGCTAGACAAACAGCCAGTTCATTACCTAACTGTTAATGTGTTTATTTCAGGCTTTACCTCAAGTAATCTGAGTATTTGAACTCCACCTCTGTGCTTTTTCTAATGGAATTATCAGACAGGATTGTCTGTGAGGTACTACCTTGTGCTTCAGTTTTGGAGGATGAAACTCTGGTAATGAATGACTGTATATTCACTGTGTTGAAACTGCAGTACCTTTTGTCGCCTTTTAGCCTTCTCTCTCTCCCGTTCTCTCTCCCTTTCCCTCTCTAGTTCTCTCTCTCGTTCTTCTCTCTCTCTTTCTTGTCTCTCTCGTTCTTGTCTTGCTCGTTCTCTCTCTCGTTCTTGTCTCTCCCGTTCTTGTCTCTCTCGTTCTTGTCTCTCTCGTTCTTGTCTCTCCCGTTCTTGTCTCTCTCGTTCTTGTCTTGCTCGTTCTCTCTCTCGCTCTTCTCTCTCTCGCTCTTCTCTCTCTCGTTCTTGTCTCTCTCGTTCTTGTCTTGCTCGTTCTCTCTCTCGCTCTTCTCTCTCTCGTTCTTGTCTCTCTCGTTCTTGTCTTGCTCGTTCTCTCTCTCGGTCTTGTCTCTCTTGAGCCCCTGTAAGAAAAGAAGATCAATGTTATCATGTTGTTCTTCAGAGTCTTGTTCCTGTCATGAACTAACTTAAACATCTAACTCTGCATATTACTGTGGTTGTCTGACTGGAGGATCAGACAATCCTCCAGTGATCAGTTATCAGCTATGTGTTTTTGTCTTTGTTTTTTCAGTGCAGAAACTGTAAAAACCAAGCCATAGTACATATTAAATATCGTAGGAGATGGCAAAAAAGAAATCATGTTTGATGAAACTGTAGATTTAATTGATGTAAGTTTGACAAATATGGGGCAAATATTCTAAAAAAAAGTAATTATCTAAAACATGAAAATAGATTATCACTGTAAACCAGTGAGTTTTAGTTAGATAGTCACTCCCCGACCCTGTAGCAACACAAACTGACCACTGTACAAACACATTGGTAGACTCACTATAATCCAGACTCATACACATGCCCATCGAAGGCTCTCGTCTGATTAGAGATCCCATAAAGGCCGGCATAGGATGGAAACTAGATTGCCCACTTTCAGGGATCCTCATTCCCTTTGGTGTGCAGCCCATCCTTCCCTGGTGAACTCTCAGGCCACGGTAAGTTGTGAAAGACCGGCCGCAGTGACAGAAGTGTTGCTCCATGTTGGATGAGTTGAGTATCTGTAGGGGACTGATAAGGTACAAACAAGCAGGTATAAAGACATGCACTGTCCAGAAAATGTGATCAGTAGATTTTGACTTACAGTGTATTATTTTTCGTTGTGCATTATTTTTTCAATCTTAATGGAGGAAGAATTAAATAAGTAATCTGTGATCCACCCATGAGGGTGATTCAATACAAATTCATATAATAAAAAAAAAAAATGAGCTAGAACTAAAGTTTTATGTCTTGGGGAATTTTGAGTTTTGAGGATTTTTTTTAATTACAGCTATTGTAAAATGTCTGAATTTAAATCTCTAAATCACTTATATTGTAGTCATGGAGTATTTGATGTCAATCTGGAGATGTGTGGACAGTGATTAGGCACCCTCTAGTGTTACAGATTACATGTTACAGTCTTGCACACAGAGCCAGATGAAAACAGGAATTTAAATAGGGAAAGTTCTGTTTCTGTAACATTATAGCTTCAAACAGTTTTCAGTAATAAACTAATAAATGCCTAGTAAAATAAAATTAAAAGCAACAATCAAAATAACTTGTGGTTTTATAGTAATCCAAATCAACTTGAAGTAGCTAACAGCATATTTAGACTACATTTAGCTATATAATGTTATAACACGATGTTTATTAAGCATATATGCAGAATTTGTTTTTTAATTAAGTTGAGTTACTGATTGAATCATCACAGTTCTAATACACACTATACTCACAGTGTCTGCATAATCTATTTTTAGAGTTCGACAATGGATATTATTATATTTTATTTGAGTCAACCCAAGTTCATTTCTCTACACACCTACACACATAACTCATGCATAGCTGTGCACATACCCTATACCCTGGATCAGGATCAATGATAACAACTTGCTGTTCTACAACTTGTGAAACACTAGACATGCAGTCTAAAGTTATGTATTTTAATTTACGTGACTTTAGATAACATCTAAGCAAGGCCCAAGGCACAATGATTTTTCTTTTAAACACATTCTTAAACACATATATACCACTGCAGCATGTCATTCACTTGTCTTTTCTTTTGCAGCCTGTGTTTTGTCCTGTCTTACGCTCTCTTTCTATTTTCCTTTCACTTTCTCCTCACCTCTCCAACTGGTTGAGGCACTTCTTGCCAGGAGGACTGGTTCTGCCGGAGGTTTGTCCTGTGGAAAGGGAGCTTTTATTTCCCACCACTGCAGTAGTGCTTACAAATGGGGAATTTCTGGATTATTGAGGTTTTCTCAAGAATATCAAAGTCTTTACCTCACATTGTAAAATGAATTCTTATTTATTTATTATTAATTCTTTAGTTTATGCAGGAATAAAAGTGAGTTAACAAGCAATTAATGTGATGATTAAAAAGTTGCTGATTTACTCGATATTTCTTTGTTCTGTTTTATGAGTGAAACTTGAATCAATGATTAAAATCCTAGGAAATGTTGTCTTAAATGAAACTCCAAGTTTTCATGTGTTAAAATGCATCACAGATTTTTTTTTTTTTAAATTCAATCTAGTGTCAAATGCTTGAATTTTAATCTCTAAGTCACTTATATTTTACTAACGGAAAAATAAACCTGGATGTTTTTATAATTTGTTATATAATATATATATATATATATATATATTTTTTTTAAAGAACAAAAAAAACCAAATATTAAATTAAAGACGCTTAAACACACTTATCTGCCCAGCAGCCTACCTGTGCTCCTGACAGCGGTGCTCCACTGTGTGACCTGTCACCTGTTGTTGCATCTTTTTAATGCATTGTCAGTTTTTCAGTTTCATTTCAGTCAAACCCGAAACTTTTCCACCAATGCACAAAGGTGGAGCTACAATACATTTCTCTGATATACTTCTGTGTTTTGGAAACACCATTAAAAGTAAAGCTGTAATACAGAAAAAACTGAACATCTTTATTAAAACTTTTAAAAGTGACATACAAATAGTAGCAGTGAATATACATTTTGTTTCCTCAAATTTTACTCTACTTGTACTTAAAAGAAGTAAAAATATCACAATTCAAAACTTATCCAAATCCAATGCAACCTGTTAGATGACATCAATCAAAGCGCACGATCTGATATCGTCATGTTGGTGTTGTTCCCAGATCAACATAGTAAATGTTGTTCCAGGATCAAAATTGCAAGTGACCAATCAGAATGTCATAATTTTGCGACTTCGGAAAAAATCGCCGTAAAACAAGAATCTGTACTTAAGCTGCGAGAAACCGCCTCTGTCCGCCGATCAATGGACCCTGACCCTAACCCTTTAATAAACGCTAAGCAGAATTGATATTGTCCTTGCAACATTGGAATTTCATAAATGCACGAATGGCTTGGCGCGCCAGAGAATAACGTCACAACAATGTGATTGGTCACTTGCAATGTTGATCCCGAAACAACATTTACTATGTTGTTCCAGAAACAACACCAGCATGACGATATCAGATCATCCAGTCAAAGCTATTCAATGGTCACTAAAAATATCTGACAGATTTAGTCAGCCACTCTGTGGAATCTGAAGCTAAATTCCTTTTTGTCACATGAATGGAGGTCATCAAACACGCAAGGCTTGGTGTGCAGACACTCCTTATTTTTTGAGCGTGACAGGAGGTTCATATTCTCTGGTCCAATTAAACGTTGAACACAAAAGTGTGCTGTGTGTAACACTGTGTGAAAATGGTCTCTGAGAACAGACTGGACATTAAGATGCACACTGAAATAGCAGTAGAGTTCCCGAACAAAGTAAAGTGAAGTAAGACTTAACAAACAAACAGTAATTGTTAGAAATGAGTCTGAACTGTGATATTGTAGAATGACACAAAACTTCCACATTAAAACTAAAATGAAATAAATAAAACCTACGACGCCACAATAGAACAAAACATAGCAAATGTTTAAACTGAGAAAATGTACCATACCAAGACAAATATTGGCTCATTTTAAGTTTGATGACATGAACAAGCCTCAGAAAAGTAGGGACAGGGCCGTGTTTACCACTGTGTAGCATCCCATCCTCCTTTAACAACAGTCTGTAAATGTGTGGGACTGAGAAAATATGATATAAATATGATATAGGATTCTAGCTGCTCAAGAGTCCTCGGTCTTCGTTGTTGCATTTATTGTTTCATGATGCTCCAAACCTTTTTAAGGAGGTAAAGGGTCTGGACTGCATGCATGTCGGTTCAGAACTCAGACTTCTACTCTAGTCGTGCTGGTGTAGCTTATGTGTAAGTTCGATGAGGAAGATCTGAAGTCTACATCTGTCTGCTTTCCCAGGTGTTGACAACTAATCTAAGCTTTAAGTCACTTTCACTTTCCAACGCTGTCAAGCTAATTGTGACATCACCGATCTAGTCCAATCATCTTTCTGCTAGCTTTCTTCAGCCCAATCAGCCTTCACTCCGCCTATCTCACTTTCACATGACATCTGACATTCTCCCTTGCAGATGCCTTCGTGCAACCCAGCTCCTCTTCGTCACTGCCTCTCCCTCATCACTCAGGCTTCATCCAAGCCTCCATAAAAATTCCTTCATGCTCTAAAACCTGTATATACCTTTCCACATTAATAGTGCCTTTCCAAAACAGGCTGGTAACAAACAAGGCGGGATAACAAAAAGAATGCTTTCTCTAATCAGGGTGAGTAGAAACACCTTGGAAAAAATAAAAGTTGAAAATAATTGAAGGTAATGAGGGAGGATGCAATTCTAAAGACAAAGCACAAAGGACACATAGCTAATAAAATGAAAGAGAGAAAATCTAAAAAGGGAAACGTCTAACGCAGAAAGTAAAATGTGATAAAAACAAAAGGACTTTGGAGAGGAGACTGATCCATGAAAAATGGTAGAAACAAAAGGTAAAAAATCAACACTACTACCAAATGCAGCTATAATCATATAACAATACCAAAATCCAACTTCGTAGTTCAAAACTAACAATGAATACTGTGAGGAGAAATTGTAGAAGGCAAAGGAACTCAGACTCAAGATATCTTTTACATGTGCACACATGGACGATCCCCCCCCTCATCGCCCGATCCATCCTGCAGCAACGTGTGCAGGACAGATGTGACAGAGAGGAAAGACCGCCCAGGGCATCCAAAATGTCCTTTATTTATACTTAAAGCAAGTTTCCACAGCAGTAGGAGTGGCATGTATGGAACTGATAATTTTCCTTAAAAGGAGAAACTGTTCGCTTGTCAGCTGAAACAGGAGATAACTTGGTATGTATAGAAATGCAGACATTCCCATAAAAGGAGAGAAAGAGAGGGAGAGCGCCAGTCTGTCTGTTTAAAACCGGATGTCACCGCATTCCTCTTACACATATGGCTTCAATCTCTCTTCCTGTGTTGGCTCCAATTCACAACCTCTTCTTCCTTTAAATGAAGCTACAACTAAGCATAATCACAAAATTAAAAATCTTTCATCAAATACCAATGAAAGCCAAATAAAAACAGATATCATTACAGCAAAGTGTTGCAGCTTTAAGGCAGGGATGACTCCGGGAGTTGCTTTCTCACTGCATATGCTTTATTTCACAAGCAGATCCATGACAAAAACTTACAGCAGCTTCTCTCCAACTCCTAGCCCTTGGCTGCGGTGGAAAAAGAAACGACTCCAATCCCTTTCAAGGAACATATGTACAAAAAAGTTTTCCTGACACACCAATGGGGCGTTCAATGCCATCTTGTAAATATGAGTACTCTGGCAGAATAACAGTTCAAATGAAAAATACACCAGAACAAACAAGCAAACAAAAAAGATGTGTGGGGTACCTTTGAACCAATGAACAAAGTATAACAATTTATACTTTTTAACATAACCCGACTCCGTCAATATGTGTATCTCTCACAAAAGCTTAAAATGAAAACTATGTTTATATGGTCTTATTTATGATGGTATCATGATGAGGTTTCATGTATTTTTCTCTTTGTATAGCTGCAAATAAACTGTAGCTGAAAGTGCATTTAGAAGAAATGTAACTGTTCCTTTTACATGTGGATTACATTTAGGGACCAGTTGATCAAATCCATAATTCCTCATTTAGGTTTTAGAGAACAGACTGTGATACAGTGTTCCAGGGAAAAGTAATACAAAAAACACGAGACTAGACAAGGAGATAAGAGGCTAAGCAGGGAAGCTAAGGGAGAGGAGGAGGAGGAGGAGAGGAGAAAAGTGCGACTGCCTTCGTCAAGAGCAAGAGACGAAGCAATGTTGAATATTATTACACAGGAAATAAACAACTGCACGTAAAATAATCACACCGTGACACCTCTGCCTTTCTAAATGGAGGGACAGTAACTGCGTGTGTGTGTAAGTGTGTAAAACCTGCAAATAGTCATAGTAACAGTATTTTGTCTCTATCTGCCATTCTGCAATTCATCTCATGTAAACAATAACGTGGCGCACAGCGTGACGTGAAAAAAGGCACATACCTTTGACGTTGCGTGATAAACTCTGTGTTCCTCGTTATTAAGATATTCATTGTGTGTACTCATGTTGTACAGTGTTTAACTGCATTATGGTTACTGTGGTTTAACAGAGACAGTATTTTAGTTGTCACCACAAGGAGGCACTGTTTCATTGTAAGAGCACGGATGCTGCGTCATCACGCCCCTAAAAAAAAAAAAAGTAGACCACAACGAAAATGGCACCCATGAGAAAAGTTTTGCCGCGTGTTAATGAGGAATAAAGTTCCCAAAATATTAAGGACATTTTTGCCTCCGTCGTCATTTTCCTTCGAGTTGATCGCTGTCGATGCTGCAATACTCAATAGGTTATGGGCCCAGGGCCGACTCGAAGAAGAGTTTTTTCTCATGAAGATCCGGAGCCACAACGGATAGCGGGCTAACGGCTAAATAGCAACATGGATCAACGCGGAGCAAGCAGGCTGCCTCGACTCATGTTTGACGGAGATGAGACCAGATATGAACTTTGGGAAACTAAGGTGCTAGGATATTTGCACTTGTTGGGATTAAAAGACACTGTTCTGAAGGAACCGAACAGTGAGGCTGAAGTAGCAGCAGACGGTAAGAAGAACGCTGACGCTTACGCTGAGTTAATCCAATTTTTGGACGATAAAAGCCTCTCACTGATTATGAGAGATGCCCCTGATAATGGGAGAAGAGCATTAGAAATATTGAGGGACTACTACGCTGAGAAGGGGAAGCCCCGAATCATCAACCTGTACACCATCACTTCAGAAAAAGAGGGAAGAGACTGTCACAGACTACGTCATTAGAGCAGAGGCCGCCATTACAGCACTGCGCAATGCGGGTGAGACTTTAGGTGATGGATTATTGATTGCTATGGTTTTAAAAGGTCTACCTGAAAGTTTTAAGCCATTTGCAATACACGTTACTCACGATAAAGACGATATGACATTTGCCGAGTTCAAAACAAAGCTACGGAGTTTCGAAGACACTGAAAAGTCAAGCGCTTCGGGGTGTAGCGACAACGTAATGAAAACAGGAGGAAGCACCGGGCGTGAGCACACGAGATCCAGCGCACAATGCAGATACAAGAGCGATGTGGACATTGTGTGTTTCAAGTGTGGACTAAAAGGCCACCGAGCAAAAGTGTGCAGATGGAGGACGTGGTGCAGTCATTGCAAAAGCAGCACACACAGTGATACCACATGTAGACATAAAGACAAACAAGATGGCGCGCGGAAGGTCGCAGATGAGAGCGGCAACGGATCCAAAGCAGAAACGCCAGATTATAATAATAATAATAATAATAATAACGGATACTTTATTGATCCCCATGGGGAAATTACTTGTTTTTCTCTGCATTTGACCCATTCACTCAGTGAAGCAGTGGGCAGCCCACTAAGCAGGCGCCCGGGGAGCAGTGTGTAGGGACGGTACCTTGCTCAGGGGTACCTCAGGGTAGCCGTTAAGTGGATTCGAACCGCCGACCTTCCGATCATGGGGCGACCACTTTACCTACTGAGCTATCCCTGCCCCTTATGCCTTCAGGATTAAGGGCGTAGACATCAAAGTCCAGCAGTCAGCGTACAGCATTGAGGAGAAAGGCCTGTTGGTGGACACTGGGGCTACCTCACACATCATTAACAGCATCGCCAAGTTCAAGAGCTTCGACGACGCGTTCAGACCGGAGTCACACAGCGTAGAACTGGTAGACGGTACCCAGTGCAGAGGCGTCGCCCAACAGAGGGGGGACGCAGAGGTGTTCCTGATTGACAGTACAGGCCAGCGACGCAAAGCAACGCTGAAAGATGCGCTGTTTATTCCATCATACCCCCAGAACATATTCTCTGTAAAGTCAGCCACTGCATTAGGAGCAACAGTCACCTTTAAACAAGGGCAGGACACGTTGACCCACAAAGACGGTACTAACTTTAACATTCATGTGTATGGCAAGTTGTACTATTTGCAGACTGAAGTTGAGGGTAATGATAAGTGTAACACCTGTCACAACATACAGGCATGGCATGAGATATTAGGTCATTGCAACTATGAAGATGTAGCAAGATTGCAAGGTGTGGTTAACGGTATGCAGATTAAGGGGAGAACCGATAGACCTGAAAAGGAATGTGAAGTGTGTATCCAGGGAAAGTTTGCACAAACCCGAAACAGAGATCCTAATACAAGAGCAAAGGCTCCTTTACAAATGGTACACACAGATTTAGCAGGTCCGATAGCCACTGAATCTATTGATGGGTACAAATATGTCCAGTCATTCACTGATAATTATTCAAACTCAGTGTTTGTATATTTCCTGAAGACGAAAACTGATACAGTGCAGGCAACAGAGAAATTTCTAGCGGCTGTTGCACCATATGGCAATGTAAAATGCATTAGATCAGACAATGGGACAGAGTTCACATGCAGAGATTTCCAAACCCTGTTAAGGAAAAATGGCATTAAGCATGAGATATCAGCCCCGTACTCACCCCATCAGAACGGTACAGCCGAGAGGGGGTGGCGTACTCTTTTCGAGATGGGCAAGTGCATGCTAATTGAGAGTCAGCTACCGAAATTGTGGCGCCCTGAGTATTTTGAGCATGAAGAACAAGTCTCAGATGTGTTCCTTATGTGTTCGTGCCCACCCCCCATCATCTTTTTTTGCTATTTGTTGTGACAATAGTTTGCATCATAACACAGAGTGAAAAGCTCATTTGCTCCCACCTGATGTGATGTTAGGGCGATATTTAGTTTCGCCAGTAGATGGCAGTGGCGGCTCAGCCAAACAGGTAACTGGCAAAATAATCCTTCACAAAAGTAACGCAGGCCAGTTATTACAATGGAAGCCGCCAGTAACGAATAAGGGAGTTGTTTCACGTTATCTGTGGGTAATGCTAATAACATTTGTGCGCTAGCTAAGTCATGTTAGCCTCCTGCATTAATCTCTGTAACCGTGTTGTTCCATCAGTAAGGTGAAAGGAAACTGTTAGCTGGTTTCAGTTAAAGTTATGGGAAATGGACCAGCCAGTACATGTTATGTTGTCTATTGTTTACTGGTCATTTTCTCTGTGTGTTAAGGGCAGATTAATACATGGCCAGTGGGAGACTGCGGCACCCACGGTGTGGGACGGAGAGATTTCGCAGGTCTTTCCTCCCCACTGCTGTCAGACTCCACAACAAAGACTTTAACTGAACAAACACACACATCCACACATGTGCAATAACACTAAGTGCAATAATCTTTTCTGGCATCGTTGTATTTTTACTCAGTTGTATATAGCATTCGTATTCTATTTTTATCTTATTGTATATTTTTATTCTATTTTATTCTACTGTATATAGTATATTATTTTATTCTATTCTGTACAGCTGTGTACTGTATTTATTCTTATTGTATTCTAATTTTTGCCTCATAACTTTTGCACTGTCCACTTCCTGCTGTGACAAAACAAATTTCCCACGTGTGGGACTAATAAAGGTTATCTTATCTTATCTTATCTTATTACACGTAATGCTACAAAAGTAACGCAGGCCAGTTATTACAATGGAAGCCGCCAGTAACACTGAATTGTTTTGCTGTGTTTCAGCGCAATAAATCTTCATGTGCACCTGAATGAACCCTGTCGTCCTTCAGTGTGTAACAAAATGCCTATGGAACTATGCCATTCAAACTGCTGCTGTAACACGGAACAGATGCTTTAATAAGCGAACAGGGAAAACACCCTGGACATTAAATATCATTTTGTAAGGAACATTGTAAATGAAGAGAAAATGTGTCTGTTATATTGCACCACTGAATAAATGGTTGCAGATGTTATGACCAAACCTGTTTCTAAGCTAAAACTTGCTAAGTTTGCTAACGTTATGTTTGGTGCTTAAAAGAAAAAAGAGAGAAAAAGAAAAAAGGAAGTGTGGTTGAGATTGTACAACTGTTTATCGTTTATTGTACAACTTTTCTTTAGATTCCAGCAACCTGAGTACAAGAGCGGGTGTTAAGATATTCATTGTGTGTACTCATGTTGTACAGTGTTTAACTGCATTATGGTTACTGTGGTTTAACAGAGACAGTATTTTAGTTGTCACCACAAGGAGGCACTGTTTCATTGTAAGAGCACGGATGCTGCGTCATCACGCCCCTAAAAAAAAAAAGTAGACCACAACGAAAATGGCACCCATGAGAAAAGTTTTGCCGCGTGTTGATGAGGAATAAAGTTCCCAAAATATTAAGGACATTTTTGCCTCCGTCGTCATTTTCCTTCGAGTTGATCGCTGTCGATGCTGCAATGCTCAACACTTGTCCACACGTAAACGCAAAAAAAGAGTTTCAAAAATCTCAGTTTTCAGTGATTCGAAACACGGTTTACGTGTGGACGAAACAGCTGCGTTTTTCAAAAATACCCGTGTAGGTGCGTAAAAGAGTTAGTAGTTTATTTTATTACTACCTGTAATTTATTGCAGATTACTTGTATTTGCTTAATTGTTTACTAAATGTTTGAGGTGTGAAATAAACCGCAATGGAGCAAAATATGTGTGTGTGGTTGGAGGATGTGTTTGTGCGCGCGAACATTTTTCTTGTAAAACAAAGGGGGGCCCAGCAAAAAAAAAAAAAGTTTGGGAACCGCTGATCTAAGTGCATGATGATATTGCTTGACATGTGACACTCAGAGGTTTAGGCTTCAAATTTCCTCATGATGCACACAAAGGAAATCATTCAAATTTTATCAGGCACAGATGAGTGGGTCTCTTCTGCTCTATCTTGGACTGTAAGGACATTTTTAATTGCAAGTTGGAGACTGATCACTTGGATAATGCCAAGAGTTCTCAGGTCAATGAAGCAGTTTTTGAGAATATGACTTTTTTTTCATTAGGGTCGAACTATAAAGAATTTCCTGTATAAATAAATGTACCAAGAACTCTTGTAAGGAGTGTAGACTGTTACACTTGCAACTGAGTATTTATTTATAATGACAGACAGATCATCGGTTTGCAGCATGTCACTTTAAACAGGAGATCATTATGACAAAAAGTAGTTACATGGTTTTTGTGACAGTTTACAATATAAATGATAGGTTTGTAGCATAAACCTATTCGCTGGAACGTTAAGGACAATTTAATTACACAGCAAAGCAAGACACGAGTAGGCAAAGTTCTTCATGTTTCTCGTGCACGGGAGAGAACCGGACAAACGCCGTTCCTTCGCTTGACCCCAGTTGTTCTCGCCCGCTCCCCCGTAACACTGCTCTTTTATTGAGGTTACATGAATATGCATAGGTTCATTAACATATGACGTCTACATACAAACAAAGAGTACCTTGCCTGTGTGTGTGTGTGTGTGTGTGTGTGTGTGTGTGTGTGTGTGTGTGTGTGTGTGTGTGTGTGTGTGTGTGACCCCATAAAGACTTCCCTAACCCTGCTGGTCTGGAAGTCCAGCAGTTCATTTAAACAAAAGGCACTTAGACTAAAACAGATATAGCTACATTTATCCTACCGTAAAACAATAAGACAAGGTACGACCTCTCCCATGCTCCCAGAGTGCTCTGGAATGCACACAAAGTTTGCAGACTATTAAGGATCAAACCTCTACCAATCTAAACTAATTATAAAACTCTAAGCATATATGACAATCAACAATACAAATCTAACAATAAATGCTCTGGTTTGTTGGATTAGATTTTAATATTTAGAAATATTATCATTAAGACCAGTTTATAAGTGTAAGTGCACAAAGACAAAAATATTGCAAAGATAAAAAATAAACAGCAAATATGAAAACCAAAACTAACATCGTTTCTGACATCCAACAACAAAAGTGCAACAATGGAGTAATGAAGCAATAATAAAGAAAGTAAGTAAATATGATATCACTGAATCAGGCAGTCAAAAGGAAACTATATTTACTTTAGTGAATATCAGATATTGCCAATTTTTTGCTGGTTACAACAATGTTTGTTTGTTTTTTTTGTTTGTTGTTTTTCTATTAGTTGAACTTTTGCCAGTAAAAAAAAAAAAGAGCCAGTGACACACATCAGAAATCTTATTTAAAACAAACAAAATTATATGTCTCATTGTCTCTCTGACTGACCCACTCATACTGTCCTCCTCTCATCATGCCCACAGCCCTGCCACAATCCTCAGTCTTTCCCTCTCTGCTCCACTTCTCATAGCAGACCAGCTTGTCATTGACCCAGAACCACAGATCCAGAGTGCAGGAGTAGCGCAGGCCGAGCCAGACAAAAGGACTCGAGGCATTCTTGGCTCTCACCTCTGCCCATCTCTGTTGGTAAGGGTTAGTGATGGAGACCAGTCCTCTGTGAGACTCTCTGCAGTAATCCAAGGCCTCCTTCCAGGTCTTGTTTTCTTTGATCAGGATCAGTTTATCTGCCATAAAGAAAAAACAACACATTCAGTTGAATCTAGTGAGCTGTAAACATGAGAAACTCTCTGTGCTGTTTATTTTGTTCCAATTAAAAAAAAAAAAACCTAGAAAAAGCGTGTGTGTTGCTCTGCCCTCAGTAGAAACCAGTATAATAACAATAATGAACTTTGTGCAGACAGGTCGACAACATCCTGAAATATTTGTGTTTTTAAACTTTTAGGAATCCAAAACAACTTCTCTCCATATTTACAGACAACAGAGACTTTAAAACGTTGGTTGAACCTACCAGTAGCTCAAAGTTATCCCACAGATATTTAAAGTCATCTGACTGTCAACTAAGTGTGTTCATGTTTATGAGATTAATTCAGCAAACATGCAGATGTAGGTGGAGGAAAAATATACAACATGTTCAGCTGGATCTTGTCAGTGATTCCAGTGATCCTCCTTTTAGAGAAACCAGTCAGACACATGTTGATAAAAACTCACCATCATAACAGAAGAAGGGTTTTTCTTTGTCACATTCATCAGAGCTCCATTTTCCTGATCTGTTTAACAGAGTCATAGCACATGTCTTGTTGCTTTGTTCATCATTGAATAACTGCATATCCCAGTATCTGAAAGAGGAATTACTCCCATCTGACCACCTCCAGCTGTCTCTGAACAGACCCATCCACACACTCGTGCTACGGCCAATGAACAGGGCCTTCATTTCTTCTCCATCTACCTGATCGAGTCCACTGGCCAAGTCAGTGTGATTTGATCTGCAGTAGCTCTGAGCCTGTGTCCAGTTCATAGATGTTTCAATCAAATACAATTTTTTATTGTCTTTCTTCTTTTCTGTGAAACAAACAGAAAAACACACAAAGACATCCCCCAATAATTTGTTTGTCTTTTTTCTCAATTTACAATTATGTGATTCAATTATATTTTTATATCATGATTTTATAATATTATTTAATATTATGTACATCTCCTCACCATCATAGCAGATGAACCACATAGTACTGTCACATGAAACATCTGCCAGCTTTTTATCTCCATTATCGTATCTTTTCCTCCCACAGTTCCCAGGCGGTTCTTTAACAGTTCTTCCATTCAGATTCCAGCTGCTGTCATTATGAATGTATTCCACTCCTGGCAGAGACCAATGCCACATCCTGTTTCCACCTGTGTTGTTCAGTCCAATCCAGGCTTCTCCTTGATTCTGTGCAGAGTTACGGAGTCTGCTCATGTCTGTCATGTCAAACACTTTGGCCAGGTCTGTATATTTCTCTCTGCAGTAGCTCTGTGCTTCATACCAGCTCTTGTTTTCTTTAATAAAGTGGTACTCATACAGGCAGCATGTAAAGAAGCAACACTGACCTGAAATACAGAAATATGATAAACAAAAAAGTCACATTAGCAAATCAAACATAAGGTTGAAACTGTCACATAAATGAGACTCTGACTGCAGTGATTGTGCACATATGAGAAGACTGAGTGAATCTAAGCTAAAGTCCTTTATTTGCCCCTTTCATACATACAATAGGTCCAGGTACATTGGAAATCTTATGCAGAACTGAGAGTAACAGTCAAATAAGTACAAATACACACATACATATAAGGTATAAAACAAAGTGCCTGCAGAGGTATTATATAAGATTTTTTTTAAAACAGAAATTTAAAAAAAAAACATGTCAAGTAGTAATCAGTAGTAATTAAGTAGTAATCTACAGTCATTTTATTTAAATTAAAAACTGTATATTTGGTGAAACAATCCACTTACCCATCAGAATAAGCAGATACAGACTCCACTGCATCTTTGATCTGACAGATGAAAGTGATGTTTTATTGCTCAAGGAAACAAAGATTTGAACAGAACTTCTTTGATGCACACTTTACGTCAGGAAAGAAAAGATGGATTAAACAGAAAGCTAGATAAAGAAAAATAGTGTGAACATTATGAACCAGAACAGAAATTAATTCATTTTTAATAATTCAGCAGCTCATGGAGAAGGTAATGAAACCATTAATGTTACTCATCTTGGAAGTTCTTGTTATTTTAAGCTCACAAGTCTTTTCAGTAAAAGTTGTGCAAGATAAAAGTTTCTTTTTTGTAACACATCACAAATTATTTTCAATATTCTCTACACATCACCTCTGTATCACAATCATGAAATGATATTACAGTTTTTAAACTTTCATGTGATAATTTCTTCTCTATCCGATGTGTTCATAAAGACAGCTCTCAGGTAAATATTGAAACACAGTATAGAGAGCTCTTTTTGTCCTGGTCAGGATTTGAATATTAAAATAAAAGTCTGACACTCCCTCTGAATGAATGATCCACTGATGTGAGGGATTTTTATATTCCAGTTATGAAAGATGTCATTTACATTATGAGAAAGAGAGACAGAGACAGATTCATCATGTGCTTGGTGATATGATGCAGGACTGTTGGCCTACCAGGATAAAATTTCTGCTTCCTACATTTGAGTCATTTTAATAAATTTGACTATTAAGGCACACCGAGTAGCTAACTCTACTTCTGCTTTCGCTCATAAACAAATTCTGTGCTGTGAGTGGGATCCAAACATCATGCTCAGTGAAATGATGTCTATTTTTGTGTAAGGCATACAGACTTTAACACGTGACCATCAGGCAGTGTCATAGAGGCTGAGATCTCTCGGCTCAACTCTGGCCAGAAGTGAAGTGAAAAGATGTTTTATCTCTGTTGTGGGCCGTGCTATCCTCTATGCTGTTGCATGCTGGGGCAGCAGGTTGAGGGTCAGAGATGCCAACAGACTAAATTAACTGATCCACAAGGCCGATAAAGTTGTGGGGATGGAGCTGGACTCCATTAAGGTGGTGTCTGACAGGCAGATGTTGTCCAAGAAAAAGACAATGTTGGATAATACCTCCCACCCACTCCATGACGCACTGGCTAGTCACAGGAGCACATTCAGTGAGAGACTGAGATTACCAAAAAGCACCACAGAACGACACAGGAAATCATTCCTGCCTGTGGCCATCTCCCTGTACAACTCCTCCATCTAACACACTGTAAACACTGCAATAGTTACACCCTGGCCACTTTCTCATTACTTTCATTGCATTACATCCTGCAACACCTCGACCGCCCGGGAACTTATGCCAGGGTCCTGTTTGTGGACTTTAGTTCGGCTTTTAACACCATCGTGCCTGAACTTCTCTCCTCCAAACTCTCCCAGCTCAGCATGTCACCAGCTACCTGTCAGTGGATCACCAGCTTCCTGACAGATAGAAAGCAACAAGTGAGGCTGGGGGAGATCACCTCTGAAACTCGGTCCCTCAGTATTGGTGCCCCTCAAGGATGTGTCCTCTCACCACTACTCTTCTCCCTCTACACTAACTGTCATGAATCGCTGTGCGGCAGGCAGGAGTTGGACCCAAAAGGCAGGCACTCAGGCACGAAGTTTAAACACAAAGAACTCAGCTTTATTCGCTGGCAGGAGAAAGTCAAACAAAGCAAACTAAACTGGAAACTCACAAACTAAACCCACAGAGAGACACAGGGAGAGCCACACAGCATGAGGGACGACGCGACACTGACTCAGAGAAACACAGGGTTAAAATACACTGGGAAGTAACGAGGGGAATGAGACACAGAAGGAGGGCACAGCTGGGAGAAATCAGGACTGACGAGACAAGCAAAGCAGGACACATTCACATAAGACACGGACCTTCAAGGTAAAACAGGAACAGAAAACAAAAGCAGAGCACAGCAAACACCGGGCAGTTCAGGGGGCCGACCATGCGGACGGCAACGGCGGCGGGGAAACAGTTCAGGGGGCCGGCCGCGCGGAAGGCAGCGGTGGCGGCGAAGGAGACGACGGAGCAGTTCAGGGGGCCGGCCGCGCAGAAGGCAGCGGCGGCGGCGAAGGAGATGGAGCTGTTCAGGAGGCCGGCCGCATGGAAAGCGGCGGCGGCTCTCAAGTGTCAGGCGTACTGGCCGAGGCTCGGTGGGCACAGGACCAGTCGAGGCAGGACCAGACGGGAATGAAGACTCGGAGGAGGCCGGACCAGACGAGGATGAAGACTCTGAGGCTGCAGCTGGCGAGGATGAAGACTCTGAGGCTGCAGCTGGCGAGGATGATGACGCTGGTGGAGCGACAGGAGGCTGAACGGGCCCCTCGGACCCTCCAGCGGAGACGGGAGGCTGAACAGGCCCCTCGGACCCTCCAGCGGACGAGGCGGGTGGCGGTGCGGGAGCCGCGGAGTGCTGGATGGACTCCTCCGAGCTTCCAGCAGGGGCTGATGTAGAGCCAGAGGGTATTGGGACCCCTGGCTGAATGTTAAGCTGACCAGAAGACTGTACTGCTATCGGGGACTGGGCCAATGGTTCAGGTGCGAGCTGAGCTACTGGAAACACGGGGAGCTGAGCTACTGGTGGAGGTGAAGCAGATGACTGCACGGGAGACTGATTTGAGGGCGTCTGTACTGATGTCTGTAGTAACGGTGGTGGTGAGAGTGGAGTAGGTGGTGGAGTCGATAACTTCACAGGGGAATAAACTAGAGGTAGTGGGGACGGTTGTGGTGCTGGTGGTTGAGTGGATGACTGTGCTAAGGGAGGCTGCACTGGGGAAAGCTGAGCTGCAGGAGACTGCACTAGAGACTGCAGTGACGGTTGTGGTGAGAGTGGAGTTGGTGGTTGAGTAGACGACTGAGCTAAAGGCAACTGAGGAGGTAACTGAGTGGCAGACTGAACTGAGGGAGACTGAAGTGATGGTAGGGGTGAAAACGGAGCTTGTGGTGGAGTTAACGACTGTGCTAGCGGGGACACAGGAGACGGAGCTAGCGCTTCTGGCTGGGCAGCTAAGTGAAAAAACACAGCCCCGGAATAAACAGTCCCAGAGTCAGGAAACTCCTGATTGTCCCTTCCACTCACCACAGCTGGCAACTCAGAAGTCTCGGGGTCCGGCTGTGGCGGTGGGTGTCGGCGGCGGGAACGCCGTTTCTTTTTTGATGATGGCTCTGACGGGCCGAGCAGCTCCACGTCCGGCCCTTCAGGCAGGTGGGCAGTAGCAGCTGGGGGATGAAGGTGGAGCTCATTTTGGATTAAATCCTGTTCGAGTGGGTGGAGCGCACTGAGTAGCCAAGGAAGACCAGAGATTAAACGCTGTAGTCTGGTTTCCACAGCACGGCGAAATTCCCTCCCCTCATGTTCGAGCCACAGATGCAGGAGTCTTTCCACGGAGTAGATTATGTCCAGACGCAGTTCTTCTGGTGGGTTGAGTGCTGCTGGGTCCATGTCTGGTCGCGTCGTACTGTCATGAATCGCTGTGCGGCAGGCAGGAGTTGGACCCAAAAGGCAGGCACGAAGTTTAAACACAAAGAACTCAGCTTTATTCGCTGGCAGGAGAAAGTACACAGAACAGAGGGGGACACAGAGAAACAACCATAGAATAACTCACACAAGTACAATAATACAAACATCACAAGGAACTAAAAACGCTGGGTCAGGAGACCCAGGACCGTGACACTAACGACTGCACCTCCAAGAACTCAGCTGTTAAACTCCTAAAGTTTGCAGATGACACCACTGTCATTGGCCTCATTCAGGATGGTGATGAGTCTGCATACCAGCAGGAAGTTGAGCAGCTGGTACTCTGGTGCAGTCAGCACAATCTGGAGCTGAACACTCTTAAAACTGTAGAGATGACAGTGGACTTCAGGAGACATCCCTCAACTCCGCCCCCCCCTCACCATATCAGACAGCCCTGTGTCAACTGTGAAGACCTTCAGGTTCCTGGGTACAACCATCTCCCAGGACCTGAAGTGGGAGACCAACATCAACTCCATCCTCAAAAAGACCCAGCAGAGGATGTACTTCCTGAGACAACTGGGGAAGTACAGTCTCCCACAGGAGCTGCTGATCCAGTTCTACACTGCAGTCATTGAGTCTGTCCTGTGCTCCTCCATCACGGTCTGGTATGGTGCAGCCACTAAACAGGACAGGAGCAGACTGCAGTGGTCTGTACGGGCAGTAGAAAAGATCATTGGCGCCCCCCCCCCCCTGCCCTCCATCCAGGATCTGTACCTCTCAAGAACCAGGAAACGGGAAAATCATAACAGACCCCTCACACCCTGGACACAGACTTTTTGACCTGCTGCCCTCTGGCAGACGGTACAGAAGCCTGGAGACCAGGACCACCCAAAATAGGAACAGTTTCTTTCCCCTTGCCATCTCCCTCCTAAACAGTTGACCTGTCACACTGCTCCCACTGCCAGACTGCAGCTGCACCTTATGTACATTCTGTAGTATTCATTCCACCTCATTTCTGTATTCTATGCATATAAGTTTAGATTGGTTATTTATAGTTTGTTTACACAGCTTTGTGTATGTATGTGTATGCATGTGTAATGTATATATAGACACGTGTGCGTGTGTGTGTGTGTGTGTGTGTGTGTGTGTGTGTGTGTGTGTGTGTGTGTGTGTGTGTGTGTGTGTGTGTGTGATTTACATTGCTGTGCTTGAGAGCCTCCATCTACCGGAACCAAATTCCTTGTATGTGTCTGCACATATACTTGGCCAATAAACACGATTCTGATTCTGATTCTGATTCATATATTGCTTTAGTAAGTATCCAAAACATACAAGTTTCATTTATATAATTTTTCAAGGAATCTTATATCTGTTTTCACTCTTGTGTGCTTTTCATACAAGTTTCACACAAGACAGATACAAACTTAATAAGATTTATATACATCTTTTCCATATGGGTGTGTAGCTAGCACATCATTTAATACCAGCTAGCCCAACTACAGTAAACCTACAAAAGCCACTGCTATTATGTTTTCTGTCTTCGTTTATGCCGGAAGTGATAGCAGAGCTCAGGCACGTGCAGAGGGGGGGGGGGCTAGAGGGGCTTGAGCACCCGCCCCTTTCCTGATGGGTGCCCAAAGTGCCCTTTTGTTGAGGCAACTTTTTAAAAAAAAAAATTATTATTATTATTTTTTTAATGTGTGTGTGCGTGCGGAGTCCTTTCTGTGCCCCTCAACAATAATATTTAACTATTAATCACAGTTTTGCTAAATAAAAGGATCTGGCTTGCATCAGTCACATGATCCATTTAACCAATGATCGCCCTTGACGGCAGAACGCGCTGGTTACGAGCCGGGAACGAGCTCACAAAGAGCACGCGCATTTGTTGCGGTCCGGAGCTGTAGGAGAAACACAAGTTAACTCAGAGACACAGACTGATGTGACAAAACCAGTAAGTAGGTGTACAGCGCACACTGTAGTGTATAGCACCAAGGAGTATTAGCTTATTACGTACACGTTGGTAAGCTGTCTTGTTGCAACTGACGAACTGAAACAAACGAGCGTGCTGTGTGTGCAACAGCGCGACAAACATTACCTGTCCTTTTATTAACTGCACAAGTAGTGCTGGTCACAGCTGCTGGCTACCTGGCTGTCATGGGTCTGTAGCTCTGTCACCGTTTTAGGGAACATATTTAGTTTTAAAGTATTTAGAAACATATTTAGTTTTAAAGTAAGTTTCCGGGCTTTTCCTGCCTTTCTGAGGGGATTATATTTCACTAAAAAACGATCTAATATGCATGTCCACATAATTATGCATTATTATAATTATAATATTTTAAAAAACACACGCTGTATTTTAAAAAACATACATTAAGAAGCAGATTATATTAGATTTATATTTTAAATAAGACAAAAGTTGGATTTTACAGCAGTAAAATTATTGTATCTCTACAGTTTAAAAATGTAAACGGTGGCGCCAGTGTCCGGCAGCCTCGCCTCTGTCAGTGCGCCCCAGGGTGGCTGTGGCTACAATGTAGCTTGCTATCGCCTGTGTGTGAATGGGTGGATGACTGAATGTAGTGTAAAGTGCTTAGGGGTCCTTAAGGACTAGAAAAGCGCTATACAAATGCAGGCCATTTACCATGTACCCATCAGGTAAAACATTGGCGACGTTTGCTTTGCCTTGTTGCCCATATTAGATTCTTGATGAATGTGTGTTGTTGTTATTCAGCCTGGTTCAATGTGCCCCTTTTTAACTTTGAGCACCCGCCCCTTTTAACCTCTCTGCACGGCCCTGGCAGAGCTGTACGTTTTAATTTTTGCTGTGGCGGTTAAGATGTCGGATTTTTGGCTTCACGACCCTCCTTTGTGGTTCGTACATGTCGAAACTCAGTTTGCTTTTCGTGGCGTTTCGGCCAACGACACGAAATACCACCATGTGGTTGCCTTGCTGGATCCACTGTCCACCCGCCATGTGATGACCCTCATCTGGGATCTCAAGGGAAATACACCGCTGTCAAGGTGCTGCAGCGTTGCTACTCCCTCTCTGATGCAGAGCGGGCCAAGAAACTCCTCTCTCTCCCAGGCCTGGGTGATGGTACCACTCTCGAGGTCATGGAGAGCATACTGTCCTTGCTAGGAATGGATGACGGCAGATTCCTCTTCACTCAAGAATTCCTCCAACATTTGGTGGTGCAAGCTGGTAAGCCTGGTACTTTTCCCATGAAGTATTTGTTAGTGCTCATTACAAGGCAAATGAGTCAATGTAAAGGTTTCTTTGACACAAACTGATACCAGATGTTACTGTTGTTTTAAATCAGGGATGTCGAACTCCAGGCCTGAAGAGCCAACAAGTTTAATATGAACAACGGAATTTTTTTCAGCAGTATCACTCAGATGTGTACAAGTGTCATAAAATAGCAGATTCACTCATTGCACTCCTTTGTATGCTTACATATAAATATAATATAAAAATAATATAAATAATATAAATATAAATGAAGAAGTTCACTCTTGTGAAGTTTTCATTGTTTACACACAATGGGTGTAAAACAATAAAACTGAAGTACAAAAAACAGAAAAGAAAACAAAGAGCACCAGTCACGGAGCTAAAATATGTCACTGCACTGTCAGGTATCACCTTTATTAATAATTCATTATATTTCACATCATTGATCATTAATAAAATAATCACAAATATGCAATCAATAAATAAAATATAGTTGAAGTATTTTTCCCTTGTACAGCATTCACACTAAGTTACTAAGTTTAATGTGAACAACTGTCTGTGAAGGTCCTCAGTCATCCAGGTCATGGTAGTCTAAGGAGCTTGGAGAGAAAAGCGTCTGGACTTCTTTAAGTTGTTTGAATATGTGAACAACTGAATTTTTTTTCAACGGTATCATGAAATAATACACACTCACGCATATGTGTACAAATGTCATAAAATAGCAAATTCACTCAGTGCACTCATTTCTACACTTTACATATAAAAATAACTTTCTTCTCTTTCTACAGGAACTAAATTCTTCTCATGACTGATGTGTGACAGAGTCATTGTGGTAGCTACAAACTTGCAGCCACTTGCGGCCCACGTCACCTCTACTTGATGTGAAGAAATATAATGCAATTTGGCCCTTGAAGTTTTTTTTGTTGTCGAGTGCGATGTTAAAATAAGTTCTTTAACCCTTTAAGACCTACCATAGAACCAAGTCCGCCAGAGCTTATATTATATTTTTACATGCTGTGGAGCCATTTTTGGGAGCATTTCAAGTTGATATACATCAATACAACCATTATAGCCCAAATTTTAATAATATGTATGCATTAAGTGCATAGTAATTACATAAATTGCAAAAAAGTGCAATAAACTACAAAAAAATTGAAAATCGTTTTTGTTTTTTTTAACATATATTTCTAGTTAGAGAAATTTAAGAGGCTTATCCCTCAAAACTCTAAATACAAAAAAGTTGCACAAAATAGTTTCCCACCACAGGAAATTTATTTTGAGTGTCTTCATAGTTTTATTTTTGAAATACACCAATTTTTATATGCTGCAGGAAAAACGAAAATAAATATTATACTGCAAATTTGCAAAAAAACCCCAAACAGAATATGCATCACAATAAACTATTTCCAACAGTGCAATATGAGTCCTAAGCATCCCAGAAACAACACAGAAAGTCATAAAGTCAAAGATAACTTTTAAAAACACCAGTATAGGCTCATGAGGCCCTGATGGTAAAAAACTACATTTCCACGAAAATGACGTCACTTCCGGTTTAGCTGATCAGATCGGCAAAGCGTGTTTCTGGAATATTGTGTTTTTGTTCCTGCAAGCGCTTTTTATGCAGTTTTTGCAAAG
Organism: Rhamphochromis sp. 'chilingali'; assembly: GCF_963969265.1. NCBI lineage: Eukaryota > Metazoa > Chordata > Actinopteri > Cichliformes > Cichlidae > Rhamphochromis > Rhamphochromis sp. 'chilingali'. The sequence continues at coordinate 41,170,050 of NC_137929.1, read as the reverse complement.
CTATATGTGGAAGGAAACTGTGACCTAGGACAAGCTGATGGCATAAGATGTAAGTACAACTCCTCCGGTTTCATATGCAAAAAAAATTATTGCGCTACCTTACGTGGTTGCAGTGCTACCGGGATTTAAAAATAGTTACGCAAAACAGAGCGTGCCCGCTCCGACCGGTTTTAAAAGGTTAAAACCCCAAAAATGATTTCATATATAGGCAATATGTCACAATGTTTGAAACAGACTCACGTGCAGACCAGGTATCCTTGATAAAGAGAAAGTGCGTTTATTTACAGTGAGACAACAGGTGAGAATATATATACAGTGTGGCGGGGGAAAGGGTCCGGGGCTCCAGGGTCCAGGGGGAAGCAGGGATTAATCCAATAAACGCTCTCAAAACAATAGCAGAAGTGCTGCCACGTGTCTGCCAGAAAGAGAGGACCAATTTGTTTATTTGATAGTTCAATGAAAGGCTTCAGTTAGTTAAGAGTTATTAAAAAACAACTTGCATTCATGTTTGCAGTTTTGTCTTGTTATACAATATTTCAACTTTAACTAGAAAAATTTGCATTTCCTGCGAAAATGCAGTGTGGATGCTTTAAAGCTGAAGCTGTATGCAAAAAGTAGCTGAAAAAGCTGAAAAGTTGCAGAAATTGTAAAAACTTTGCAGAAGCAAAGGAACTTTGCTAAAATGGAATAACTTAGCAGAACTGCAATATCTTAGAGGAAACATAATACTTGGCAGAAATACAATAGCATAGCAGAACTTAGCAGAAATATTGTAACTTACCAGAAACATAACTTCTCAAAAATACAAGAATTTAGGAGAAATAGTATAAGATAACAGAAAGAATATATTTAGACAAAAATACTTAAGCATTACAGAAACACTATGATTTAGAAAAATAGTACAACATAGCAGAAATACTGTGATTTACCAGAGACACTGTGATGAACTATGAATATTGTAATTTTAAATTAAGACTATGTTTTAGCACAAATATTATAATTTGGCAGAAATACTATGATACAGCACAAATACTCTGGTTTAGCACAAATATTATAACATAGCAGAAATACAATTATATAGCAGAAATGCTATATTTAGAAAGAAAAATATAATATAGTAGAAATAGTATGATTGAGCAGAAATACTACAATATAGCATAATAACAATGATTTAGCAGAAATACTATGATTGAGCAGAAGTACTAAGATGTAGTAAAAGTACTTTGATTTAACAGAAATACAATTATGGAGGAGTAATACTTTAAAATGGGAGAAATATTGATACACACACACATACACAGAGCCTAAAGGGAAGAGTATTTGTGCCATGGAGTGTTAAGAATGTGAGGTCCATATTAGAAAAGCTGGTAAAATCATAAAAGTTTGCAGAATTGTAATAAATGATGAATATGAATTACTGGTCTGTGACAGTGTATTAATTTGTAGGGAAAAAAACATGTTGACCAAGGTGGAATCGAACCCACGATCTTTGGCTTGCAGACCCGTGTCATTACCAACTGCGCCACTGGGAAAGAGAGGAGCCGTTTTGAAAAACAGGGTGATGAGCAGTCAGAATTAGATCCCGGTGAGAGGCAAAAAACGCCGTTTTTTGGAGTTACAAAACGTTGTGTAACTCAAAAACTAGGTGGACTAGAGGCATAATTCTTGTACTGGGTGAATCAGCAGACTTTGGTGTACTTTGACTGCGATTTTCATTGCTCTTTGTACAACCGTCGCTGAGATATGACGAGAGAGGAAACGGAAGACCTCAGACATGATTGGCTGGCTGGGAAGCCGTGCAGGCCCTGATATGTGATATGTGTCTGAGTCCGCACAGAGGATTGGCTGCCTGGCAGAAATATATAGAAATAGTATGATTAAGCATAAATACTACATTTAGCAGAAATACTATATTAAGCACAAATCCTATAAAAAGCAGAAATAGTATATTAAGCACAAATCCTATAAAAAGCAGAAATACTATATTAAGCACAAATCCTATTAAAAGCAGAAATAGTATATTAAGCACAAATCTTATAAAATAGCAGAAATAGTATGATTTAGCACAATAGTAATAAGTTAAACAGAAAAATTGGAAAAGCAAAATGGACAGCTGAAGAAATGCTGAACATGCTGAGGGTCCCTCAAATATACTTGTTAAATGAAAAAAATCAGCAGAAAAAATATAACAGCCACACAATCAGAAATATGTACACATAAGGAAACACACATGCACAGAGAGACACACACACAAGATCCAATTCAGTCAACCAGTCTAAATATATTGAATTTGAATCTTAGAATGAGATCATCCCATTAAAAGGCCTTCTCTCTCTCTCTCTCTCTCTCTCTCTCTGTCACACACACACACACACACACACACACACACACACACACACACACACACACACACACAGGGAGAGAGAAGTAAGTTTCTAGCTCAGTCAGCCTGGGAGCTGCTGAATTTGAATCCACCAATCAGAGAGCCTGTGCACTTTTTCCCGCCAAAACAGGTGCATCTATTTACACACGCAGCACAGAGAGACACAGGATTATCCGGTTGTTCAGTCTGACGTCACTAGCCGTGTCTGGGTCTAAACTCCGCTGCAGGTCCATATATCAAACGATCACTATGGCATTACTGTGAGTTGAAAAACTGTCTAAAGTCTTTCATCTTTAATAAAATGATCAGCGTTCTGCTCTACCAGGTGTAACAATTGAGTTTAACATCCAGGCATCCATGAAAACAGAATTTATGACATTTAACGGAGTTAGAAGTTAGCAGGGAGTTAGCTCGCTAGCTTCTATCTAAATACAATATAGCATGTCCTGACTGCGGGGTTTTGGAAACAAATTAAAACGTACAGCTCTGTTATCACTTCCAACATAAATGAAGACAGAAAGCTAAACAGCAGTGACGTTTGTAGGGTTACTGAAGTTTGGCTAGCTGGTATATAATGATGTGCTACGTGACCGCTAGCGACACAGCTATGTTAGCATAATATAAACAAGCTAACTTTTTTTCCACTTGATAAAAGTTACCGTGAGTGTTCTCGGTGGTCAGGAACAAATGTAATTGCATGGCAGGATGCTGTAAACGGACCAAACTTCAGCCAGGAGAACAACTGAGATAATCCATCCACAATACGAGGTTAGTCATTCATATACTGCTGCATGGGCTGGGCTGTAGTTACATCCTAAGGTTTTAAAAACTGAGCTTAAATAAATGATTAGCGGTAATAAAAGCCGAGGGAGGTCAACAGTGATCGCTGACTGTTTTAGGAGCTTTTTGAGATCAAATAGAAGAAAATACATAACATTAAACATGTTAACAACACAAATGCCATATTAAACGCAGACTACTTTAGACCCGGAAGTAGGATTCATCGCGTCATCACTGAACAACCGGATTGCAGTCTATTTCTCATAATGACGACTCCCCTCAAACAAATGACCATAATTTCCTAACCGTAGGGGCTAGAGCGGTCATTCTTACACCGTTTTGTTCAGAAGAGATGGGGGAATCTTCAAGTGTTGACAATTTATCATTAAAATATGAATTTTTAGAGATATATGACATGGATGACTTGTTGACTTAGAAGCCACGAATTCCCCAATATGCAAATTTGAATGCCTCAGACCACATATATGATTGGCTGGCTGGGAAGCCGTGCAGGCCCTGATTTGTGGATTTGAATTCCTCAGCCCTCAGATATGATTGGCTGGCTTAGAAGCCATGAAGGCCCCAATATGCAAATTTGAATGCCTCAGGACACATATATGATTGGCTGGGAAGCCGTGCAGGCCCTGATTTGAAAATTTGAATGTCTCAGTCCTCACAGAGGATTGGCTGCCTGGGGACCTGGCAGAAATATATAGAAATACTATGATTAAGCATAAATACTACATTTAGTAGAAATACTATGTTTTAGCACAAATACTATAAAAAGCAGAAATACTATAATTTAGCAGAAATACTATATTAAGCACAAATCCTATAAAAAGCAGAAATAGTATGATTAAGCATAAACACTACATTTAGTAGAAATACTATGTTTGAGCAAAAATCCTATAAAAAGCAGAAATACTATATTAGGCACAAATCCTATAAAAAGCAGAAATAGTATGATTAAGCATAAATACTACATTTAGTAGAAATACTATGTTTTAGCACAAATAGTATAAAAAGCATAAATACTGTAATTTAGCAGAAATACTATATTAGGCACAAATTCTATGAAAAGCAGAAATAGTATGATTAAGCATAAATACTACATTTAGTAGAAATACTATGTTTTAGCACAAATCCTATAAAAAGCAGAAATACTGTACTATGATTTAGTAGAAAAACTATAAATAATCAGAAATACTATATTTGGCAGAAATACTATATTTTGCACAAATCTTATAAAATAGCAGAAATAGTATGATTTAGCACAATAGTAATAAGTTAAACAGAAAAATTGGAAAAGCAAAATGGACAGCTGAAAAAATGCTGAACATGCTGAGGGTCCCTCAAATATACTTGTTAAATGAAAAAATCAGCAAAAAAATGCACAGGGAGAGAGAAGTAAGTTTCTAGGTCAGCCTGGGAGCTGCTGAATTTGAATCCACCAATCAGAGAGCCTGTGTACTTTTTCCCGCCAAAACAGGTGCATCTATTTACACACGCAGCACAGAGAGGCACAGGATTATTGCAGCCTATTTCTCATAATGACGACTCCCCTCAAACAAATGACCATAATTTCCTAACCGTAGGGGCTAGAGCGGTCATTCTTACACCGTTTTGTTCAGAAGAGATGGGGGAATCTTCCAGTGTTGACAATTTATCATTAAAATGTGAATTATTAAAGATATTTGACTTCTAATGCACCATAACTGAGTAGAGCGAAGCAAAAACTGGCTTGACTTGCCCTCAAACAACGCTTTGTAACTCGAAATCTATTTGGAGTATCGATATCATTCTTTCACCGTAAGAGACAGCAGGCTTTGGTGAACAGTCATGGAAATTTTCAGGTCTCTGTGGAAATCCAACAAAAAGTTATGACGAGAGAAAAAAGTGGTTCATTTCCAGGGTTTGAAATTTGAAGAAATCTGAGCGACGGACGAATTTCCTACCCTCAAACAAGTCCAACTCATTTCAGAACGGTAATACGTGAGAAAGAAATTCTTGAATTGTGAGCGTCACGAGTGTCTGAAGATATACCGGGACAAGCCTCATGTCTTAACTTTGCTTCGTTAAGGAGATATGACGATTCGAATATGCCTCTCATTACAGAAATGCAGCGGTGATTTTGAACAAACTCTCCATTGACTTTATATGGAGAGTTTTCCGACATTGTGTTGGTCTGAGGAGATTTGCGAAAGTTCTATGAATACCACAACAATGATAGTGACATTTTCGGAAACCCAGCAAAAATACCTATGTTTTGATGTATAATTTGTGGAAGTTGAGTGAAGATTGAGCAAGTAGCAAGAAGTTGTTCGGACATGAAGAGAAGACTGCAAAACCTTCAGTGGCACACTGGAAGCCAAGTGCATAGCAACCATAACAACGCATGTATTTTGTGAAAAATCACAATTTTGCAACTGAAAACTTTAAGAGGCATAAAGGTAAAACGGTAAAAGATTTGAAAAAGCTGAATCATACCTGAATAGCCCAATAATTTGAGAACATTTTAAAGTTTGAATGGTTGTTCTACGTGAAAATATGAGGAAGTAGTTAAGTTTCAGAAACAAGCAAATTTTAGCAAAATTGCAGAAGTTTCCCATTCATTTCAATGGGACAAATTAAGCTTAATATTTTAAAAAGTATAATAGTGAAAAATACCAAAAGACATAGCAGGAATTAGCAGAAATAGCAGAATATTTTAAAATTTGAACGGTGAAAATCGGCTGAAAATTGTGGAAGTAGTTAAGTGCCAAAAAGTGTACGGAAGTCCCAAGAGGAACTCAATAGTGTGGATGCTTAAAGCATCCACACAAAAAACAAACAAAACACTGTTTACGGAAATGTTTGTGGGTGTTTTCTTGTTTGTTTGTTTTGTACACAAAAAAAGAAAAAAAAAAGAAAAAGAAAAACACTAAAGTGGCCCTCCAATGAGATGACAGTGCCAGCAGTGGCTCACACCTCATTAAAGTTTGAGACCCCTGGTCATGTTATTGAAATCACACAGTAAAGTGATCTTTGCTTACTTTTTGATGTTTTGATCATTTTATTTGCCTTGAAGTTCTCTTTCAAATCAAGCACCTGGGGCAGATTCTTCTCATATTTTGCAAAGCATCGCCTCATCATGACACTGACACACATTTTTATATAAACCTGGAAAATACTGAAGGTTTTAGGATTTAGAAACAAAGCAAGGTATGATATGCAAAGTTGGAAACTCATTTTAATAACTGTCTAGTCAAAGGGTTTGAGAAATGTCAAAAGAAAAACAAATAAAAATAAAGTCATTGTGGTTAAGGCTGCTAGCACATTAGCAGAAGTAAAGAACTGTAGTTCATGCAGTTATTTGTAAATACAAAACAAGCTTTTTGTATCTGTGAACAGAGGGTAGCTTTGTAGATTGTGATCCTTCACTGCCAAGTAACTTCTGCTTTATTATTTATATATTTTATGAAGGAAGATTAAAGTGACCTTTGCTTACCATTTTTTTTTGTTTTGTTTTTTAAATTAATTCTGTTACACTATTAGAGATGTGTTTTAAATCCAAAACCTCGAGCAGATTCGTCCCATATGCTACAACATTGTATCTTTATTACACTGAAACATAATCTATGTTATTTTTATATAAACCTGGAAATAATCTGAAACTCTTAGAATTTAAAAACAAACTTTTTACTCTCTGCAGATTTTCTCATATTTACAGTGGAATTATTTTAACCTGCACAGTGTTTTCCTTTTAACTTTACAGTAGTCAGTGTGTGCACACAGGAAACACAGACCAGTTGTGTGCATTGTAACTCATTAAAAGTGACAGCCCTCAGCCAATCAAGTCATTTCTTCAGATCGACTTTAAAAATGTGCTTAATTTAAAGATAGCTTTTTCAGATGAATTAAAAAGAAACATGTTGACCCTCACTAAGAGTTCTGCCTTGTGGTTTGTGGGAAAAACTCCATAATGCAGCAGAATAATGAACCCGATCACACCTTACACAGCTTTACATGTTTAAAAGCAAACAGTGCTGACTGTGATGGACTCATTACTGACTTCTCTTACAGTTAACTGAACTCAGCCACACTGATTATTCACAAGGGTGCAGAGAAAGTCAGCACCATTCTCACATACATGACTCACAGTATCAGGTCTGCACAAACTCGTGGGGTCCATGCAGCGACAGTGTTGCTGTCAGTACAGTAAAAGTGGGAGTGGGGTCAGGGTGGGTGTTTGGAGTGGGTACTTTATCTGACTTTATATAATGAAAGTAACATGAACATCCCATTCATTATCCAGAACCTTCTTCCATATAGCACAAAGTGACACACGTTGGAGAAAGTGTGCAGCAGGAAGAAAGTCAAACACACTGGCAACATCTAGAGGACAAATAAGGAATAACAGTCTGAAAATACATCAAATACATTTTACTCTTTTAGGCTACGTTCACACTGCAGGTCTTAATGCTCAATTCCGATTTTTTGATCAAATCTGATTTTTTTTGTCTGCTTGTTCACACTACAGATAAAATGTGACAGCAAACGCGCTCTAGTGTGAACGCTCAAAGCGGCCCGCATGCTCAACAGAAGATGTCACACACAACGCGCTCTGTTTAGACCCAGAGCAAACAGTATTGTTTGACTGATGGCCCTTAATATAAAGACTTCGGACTTCACGTTTCCCAATTTTTGCTGTAAGTTATTTTGTTATTTACATAATAATGTAGATAACCTAATAATTATCCTCATTGCTGTTTTAGAGGAGCGGTGCTTCAAAGGACAGTTGCAGATTTCTGTCAGAATCTGCAGATTATACAGTACAAATAAAATGTTCACGTTTCTCCAACGTTGTCTTCCCAGCAGTTTCACCGGATGGCCAGGAAGCGTTCACGATGTCTTCTCGGGCGCTTCTCCGGCGCTGATAATTGGCGTCTGTCTTGTGTCAGTGACGTAAAAGACAGATTTAATGCGATTTGACCGTTCACACAGCAGTCGCTTTCTAAAACATCAGATATGTATCGGATTCAGTGCCACATAGAAGGTTAGTAGATCGGTCAAATCTGTGTGTCAAAGTATCTTTGGGCAGGTGCTGAGCACTGAGTTGCCCCCAGTGCTCCCACTGGAGGGTGAATGTCAGGTTAAAAGAGCTTAGGCAAGAAAAAAAAACAAAACACTTTTGTCAATGAATGAATGAGGCTTGTAGTAAGAAAGTGCTTTTTGTCAGTAAGTCACACGTGTAAGGATTTTAAGGGTTTTCTGTAGAAATAAATGTACCAAGAACTACTGTAAGGAGTGTTGATTGTTACACTTGCAACTGAATATTTATTTATCTTGACACACACAGATTGTCAGAGGTTGTGTGTGGAGGCGTGGAAGAGATGACCCAAACGCAAGACTCACGGTGCAGAAATGATGAGGATTTATTGGAGTGGGTGAATAAACAACGCAGGAACGGCAGAACTGACTAGCTGACTGAAAGACTGAGTGGCTGGCTGAATAACTGAGCACTAACGGGAACGACTACATAACATCACACAAACATCAATGACACGACAAGGGCTGAAGGGAAGAGAGGGCTTAAATACACGACTAACAATGACAACGATTGGAGACAGGTGAGTGAACAACTGAACCTAATGAACTAATGATAAATGGGAAGAGGACTGAACATAATGCACACAGACCAAGGCTAACACAATAAAACAGGAAGTGGAACAGGCAGTAGATAAACAGTGAACGTGAACTGAAAATACTGGGTCAACGACCCAGAAACCCTGACACAGATCACTAGTTTACAGCACATCACTTTAAATAGTCATATGAAAAAAATAGTTACCTTGGTGAAAGTTTACAATATAAATGCTCTGGTTTGTCGCATTAGTTTTAATATTTACTAACCATTAAAGATTAGAAATATTATCACTAAGACCAGTTTATAAGTGCACAAAGACAAAAAGATTACAAAGATAATAAAAATAAAATAAACAGCAAATATGAAAACTGAAACTAACTTTGTTTCTGACGTCCAATAAGAAAAGTGTAATAATAGAGTAATGCAATGAAGAAAGTAAGTATAATATCGCTGAATCCGACAGTCAAGAGGAAAATAATAAACCATATTACTTCAGTGCAGATCAGACTTTATCAGTGTTGAGCCATTTACAGCTAAAGATTTGATTTTTGCTTCTAGCTGTAATTTTGTCATCACCAAAAGAATCAGGCATCATGACTGAATCAGGCAGTCAAAAGGAAACTATATTTACTTTACTGAATATCAGATATTGCCAATTTTGTGCTGGTTAAAACAATGTTTGTTTTTTTTGTTTGTTGTTTTGCTATTAGTTGAACTTTTGCCAGTAAAAAAAAAAAAGAGCCAGTGACACACATCAGAAATCTTATTTAAAACAAACAAAATTATATGTCTCATTGTCTCTCTGACTGACCCACTCATACTGTCCTCCTCTCATCATGCCCACAGCCCTGCCACAATCCTCAGTCTTTCCCTCTCTGCTCCACTTCTCATAGCAGACCAGCTTGTCATTGACCCAGAACCACAGATCCAGAGTGCAGGAGTAGCGCAGGCCGAGCCAGACAAAAGGACTCGAGGCATTCTTGGCTTTGTCTTGGACCCATCCCTGCTCTTGAAGGTTAGTGATGGAGACCAGTCCCCTGTGAGACTCTCTGCAGTAATCCAAGGCCTCCTCCCAGGTCTTGTTTTCTTTGATCAGGATCAGTTTATCTGCCATAAAGAAAAAACAACACATTCAGTTGAATCTAGTGAGCTGTAAACATGAGAAACTCTCTGTGCTGTTTATTTTGTTCCAATTAAAAAAAAAAAAAACCTAGAAAAAGCGTGTGTGTTACTCTGCCCTCAGTAGAAACCAGTATAATAACAATAATGAACTTTGTGCAGACAGGTCGACAACATCCTGAAATGTTTGTGTTTTTAAACTATTAGGAATCCAAAACAACTTCTCTCCATATTTACAGACAACAGAGACTTTAAAACGTTGGTTGAACATAAAAGTAGCTCAAAGTTATCCCACAGATATTTAAAGTCATCTGACTGTCAACTAAGTGTGTTCATGTTTATGAGATTAATTCAGCAAACATGCAGATGTAGGTGGAGGAAAAATATACAACATGTTCAGTTGGATCTTGTCAGTGATTCCAGTGATCCTCCTTTTAGAGAAACCAATCAGACAAATGTTGATAAAAACTCACCATCATAACAGAAGAAGGGTTTTTCTTTGTCACATTCATCAGAGCTCCATTTTCCTGATCTGTTTAACAGAGTCATAGCACATGTCTTGTTGCTTTGTTCATCATTGAATAACTCCATATCCCAGTATCTGAAAGAGAAATCACTCCCATCTGACCACCTCCAGCTGTCTCTGAACAGACCCATCCACACACTCATGTTACGGCCAATGAACAGAGCCTTCATTTCTTCTCCATCTACCTGATCGAGTCCACTGGCCAAGTCAGTGTGATTTGATCTGCAGTAGCTCTGAGCCTGTGTCCAGTTCTTCTTCTCCTTAATCAAATACAATGTTTTATTGTCTTTTTTCTTTTCTGTAAAACAAACAGAAAAACACACAAAGACATCCCTCAATTATTTCTCACCTGAAATTCTGTCTGTCTCTATCTTCTCACTTCACAATTATGTGATTGCATTATATTTTTATATCATGATATTATAATAATATTTAATATTATTCATATCTCCTCACCATCATAGCAGATGAACCACATAGGATGGTGACATGAAACATCTACCAGCTTGTCTCTTTTCCTCCCACAGTTTCCAGGCTGCTCAGTACCAGTTCTTCCATTCAGATTCCAGCTGCTGTCATTATGAATGTATTCCACTCCTGGCAGAGACCAACGCCACGTCCTGTTTCCACCTGTGTTGTTGTTCAGTCCAATCCAGGCTTCTCCTTGATTCTGTGCGGAGTTACGGAGTCTGCTCATGTCTGTCATGTCAAACACTTTGGCCAGGTCTGTATATTTCTCTCTGCAGTATCTCTGTGCTTCATACCAGCTCTTGTTTTCTTTAATAAAGTGGTACTCATACAGGCGGCATGTAAAGAGGCAACACTGACCTAATATACAGAAATATGATATAGAGATTATATGAGATTATTGAATTCACTTAAAAAAGTAAAAAACAACAACAACAACAAAACGTGTGAGGTCATAATCTGCATTAATTTTAATTTTAAACAAACAATAAACAATCCACTTACCCATCAGAATAAGCAGATACAGACTCCACTGCATCTTTGATCTGACAGATGAAAGTGATGCTTTATTGCTCAAGGAAACAAAGATTTGAACAGAACTTCTTCGATGCACACTTTATGTCAGGAAAGAAAAGATGGATTAAACAGAAAGCAAGATAAAGAAAAATAGTGTGAACATTTTGAACCAGAACAGAAATTAATTCATTTTTAATAATTCAGCAGCTCATGGAGAAGGTAATGAAACCATTAATGTTACTCATCTTGGAAGTTCTTGTTATTTTAAGCTCACAAGTCTTTTCAGTAAACCTCGTGCAAGATAAATGTTTCTTTTTTGTAACACATCACAAAATATTTTCAATATTCTCTACACATCACCTCTGTACTACATACATTAAATATATTACAGTTTTTAAACTTACATGTGATAATTTCTTCTCTATCCGATGTGTTCATGAAGACAGCTCTCAGGTAAATATTGAAATACAGTATAGAGAGCTCTTTTTGTCCTGGTCAGGATTTGAATATTAAAATAAAAGTCTGACTTTCCCTCTGAATGAATGATCCACTGATGTGAGGGATTTTTATATTCCAGTTATGAAAGATGTCATTTACATTATGAGAAAGAGAGACAGAGACAGATTCATCATGTGCTTGGTGATATGATGCAGGACTGTTGGCCTACCAGGATAAAATTTCTGCTTCCTACATTTGAGTCATTTGAATAAATTTGTGTATCGAGTCACACCATATTGAGTAGTGTCGCGAAATCGATCAATGTAGAGCAGTGTCACAAACCACGGAGGCCCCAGAACAGTGCAATCAAACGTTGAGTTTATTAACAGCCCAGAGAAAACATCAACATATGTCTTCTGACCAAAATACATGTTGTGGACACTTATAAAGCAGTGGGGTACACGCCCATGGCGTCAATGACAGATTAAAATAGGTTCCAGACATTAGTCACAGTTAATCGTACATCTTGTACATCTTTAATAGCTATAACCAGACATAGAACTTCTCATTTTGATAACACCTTCAAGGTAATAATAAATAATAAAGGTAATAATCTTAAGCCCAAGGGCTGGTTATAACCTCCAGTCATCTGTTACCAAGTAGAATAAAATGCAACAGGTTTGCAACAAGAAGCTGGAAACATTTGGGCCTCTGCTCAGGCCTATTCCTAGTTTATATGTATTATATGTACTGTAAGCATGCATTGCAGTTATCCTTCTATGTTCTAGTTTCCCTCAGCATGTATCACCTGGACAGTTACGCCAGTGAAGCTTAAGACCCTTGATGAACCGAACATCAACTCAAAATAGGCACAGATATGCAATGTGTATAAAATACTTCTAACCATACTTGTAATAAAAGTTAACAAAATGGAAGGATCCTCAAATGGACATCTTCAATAAACAACTGTAATGCAGTATCAATACTGTGAGAAATATTATTAGATGAAATAATGCTGTAAAGAATGTTATTAATGCAGGTATAATGATGCAGATTATATGGCAGCAATAAAAGAATTTCTGTATCTCCACAGTAGCTAACTCTACTTCTGCTTTCGCTCATAAACAAATTCTGTGCTGTGAGTGGGATCCAAACATCATGCTCAGTGAAATGATGTCTATTTTTGTGTAAGGCATACAGACTTTAACATGAGACCATCAGGCAGTGTCATAGAGGCTGAGATCTCTCGGCTCGACTCTGGCCAGAAATGAAGTGAAAAGATCAACATCCAGTCTTATATGTGATTTATAGATTGTATAGATTAAGGAAATTGTGATTGACAGACCCAAAGTTTTAAAGAGATAGTAATGTCAAAGTGCAAAGTGACGTGCAGAGTGATGTCCTTTACAGCATATCTCATTTTTGGGGGTTCAACTGTGGTCCACAGATGGGGGAGAACTTTTTTTGACTCTACTTAATCTCTTGTGCATTATAACATCAGTGTTGTCATCTGTAGACCTCCATGGGGTCATTGTGGACGTCAAACTTTGACTCATTTTGGATGTTGTTCGTATACTGCCTCTGTAGGCTCTGTATTCACATGTTTCCAGAGGGTGGAGGACATGTTTTCTACATGCTAAGAGTTCATTTTTCTGTAGCTTTGTTTACATATTTTTATGCATCCCCAGTTATCATATGTGGCTGAGACAAACAAATGAAGTCATTGGAGAATGATCTGGAACAGCATGGCACAGTACGAAATGGGCTAGATTACAACAGTTATGTGTGAAGGAATGCAGAGAGATCAGCGGACATCTACAAGGTAGCGCAGACTCTTGACACTAACGGTGTGTTCACACCGAACGCGATGGACGCGAATAAAACGCCCCAAACGCCCCTAATTTGACTCGTGTACATTCGCGTCTCAACGCGTGTCCAAGAAAAATCCATCGCGCGTCAAAATATGATATTTTGACGCGCGTGAACCGGAAATGTGGGAGGAATGTGGGAGGGAGTTGTGCCAGACCGGTATCTTTGCAAGATGGCAGCTATCGAGCTAGCGCTTGAAGAGAGAGTCTCCCTTCTCTATGTACTGTGGAGAGCAGAGCAGCAGCGTAAAAGACGTCCTCGCCGTACCTGGGTCCATCAGGTCCTCCAGAGGCATGAGCAGTTTGGTGAGTTTCACCACTTGCTCCAGGAGCTGCGCCTGGATGACGGCCGATTCCAGCGCTATCACCATCGGCCAGTTTGAGGACCTGCTTTCCCTCGTCGGTCCCAGCATCGCCCGCCTAGACACCAACTACAGACGCTCAATCCCACCTGCAGAGCGCCTGTCCGTCTGCCTGAGGTTAGTAAAACTATTTAATACGGTAGTCCTTTATTGATATCTGTGCTAATATGCTAATCCATCCAGTTATACACTGCTAACATGGATGTGCTATGCTAACAGTGAATGCTGTCGGTGTTTACTGAAAGCAAACTGTGGTACAGAGACGACTCTTTATAATATTTCTAGTGATACTCAGAAGCTCTCATCAAGTCCCGATTTAATTCGATTTATGCTGTTATCAGTGTTTGCATGATAGCATGGCTGTGGTGTCACATCAATGTATGCGCTCGGTGTTTGCTGATATCAAACTGTAGCATTAGGACCACTGAGTTAACCTTTGTAGTGATACTCACTCCTTTTTATTTAGACCTGGTTTAATTCTGGGATAGTTGAATATTTGTATATAATCCCTGCAGCTGTCAGACTCTATAGCAGGGGTCACAGCCTTTATTAAAACAGAGTTAGATAAAACTGTGAACAGTTTGGTTCATCTCTAGTTACATGGTTCTATCTTGATAAGCTGTCTTATCACAGATTAATTTTTCAAAAATATTAATGATTTAAGCAAGGAAAGGGCTACATGTCAACACACAACTCTTTATTTCTATTAATGTCTTACTTAATTCCTACCTGATTGACATGTTTAGGAATTGTGAGTGATTGGCTCACTGTAGTGGCAAAAGTTGCTACCAATCAAATTATGATATGTTAAAGTTAAAACAAAACACAACTGTTTTAGATATTATCTAATATACATTTTGTAATTATCCTTATAATTACAAAAGGTTTTATGTAAGATTCATGTTTTGTGATTTAAATCTGACATCACAAAAGTATTTTGGAATTTGAATAATGTATTTTGTAACTGCAGCACACATAATACTGATTTTGAACAATTTTGTCCAGGTTCCTTGTCACCGGGGACTCCTTCAGGACCATCGCGTTCAGTTTCAGAGTCGGTGTGTCCACGGTGAGCCAGATCACCCCCCAGGCAGCGACGTCCATCTGGGACTGTCTAGTGGACGACTTCATGGCTGTGCCTTCACCTGGAGACTGGCGGTCCATCACAGAGGGATTCCAGGAGCGCTGGAACTTTCCTCTGTGCTGTGCAGCTCTGGATGGGAAGCACATCCAGACAAAGGCACCCCATATATCATATAGGAGACACACACATTGATATACACTAAATATTCATTTCATTTCTTTTTTGTGGTGCCCAAATTGATGCACCTGCTTGATTTTGTTTAAACAATTATTGCACACTTTCTGTAAATCCAGTAAACTTCTTTTCACTTCTCAAATATCACTGTGTGTGTCTCCTGTATGATATTTAACTGACATTTTTTATTGTAACAACCAACAATTTATACAGGAAAATAATGTCTATTAACAAGGTTGCCCAAACTTCTGCATCCCACTGTATCAGTATATTTTGTCATTAGTATAATATGAAATAAATTCTACATGTGTCAAGTCGTGTGCCAACATTTGCTGTGTAGTAGAACTGAGACATTAGTCATTATAAACATTTATTTAAAATAATATTAAAAGTCTCAAACAGAAAAACATTAAACATAAATATATAAAATATAAGAATTTACAGAGAGACAGGAATAAAAAGGACCAGCTGCTCTCCAGAGCAGGAACAAGGCTGAGGAGGAAATGCTCCATTGGAGACTGGTGTGGCCTCTTCAGGGACTCCAGGATGGCCAGCTCCACCGCCGATGGACCGTCCTGGGACCCGTCCCTCATCTGCCTCGGAGCCGTCCTCCTCTGTGGGCCTGTAAAACAGCACAAAACACAAAGAAATGAGAAGGCTGCTACTAGATTTTAATTTCAACATTGAAAAAAAAAAAAACAATAACAGGATATAATCAGATTGGTTGTAGATATTTAGTAAAGGTGATCACAAGGGAATCCCACCGACTAAAAAGGTATCAGTGCTTGCTGTACATATCTGTGGGTGCAGCAGCAGGAGCTCAGGGACTGGGGATGCTCTGCTGCAGAATCAGTTGGTTCTATCAATACAGTATTAAATGTTAACAGGTTCGATATAATAATCGTAGAGTAGACAGTGGTCCCTCATTTATTGCAGGGGTTCTCAGAATAACTAGCCCCTGGTCACAGTTCTCACAATTGATTCTCAAAGTGCAAACCTTTGTAGATTGCAAAACGTAAAAGTATTATTATGCCGCGGTTTGTCTTCATCTGCCCGCCACTTTCGTGCGCCTTTTTCCCTCACGGTGCAGGTGTCTATTTCCGAATGAGGCTCATAGTTATGGGTGTTTTTGTGCTGTTTTTTCTATTGGACGCGATGGTTATCAAAACCAAACGTGATAAATTTGGCAAGCGCAGGAGATTTGTCAATCAGGCTGCAGAATGCAATGCTGTACTGTGCAATAAAAAATCAGCGAAAAAGCAAAGCAGTGACGGATGAACAGCGGGACCACTGTGTGCTGTTTATTAATAAACAATAAAATATATTCCTAAATGATAACATGCATAAAAGCAGAACGGTATTTGTACATCAGTGGGAAAATAGCGGTGGCTTGCTAGCTTTTGTGCGGCTTCCCCGGGTCAGTGAAAACTTTCAAAAGAGAAATGAATGAACTTACCAGGTTGCCCGATCTCTTCACATATCTTCCTCCAAGCTCGGTCCTTTTTATTCCTGTCTCGGTACTGAAAGCAGCTGGTGTTGTACAGCTCCGAGTTGTTTGCTACCGCATTGATTAGCCTTCCCCTCCATTGAAGTATGAAAGGCTTTGGCTGGATCTGCCCCTTTGACCTAGGTAACAGCCACGTCACCAGGCTCCTGATTGGTTGTCGCGGCGCGATTTGACGCTGGAGTTCAGATTTTTCCAACTCGAGCGGTAGACGCGAAACGCGCGTATGCACAAAATGCAACACAAAAACTCACGCGCGTGGTTTTATTCGCGAGTCAAACGCGCCAGACGCGCTACACTGACGCGCGTTTCACGCGTTTTGGCGTTTTCGCGACGCAAATCTGCTTCCGAATTTTCGCGGGACCCGCAATCGCGCGTCATCGCGCCTTTCCATTGACTTTACATGTAAACCTGACGCTCTATTCGCGTCCATCGCGTTCGGTGTGAACACACCGTAAGACAAAAGTGAGCAGCTGCTCGGTGGATTTCGCAGACATGTCAAGTTTCTCACAGACAGTTTGTAAAATGTGCGGATCAACAAAGACTGTTGAGCAGACAGTTCAGCAGACGTGCACAAACTTCACAACCACATTCATTTCCTCTTACAATCATCAGCTCTCCACAATAAACCAGGAAACTTGTAAAGGTGAATCATATATAATTACCGTATTTCCCGGACTACAAAGCGCACCTGAATATTAGCCGCACAAGCTAAAATCAGGGGAAAATCCTGTTTTGTACATACATTAGCCGCACCTGACTAAAAGCCGCAGGTGTTTCAATGTTGACTTATCATATGTAAGAGAATATGCACAAAGCGAATTGTCAGGAAAGAGATGGCTGTTTGGAGACACACCCCTTTTATTAATATTTTGAAAATCAAGTTATGGGTACATATTTGCACATGTGCTGTGCTTCATAAATGAGTAACAAATGTAGTACATAACAGTAACCTACAGCACACCAGAAAAATAGATTCGGACTACCTTTTAGGCTCAGGTGCAGTGACACGGCTTTAACAAGAAGAAAAGTCAGTCATTCACCACCATCTTCCTGCGCACTAAAACCACCAAAGTCCTCTTCTCCAGTGTCGGATACGAACAGGCTCAGGATGGCTTCGTCATCCACTCTCAGCTTCTTTCCTTCGTTGTCACTTTCAAAACCAAAGATAATCCTCATTGTCATTGTCAGTGTCGGAGTCGAACACCCTCTGAAGGGCCGTGGCGGTGTCCTCCTCTTCATCATGCAGCAGTCCAGCCCTTCGAAATCCGTTGGTGATCGTGGATGTTTGCACACTTTTCCACGCTGTCAGAATCCACCGGTGGAGTTGAGCACAACTTGCTTTTCGCAAGTTTATCGCCGCTCGTCATCCACGACTCCCGCTGAACGCATAGCGCTACTTTGAAGTTTGTTTTTCGCGCTACTTGTACGGCACTATGTTGCCTGGCGGATGGACATGTGACCAACATACCACTCTTGAACCCCGATCCTTCCGCCAGGCAACGTAGTGCCGTACAACAGCGGAACAAACAAAACAAATCGTCTTACGATATCACAAAAATCATGGAAAATCTATAGAAAAGCGGCACCTGACTAAAAGCCGCAGGGTTCAAAGCTTGTGCAAAAAGTAGCGGCTTATAGCCCGACAATTACGGTACTATATCTCTTAAACTTATTAAACACATTGTGCTCCTTTTAAAAGCAATTTCAAGAATTTTCTAAACACTTTAATTATTCTCATTTTACATTTTAATGGATTTTAACATTTTTAATATTTCAGTGCATTTTAATTTGTTATGGTCCTTAGTGTTTTCCCGTTTTGTATTATTTATCTTTGACTTCATTGTTACTGCCTAGGGTTTTGGAACATATGAGGCAACATGTTTTCCTCCAGGCAAATCCAAGTGTGTCAGCCCTCGTAGGTGATTGGCCAGCTTGAGCCCTGTGGAAAACCGGGAAGCAATGAGTGGCTGATTGAGCTCACCTGCGTCTATAAAAGACTGATGATCTGTGATTCGGCGTGGCTGCTTTAGACTGAGAGCACAGTCCGCCATTTCGGCCCACTTTGTGTTAAACTGTGTGTGTAAAGCCGAGCACTGTCCATCTTGCTTGTTCTGGGGAGGTTAGCTGAGTAGGGTTTATTGTATTGGGTGAACCTGGGACCATTTTGTGGCCTTTGCGTTTTTTAATTTCACACTATTTTCACTGTGTTGAATGGAATATAGCCAAAGTTCCTTAAATGAGCTTAAACGGCTGAGATACAGACATACATCCTTTGTCGAACCTCATGGTCGATTTCTGCCCCATTGAAAACCATTATAAACGCTATTTTTCATTGCACAATTATTATTATTATTATTATTTGTTGTTGTTTTTGTCCCGTTTAGATCTTTAGCCATCAGAATTGTTGTCTTAAGGCCAAGAAAGATGCCAAGTGGATTTATTTTACCAAGTGGATCATCATGTCCTTGCCATATTGGTCCATTTGATTGACCTTTATTATAATTATGTATTTATTTTATTTTCGGTTGCTACAAACGGGACAGACATGACTGGGGGATAGGACAGGGAGAAAGAATGAAAGAAAGAGAGGGAGAGAAAGAAAACCAAAGGGGAGAAGAGACGGTGAGAAAGGGGGGAAGAAAGAAAGAAAAACAAACAAAACACCTGGATCACCTGTATGGAGAAAAAAAAACAGAAGAGAAAGCAAAAAAAAAAGAGCAACATAATAAAAAACAGCACCATCACAATAAACTAGCTAGCAGTAGATAACAGTAGATACTAAATATTAAACGATATTGTGCAGCACGCAAGATAGACAGCGCACAATGTGCTTTGAGGCAGCAGCCAAGAAAGGTGTAGTCCACGTCTGTGAACACCCGTGTGTACACCTGTGTGCATACCTGTGTGGATCAGCATGCTTGTATTCCAAAGGTTTCTCCATGTAACGATCTGCTAGGGAGTGTGGGGAGCCATAGCCCTGTCCCCCAGGGCATGAAGCAGGTATGGAGGAGATCCAGGCCCCAGACATCCTGAGGCCCCAGAGTACGAGGACCCGAGGAGGACCACCAAAAGGGGGGGAACCGTGCCACCCTCCTGGGAAGAGCTGAGTAGAGCCCCAAACGAGAGGTCACCCAGCAGCTACAGAGCAGAGACCAGAGGGGGTTGCAGTGGCGTGCCCGTGGGCTGTGCCAGAGAGGACCGAGCTTCAGGCCCTGAGACCAGAGGCCTGAGGGCACCCCAACCCCCGGAAGGGGCCCGGCCTCGCCAATCGGCCACCAGGAGTGAGCCGGTACATACATGAGCGCCCAGCCCCAGTCGACAAGGACCACCAACACACCAACGTCTGAGGGCATCAGCCACCAGCAGGGAGTGTAGTGAGGGGAGATAGGCCTCCGTACTTTGGAGGGCCTGAGACCCAACCTGACATATTGCACAATTATTTTAACTAGGGTTAATGCAATTCTCTAAGTGAGGGTGACAGTCCGGGCCTTACAATCTTAAGGCCCAGAGGCGCAAAACAAAGAAGCGCCGGGGGAAACGTGCCGGCGTTGGGAACTTTTTTGATACATTTCACTGTGTGTTGTACTTGTACAACTATGCATGTGACAAAAAAAACAAAAAAAATGAATCTTGAATCTTATTATTCACATGTGCTATGTGACCTGTCATGCCAAATTAGACAGAACATGTTTCCACTGGGTTGGGATTATTCACGAGGTGTGGTGTCTTTGTTTCGTGAGAAACAGAAAGAGTGAAAAATTAGTGTTGTTACATTCAGTGTGAAGGCTACAACAAAGAATTATATATTTGTTTTCACATGGTATTGTATGTCTTGTGTTGGGAACACTGACACTGGGACCCAAACACTATCCCACCGCTGGAGCCGCTGGCAGCAGCCGGTGGAGCTACTGGCAACGGCCGCCGGACACCGGCAGCGGAAATCACAACTTTCCCCGATTCCCAGCAACATAAATGTTCATGTTCATCCTTCTAAAATAAATATTTTTCTGGTTCAAAGTGATCTTGTATTGTTATTTAGACAATTTTTCTTTTCTTTTATTTTAGAACACAACAATAACAAACGTTTAGTGTAAGCAAAAAGTGAAAAACATGATATAGCACAACATTACATTTAGTGTGCTTCTGCAAAAAAAATAGTATTTGATCAAAATGAATATTGGTGCCAATCTTTGGACCATCTAAAGGCCTACTTATAATAACAATCAAATATTACTTCACCACTCTCACATACATGACTCACAGTATCAGGTCTGCACAAACTCGTGGGGTCCATGCAGCGACAGTGTTGCTGTCAGTACAGTAAAAGTGTGAGTGGGGTCAGGGTGGGTAATTAGAGTGGATACTTAATCTGACTTCATATAATGAAAGTAACATGAACATCCCATTCATTATCCAGAACTCTCTTCCATATAGCACAAAGTGACAGTAAATGGAAAAAGTGTGCAGCAGGAAAAAAGTCAAACACACTGGTAACATTTAGTGGACAAATGAGGAAAAAAGGTCTGGAAAAACTACAGCGTCAAAGATGTTTTATTGTTTTATTTGTACCAACATCCTGACAAGTTTCCAAAAGATCCCTAAATTACGGTTTCATTTATTTACATTCATCTAATCTGAGCTTTCCTCTTGCTGTGTTCTTGTTGCGCCATCTTCTTGTCTAACACCTGTATAAGTGATCCCAGGCATCTTTTATACTTGGACACATGACTGAATCGTTATTTGAATTGTTGGACATTGTTGAATCTATGCCATGAAAAATGAAGGCATTTCTGAAGGCAAAAGCGGGTTTAACTTTGTACTAGCAAGTCTGGACACTTAAGGTAGAAGTTAAGTCTATTGTTTTTTTGTTTTGTTTTGTTTTTTTCTTTTGGGGGGGGGGGGGGGGGGTTGGAGTGACCAATAAACCTGTTTACTTCTATATTCATTTGTACCCCAACAATGAGTTAGTCTACATCATGTTGACAATTCTGTCAAAAATAGTGGAACAATGAAGGCAGGAAAGTACTATCATATCTTAATCCATAATACGTCATGCACAATTCCAGATGCTGTCTATCCAGAAAGCATCTGCTTGCGAAAGTGTTATGGGTCAGAAATTTGATTTGTTTCTGGGCTGTGCATTTCTGTTCCTTGTATTTTGTGGTATGTCTTCATTTTTTGCTTTGTTTGTTGTTTTGCCTTATGAGATATTTAGCCACAACGAAAAAAAGTTTCCTTCAATCTGTTTCCATAGATTTCACTTTTTCTGTCATGGCCCTAAAATCTTTCAGGAGGTTACACATGTCAGGATAATATTAATTTGTTTCAGTAACTTATCACCACTGTGGCCCATAAATTGTTAAAATTCATTTTCTAAGCTGTTTCAGCACCACTCACTCTCCAGACCTCCCATTAATATGATCAAACTGGCTGTTTGATGCTGTTTAATAATAAACTGTTCTCTTGTCTGCATCTCTGTATCGCTTATCTATCTGTATCTATCTGTACCAGTTGAACTCAGCATGAGAGCAATGAGGAAACAGTAATACATTTGCTAGCAAAAGAATTCCAGTGTTGCTGTCAATGTATAATCTCAGACACTATTAAAAAACAACTGTGCCATCATATCATTGAAACAGCTCTGGCACATGAAGGCACAATTAGCAGAAAAGAGGTGAAGTGAGACTCTGTTTTGCTATTTCCTCAAAAAGAGGCTTCATTGGTGGACAGCTCAAGATCTTGGACATTGTTAGGTAGGCTGTAAAAGTAAAGTTTATTTGAATGGCATAAATACCCTGCAAAGCACAAAAACTATGACAAGGCTGGAACTTTTCATCTCCTTTTCATTTTATGCCCTGGCCCCTAGACAGGTCATAACATGAATATAAAGATCCTCTGTTTTTCTTGTATTTCTCTTCTATGTTCACTAATTCATTCTGTGCTTATAATTCAAAGTTATATAATGTTGACAGGCTCGAAACAGAGGGACCTCCACATAGGTGTAAATACATGGCTCCTTTTGAGAAACGTGGCATTTTTTCAGGTATCAGTTTGTTGACGAATGCAGTTTAAATGCCCCAGTTTATCCTCCTCACTCCTAAAAATGCTTATAAGTTACTCCTATTTATTTGCACCCCAACAATTATTTAGTATACATTGTCAACACATAATTGTGAAGTAGGAATGGAGGTGATCCCTGTATGCTTCAAAAGTCATACATTATGGTACGTAAATTATTTACTTCAATTTTATTCATTGAGCTCACATTTTGATATTCACGATCAAGCAGAAAAAAAGCAAAACAACGTTGTTTATAAGGCAATAAACTTGAATACAGAGCTCATTCAAACTATCTTACTAAAGATTTTTTAAAACGCTATCAAAATGCAGTTAATAATAGGCAATGCAATGAAACTCAAATCAATTAAATTAACATGAACATACATTTTAAAATTATATCAAATTCAAGAGTGATAATAAAATTAAAGCACAAAATTCTTAAGCACATTTGAATGTTACAGAAATTGGTTTGATTTGTGTGAAGCATCATATTTAAAAGAAGCTCTGGCCTGTCATCCTAAGCAGACATACATTTACTTTTTCTTACGTTTGCGTGACCAAAAAACCACTAAAGGTTGTGTGGTCATCTCCCCCAACATATGTGTTTGCAGCCATGCTCACATACACTTGGTCTCCTTGCTGCAGCTGCAGGAACACAGCGTTTCCTCCATTATCAGCTCCGTCGCTTTCTGTCTTATGATCAGCTGTAAAGACCGTCATCTCATTATTCTTGAACATACGCAGATAATGTGGGTAGCTTCTTCCACCGTGATAGAAGATGGTAAAGTAATAAACACCTGCAACAGGTGCTGTAAAGACACCTGAAGAATAAAAGAGTGTTGGTCACATCAAAAAGAAAAGGAAAAAGTAATGGAGATTTGATCATTACGTCTCATCCTTTAACTACATATAAATGTCATATTTGTAAATTGCTGTTGAAATTTTTAATAATTAAGTTTAGTACATTTAATTTTACAATAACAATAAATATAATTTTCCAAAACTGTTTTTGTCTTACACCTATATCTCTTTTACTTTGTGAAATAAAACAAATGAGCATACAGGAGGCTGTAAATCTTACCTGTGACTGGACTGTAGGCATTGCCAAAGTTTGTAATTACTTTCTTATAGTCTATAATTATGTCTGTGTTGAAGGGTCCGATGTGTGCATTGCCTCTTCCTGCTGTTGCACTGAATATTATCTTGGTTCTTTCTGTGAAAATCAAATCATAAACATAAAATTGTTGTAAATGTAGGTTCCACACTGACTGATATTGTGACTTATCTGTAAGGACACACAGACAATCAGGTGTATCAGATTTCTTTGTATCAGCAGATAAATGTGACATTTAGCTTTTAATTTGGATAATTATTATGGTATTATTAATGAGCTCTTTGATAACATGGACATTATCCGGTCTTCAAAATGTCATTGTTTTAAGCTTTTCATCTTTAATTAGACAAACAGTGTAATTAATTTCGCATTCTAATATGACAATTTAGGGTGGTCCTACCAAATTTCCACGTTGTTAGAGAGTCATAAACTCTTTGTTTTTTACTCAGATATCCCGATACACAATGTTTATACATTTCAATAAATCATTCCAGCTTTTTCCAATTTTTGTAAAAATAGAAACAAGGTGTGGCTCAAGACTCTTTTTTATTTTTTTACAGCACTGAATTTCAGGGAGTTGATGCTCTATTGTCAGGTTTGAAAACATCAAATAAGAGCAACAACACCTTCCATCTTCCTTCCTATACTAATATTTTTGAAGATTGTTAACGTTGAGTCAAATTAATTGTGAGTATTCAGCCACAATGAAAAAAATGCTTAACAGTTTAATCAATGAAATCTCACTTCATTTTGTTTTACCTTTGCTTTGCAGCTCCAAAATTTGGTTTTCGCTGTCTTTCAGCCTGGTTACAGCCTCCTTTAGGCAGATTTCAGTTTCCTTCAGTCTTGTTTCCATAGATTTCACTTTTTCTGTCATGGCCCCAAAGTCTTTCAGGAGGTTACACATGTCAGGATGGTATGGATTTGTTTCAGTGGTATTAGCACCACTGTGGGCCAAAGTCAAGCCGCAAAACAAGAAAATAGACCGTAAAATGTTAAAATTCATTTTCCAAGTTGTTTCAGCACCACTCACTCTCCAGACTCTCTGATGATTATGATCAAACTGGCTGTTTTGATGTTGTTTAATAATAAACTGCTCTCTTGTCTGCATCTTTATATCTCTTATCTGTTTGTACCAGTTGGACTCTGCAAAGCACAATGGGGAAATTGTTTTTCTACTTCCTGACACAGAGGCTTGATTGGAGGACAGTTCAAGACCTTGAACATTGTTAGGTAGGCTGTAAAAGTAACATTTATTTGAATGGCAGAAATAACCTGCAGAGCACAAAAGCTATGACAAGGCTTTAAGTGGTGTTTAGGAACTTTTAATCACTATAAGGTTAATCTGCTTTTTGCAACACTACAGAATTCAGCAAATCTGGTCTACATAAAATATATCACATATTATCTTATTCTCACTCTTTGGGTAATCTAGGAAGGTCAGACTCAGTTTTAGATTTATTGTTTTATGAGGTTATTTGTGTTCCTTGGAGCTCAGTTCTGTGTTGTTTGTTGTTTTGTTCGGCTAATTTACATCATTAAGCCCTGCTCTCAAAAACTGGCAAGGGTGTAACTCTGTCTGTGAAACTGGATTTAAGAAGTAACTGTTATAGGTCCTGTGTCTTATTAGACACCATTAATTCTGTTATCAACCCTTCACCTACCCCACACTCACCAGTGTCTCCAGCCACCTGTGAAACCTTTTTACAGTTTCTTGTTAAAGATAAGATAAGCCTTTATTAGTCACACATGTGAGAAATGTGTTGTGTCACAGCAGAAAGTGGACAGTGCAGAGTTACAGTAGCAAAAATTAAGAAAAACACTGGAATAGAACAAGAGAAAAAATAATACCATATGTCACAACCCGGCTCAAAGAATGTGACACAGTCTGTCAGATATTTTAATGAAATAAAGTAAAGAAATTCCAACACAGGTGAAATGATACAACAGCCATAACTGAACATAACCAAATGAGCATAATGAGCCCCAGATGAAGAGACAGAGGTTCAGTCAAGGTAGCTTTATAACTGGGACTGGCCTTCTCAGGTGTGCTGTATCCATAATTGGGTCAGCTCCACCAACCACATATCTGAAAGAGACAGTCAACAAGAAATCAAGGCCAGCCCTTGGCTGTCACGCATGCTATATGCAATAGAATAAAATGCTACGTTGTTTGAAAAAAAAAAATACACTTAGTGTTATTGCACATAATAATAATAATGGATTGGATTTATATAGCGCTTTTCAAGGCACCCAAAGCGCTTTACAATGCCACTATTCACTCACACACTGGTGGAGGCAGCTACGGTTGTAGCCACAGCTGCTCTGGGGCAGACTGAAAGAAGCAAGGCTGCCATATCGCGCCATCGGCCCCTCTGGCCAACTGTCCACAGCCTCAATGTCTATACCTTGGATGTTTAGTGCTTGCAGTGGAGGATGTTTGTGCCTGCGGAAGTCTACCACCAGCTCCTTTGTTTTTCCAGTGTTGATCTGGAGGTAATTCTACTGGCACCAGTCCACAAAATCTTGCGTCAGTTCTCTGTACTCCCTGTCGTCCATATCAGTGATGAGGCCTAGGGTTGGGTTTTGATTATCGATTCATAGATTAAAATCGATTCTGGCTTGGATAACGTGATATCGATTCATTAAAATTCTGAATCGATTTTTTTATATAAATTTATTTTGCCCGAAATGCCAGAATCTCAGTTTCGACAACCACCAAACAGCTAAAACAGTAAATGAGAGCAGGTACACGGATTCTGCACAAAGACGCAAACACAAAGCGCGAACCCGCCGACGGATCAGAATCAGTGAGATGTCGCCTTTCTCACCCGACGGCACGGTCGGGGCTGAAAGCCGACAGCTCGCTGATTCTGATGTTTCGGCGGGTCCAAGCTTTGTGTTTATGCCCTTTTTGCGCTGATTCTAGAGCTGTTAGTTTGATCTCTCTCCAAACAATACTGACTGAACCAGCAGCAAAAGAAGATCCAAACTACGCTTCACATAAACATCGTCATGAATTCCCTCTTACTTTTGCCGTTTTGCTTCCACCATGATAAAATCACACTTCATGCACAGCTCTCTCTCTCTCTCTGTACTTCAAGAACAGTTTCCCGTCTGAAAATCTGTTTTCTTCATTATTCGCTTGCTTGTTACGCACAAGTCTACGTTGTTTACAGGCTGTCGGCCGCTGTTTTTTTCCCTTTTACTTACTTCCGAAAAGAAAACCTAATTTCTGCTGTTCAATACTGAATAAATTTAAACGTTTTAAAATTATGCAAAATGCAAAACGTTAGCAGTGTCTCTAATAAAACCGCTGTAACTTCAGAGGTAATGTTCATATGTTGATTAATGGTTTTCTTTTGTTTTTGATGAACTGCAGAATATTTTTATAAAACCCAGGCCAGGAAAACCACCTTCATGTTTTTCTGTGTTTTATCTTCTGCTGTGATGCTCACACCTTTGATAAAGTCTTGCGAGTGTCAGCTTCCTTTTTATAGATACAAGAATATGTTAATGTACTGATTTGAATTCTAATATTTCTGACTGTCTGAGGCAAAATTTCCCAGATTCAAATCAAATTGAATCGAATCGAATCGAATTGAATTGAATCGAATCGTGGATCGAATCAATTCGAGACCTTGTGAATCGGAATCGAATCGATTCTAGAAATCAGTGACGATACCCAGCCCTAATGAGGCCGACTATTGCAGAGTCATCAGAGAACTTCGGGAGGAAGCATCATCCTCTGCAATGCCAGGTTGGTAGGCAAACTGAAGTGGGTCCAGTAATGAGCTCACCAGGGGCCGAAACTTATGATCCTTCTGTTCCCTCATATTCCTCTGTTTCTCTGTGCACTTTGGCTGAAGTAGGGCTCTCTGGAAAAGTCCAGAACTCCCATTGCAAAAAAAATCTGTAAGTGTTCTTTGATGGAAATTTTTCATTTGACAAACAAACAAATAAATCCTGTTGTAAAAGCCAGCTTCTTCCAGCTCAGGGCCCTTGCAAAAATTAAGAACATGTTGTCATTTGCTGACTTCAAGAAAGTGATTTATCTATTAATTTCATCCTGGCTTGATTAGTGTAATAATCTTTATTTTGGTATCAGCCAGGCTCTGCTCTCTTCTTCAGCTTGTTCAGAATGAGGTTAGGGTTAGACAGGCACTCGTGAATGAGACCATATTTCCCCAGTCTTGGCTCGTTCACACTGGCTTCCAGTACATTGTCCTTGGGCAAGACACTTCACCCGTTGCCTACTGGTGGTGGTCAGAGGGCCCGGTGGCGCCAGTGTCCGGCAGCCTCGCCTCTGTCAGTGCGCCCCAGGGTGGCTGTGGCTACAATGTAGCTTGCCATCACCAGTGTGTGAATGTGTGTGTGAATGGGTGGATGACTGGATATGTAAAGCGCTTTGGGGTCCTTAGGGACTAGTAAAGCGCTATATAAATACAGGCCATTTACATTATAGAATTGATTTTAAGATTTTATTGCTTGTTTTTAAGTCTCTAAATTGATTAGCTTCCCTATACCTCTCTGATCTTGTAACTAAAAATACTCCAAATAGAACTCTTAGGTCAGCTGATAAGTTGCTTCTGATTGTTCCTAGCAGCAAACTAAAACCCAGAGGAGACGAGGACTTTGAGATTGCTGCGCCTAAACTTGAATAGACTGCTTCTTCAAATTAGGACCTCTCCAAAACTCGACATTTGTAAATCTCATCTAGAAACACATCTTTACTCCCTAGCTTTTAATTGTGACTGTGTTTTGTTTTGTTCTTTTTGTGTGTATTTGTTTTCCTTTTTACTATGTACAGCAGCTTGGTCGACCTGTGTTGTTGTTAAATGTGTTTATAAATAAACAGATTGATTGAAAGTGACCATCATGAGAGTATTCCAAAGTGGAGTGGATATTTTCTCTGATTTGTGTGTGGACATGAAGTATTTACTTTAATTTTCCATTCATTATACAGAACGTTCTTCTACATAACAGAAAACAACAATGGGTGGAGAATGTGTTCATCAGGATGGAGATAAAACTCACTAATGGCATCTAGTGGACAAATAAGATATGACAGTCTGGAAGTAATTTCTATATCATTATTATTATTAATGATAATAATTGATATTATATGTGTTATTTATATTTTTAAATCTATCTACAGATTTAAAAAAAATATCTACTTATCAAACTTATTTGTGGTAACATCATGACAAAAAATGCACACACAAAAAATGTTCCTAAATGACAATTTTATTCATTTCTGTCCTTTTGATGTCATAAATATATTACACACATTATTAAATGGCATATGGTGACTCCTGAAGACCACAATATAAGAAGCCTGAGTAGCAAACAGATGGAGATGGTTACAAAAAGGATCTGTAAACAAAGAGAAGTAAACATTTTGTTGATACAGTAAGTGATGGAGAATGAACAAGACACAACAAACAAGCAGAACCCATAATCCATCCTGTGGTATACAGTTATAGCAAACAGCATTTATAGTCAGAGCTGTGGGAAGGGAGTGCTGAAGTGTCTGTGTTTGTGTGTGTGTCTACCACACTCCTCTGTGCACAGCAGACAAGAATCAGCAGACAAAAAATGTTACAGATACACAGAGTTCAAGTATTCCCGTCTTGCAACTCTTAGGACAGCAGTCAAGACATATAATTTAAGCATATTCACACAAAGTTAACTTAATATTTTAAAGTCCTGTGTGGCTTAGTGGGTAGAGCAGCCCATCTGCTAATGGCAAGGTTGGTGGTTTGATCCATGGCTCCCCTTAAACTGTGTGTCATAGATCCTGAGCCCTAAATTACCTCCTTATCCGCCAAGGCTTGAAGTATAAGAGGCAATCTGCTCAAAATGAGTAGAAAAGCACATACATACACTTATATTATTTTCTTAAGGATTAATAAAGTATTCTGATTCTGATGCATACATACACCAGTCCATGCACAACAAAGTCAAGTTCCCTGTTGCATCCAAGGGATTAATGTCAAATTACTTCTTAAAGTTACTTTCATCTAGCCGCAAGATTTTAATGCTCCCAAAAATTTGTCTAAAAGCTGATTTTGAATAATGCACAACCTCCAGCTGCTGGTGATCAGTACGTAACATCATTTGATCATAATATGTCCTAATATTTTTTTCTTAAAGAAATAACAGGAATCGTGTTCGACGTGTTTTAACAAGTTGATCTTTAGAATATATTTTGTCATTTCTGTCTTTTGCAGGTGTTTCAACAAACCCAGACATCCTAGTTCCCAGCCTTGTTTTTGTTAGTAATTTTCTGTAATTTCATTGTTCATATTGTTTCTGTAAAATCTATACATTTCCACTGTTGTATGCATGACCTATTTTTTACTTTTCAAATGTTAAAATCTAGAAAAATAGTACATAAAAGATAAAACTTTTTGATGCCTCAGTCAGAGGATTTTCATTAAGGCATGTTATAGTAAAAAATGTTGAAATTTGGCAGATGAAATGCCCGATGGGCAGGTAAGCAAACTGTTACTGCACACCCAATCATACATATTGCCAACCACATTCAGTACATGTGATTACTACTGCTTTTGCACAGCAGTGATAATCAAAGGATCACTGTTTTTCTCATTTTGTTTCAGATGTGGACTGAAGTATGGAAGGATCTACCCACCAAACGAACACTCAGTTAATGAGTAGATGTGAGACTGAGACGTCACATCGTAAAAGGACACGAGACCTTCCTCATAATCTACAAACACCCGACTTTCCGAGGTTTCTCTTTAACCGAAAGGCTTACGGGTGGTTTTTGTCAGGGCTGCATATTTCCGGTCTTCATAATGTACAGTAGCCCAGCAACCGTTGTCAGGATTGATTGAGAGTTTCCCCTTGTGGTTTGCATCACGTCTCGCCACACCCAGATCCCATCTGATCTTTTTGCTGACCTCTACCTCCCAGTATGCCCTGTCAGAGGACAGCCTGTTGAGCCCCAGGACACTTCCAAACATATTAAACCTTTGCAGAGAATCAAGATCTTTTGACATCTTTCCACCATCTCTCACTTTTTTCCCAATTATCAGACATTTCAAGGCTTTGGTGTGCGGTATCACATAAACATTCACAGCAATGACAACAATCTCTTGACCTGAAGCTTCTCCAGGTTTGCTCAAAAAAAAAATGCTGGCACCATGAAAATGCTGGCTGATCTGTGCGAGGGAGGAGGACGGTAGTGACGTGGCATTTTCAAACCATATCGTTTTATCCTTCTGCACTGAGAAGCAAAATTTCTGACTTGCTTACTTTTTATAAGTTAAGACAACTCAAATAAACTGAGTTGATCAGCTTTTGAATGAAAAGTGCTGTAACTTACTTAAACTAAGTTCTAATAACAAGTTGATAAAAACTGGGTTCAGTCTACTTAATATTTTGAATAAAACAAAATATTAGATTTTACAGTGAGGTATCTGGCAAATGTCTCACAGAGAAGCAACACATATTTCAATGATGATTAAAAAAAACGTACCGACTTTGAATATTTTTACAGAATATTTTTAAACCATCTAGGCAGTGCCTCACACAGGAAACCAGGCAAACTCACTCAGCATTCAATGCTTGTCTTTACAGGAAACAAAAAGCAACAACATCCTCTTTTCTTCCCACGAGATATGGCGGAAGAAGTGGTAATAGTAGTAAACAGTAAGTATTGTGTGTACATGACAGCTCGTTATAAGATTTGATTCTTTAATAATTCCTCTTCAAGAACAGTTTCATGCTTTGAGTTTTACAGATAGAATATTAGAAAGGTGAGGGGAGTAACAATAGCTTAGTGGAACTTTAAGGCAATATTTCATTTTTCATCAATCAATTTTCTGAAAACTAAAGGTAGTTACTGTCTAGACACAGGGATTGAGAAAATTGACAATAAAATAAAATAAATGATCAGCGCCTATGGTTAAGACTGCAAGTACAATACCCGAATATATGTGTGATATGTGTCTATGATTCATACATTTTTGTGCATATAAAACTATTTTCTATAAGGTCTTTTACAAGCCTGTGCCCCCATGCACAGGTGGTGTTTTGATATATTTTCCTATCCACCACCGGTAACAGCACTCTTGCCTGACTAGAACATGTAAATATAAACTTGACCTCTTATTTACGTTTGAAGCCAACGTTGCAAAAGTGCAGAAATCCTGAGAGAAAGCAACTACAATCCAATAAATTCAAAAACAGGCTGGTAACTGAGGTGGGCAGATCGATCCAAAAATCAATAGTATTGATACCAACACTAGTATTGGTATCAGATCAATACTAGCACAACTGGGTCGATACTTGCTTTTATCATTCAAGTTCAGTATGTAGCCTGCTGAACTGTGTTAACTATTTCTTTGGAAAAAATAAACCTCACACATGCACTATGGTCTCCAAAAGCCCAATTTCAAAACACATGAAAAGCTCAAAGGTGTGTTTTGTTGTGTTAAGTAATTATTGTGGAAAGTAACAATCACAGTGATGTGATAATGTTGAATGTTTTTGTTGAAATGTCCAGCAATGTATAAACATGTTAAATGACAAGATATATGTGTTCAAATAGCATCAATTAACGCACAGCTTCAGGTTTTTTATTTCTATTTAATTCTTCATAATTATTAAACAATAAGAATAAGTAGCCTGATATCCTGTAATCAGTATGAAACTATAATTTGATGAAGCTAAAATACAATAACATTAAGTTTTTGTACAAAGTATCGGACCAGTATCGGTGATACCACCCTGAATTTTACTTCTTCTCAATTTCTCAATAGTAACCACAAAACTCAAAATATGTCAACAAAAACCCACAATTCACTCAGACTGTTTAGTTTTTTCATAACAAAATGACATAACAGAGCGAGTTGTTTAGGTGCCATAAAATAGAAACCAAAAACTATGTTAACTTCCAAAGAGATTTAGTTTTAATGTTAGCATATAAAATATAAAAAGTAAAGAGGTTTAAAATATTTGCGGGACCGTATGGAAAAGACTGACAAATAAACACAGAGAGGATCACAACGAAGCTTAAAATAAAAACCATGCTTATAAAAGACATTGTCTTATTTATGATGGTATCATGATGAATTTTCATGCGTTTCTCTCTTTGTATAGCTGCAAATAAACTGTAGCTGAAAGTGCATTCATAAGAAATTTAACTGTTCCTTTTATATGTGCAATATAGTCACATTTTTGATTTTCTCACTGAATGCTATAGGACCAGGATTTAATGAGATAAGCAAAGGACATATAACAAATAATGATATTTAATGTAGCAAAGAGCAAAAACATACAAGGAGATTGTTTATCCAAGCAAAAAAAATAAAAATTAGCTAACCATGACAGTGTTCATCTGTTGGCTTCTGGAACACATATTTTTCAAAGTGAACAGGACGACACTGGTTTCCAACTTTGTCACAAGCCACTATCACTTTTGTTGTGCTTTTCGTAATTCTTGTAACGCTACAGCTGCTGGTGTTCACTTCAACATCATGTATCTTAAAGGTTGAGGTACTGATGCATAAGTTATCCCGAACACGCCTGCCGGAGCCATTACAGATCTTCACCACACGTTTCTCATCCTTCTTCTTGATGAAGGACTGCAGAGGTCTTTCGCAGAGTCTTTCATTCTCCAAGTACCTGAAGAGTCATATCAGTGTCCTATGTTAATGTCAGGACATTAACCTTTTTTCTTAAAAAAACAAACAAAAAACCCCCATAACACTTACATTAATATAAATAATATCAATAATGTTATAGTTATTTTTAGTAAATGCTAAACAGCTCTTACTGGCTATTTTGTTGAGTACACCTGTTCAAAACAAATATAATCAGTCAGTCACATAGCAGCAACTAAGTGAATTTAAATATGTAATATGGTCAAGATGATGCCCTGAAGTGCAAAACAAGCATCAAAATGGTGAAGAAAGGTGATTTAAGTGACTCAAAATGTGGTAATGTTGTGGTTGCCAGAATAACTGGTTCAAGTATTTTAAAAAAAGTGCTACAGGTGTTTTCTCATACAACCATCTCTATGGTTTACAGAGAATGGTCTGAAAAAGAGAAAATAACCAGTGAGTGTCGGGTCATTGCGCAGAAATGCCATATTTATGTCAGAGCTCAGAGGAGACTAGTCAGACTGCTCAAACTAGATTTTTGAACTAACACTGAGTTCAGTGGGCTTAAATGTCCTCCATAATCACCACATCTCAATCCAATATTACCTTTGGGATTTTGGTGAAACGGGAGATTTGCATTATAAATCTGCATCCACTGTGATGCTGTCATGTCTACATGGATCAAAATCTCAGAGGAATGTTTCCAGCACCTTGTTGAATCTATGCCAAGAAGAATGTAAGCATATGGTTTGTTGAAAGCGTACTTGTGTACTGGATCCCATTGTGTTTTGCCAGTTGCACTGTTAAGGAAAAGGCAGCATTCTATCGATCTACCTATCTATAAGCCTTTAACTCACATTTGCCATGCCTCCTTTGATTTTCTGTTGAAGTTTTGCTGAAGGATGTGCTTCTGAACAAATCTGTTGAATCCATTATTGTTCCAGGTCCTCTGACATGGGCGATTGTTGTACTTGTTCCGTGGGTTGGAGTTTCGGCTTGGATTGTAAACCATTGCATTCCATCCATGCAGGAGTGCGAGAGTGCACAAGATAGTCAGAAGGACAGCGTTCATTTTATCTAGTGTGTATGAAAAAAACATTGTGAGTACATTTATTCACACATTCAGAAACAATGTAATACATGTCTAACACTACAAAGGTCTGTATTAATCAACTTTGACGTTTTCTTGTTGTTTTTTTAATCAAGCCATTATTTGACTATTAATCAAATTATAGACAAAGATGCTAAAGTGTCATGTAACTACTAATTATAGAGCACTAAAGGTTCAGCAATAACCATTTCCATACATATATTTAAAGGTGGTTATATTTGGCATAAAACTTGCTGCTTCCCTTCCTCTTTTCATTCTATATTTCCTGTCTTTATCTAAGTGTGCATGAGTGTTGGGCTTTATGTCTTCCGCCAGTCTTTCAGTGCACATGTGTGTGACACACAAATTATTGGAAATCCTACTGGTGCTACTGTAAAAGCTCCAGTGCTTCCCATCATTCTTCAGCAGATCATCCTGCCAGTTAAAACACTTAAACTGTAAACTTAACCATCTCAGGTATAAAGTAGTTCTTTATTGCTTATTGTGAGATTTATGTAACAAAACTGGTGGAAATAAATTAAAGCAAATCCACTGTAAGTCTAATATCTACTGTTTCACATCAGGGTCATCATTATCATTGTAGTGGTTTTACTACAATGTTGGAAAATTAAAGAGTTGATAAATTATAAAAGATTGTCTTTATATGTATTGTTAGAGGCAGAAACTGTGTGTGCGTGTGTGTGTGTGTGTGTGTGTGTGTGTGTGTGTGTGTGTGTGTGTGTGTGTGTGTGTGTGTGTGTGTGTGTGTGTGTGAAGAGGTCTTACCTGATCACATGAACTTCCTATGTTGTCAGTGTAGCTGTTTTAGTATGGAGGAGAAACACAACTGAGGTTTGAGTCTATGAAACGTTTCCCTCTTTTAAACCAGCATCTCCTCTGGTGTGAACTATAACAACCAATCATCTCAAATTTCCACTCTCTATAAAGTATATGTTAATGATCATTTCAAGGCAAATAAGTAATGTGTAAATGTTTTTTGACACAAACTGACAGCACACCCTTCTGTTTCTGTAAATGAAGAAGTTCACACTTGTGTCTGGTGTTAGTATGAAATTTTCCATTTTACACCCACAGTGGGTGGACAACAAATAAACTGAAGTATAGAAAAACAGAAAAAGGACACAAAGAGCACCGGCCACGAGCTAAAATATTTCACTAGACTGTCATTGAACACCTTTATTATGAATCCATCATATTCCACATGATTGGCAATCAATAAGCAAAATATGGTTGAAGTGTTTTGCTTTTTACGGCATTCACAGTGAGTTACAACAAATTTAATGTGAAGTATTGAATTGTTTTTAACATTATCATGAAATAACACACGCTCACTCAAATGCATACAAGTGACATCAAATAGCAAATTCACTCATTGCACTCCTTTCTAAACTCATGTTTTATACATATAGAAAATAACTTTTGTTTACAGCAACTAAATTCTTCTTAGCTATAAAATGAATTGAGTAAAAATGTCTAACATGTTATTGAAATCACACAGTAAAGTATCTTTTGCTTATCTTTTGATGTTTTGATCATTTTGTACAATTTTTAGAACTTTCTTTTAAATCTAGTACCCGGAGCAGATTCTTCTCATATTTTACAAAGCTTTGCCTCTTCATAACACTGACACAATGTAACAATCTGTCTTATTTTTATATAAACCTGGAAAAAAATCTGAAATTTTTAGGCTTTAGAAACAAGCAGAAAGCAGAAAGTCAAACTCACTGGTTACATCTAGTGGACGATTGAGGAATAACAGTCTGGAAAAACTACAAGGTCAAACATGTTTTATTGTATTATTTGAACCAACATCTTGACAAAAAATATAAAGTTGAAAAAAAAGGTTCTGTAAATGACACTTTTATCGATTTAAATACATAATATATAATGATCACAACTGTTGTGGACTTTAAATGAAAACTTTTAAGAACAAGAGAAGAACTCATTCATCTTTTTACATATAAATATAATGAATAGCATTTATAGTCAGAGCTTAGAGAACAGTTGCTCAAGTGTGTGTGTGTCTCTTGTGACTTCAAAAGCATGTCAGTCTTGCAGCTATGAGCTCTCCTAAGAAAGGGCAGACAGTACAGTATAACCTTATTTACACAAAACTGTGTTTCTAAAACATTTTTGTAATTCTCATTATTATTAGGAGGTAGAGCGGGTCAATTAATTAGAAGGTCAGTAGATTGATCCCTGGCTCCTCAAACCTGTGTGTCAACGTATCTTTGGGCAAGATGCTGACGCCTGAGTTGACTCATGTGCTCCCCCTGGAGGGTGAATGTCAGGGTTAAAGAGCTTAGACACTGGGAAAAAAAGCACTTGTGTCAATGAATGAATGAGGCTTGTAGTAAGAAAGTGTTTTGAGTGCTCAAAGCAAGTAGAACAGCACGTTATAAGTACAAGTAAATGGTCAAAATGATCAAGTGCCCATTTGTGTCAAAGGTGTTAATGTGAAATTAATTTACTGCTAAAATGTCACCTTCATCTATGCATGATGATAATGGTTGACATGTGACATGGCACTCAGAGGTATTGGCTTCAAATTTACTCATGGCATTTACAAAGGACATTCTTCAAATTTTATCAGGGACAGGTGAGTGGGTCTCTTCTGCTTAATCCTGGAGTGTAAACACATTTTTAATTCCAAGTTGGAGAATGACCGCTTGGATGAAGTAAACACAGGGGTAATGCCAAGCAAGGGCGTAGATTTGGTATGGACGGGAGGGACATGTCCCCACCAATATCCAGCGCTTATTGAATTGTCCCCACCAATAATTTGATCTCTTCGAGTAAAGAAAAACAAAACCCATAGAAATAAATAAAAAAAAAGCGATCTGTCAGCGTCTCATTCACCCAGCGGTGCAGAAAGAGTTAAATTACGTTCTCTACTGGAGTCCTACGTCATGTGACAAATATGGCCAATGTGATTGGCTGTGCCTTTCAGGGAGCTCTGTTTAGTTTTAGCAGCGGCAAGCCCGCGCTGCCAGGACCTGCAAGGAGGAGAGCAGGATGGCAGCAAAAAGAACCTGGATATAAGAAAGTATTTTTCAAAGAAACCTGTAAGTCCCTTAAAGTCAAGTTCACTCATAAAATCTGGCCATCATAATAACGTTACAGGCTATGCAAGGCAATACATGCCAACCCTCCCGTTTTTTCTGGGACAATCCTGAATTTCAGTGCCCCTCTTATTACTCTTTCTGGGTTGCAAAATAAACTTTTAAAAAATTTCAGGCGAGAATGTAGCCGTGCAAACTTCAAATATCTAGAACAGCAAACTCCCGGCACATCGTTTTAGGCTTTGGCCCACGTCAGTCTAAAATTGTATGTAACCATGAATAACGTGTTGCCATGTCCACCAGGAGAGACTGGACAGTATAGATGTAAAACAAATATGCCAGCAGTTTACCTCAGTTAATGAGAGGAGAAGGCATGTGTGTGGCTCCTTCACATACTGGACATTGAGTTGTTGTGTGGGACACCAGTAGTCCATGTCTGTTGCTGTAACAGTAGTTCATGTTTAGAGTAAAACATCCCAGCTCACTGACTTGATCGGGGCAATAGTGCCTAAAATGTTGCATAATTTTGCTAAGAGATCTGTTACTTTGTGGTAATCTTAGATGAGTAGTTTTATGGACAAAAACCACCAGGTCATTCAGTGTTCCCTTAATGCTAACGTATAAGAGATGTTGGTGTAATATAACTGAAGTAATGTTGTTAAGTCCTTAAAGTCATATTCTTTTATTGTCATGACTGTATTTGAAGCCATTTTTATGTTTGTATGATACCTGATTTATATGGAATATGGTTGAAGTAAACTAAAGTATAAAATACTTAGTCAGTCATTTGTTTAATAGTAACTTAACATTATATAATTCACATATAAAACTATGAATTGTAATTTTAAATGGTTTAAAAGCATGTAGAATAGCATATGTAGGCAAGTATATTTCTCCTCTTTTTATCAAGAAAAAAAAGGAAACAGGGCAGGGTTCGGTGGTTGAATCATCCGTCCCCACCAATGCCAAAACCAAATCTACGCCCTTGATGCCAAGAGTTCTCAGGTGCATGAAGCAGTTTTTGAGAAAGTGACATTTTGTCTCATTAGGGTCGAATGGGTGAGAATTTTAAAGGATTTCCTGTATGCACCAAGAACTACTGTAAGGAGTATCGACTGTGACAGACACAGGTCATCGGTTTACAGCATGTCACTTTAAATAATACATCATTATGAAAAAAAGTAGTTAAGTGGTTTTGTGAAAGTTTACAATATAAATACTCTGGTTTGTCATATTAACTTTTAATATTTATTAACCATTAAAGACTGGAGATATTATCACAAAGGCCAGTTTATAAGTTCGTAAAGACAAAAAGATTACAAAGATGAAAAAAAAATAAACAACAAACATAAAAACTAAAACAGACTTTTTTATCTATCAACAAAAGTGTAATAATGAAGTAATGCAGCAATAATGAAGAAAGCAATTATGATATCACTGAAACGGAATGTCAAGCAGAACATGAGGAAACCATAATTACCTTAGCGAATATCAAATTTTACCAATATTGTGTCGTTTACAGCTATAGATTTGTTTTTCACTCTTAGTTGAAATTTTGCCATCACCAAAACACCCCAGTGACTCACAGCAGAGAACTACAAAATCCCAATTCACTCCAGAATGAAATCTGTAATAAATG
Source organism: Rhamphochromis sp. 'chilingali' (assembly GCF_963969265.1). Lineage (NCBI taxonomy): Eukaryota > Metazoa > Chordata > Actinopteri > Cichliformes > Cichlidae > Rhamphochromis > Rhamphochromis sp. 'chilingali'. The sequence continues at coordinate 41,130,581 of NC_137929.1, read as the reverse complement.
GAGATGGGATAAATCTTACTTTGCCTCGTGTCTAAATTCTAAAATAGTTCTGAAGTCTTATTTAAAACATAAAAAATTGTATTTCTCATTGTCTCTCTGACTGACCCACTCATACTGTCCTCCTCTCATCATGCCCACAGCCCTGCCACAATCCTCAGTCTTTCCCTCTCTGCTCCACTTCTCATAGCAGACCAGCTTGTCATTGACCCAGAACCACAGATCCAGAGTGCAGGAGTAGCGCAGGCCGAGCCAGACAAAAGGACTCGAGCCATTCTTGGCTCTCACCTCTGCCCATCTCTGTTGGTAAGGGTTAGTGATGGAGACCAGTCCCCTGTGAGACTCTCTGCAGTAATCCAAGGCCTCCTTCCAGGTTTTGTTTTCTTTGATCAGGATCAATTTATCTGCCATAAAGAAAAAAAACAACACATTCCGTTGAATCTAGTGAGCTGTAAACATGAGAAACTCTCTGCGCTGTTTATTTTGTTCCAATAATAAAAAAATAAAAAATAAAAAAACCTAGAAAAAGCGTGTGTGTTACTCTGCCCTCAGTAGAAACCAGTATAATAACAATAATGAACTTTGTGCAGACAGGTCGACAACATCCTGAAATATTTATGTTTTTAAACTATTAGGAATCCAAAACAACTTCTCTCCATATTTACAGACAACAGAGACTTTAAAACGTTGGTTGAACATAAAAGTAGCTCAAAGCGATCCCACAGATATTTAAAGTCATCTGACTGTCAACTAAGTGTGTTCATGTTTATGAGATTAATTCAGCAAACATGCAGATGTAGGTGGAGGAAAAATATACAACATGTTCAGTTGGATCTTGTCAGTGATTCCAGTGATCCTCCTTTTAGAGAAACCAGTCAGACACATGTTGATAAAAACTCACCATCATAACAGAAGAAGGGTTTTTCTTTGTCACATTCATCAGAGCTCCATTTTCCTGATCTGTTTAACAGAGTCATAGCACATGTCTTGTTGCTTTGTTCATCATTGAATAACTGCATATCCCAGTATCTGAAAGAGAAATCACTCCTATCTGACCACCTCCAGCTGTCTCTGAACAGACCCATCCACACACTCATGTTACGGCCAATGAACAGAGCCTTCATTTCTTCTCCATCTACCTGATTCAGTCCACTGGCCAAGTCAGTGTGATTATATCTGCAATAGTTCTGAGCCTGTGTCCAGTTCTTCTTCTCCTCAATCAAATACAATGTTTTATTGTCTTTCTTCTTTTCTGTAAAACAAACAGAAAAACACACAAAGACATCCCTCAATAATTTCTCACCTGAAATTCTGTCTGTCTCTATCTTCTCACTTCACAATTATGTGATTGCATTATATTTTTATATCATGATATTATAATATTATTTAATATTATTCATATCTCCTCACCATCATAGCAGATGAACCACATAGGATGGTGACATGAAACATCTACCAGCTTGTCTCTTTTCCTCCCACAGTTTCCAGGCCCAGGTTCAGTACCGTATCTTCCATTCAGATTCCAGCTGCTGTCATTATGAATGTATTCCACTCCTGGCAGAGACCAACGCCACGTCCTGTTTCCACCTGTGTTGTTGTTCAGTCCAATCCAGGCTTCTCCTTGATTCTGTGCAGAGTTACGGAGTCTGCTCATGTCTGTCATGTCAAACACTTTGGCCAGGTCTGTATATTTCTCTCTGCAGTATCTCTGTGCTTCAGACCAGCTCTTGTTTTCTTTAATAAAGTGGTACTCATACAGGCGGCATGTAAAGAGGCAACACTGACCTGAAATACAGAAATATGATAAACATAGTCTGACTGAAGAAATTAAATATTACAGGTTAACATCGTTACATAAATGAGACTCTGACTGTAGTGAATGGGCAGATGTGAGAAGACTGAGTGAATCTAAGCTAAAGTCTTTTATTTGCCAGTTGCATTCATACAATAGGTCCAGGTACATGGGCAATCTTGTACAGAGCTGAGAATAACAGTCAAATAAATACAAATACAAAGACACACTTACATATATGGTATATAACAAAGTGCCTACAGAGGTATTATATAGGATTATTGATATTGTTTTCTTAACAGAATAAAATGGGGAAAAAAACATGTCAAGTAGTTCATTTATATTCATAAATATTCTATATTCATTTTATTTAAATTAAAAAGAGTATATTTGGTAAACAATCCACTTACCCATCAGAATAAGCAGATACAGACTCCATCTTTGATCTGACAGATTAAAGTGATGTTTTATTACTCAAGGAAACAAAGATTTGAACAGAACTTCTTTTTTTTCACTTTATGTCAGATGAAAGAAAAGATGGATCAATACAAGATAGTAGGACATATGAAGTACATGTGAAAAAGACCAACATACTTAAAGAAAAATAGTGTGAACTATTATGAACCAGAACAGAAACTGTTTTTTAAATAATTCAGCAGCTCATGAACAAACTGATAAAATTAATGATATTATTAATCTTGAAAGCTCTTTTTTATTTAATGCTAGTTCATCTTTTCAGTAAGAGTTGAGGTAACATATTTTTTAGTTTTGTTTTTTTTAGTATCACACCTGACAAGATATTTCAGATATTCTCTACACATCACCTCTGCACCACATACATAAAATATATTACAGGTTTTAAACTTACATGTTATAATTTCTTCTCTATACGGTGTGTTCACGAAGACAGCTCTCAAGTAGATATTGATATACAGTAAAGAGAGCTCTTTTTTGTCAAGGTTAGGATTTGAATATCCAAATACAAGACTGGGACTATTTCCCCTGAATGAATGATCCACTGATGAGAGGGATTTGTATATTCCAGTTATAAAAGGTGTCATTTACTTTATGAGTAAACAGGAAAAAAGGGGAAGAACGCACTGCACTACTAACTGTCCACCAAGCAAGAACGTATAAACATATCGTCCTTATCTGTGTTGCTTAATAACTTCATCCATTATGTTAAACTGGGTGTGAGGCACAGTTAGAACTTGATCTGCTCTAGAAAGTACAGGATATCACTGCTTCAGCTGCAGCTACTCAGACATCATAGCAGGAGGCTGCAACCAACAAATGAAGGCATTTATCCAATCCAGTCTACTAATTTTTAATCCAAACCACACCTAAAACTGTCTTTCTGGGTACATTATTTTTTTATATACAGTTACTGGTGTTATCAGTTTATTCAATTTAGGTTATTAGCCCCATAGAAATGAGTCCGATAAGATCTAAAGCAGGTGTATGTAACGATCACTGCTGAGTGATTGCCACTCTGTCAAACAAATCACAAAATTAGTTGAGCCAGCAGATTGACTCATAGACCCGAATAAAGAAAACTGAATGGAATTTCAGCTCTGCTTCAAGTTTTCAGGTTTGCTTTGATTGAGATAATCATCTTGTACTTGGTGAAATGATACAGGATTCTTGGATTACCTGGATAAAATTTCAGCTTCCAACATTTAATTTTAATAAAATTGTGAATGGAGGCACACTAGACTGAGTATCTAAGTTTACTTCTGCTTTTGGTTATGTGCAAATTGTAAGCAAATACTATTCTCAGTGAAATAATGACCTTATATTTTGTGGCATGCTTTTATTATTGTTTTGTTTGTTGTTTTGACTGTGTTGCTGTATGGACTATGCAGTGGAAATGTAAAGAGTGATGAGTGGTGAGAGTTTTGCCTGGGCGTCGATCCATTGGTAGTGCCTCAAGGTAATGCTTCGCGCGTCTCTTCCTTCACTCAATACAGACGAATGAGAGCGAGAGCTGTGTGTCAGTATTATTCATTCATTTCTCCTCACTGCTTCCCCTGTTTAAGGTAACTGCCATCCACAGAATGCTATAAACGTGGCAGTATGTGTTACTGTTAACTGTTAGCCCATTATCATTGTTCATCAAAAGGAAAGAGGTGAATTGTGGACTGTTTTTGCTGAGTTGAACTCCGTTGCTGTGTATGCTTGCTTTCTCTATTGCTCCACCATATTGTGTCATGATTTTTCTGTTACTACTACTTTTCTACCACCAGCTTGGCCTTGGGTCAGTTCTCTGTACTCCCTGTCGTCGATGTCAGTGATGAGGCAGACTATTGCAGAGTCATCAGAGAACTTCTGCAGGAAGCATAATCCTCTTCAATGCCAGGTTGGTAGGCAAACTGAAGTGGATCCAGTGATGAGCTGACCAGGGGCCGAAGCTTATGATCTTTCTGTTCCAGCAGATTTCTCAGCTGTTTTTTAACACTTTGAGCCTGTTTCTCTGTGCACTTTGGCTGGAGTGGGACCCTCTGTCCAGAAGTCCAGTTGCAAAAAATCTGGGAGTGTTCTTTGATGGCAATTTTTTTATTTGAGAGAAACAAATAAATCCTGTTATTTATTTGGCTCAGGCTCCTTGCAAAAATTAAGAACATTTGGTCATCTGTTGACTTCAAGAAAGTGATTTATGCATTTATTTTATCCAAGTTGACTACTGTAATAGTCTTTATTTTGGTATCAGCCAGACTCTGCTCTCCCATCTTGTTCAGAATGCTGCAGCCCGACAGTTTACAGGCACTCTTAAACACAACCATATTTCCCCAATGTTTCTCATTCACATTGGCTTCCAGTATGTTATAGAATTGATTTTAAGAGTTCATTGCTTGTTTTTAAGTCTCTAAATGGACCCTCCTACCACTTTGATTTTTAAACTAAAAATACTCCAAATAGAATTCTTAGGTCAGCTGAAAAGTTTCCTAAACTGGAATAGTCTGCTTCTTCAAATTATTACCTCTCCAAAACTCAGCATTTGTAAACCTCGTCCAGAAACACATCTTTATTCCGTAGCTTTTAATTGTTAATGAGCCTTGTTTTGTTTTTTCTCTGTGTGTTAGTTTTACTTTTACAGCACTTTGGGAGACCTGTGTTGTTGTTAAATGTGCTTATAAATAAACTGATTGATTGACTGAAACTGACCATCATGAGAGTATTTCAAAGAGGACATGAAATATTTCCATCCATTATCCAGAACTCTCTTCTACATAGCACAAAACAACAATGAAGAATGTGTGCATCAAATTCACTAGTGGCATCTAGTGGACAAATAAGAAATGACAGTCTTGATGTCATTTCATTATTATTATTATTATTATTATTATTATTATTATTATTATTATTATTAATGATAATAGTTGATATTTTACGTTCTATTTATATTTTCTATTTTTTAAATCTAGTTATTGATTTTAAAGATATCTACTTATCAAATATATTTGTGGTAACACCATGACAAAAAATGCAAAAAAAAAAAGTTCCTAAATGATAGTCTCTTTAATTTCTGTCCATTTAATGTCATAAATTATATTACATACATCTTTTAAATGGCATACAGCGACTCCTGAAGACCACAATATAAGAAGTCTGAGTAGAAAAAATACAAAATGAAACAAATGGTTGAACAGAAGGAAATAGTTACAAAAAGGATCTGTAAAACAGAGCTACAAAGAGTAAGTAAGCAAAAAGTTTGTTGATACAATAAGTGATGGACAATCAGCAAAAACACAACAAACAAGCAGAACTCGTAATCCATCCTTTGGTCAACTATTATAACAAACAGCATTTATAGTTAGAGCTGTGGGAAGGGGGTGCTGTATGTGTTTATACAGCGGTGGAGTGGACCACAGCTGTACACAGCAGAAAAGAATCAGCAGAGTCCAAATGTCACAGGCACAGAGATTTCAAGTATTCCAGTCTTGCAACTCTTAGGACAACAGTCAAAGCTTATTCGCACAAAGTTAACGTAATATTTTAAAGTCAACTTTCAACAACAGGGCCCCTGTGGCTTAGTTGCCAGAGCAGGCTATTTGCTAATGGTAAGGTTGGTGGTTTGATCCCTGGCTCCCCGTGTGTCATAGATCCTGAGTCCTGAATAACCCCCAATCCCCCAAGGCTTGTAGTAAAAGTGAGTAGAAAAGCACATATATACACTTATATTATTTTCTTAAGGATTAATAAAGTATTCTGATTCCAATTCATACATACACCAGTCCATGTACAAGAAAGTCAAGTGCCCTGTTGCATCCAAGGGATTAATTTGAAATGACTTCCTGAAGTTCATCTAGGTGCATGATTTTAATGCTCCAAATAATTGGCTAATAGCTGATTTTGAAAAATGCACCACCTCTAGCTGGTGATCAGTACGTAACATAATTTGATTGTAATATGTCCTAACGTTTTTCTTAAAGAAACAGGAATAGTGTCTAAAGTGTTTCAACACGCCCAGACCTCCTAGTTTCCAGTGTTCTGTTTTGGCCGGGTTAATAATTTTCTGTTATTTCATTGTTCATATTGTTTCTGTAAAATTTATACATTTCCAATGCTGTATGTATGACTTATTTTTTACTTTTCAAATGTTAAAAGTTAGAAAATATAGTACATAAAAAATAAAACTCTAAAATTGATGCCTCAGTCAGAGGATCTTCATTAATGCATGTTATAAGAAAAATGTTGAAATTTGACCGATCAAATGCCCGATGGGCAGGTGAGCAAACTGTTACTGCACACTGAATAGAAAATATGGTACATAAAAACCTGAGTCAGGTGATCTTCGTGCATGTTATAATGAAAAATGTTGAAAAATTAAAAATGTTGAAATTTGGACAATCTTGGAAAATTAAGAAAACTCATCAGAAAAAACATTAAACTGTTACTGCACACCTGGACACATATATTGCTTACCAGTGATGCATTCACTGCACCAGATCCAGTACATGTGATTACTACTGTTTTTGCACGGCAGTGATAATCAAAGGATTGCTGTTTTTCTCATTTTGTTTCAGATGTGGACTGAAGTACGGGAGGATCTCACCACCGAACGAACACTCAGTAAATGAGTAGATGTGAGACTGAGACGTCACATCGTAAAAGGACACGAGACCTTCCTCATAATCTACAAACACCCCGACTTTCCGAGGTTTCTCTTTAACCGAAAGGCTCACTGGTGGTGTTGCCAGGGCTGCATATTTCTGGTCTTCATAATGTACAGTAGCCCAGTAACCATTGTCAGGACTGATTGAGAGTTTCCCCTTGCGGTTTGCGTCACGTCTCGCCACACCCAGATCCCACCCGGTCTTTTTGCTGACCTCCACCTCCCAGTATGCCCTGCCAGAGGACAGCCTGTTTAGCCCCAGGATACTTCCAAACATATTAAACCTCTGTGGAGAATCAGGATCTTTCGACATCTTTCCACTATCTCTCACTTTTTTCCCATTATCAGAAATTTCAAGGCTTTGGTGTGCGGTCGCCGGGTCCAGCTTCACGTCCACTGCAGTCAAAAGAACACAAGTGATTAAAAAAACAGGACCGTGTGGTGGGTAGAAGTGTGGAAGCATCACAAGAGTTATGGATAAACTACAATAGAAGACTCCCCTTACTTTATTTACTTTTTCTATTAAACATTTCAGCCAAAGCTGACCCAAACATGGTGGTAAGTATTGCTATGGAAACATTAGTAACAACAGGTTTGTCCTCAGTAAGAAATAATATTTGTATATGAAATCTTAAGGAGATGAGATATGAGCATGCATGATACCCTAACCGTTCCCTGAACTTTTTTTCACATCTTCCTCCGGATAAAGCAATAAAGAGAGGTTTCACACTATCGACAAGCAGCTAGGCTAACAAAAGAGCATCAGGGCATTGTGTTCGCCATGCTGACCCCTTGAGGTCTTGTCATCATAACAAGTAAACACTACTTACTTATGTTAGCTAACTCACTATTTAATTTTTTCATTGGTAAATAAACAATATATTAATATTTTTTAGCTAATAACTGTGCTAATTTTCCAATATTTTATTCACATAACTCCTGAAATCTTACAGTACTGAATCACAGTGCATTAATTTTGTTGAGTTTGCTGCTCGCCAAGAGGTGTCAAATATCGTTCACGTGACAAAATTTGAGAGTAATAAAATGTGCCCGAGCTAAACGTGTTCATATCCTTAAAAATAATTATTCATGTTTTTCCATAGACCCTTTTTTCAGGGGGGGAAGTGATTGCAGTTAAGTGAGCAGTTTTAGAAATATATAAGCAGACAAATTACTGTGGGGCAATTTGTTTCCACAGTGACACAGTTACAGTTGAGGAGGAGAAACTTTATGCCTTTGTGTTTAAATAGGAAAAAACTGAAATAACAAAAATATGACTTGTGCCATACAAACTGTCTCACTGCCCGATGACCAATCATCACCATCAGCTAGATAATGAGTGAAAGTAATCGCTACAGGCAATGTTAAAACTTATCTCTGCCATTTGTTTCTTAAATAACTTTGAAAGAGTACATTAGAAAATTATGTTTTATTTTGGAAATCTACATATTAATTTTGACTGCATCCAACTAAACCTTAACAAGACGAGTTCAATTCTGGCAAACAATAAGAGCTGAAGGCTTTTTTTATTTTGGAATTTGAGAGAATCCTGCTAAATTTCTATAAAGCTTTGGTTTTTATTTTAAAAATTTCACAACTTTTAAAGCTTATTAATTTTCCATTACAAGACCTACTGCTGTTCATCAGTATGTATCTGTATTAAACATCAAAATGCAAAACAATCACATTTTTTCATTTAAATAAGGTTTTCATTTTGAAATACACACCTGCAAATTTTGTAATCCTCCTGAGTTCTGTGGAAACAAACATTTTAGTAAGTGGCAATAAATCAGAAAATACAGATTTTAATATAAGTATAACAAAATGAAGGGTGCACCAATGGATGAGAGTTTTTCCAGTTTGTCGTGAATTTGCTTCATCATGGCTGAAGTCGTAGTTCTCAGTGTGCCAAAGGAGAGTGAAGTGTCAACATTTTTCCAGTCAGTAGATTCATTTAGGCCTGTTAGTGGCGAAACCTGTGTGTGCACACAGTAAACATCAGCATATGACAAGATTAGATTTAATGAGTTTAACGAAACAGAATTTCCAAAGTGCAGAAATGCACTTTTATGCTGAGATGTTAAAAAGACCAAAAGATGGACTTCAGGTCCTCAAAGCTCACCTCCAAGTTTGGGTTTTTGGGTGCTTCAGCAATGGCCTTTTTGAGCACATCAATTTCTCTTTGCAGCTTCTGGATGATATCCTGAGCATCTCCTTTCACTTTCTGTCTCCTAAACAGTATTTAAGAGAGTAAAATGTACAGCTCTATAACAGCACACTGGCAATGTTCAGCTGCTCTCCACTGATAAACTGACAGTACTAACCTCTCCTCCAGAGGCTTGAGGGCTTTCTTTCGAGCATCTTCCACAACTCTGATAGCCTCTGAGAAGAAATGATTGACTTCCAACCATTCGGCATCCAGAGTACCCTGAAAAGAGAGTGGATGTGTTAAAGTAACATCAAAGCAAGAAACCAAACGAATGAAAAATAAATAAACATCCTTACCTTGCAGTCTATTTCCGATGATCTGACTTCAGCCATCTTGAGCTCTCTGATGTGAATTTTCTGCTGCAAATCAGATTTCATCTTTTCCTGTTTTGCCTTGAAAGAGGAAAATGGCTCAGAGTCAAAGGTCTCATGATAGAAGGACACATCCTGGTCAAAAATGACTCCAATGTTTCTCACAGTGCTACTGGAGGCCAAGGTAATGCCATCCAGAGTAAGAATCTGGTTAGATATCATATTTCTAAGATTTTCAGGGCCGAGTAAAATAACCTCAGTTTTATGTGAATTTAGAAGCAGAAATTTAGAGGCCATCCAGGTTTTTTGTGTCTTTGCGATATTTCTGCAGTTTAACTAAATGTGGATACTAGGGAGGTTTAAAGCTAGAGGTGTGGTGGCTTTGACCGAAAGGTGTGCAAACACATGCAGCAGTAGCCTGTAACACTCTGTGAGGCTTTACTTCCACTACTATGAGTGTCTGAACTGGACCTCCAAGCAGTGTTTGTGCTGTTGGCACTTTTTGGAGCATTTTTAGAATTTTTTCAGTTTTAGTGATTGAAAATTCTACTAATTATTACATTGTTACTCAGAACCACTATTTTAACAACTATTAAAACTGCATTACCTTTTGTAGTTTTTTAGTCTTCTTCTCTTTCAGCCTGTCTATCTCCTTTTCTTTTTCTTCGGGGCAGATTGCTGCGTGCTGGGCTGCTTTCCCAGGAAGCTCCAAGAGTTGTACCACCTAAAATATGAAAGCAGTAAGTAATGAAATTAATCTTTATACAGTTTAACTCTTAGCAAAATTGTTTCACATTTATACTAAAACCATATTTTACATGCATCTGAATAACTGTACTTAAGAAATCTGCAGTACCTGCTGTCCACCAGTAGAGAAGTCCAGAGCTCGACGGGCTTTGTCTGAGCTCACGGTGCTTTGATGAGAGCGCTGAGGAGTCTCAAAGACTGCAGAGGAACAAGAGAGTTATTACCAAGCAAAGCTGGCTTGAACTATCATCAGCTGTGAAGATTGTAATGCGTACATGATGTGTCTGTCTCCATCTTTGTGGTTGTGTTGTCTGTGTGATCACTGTGGTTGCTGAAGGTCTGTGACACAGACATGAACACAGACTGTAAAAGGAAAGTAGAAGTGGAGATTCAGTGGGTGTCACTTGACAAGTTGTCCTAACACTTCTTTGATATGTTTGAAAAGAAAATCTGTGTACCTGTGCACCAGAGCCTAAATCAAGCCCCTGATCTTCGCCCATGTTTGAACCTGTTGGCACAGACTGTTGCTGAGTTTCAACCACTGTAACAAAAGAGGATTAATGGTTAAATTAAGCCACCTTGCTTTTTTGGAGTGTTGTCATTATGAACTAACTAAATTAAAATGCATACATGATTTAATTATCTCTACTGCAGAGGCTTGTCTGGCTGGAGAATCGATTTGGGGGATGAAGCTTGATGGCAGAAACATATTCTGCTGGAGAGAACAGATGTGATTATACAGTTCGATGCTAATCTAGTGTAATTTCTCATATTTTGGTGAAAAAGCCATACCTCCTCCTTGACTGAAGGACTGAAAGTTGGTCTGCTGCACTTTTGATGAGATTCTTCTTGATGATTTCTCCAGAGTTGAACTTTGTTCTCTTCCAGTTGATTTTGTGTAGATCTCATCCCTCCCTGGAGATCTCCGAGGTCCTGATCAACTGTGATTCTGGGCCAGCTGTAGTAGCTTGAGTTTGAATCTGTTGTGTTTGTGTGACACATTAAGGAACGATTATTTTAACTCTTCCTGCATATTCTTTGTTTATTTTTTAGTAAATCATTCCTTAACAATGTGAGAATACACTGTAACGAACTGTCAAAGTGACAAATTTATCCTCTGCAGCTGCACAAAGTGTAACTATAGGGTAGCAGTACAATCAGCGCACTCACCAGACTTCACAGAATTCTTGAAAATATCCATAAATGGGTCTGTTAATTTGATCTGAGGACTCAGGATAGTCACTGTAGGAAGGTAACTGAATTGTTCATGTTCAGGGATCCTCATTCCCTTTGGTGTACATCCCATCTTTCCCTGGTGAACTCTGAGGCCCTGGTAACTTGTCGTTTTGGACCAGCCACAGTGGCAAACCTGAAGACTCATTTTGGATGAGTTGAGTATCTGAAGTAGACAGAAAAGGGTGTAAACAACAGGGAAACCAGTAAGAGTTCAATTATTAAATGCACTGTTTAGAAAATGTGGTTTTAGATTTTAGGAATAATATGAGTAATGTGTGAATTATCAGTGAGGGTAGTTTATCACTAGTTTGCTTCAATAATTGATTTTAATGCTATTCTTTCCAAACAATTTGGTTATTATTGTTTGTCTTCTGCTAATGAAATTAAAAGTCACAGTTTTTTCTTTTCTCATGATCCTAGAGTTTTGAGTTTTGGGGTGTTTTGCAGGTTTTTAATTTATTTATCTGTATTACAGTTCTGTATTGTTGACATTCTGGCTTTTTTATGGTTCACATCTTAGTCCTGTTCTCAGTGTTTGTTGCCTCATGATTAGTTTTGATAGTCCACGTATCAAGAGTGTTTTTTATTCAGTTTTGCTTCCCACTTCCCAGCCCGTTAGTCTGATTCCATTCAGCTGTGTTCCCTGGTGTTTTGGATCTCCCTGATTTCCTAGTATGTAAACAATGTCTGAGTCCTCCTTTGTTCTTTGTCATTTTCTCCCTCAAGGTGTGTTTCCTGTGTGGTTCCAGCTTGTCTTGTTAAAGGCTTGTTGTGTGTTCATAGTTTCTGCTATGGTGTATACTCTACTTTTAGAAGAGTTTTTTACTATTAAAAGTTGTGCTTTTCAGGTTAAAAGTAACCTTTCAAGGCATTACTGCATGATGTCCTGATGTCCTTATATCAGAAAGAAATGATGACCATATTGTTTTTTGCCCCTCAGTTACCCATCATTTCTCTGTTCCACTTTACAAGACAGACATATAAAATACTAAGACAAATATATTACCCCTTATATATAAAAATACTTTTTTTTTAAAAAGTGAAACTGTCAAAAATTACACCTCGGACTCGCTTGTGTTGCACAGTGATTAGGCGCCCTCTAGTGGCACTGAATGTGCAACAAAAAAAACCCACTGATATTACAGTTTTGTGTCTTAGTGTGGAGAGTTCATGTCAGTAAAGATATACATTAAAACTGTCACCATTCCACTGAGATTTTAAAAAACATTATCAAGCTACAACATGTATGTACTTATACATAATATTGAATAATTTAATTCAATTTTTATTTATATATCACAACAACAGTAGCCTCCAGACACTTTATATTGTAAGGTCTACATTATGAGGTACAATAATACATACAGAAATCAATCATATGACCCCTACGAGCAAGCACTTTGGCGACAGTGGGAAGGAAAAACTCCCTTTTAACAGGAAGAAACCTCCCACAGAGCCAGGCTGGGGAAGGGTGGCCATCTGCCTAAATAAAGCATAAATGTGGTGAAATATCGATCCTATACATAACACATAAATGGTAAATGGCCTGCATTTGTATAGCGCTTTTCTAGTCCCTAAGGACCCCAAACACTACATTCAGTCATTCACCCATTCACACACAATGTGATGGCAAGCTACATTGTAGCCACAGCTGCCCTGGGGTGCACTGACAGAGGCGAGGCTGCCAGACACTGGCGCCACCGGGCCCTCTGACCACCACCAGTAGGCAAACATGGGGTTAGTATCTTGCCCAAGGATATTTGGCATGCAGCCAGGAGGCAGCCTGGGATTGAACTACCGACCTTCTGATTAGTGGCTGACCTGCTCTGCCACCTGAGCTACAGCCACATAAATGTAATTAGTGTTTTATTATTTTTAATAAACATTAAACATTCATTTTAAAACTCATCTCCCTTTCAAACTTTGACCACACATATAACACATAATTATAGGCAAACACTCACGCCCTGACATTTAATCTGGACTAGAAGGAGTTAAAATGACTCTCCAAGAGTAGTATTTGCATTTCAGGTTGGATTTGTTTATTCCTGTCATGGAAAGAAAAGCAGCCTAGTGGAAAAAAAGCTTAGCACACACCGTGCAACCTGCGGTTTAATTTTATAGCCATGACAGCTTCCTTATCCTGAAAAGATCTGTGTAATTAACTGAAGTTTTGTTGTATAAGTTTGTATGCATGTGCACAGATTCGGCTTATATAGGGGTTTTTTTCTGGGATTTCGCGCAACCCAGGAAAAAAATAATTAATACATAATGGGCTTGGAGTGACAACATTATGAATGAAATGAGCTTTATTTGGAAGCACCCCCCCACAGGTTGTGTGTGAGACTTCAGCACAGCAGCAGCAGCAAGTAGGCGCACCGAGGACCCTCGCGCTCAATTTTCGAGTATATCTGTGTGATAGAATTTAGAAAACACATCGGTGCAAATTATAAGTCTGGTGTTTTTGTGTCCGTTGGTTTGTTTTTGTTTCGTGAGCTGGTTATTATACACCGAGCCAGAGAATACCTCGCCGCCCCGCCCCTCTCCTCCCTGTGCAGCAAGCAACAGGCGCACCTCGCAAACGGAGGGCGCCCTTACTCGCCACAAATGGGCAATAGAAAACTGACTAGTACCCATGCAAGCACAAAAATGCGTTGGCAGCATTGGTGCCAGCAACTATTTTTGCCGATGCCCATAATCCCGCCCCCACCATGTCGCCTATATCAAAACCCCCAACTGTATAACGTTGTGTGCTGCACTCTACAAACTACGAGTTAACTAACAACTTTTTAGATTTTATTTCACACGCAAGATGACGTCACAGCATCTACACAAAATAAAATACATATAAAACATATACTTATAGTATTATACAAAGGAGTAATGATTTAATATAATCTGATTCTTCTACAAACAAGGCTTTCATTCATGCAGGCACGAGAGTGAGTGGGTCAGTGAGACTGTCGTGTTATTTTATCATGAAGCATTTCAAAAAGTTCAAAGTAACACCAAAGTGCAGAGCAGCCTACCTGCGCTCCTGCGTATCTCGATGCTCCTCTGTGAGATCTGCTGCTTTCTCCACACTCTGCTCCTCTCTAATAAAGATTCAGCAGTTTCAGTTTCCTTTCGGCAAAATCAATCCCGAAACTGTGAGGAGTTGCGACATATCACTGCGAAATACTTAGTTACTGGAAACGTCATGGAAAAGAAATAAACAAATAAACGTCATGAGGAAAAAAAGGGAACAACGTTCATTCATTCTTTAAGAAAAACGAGAGAGAAAAAACAAATACAAACAGTTGACATATAGATGCTAAAATCTATTTTTGATACCTAAAGTGTAAAAGTGGAGGTGTTTGTCAAACAGGTGGGGCTTTGTGTGCAAAGGACACTCCTCATTTAGCACGCAGGTCATTTAAAAAAATGTTTTTTTAAGCTAAACACATAAAAGTGTCATATCCTCCTCACTGGACAATAAAGAAGAGAGAGGCAGAGAGATAGATGAGTTTATTTATTTTCCATTTCCAGCATGAAGCAAAAGCAATATGTGACAGCAGACTGGGACTGAATGATTTACCATTAACACCCGGGTAGAACCCCCGCACCTGCTTCAAACATGGCACTTAAAGAAAAAAATATAATAATAACAAATGCACATATACACAAACCAGTTCACAAAAAATACCACACCCATGTATACTGATGTCTAGCAGTGGCACCATGTTCTTCAACATGCAAACTGAGATAGGGGTGAAGTTCCCCAGTAAACACTCTTTGGTTCCTCGTAACTCAAAAAAACTCCAACGTTTGTGAGGTTTTCCTTTGGGCAAAGGAAGCAGGTGGTTCTGTGAGGACTGTGCAGACTTTGTCATCTTTGTGCGAATCATTTTTGGGGTTTTGTGAGAGGTTCTCCTTATGGCTTGTGCTTGCTTTTATTACACCCAGATGCTTGTGTTGCTAACCTCCACCTCCCAGTAAGGTTTCCCAAGGATTTTCCAGTAAGATTTCCCCTTACCTCTTGTTTTTGTACAGAGAAAGTGATCAGGCTTTTTCTTCATCTCCTGACACCAGCTGCACCGGATCTTCATCCTTTTTCACTCAGTGAACTCTTTCCTTGTGTTGGTCATTGCTGTGCAGGAAAAACAAAGTATGTGATCACAGGTGAAATAAGGGATTGTTTTCCCAGTGCAGGTTTAGAGTGTTTCACTTTGTGATAGCCATTGATCCATTTTTCAAATAATCTCTAAGGATCTGACTTTTTAAGAAAGACACAAATATCTCTGCTTATTATTTGGCTAACAGCTTAAAATAGAGATAGCATGTTATAATAAGTTAACAGCATTCCCACAAAGCACCCCTGCACACCAGCATTGCACTTAAATTATACTTTAATTAAGATATAATTATGATTTAATCACAAAAATATGACTGGCTCAGCATTACATGAATCAAATTTTTAAACTGATGTTGGAGTGAGAACATTGTTACAGGGAAAATGTGTCTGTCTGCAGATATTAACTAAACATCTGTATGTAGTACGAAATGGACATAATAATAATAAATATGCTAAAGTGAAAATAAACTTAACTGAAACTCAATACTCTTACAAACTAAATAGTTCCCAGAAATAAAAAGAATTAAGTAAAGCTTATTTAAGATGACTATGTTTGGACAACTTATTCATTGCACGTATACAGTACTAAGAACAACTTGATTTTAAGTTTCTGACTGTACAACACTAATTGTTTACTGACTGACAAACATTTTAAGTTCCACTAAATTAAAGAACAATTTGTGGTCATTTTTTAATCACATTTCTTTATTATCCTTGAAATTTCTAGTACAATACTTAAATTAATATAACACTGTATGCAAATAAAAAATAATTAACACCACTTCTTGTAATGGTGTTAAAATCAGCCCAACTTTTATTTTCAAATCCAAAACGTACATCAGCCAACATGCTAGACGTTGTTCTGCTGAAAAACAAACAACATTGCCACTATTGTTATAATCTTACAATGAAACAAAGTCTCAGATTTAATTTCTGTAAAACTAAGTTTAGGCTTTCTACAACTTTGTTTTTCTAGTTACATTACTTATATTTTCAAAATAAAATGTAATTATTGTGCAGCCACAGGTGCTTGTTTCCAGTCCAGGCATTACTGCCTGAATGACTGTCATGGATTTAGGTGATCCAAACGTAAGTGGAACACAAATGGGACAAATATGACATAGTGAGACAAAGGAGGAAGAAAACTATATACACTGCACACAGGACAGGGACTACCAAAATAAAACAGGACACATGAGACATAGACTGAAACGTGGACTTGACACTGTGACTGGGTAAGAACAGACATGAGAACACAACTAACTTGACATGACTCATGGAACACAGAGGAGGCACAGTTACAAAGCCTCAAGACTAGAAACTAACAAATATAACAGGGGAGAATTAAGGAAAATAGAAATACAAATAACAATGCCAAGAACAATGCTAAATCAAAAAATTATTCAAAAACAGAAACACATAAACACTGGGTCCCCAGACTCAGAGCAATGAAAAATTTGATCTGTGTTAGCTACAATAGGATTATCACTTGCCCCTGCATACACTTCAAAAATTTTATAGAGCCCATAAGCCAATGCTTCCTTCTCCACTATCGAGTAGTGTGGACCACAGAAGCCACCACAGGCCTACAGGACTGTTTTGACAACACGGTTTGGGGTATATTTGCAGAAGGAACAGAATTGGAGGGCCACACACCTCTCATACTCTCATACATACTGAGAGTGTAACAACAACAAAGACTGTTAAAGTGTTCTCATCACCATCTTCAACCTCTTACTGCTACAGTCTATTATACCATCCCGCTTTAAGTCAGCCACTCCAGTGCCCAAGAAGAACATGGTGAGCTGCCTGAATGACTATCGCCCAGTTGCATAAATGCTTTGAGAAACTTATCGGCGGCCTAACTCCCAGCAAATGGGTGATAGAAAACATGAGTACGAGCAATTTTTTTTACATTTTGTTTTGCCGATGCCCGTGACGCCCCCCACAACGATGCCGCCCCAGGCAACCGCCCGTGTCGCCCGTATCAAAAACCGCTACTGCCTGCATCTGAACACAGCCAGTAACCTTTTAACAAGTCAAATTTACTGACAAATTTTGCTGAGACTATCCCGTCCACACAGTCATTGACACGTGACAATGGAAAGAATCCATCTTTGTGACCTGGTTAACTTTACGACAATCGGTGCAGGGTTGAAAGGTCAGATCTGGTTTTTGTACAAGCAAGCATGGGGATGATCAATTTGAACATGAAGCAATATTATCAACATGTACTTCACTTCAGACTTCAGTTGATCCTGTTTTTCCAGTGAAGTGTGATAGAAATGCTGCCAAACAGTCAACATCAATGCCATACCCAATTACTTGGGTAACCAAGGGGGTGTCAGAAAATAATTAGTGAAAAGAAAGTGTTAGCTTCTTCAATTCTTCCTTGTTAGACTCTGCTAAGTGTCCCAACAAAGCATCCAAGTTACTGAGCAACTCAGAGTTTTTCAGACATCCCTGTAAAATGGATGAACATTCCTCCCCAGTTTCGACCCTCCCACTAACCAACCCCTCTGAAAGAGCTGCCACAACAATTGAATTCACATCCTCTGCACCACATCCAGGAACATCGTAGAGATTTAACAGGTTTACATTAAAAAGTTGTGATTTCCTTCTGCGTTCAAGAGTAGCAACCAGATAATTTTGATCTGACACCTGCTGCAGTACAGAATATGGACAAGTTAATAACAGGAAGCAGTACCAACACTTTGTCCCCTGAACTAAACTCAAGTGTTTCAGCTCTATCCAGCTGAAACACTGAACTTTTGCCTGTTTTACAGCTTCATACAACCTCCTTCTAAAGCCATTAACATAGTCTGCCAGATTTACAGGAGGTGGGAGGGTCTCCCAGTCATCCTGTAAAACTGCTCCTGGACCCTGAACAGTGTGACCAAAAACCAATTCATATGGGCTGAACCCAGTACTACGTTGGGTGACTTCTTGCTAGCATGAGCCACGGCAGTCTCCCCTCCCAGTCAGGATCCAGTTCTGTATAATAAGCATACAACAAGAACATCAGGGTTTGATGGAATCTTTCAATAGCTCCCTGCCTTTGTGGATGGTTCTGAGGAGAATCTGCTACACGATAATAGAGGACCAGGTGAAGGGGAACTGTTTGATGAGAATCACAGGTCAGAATGAAGCTTATAATGGTTCAAGAAGCCTTATTCTAGTCACATCTGATCAAGCAAGATATCTAAAAAAATAACTATGAGAAAATTAGGTGAGTGTTTGTGACAGAAACAAATAAAAGTGCAGTAAAGTCAGAAGTGAATCTTGTAAAGATAAACTGTGGTTATTGGGACACATTTCAACTCAAAGGAGATAAAAGCAACATCACCCTGTTGTTACTGACACATTCACCTAAATGACAAATAAATAATAATATCAATTATTATTATTAGTAATAATAATAATAATAATAATAATAATAATAATAATACATTATATGTATATGCCACAAATTTATTTGTGGTAACATCATGACAAAAAAATGCAAAACAAATGTTGCTAAATGACAATTTTATTCATTTCTGTACATCTGATGTCATAAAATATATTACACAAATCTATTAAATGGCATACAGCGACTCCTGAAGACCACAATGTAAGAAGTCTGACAAGCAAAACTACAAAATGAAACAAATGATTGAGCAGATTGAAATAGTTACAAAAAGGATCTGTAAAACAGAGCTACAAAGAGTAAGTAAGTAAACATTTTGTTGACACAGTAAGTGATGGACAATCAGCAAAACACAACATGAAGAACTCGTAATCCATCCTTTGTTATACAATTAAAACAAACAGCATTTATAGTCAGAGCCGTGGGAAGAGAGTGCTGAGGTGTCTGTGTGTGTGCATGTTTAGACACCTTTTTAGCACATGAAATTGGCATGATGCTGTACTTGTGGGGACCAACAGATCACTCAAGGGGTCAAAATGCCCAAAGCACCTAGGATTAGGTATTAATTTTTTGTGGTTATAAATAATTTTTGGTTTTTTTTATATGAAAATGAGTATGTGTGCGTGTATGGCGGTGGAAGGGATCACAGCAGAGTCCAAATGTCACAGGCACACAGAGATTTCAAGTACTCAAGTCTTGCAACTCTTAAGAAAGCAGACATTTGATATAACCCTAATTGCACAAAGGTAACTTAACATTTTAAAGGCCCCTGTGGCTTAGTTGGTAAGCCAGGCCATCTGCTATTGGCATAGTTTGTGGTTTGATCCCTGGCTCCCCTGTGTGTCACAGATCCTGAGTCCTGAATTACCCCCAGTACCCCAAGGCTTGTAGTGAGAAAGCAATCTGCTCAAAGTGAGTAGAAAAGCACATACACACACTTATATTATTTACTAAAGGATTCAGATTCATACATACACCAGTCCACGTACAACAAAGTCAAGTGTCCTGTTGCATTCAAGGGATTCATATCAAAATTACTTCTTATTGTTACCTTTATCTAGGTGCATGATTTTAATGCTGCAAACGTGACATAGCACTCAGAGGTTTAGGCTACAAATGTCCAAATAAGGGGCAGTGAAAAAATTGTTCAAAGTGTTTAAAATGTCTGTGAAGACATTTATCCGGGACACGTGAGTGAGTGAAGGAGACCAACAGTGGGATAATCCAAGAGCTTTCAGAGGAAGTTCCTCAGTCTGCTGGTTGTCTGCAATTTGTTTTATAAGGGATTAGAAGATAAATAAAACAAAACTTTAAAAAATAGTGTTTTCATGCTACTGTGATAGGAATTGGCTAATAGCTGATTTTGAAAAATGCACCAGCTCCAGTTACTGGTGATCAGTACGTAACATCATTTGATCATAATATGTCCTAATGTTTTTTCTTAAAGAAACAGGAATAGTGTCTAAAGTGTTTTAACAGCTTTATCTTTAGAAGACATTTTGTCATTTCTGTCTTTTGCAAAAGGTGTTTCAACACGCATGCTAACAATTGTTTCTGTAAATTCATACATTTGCACTGCTGTATGTAAGACTTAGTTTTTACTTTTCAAATGAAAATAAAAGTGAGAAAATATAGTACATAAAAACCTGAGTCAGGAGATCTTCATCAATGCATGTTATAATGAATAATGTTGAAAATTGGGCAAGCAAATGCCTGGTAGAGAGGTAAGAAAACTCTGTTTAAACACAGAAAAAACATTAAACTGTTACTGCACACCTGGACACATATATTGCTTACCAGTGATGCATTCACTGCACCAGATCCAGTGCATGTGATTACTACTGTTTTTGCACAGCAGTGATAATCAAAGGATTGCTGTTTTTCTCATTTTGTTTCAGATGTGGACTGAAGTACGGGAGGATCTCACCACCGAACGAACACTCAGTAAATGAGTAGATGTGAGACTGAGACGTCACATCGTAAAAGGACACGAGACCTTCCTCATAATCTACAAACACCCCGACTTTCTGAGGTTTCCTTTTAGGTGAAAGGCTCACTGGTGGTGTCGTCAGGGCTGCATATTTCTGATCTTCATAATGTACAACAACCCAGTAACCGTTGTCAGGATTGATTGAGAGTTTCCCCTTGCGGTTTGCGTCACGTCTCGCCACACCCAGATCCCACCCGGGCTTATTCCTGACCTCCACCTCCCAGTATGCCCTGCCAGAGGACAGCCTGTTGAGCCCCAGGACACTTCCAAATACATCAAACCTCTGCAGAGAGTCAGGATCTGTCGACATATTTCCACTATCTTTCACTTTTTTCCCATTATCAGAAATTTCAAGTCTTTGGTGTGCGGTGGTGGGGTCCAGCTTCACGTCCACTGCAGTCAAAAGAACACAAGTGATTAAAAAGATGATTTTATTGTTACAGTACGACCAGAAAGAGATCATCAACAGAAAAAATATAACTCATGTCATACAGTTTCAACATCTCACCAGCTACTTGTATTAACTGGATAAAAAGATAACAAGTGAGAAAATATTAAAATTGGTTATCTTAAAATGATCTTTGCCATTGTTTTCTAAATGACCTTTGAATACTACATAAGAAAATTAGATTTTAGTTTAGTAAACTACATATGAATTTTCATATCTAACGAAAACTTAGCAAGAAAACTCCAATTCTGGACAATAAAAACTTTTATTACATCTAATACATCACAAGAGGTTTTTATTTTAAATGCCGGAGTTTAAAGAATCTAAATACCTATACTGTAAGTATCATGGGGATTTTATTTTGAAATCAGTTATAACTTAGGTCAAACATGATAATTTCCCAAAGGATTTTTTCCAATAAGAAACTGAGGATCCATCCTTTCAACATTTGAGCCGCACCTGTTTGCTTCTGTTAGTGTCAACATCTGGAACTTGTCTGTTGTCCATCAGTGTGTGTCTTGCGTGTATTTACAATGAAAATGTGGAACAATTGCCATTTCTTTCTATTTTAATACTGTTTTTAATTTGACATACACACCTGCAAATATAGGAATCCTCTTGAATTCTGTGGAAGTAGAAATCTGAGTAAGATGCTGTATATCAAGTATAGATTTTAACACAAGTCATGATGAATCAAAAGACTCACCAATGGGTGAGAGTTTATCCAGTTCCTTGTGAATTTGCTTCATCATGGTTGAAGTCGTAGCTCTCAGTGTGCCGAAGGACAGTGAAGTGTCAACATGTACATTTTTCCAGTTAGAGTCATTCAGGCCTGCTAGAGGAGAAACCTGTATATGTGTGCAGACATCATTAAATGTAATGATTTTAAATGAAGCAGAACTGACACAGAATAGAAATTAAATGTTTCCTCTTTTAAGTGCTTTTATGCTCCAGTATTCAAAAGACCAGAAGATGGACTTCAGGACCTTGTGGCTCACCTCCAAGTCTGGGTGTTTGATTGACTCATCAATGGCCTGTTTGAGCACATCAATTTCTCTCTGAAGCTTCTGGAGGAGATCCTGAGTGTCTCTTTTTACTTTCCGTCTCCTAGAGTGTGCACAGGAGAGCCTGTTTTATTCAAATGTACTGCACCATAGCAACACAAAGGATCTCCGTGGTGATGTTAAGCTGTTCCTCACTGATGAACTAAGAGACTAACTGCAACATAATCTCACAGGACCAACCTTTCCTCCAGAGGCTGAAGGGCTTTCTGCCGAGCATCCTCCACAACTTTTATTATGTCTGAGAAGAAATCGTTGACTTCCAGCCACTCTGCATCCAAACTAGCCTGAAAGCCGTCAAACAGAGTAGAGGATTTAGAGCAAAGATATTAAAGCAAACAAAACAACAAAACAAAAAAGTCAAACATATGTTACAGTCTTTACCTTGCAGTCTGTTACTGATGATCTGACTTCTGCCATTTTATGCTCTCTGATATGAATTTGTTGCTGTAAATGAGCTTTCAGTTTTTCTTGTTTAGCCTTGAAAGAGGACAAAGGACACGTATAATATTTACAAGTTATAATGAGATTTTAAAAAAAGAGAGTCGACTGTTATGCTGAGATTTGCTGGCACCAGAGTTTTGTGTTTTTCAGGTTTGCGAGCATTTTTTTTTTTTTTGCCTGTATTTGTATAGCGCTTTTAAAAGAGTTCCTGCTTTGAGCTTGTAGCAGAGATAATAGCACACATGAAGCATGTCACTGGACACTGCAAATGTTAATGTAATGGTGGATAAACAATCCAATTATTAATCAACCTGGAGAACTGATTAATATTGGGCTGGAAAATGAATTCTCATAAACAGCAGTTCCTCTAGTGGCCACTGGAGGATGGCTCCGAAAGTGATTCAGTCCCAACAGACAGACTCTAGTGTCAAAATATCAGGCTAAATAGGATTAAAATACATGTTTAAAACCAGGTACAAAACTACAATAGTTGCCCCCTTCCTGACAGTTTTACTGTCGAAAAATTGGCTATATGATCTATCTATGTGGATATTAATAAAGGCCTAAAGTTAGGGGTGTGGTGGCTTTGACTGAGCTGTATGCAAACACAGAGCTTTCTGTTTAAGACTGATTGCTGCTTACTGAGCTGTGAGCTGTGCCAACCATAAGCTACAACAAGAGCAACAGAGCGCAAGGGTCAACTTTGACCTTACGCTCAAACAAAGAAGGTCAAGGTAAAATGCTTAGTCATCCTAGGTGCTCATGTCCTCCAAGGCCTATTGTAGTGAAGTTCTGTTCACCAAAATGAAATCGGCTGGAGCTGTTATTGGTATCAAACATCACACAAAATTTGAAAATGATATTGAAAACTAACATCTTGCTAAGAAACAGAAAGACAGGCAGACAAACAAACAAATGGAACTCGTTACATTTTCTTTACCTTTGGAGGAAGAATGAAACTAATGTTTACGTAGTTTTACTTTGAAGTCAGCAATGAGTCTGTAGAGCGATGCAGCCAAAGGCTTGTTAAATTCTTAGCAAATGAGCAAAATGATGCCTTTGGCCACCTTGTGCTCTTTATGAGGAGATTTATTTTGGCTTCATAATGTATACTTCAGTATGGGTCCATTTTACATGCATCTGAATGGTCGTCCTTAAGAAGTATGCAGTACCTGCTGTCCACCAATAGAAAAGTCCAGAACTCGGCGAGCTCTGGAATCTTCAAGTTCAGTAGTTAGACGAGCGCGCTGTGGAGTCTCAAAGACTGTAGAGAAAGAAGACAGTCACTGTAAACTGTTCTATGCCTGTTATCAGTTATAAATGGTTTAAGCATGATGTTGGGGTCACTATACTGCTAAAATACATAAAATGCTGAACTACATCAACAATTACTGTAAACTGGGATGATAACAGCAGTTTTAGTGAGGACATTTTTCCTGGTCCTACATCAGCACAAATGCTGTACCATCGATGCGCTCACCAGAACTCTTTAAGTCATCCACAAAAGGCTCTTCTATTTTGATTTGAGGTTTATTGTAGCTCAGTTTATGAGAGAAATTGGATTGTTCGCTTTGAGGGATCCTCATTCCTTTTGGTGTGCATCCCATCATTCCCTGGTGAACTCTCAAGCCGTGGTAAGTTGTATATTTGGTCCAACCGCAGTGGCAAACCTGTTTGTTCATGTTGGATAAGTTGGGTGTCTGCAACAGAATATTATCAACATATTTGTCAGTGAAGCAAAAATGAGTGGTGTATGATTTAAGGATGTAGTTCGTGTCTAATTTAGTTTAACAACATCCTTAACTCTATGTCTATCTTTCCCTAAATTTCACCACACCTCTGGACTCCTCTGGTAAGCAGTTTCTATTTCATCTGTTTCTTTTCATTTTTGTAGGCAGGCGATCAATAAAACTTAAATTAACAGCTTTATCATTTCTATTTATTTTTTGTGACCATAGTAGTCGTGGTATAGACTGCATAGTGGCTGTATTTAAAACCGTCAGAAAAGTAAGTGTTGTTCCGAATTATTTGAAGTATCGTGCTTTTGTTAACATTTTGAACCAAACTTAGAATGTGATACTAAAGGTACAGTAGTTGAATGGGTTTAATAAGGGTTTCAGGTTACATACTCTTTACCTTTGGAGGAAGAATAAAACTAATGTTTATATAGTTTTACTTTGAAACCAGGAATTAATCTGTTGAACAATGCAGGCAAAAGGCCTGTAAATTCTTAGCAAACTGGCAAAGTGATGTTTTCGGCCACCTTGTGCTCTTTATGAGGAGCTTTATTTTGGCTTGATAATGTATACTTCTGTGTAAGTCCATTTTACATGCATCTGAATGGTCGTCCTTAAGAAATATGCAGTACCTGCTGTCCACCGACAGAAGATTGCAGAAAATTACGAGCTCTCGAATCTTCAAGTTCAGTAGTTTGACGAGCGCGCTGTGGAGTCTCAAACACTGTAGAGAAAGAAGACAGTCACTGTAAACTGGGATGATAACAGGAGTTTTAGTGAGGATATTTCTCCTGGTCCTACATCAGCACAAACACTCACCAGAACTCTTGAAGTAATCCACAAAAGGCTCTTCTATTTTGATTTGAGGTTCATTGTAGCTCGGTTTATGGGAGAACCTGGATTGTTCACTTTGAGGGATCCTCATTCCCTTTGGCGTGCATCCCTTCAATCCCTGGTGAACTCTCAAGCCGTGGTAAGTTGTACGTTTGGTCCAACCGCAGTGGCAAACCTGAACGTTCATGTTGATAAGTTGGGTGTCTGTAAAAAAAATATTGTCAACATATTTGTCAGTAAAGCAAAAATGAGCAGTGTATGATTTAATGATGTCTAATTTACTTTAACATCCTCAACTCTATGTCTATCTTTCCCTAAATTTCACCACACCTCCACATCCTCTGGCAAGAAGTTTTTCTTTCATCTGTTTTCTTATTACTGTTTCTTTTCATTCAATAGCCAGGTGATCAATAAAACTTCAATTGAGAGCTTTATCATTTTTATTTTTATTTTGCGTGTGACCATAGTAGTCATGGTACAGACTGCATACTGGCTGTGTTTAAAACTTTCGGAAATGTAAGTATTCTTCCAGATTATTTCAAGTATTAACATTAGGAACCAAAACTACTACTTGTAAAGTAGTTTACTGGGTTTAATACGGGTTTCAGGTTTAAAATAGCTTTTTCGGTGCAATGCTGTCATAGTTACTAACACAGATGTCCTTATATCAGAAATACATATCCATATGAGATTAATGAGATATTTATTTATTCCTCTAGCCAAATGAAAACAGGAAGTTAAAGAGTTCTGTCTCAGTAAGATTACATTGTGATTACATCAAGAGTGACCTGGGCTTAAGATTAAACAACGTGCAACATGACTGACCTAACATGTCTGTGTACTGTGGGAGGAAATGCCCACCCGGGCACAGGGAGAACATGCAAACGCCACACTGTCCCCAGCCTGAATTCAAATCTAAGACCCTTACACAGTGCGACAAAAGTACTATTCAGTGGTTCATGAGTAACAGTGACTGTTACACATGAACCGTTTGGAGTTGTGTTGCATAAGTTTGTGTCTAATCCCAATCAACTTGGTGTAGGAGAAAAAATGAATGTTTATGTGTGGTTATAGTGTACATGATGTTTAGTCAAATATAAATGTACAAAGACATGGGTCATGTACATAACACGGGGATCTACATAAATGCAATTAGTAATTAGTTTTATTGATGCAGGTCACCATAAAACATTAATTTATGGTTATATCATGTCTCTTTATGTAAACCCATACATAAACCTACCGTTCAGTGTTTGACCATGCGTGAAGAAGGGGGAAGTGACATTTTCCTTTGCACAGCACAAACACTCACACCAGGGCTGGACTGGGACAAAAAATCGGCCCGGGCATTTTGACTAGAGACCGGCCCACCAGGATAAAGATTGAAAATGTGACGTCATTCAGGGGTAAAACCGCAAAGGATTCTGGGAACTTGTGGCAAGAGGTACTAGCGATAAAAGAAACCCAAAAAATGCCAAGAAGCTGTTGTATTATTAACTGCAATAGCTGGTCGCATGACAGCCATGGAAAGCCGACGGGTAAAGAGATCGTTTTGTTTTTTTATCGGATTACGTAGTTGAAGAGAAATTTTTTAAGCCATGTTTCCGAAGTAAGAGCCGACGGATGGTCTGGATATAACTATAAATATAACGTCCCAGAACACTCCAGCTCACATGTTAGTCTGCTCCAAGCATTCCCACAAAGATCAGAGTTTTGTAGTAGTTAATACGTCCTTTTTCTTAACATAATTGGTGATATAGGTTACAAGTCTGGCGCTGAACAGAAATTGTCGCGCTATGCTCCTTTATTTATTGTGTTTATTGTGCATAAATAGTGAATTGTCCTGACACAATATTGCGTTTCGCTTCTGTTATTACCATGGTACATTGACAAAAACATATACTTTTATTCACAGGATAAAACTGTTGTTTTGTATCACTAATTGTCCATTGCGATTACAGCATACAATATTATTGTCACTGCTACATTTCTGTAATGCTACCAGAAATTATTTCCACTACTAATTAATTACCGTTGAGCTCAAAGGTTATATTAATAAACGGTTAACGAATGTGTATTTATGACGACGATTTGTGAGACTGGTAAACTTACCTTTGTTCGTACGATGGTCTTTCGTTCTACACGGTGCATTTCAAGGTCCTGCACCCATCTGTCAGTAAACTGTACCTGGGCTTGTTGCAGTGACCTGAAGTTACTAAACTTCATGAGTGTATGCACTCACTCCAAGAACCGTATAATTATAAATATGAGCGTGGTGAAAGTTGGGCAGCACGCTGACGTCTTTTGTCCCTCTGTGTGCTCGTAAGGGTCTGACCCTTTCACTCCTTTGATTTTTCCTCGTATCTTTTCTTTGTCTTTTCGTCGAGTCTGTCTTTGTACGGACCGGCATTGTTCTCCTTTTGTTTTGTACATAACTTTTTTGTGCGGCAAAGAAAAAACAAGAAGGTATTGGAACCGGAGAATGAACGTTTTGCGGTGCTGCAAACGCTTGCATTTGATGCGGTACTTGGATTGTTTTGCCACGAGTTCCCGGCATGCAATGCGCGAAAATCACGTGATTGCTAAACAGGGGGGCGGGTGCATCCGGCCTCCTCGGCTGTAATTGGTCCAGCCCAGAGTCGATCATGACCAATTGGCCAATCCAACACCTTTCATTATATATACCCTTCCTAAAAAAAAAAAAAAAAAAAAAAAAAAAAAAAATCCATCGGCCCATAAAAACAAAAAATCGCCAGCGGCCCACCGGGCAAATGCCCGGTATGCCCGATGGCCAGTCCAGCTATGACTCACACCATGTCTGCTCTGGACTAGAAGGAGTTAAAATGACTCTCCAAGAGCAGTATTTGTATTTCAGGTTGGATTTGTTTATTCCTGCCATGGAAAGAAAAGCAGCCTAGTGGAAAAAAGTAGTTTGAGCACACACCCCGTGCAGGTTGTAACAGCTTCCTTATCTTCAAACGATCGACGTGTAATTAACTGGAGTTAAGTTTGTGCCTATATAACGTTGTGTGCTGCACTCTGCAAACTATCAGTTAACATCAACTTGTTAAATTTTAATTCACACACAAGATGACTTCACAGCATCTACACAAAATAAAATTCATATAATATATAATATTATACGAAGTCGTAATATTTTAATATTATCTGATTCTCCTTCACTCATGCAGGCACGAGAGGGAGTGTTAGTGAGATTGTCAGGTTATTTTGTCATGAGACTTTTCAAAAAGTAAACACCAAAGTGCTGAGCAGCCTACCTGCTCCTTCGTATGTCTCGATCCTCGGCTGTGCGATCTGCTGCTGTCTCCAAACTTTGTTCCTCTCTGGTTCAGTTTCAGTTTCGTTTTTTTTTTAATATTAATCCCGAAACCAGCCCTTTAAATTCAACTGTAAGGAGTTGCGACACGTTACTGGAAACGTCATGGAAAAGAAACAAACACACAAACGTCATGAGAAAAAAAAAAGGGGGGGGGGGGGGGGGGGAAGAAAGAATAACGAGAGAAAACAAATACAAACACAGCTGACATCTTCCTGATCCTGATATTTTGAATATTTTTAACTGATATTTTTTATAACAGTATTTAACGTAGCTTACAACAGTAGCACAATACATATTAAAACAAGCTTCCCATAAAAGCCGTTTAATGTGTAAGACAGTCAAGG
Source organism: Rhamphochromis sp. 'chilingali' (assembly GCF_963969265.1). Classification (NCBI taxonomy): domain Eukaryota; kingdom Metazoa; phylum Chordata; class Actinopteri; order Cichliformes; family Cichlidae; genus Rhamphochromis; species Rhamphochromis sp. 'chilingali'. The sequence goes on along the minus strand of NC_137929.1, from coordinate 41,101,453 downwards.
TGAAGTCATAATGAGTTTAATCAGTTAATTAGTTTTTCATGCCGACACTTTTTTTCGTGGTTAGAAGTGGATTGTTTTTTACCAATACTATAATCCCCCAAAAAATCAAAGTTTAAAACTGACGGGAAGCCTGATGCGATCTTTTACATGACATCAGTTAGAACGATTAGGTGGGTATTTAATGTATTTAATACTTTTAGACAGTAAAGTGTAAAGGAGAAGGTGGGGCGCAAAAGACACTCCTCATTTAGCACGCAGGGCTTTTTTTCATGCTTTTCATGCTGAACACTAATAAAAGTGTAGTAGCTGCACTCTGTAATTGTCATATCCTCCTCACTGGGTGATAAGGAAGAGAGAGACAGAGAGATAGATGAGTTTATTTATTTTTCATGAAACAAAAGCAACATCTTGGCTTATACATGACAGCAGACTGGGACTGAATGATTTACCATTAACACCCAGGCAGAACCTGCTCATATGCTACCAAACATGGCACTTAAGAAAAATAATAATAATAAGAACTGCACATATACACAAACACCCATGCATAGTTACTGATGGTAAGCATCTTCTTTAACATGCAAACTGAAATAGGGATGAAGTTCCCCAGTAAACAAACACTGTGGTTCGTAGAATGACGCAAAACCTTCCTTGTAATCCACAAAAACTCCAACGTTTGTGAGGTTTTCCTTTGGGCAAAGGAAGCAGGTGGTTCTGTGAGGACTGTGCAGACTTTGTCATCTTTGTGCGATCATCCAGGAATCATTTTTGGGGTTTTGTGAGAGGTTCTCCTTACGGCTTGTGCTGGCTTTTATTACACCCAGATGCTCGTGTTGCTAACCTCCACCTCCCAGTAAGATTTCCCATGGATCAGGCAGCTGAGCCCAAGCAGATTGCTGAATTACATCTAAGCCTCTGGAGCTTTCTGCTTCTCTTCTCTGGCTCTCACTTGCTTCCCTGTGCCCGGATCCAGTATTATATCCACTACAGTTACAACAAAAACAATACATCTGTAAATATAACAATGCCAGGAAACAGGAATCATACCTGCAATGAATGCAAATGAGACGTGATCAAACTGTTTTTACTTTTTTTTTGATCCCCCTCTCCAGGCCATTAGGGGGCACCCAAAGGGCTGACACATTTTAAACTACATCAGTAGTAATGTGAAAAGTTTACAGTGACAGTAGGCAAGACCTGACCTCCCTTAGGGGGACCAACCTGCCTCCACTCATGCTTGTTGCAAGTGGCACACATAATTCTGTTTAAACAAACTCCATGACAACAATGATGCAAACAAATAAATGTAAACGAAAGGATTCATCCTTCTGAGAATAATAAGAAAGAAGGAAAAAGAGGATGAGAGGAACAAAGCAACAACAGTAGTGACGGGGCACTGTTTAAAAAAAGCTTTAAGTTTGGAGTTGCAGTCACAGCACCGCTTGTTAAAAGCTATAATAATATTCCATGGTCTTCAGCTACCTACTTGTTAGCTTTCACAGTTAAAAACAACCAAACCAAAACACAGTTACCTAGCTGCTAACACAAACCACAACTGCTCTTTCATATTAAAAGCATCAGAAAATGTTAAAAAGGATCTTATTTTGAAACAATAAGACATGTTTGAAACTTGAGTTTCCACATTTCCAGCAAATCAGCTGCTAATCGAGCACTGGCTGCAGTTCCAAAACTCAGGACTAAAAGCTTGAGGAAAAATCTGAAACAGATATTTTAAATATGAAATGTGTGCCATACCTTTGAGTGGTTTCGATCCTTCATGTCTGGGTCTTTCTCTTTTTGATGATCTTTAGTTTCCCTGGCTGAAAGCTTCTGGATAAGCAGCTTCACCTGAAAGATAGTAGGCACTCAAGTATCCATCGAATTATCACCCAACCATGGACTTTGTGGTAGAGGTGGGCGGATCCAACTAAATATCGATGGTATGGATACCAACGGTGGTATTGGTATCGGATCAATACTTGTGTGATAGGATTGTTACTTTGTTACTAATAGTGTTGAATTTTTTTTTTCTTGGAAATGAAAAAAAAAAAAACCTTGAACATGCAGTATGAAACATGTCTGAACCTTTTTGTGTTGACTACACATCTATTTTATTGTTAGCTTACAGCACAGCGACCCAAAGTCCTTTAGAGACAGACGGGTCCATGTCTCCAAAATAATCCAGTTTCAGAACACATGAAAACCCAAAAGGTGTGTTTTGTTAACTCATTATTGTACAAAATAAAAATCACAATGATTTAGTGTCCAGTAAAATGTGTTCACAATGTTTCAATTAGTGATGATTAAGCTCATAAATCATGAGACACTGCTCTCTCCTACATAATCTGCCTTTATAGGTTCAAAGCATCAGTATTGGCAGTACTAGTATTGTATTGGATCAATAGCAAAATTTGTGTTATTACAAAGCACTACTTTCTGATTGGTGTCCAAATGGAGTCCCAGACGTGTTCTGGTCTTATAGAATTGGGGAGTTGGAAGAGCTACAACAAAAGTCCAGTTTACTTTCTAGCAGCTGCTTAACAGACGGTCATTTTGTCTTTTGATAAAAAAGGTCAAAGTCAGCAGTAAAGATGATAAAACAACATCTTCTTTCCCACTTATGCCACATCAGGTCAGCCGAAGGAGAACATGAAAGCTTCACACAGAAAGTGTAAAACTAGAAAACATGTGCTAACCCCGGCACAGTTGTGCTATCTCAACATGACTTTTAGCTCTTTTTTTAGACTTCTTGGTCAGATTGTGGTGAAGTCAGCGCAAAACGATAGAGGAAACAGAATTTGTTAAAAACTAAGAATCACCCTCTTTGGTGGTTGCATAACCCAAAAAGGGAATATATGTTTCTGTTTTCACTCATACCAAGAATATCATCAGAAGAAAAACCAACACTTCCTGCTTTAGCAGCATTTCCTGCTTCACCCCCCTACACCCTCTACAGTACAAACCACATTATGCTCTCTGCTTTCTAAATGACATTGACTGTGGTTTACCCCGTTTGCAGGTTTCTGTTCTTCTCTCCATTTCTCTTTTAGTCCGATTGTTTTCTCCTGTGTTGTATTGGCTGAAAACATCCGGGCCAGATGCTTCACCTAAAATGCAGCAAGCAATAAGAACTGAAAACAATCAAGCAAAGAAAACAGATGAAACCTCTCCTGTAGTAAAGAAACACTCAGGTGCAGCAGCTGCAGTGAAACAAGCTGTCAGGTCTGGCTGAACGAGTGTCAGACGTTTTCGTGCACAGGAAGTCGTACCTTCAAACCAGAGGAGAAATCTGAGAGTGGTGCATTTTCACACGCTGTAGAAAAAGATGATAGTAATCATCAGCCATGTTTTTTATTGTATTTTTCTCAATTTTACATATAAACATTCTCATATTGTGACATACATATTTTGGGATCCTTCTCCGCTGTTAGTGATGCTTTCGCTGCTGTAGAATTGATTTCAATGGGATCGCTTTTTGAATCTGTCACCATCTGTCAGAAAAGGTGGATAATAGTTTATAACGCATGAAGAATAACAACACAGCTCCCTGTATTTGTCTCCTGTGATATATTGCAAACATATATGATATATGTTTGCTTCATGATGGATTCATCTAGCTCATGCTTTTCTGTGAAACGTGCTCGCAGAGGGGCACGGTTCTGGCTCAACTGCAGTAGGAGGAGTGGTGCAGTGCGGTGCAGAGAGTAGGTGGAGTATTTGGGACACTGGCTGTGCATTCCCTAATTAACCTGTGCTTATTAGGCAGTTTGCCCAGACCTGGAGATGGACACATGCCCACACTTCTGTGCTGTAGCTGATCTGCATACTTGACAGTGAGAAGCAAGAGCCACTGCTTTGAGAGAGAGAGCACCCTGAGGCCGGGCGCATCGAGAGTAGCGACTCTTTCCTGTTATAAATGTGTGTGTTCTGTAAATAAAGAGTGTGTGCCTGATGATGCTGCATCGACACGGACACAAAGTCTTGAACTACAGAAAGAAAAACAATGAACTCCAACATAAAAACTTTAAATGTCATATTTTGCTCAACCAGCAGCTTGAAGCTAAAACAGGATCCACTCATGAGTTATTTGGGTACTTCAGGCTGGATCAAAGAGCTAAATGACTTTTCCACTGATGGAGGAAAGGCAACAGATCACTCGCCCTGCACCTGTGTGGGTTTCTGCTCCTCCCCGTGCTCCTCCTTTGCTTTGGCTGCTGTTTCCTGGGCAGAAATGACTGAAAACCTTTGAGCCAGCAGTTTCACCTGAAAGATATTGAACATATTAGAAAGCCGTGATTCATTAAATGGTGTTTGGGGTGGGGGGTCATCGTAGACATGATTAAAGATTCTATATTTTGTGTATTTTAGCCTTCAGGCTCGAGCACAGGTGTTGGTCCGTGATCATGATCATGTCCCATGTTTTACATATTTGGCTCCTCCCATTAACGTATGTGTGGGTTTGTGTTGACTGTTGAGACAGGTGGAGACTGCTGATTGGCTGCTTTGAGTGCGTATTTGATGACTGGATGGACAGCAGCCTCTCAACCTCCAGCTGGCAGCCAGCAGAGAGCCAGCTGTTAACTGGGATCTTGAAATGTGAGGACTGAGCAGCAGTGAGGAATTGATTTGAGAGCTGAGAAGCTGAGAGAACATTCTGAATTCTGTTTTCAGCTGAGTGCATTTAGGAAATAATGAATTGTAAATAAATAAATTGCTCTACATATTGAGCACCTCAAAGCCGTAAGATCCTTTTTTTCCTCCTTTTCCCCCAGTTGGAAACCGAGGTTAAAGGACTGTCAGCGCTGCTCTTTGCGTGAAAATTGTAAAAACTAAATTGCAGAAAAGGTTCTGGTAGCATAATTCACAGACCTGTCTGTAGTTATAAAATAAAAAGTTTAAAATATATGACCTCCTTCACGTTTTCCAAAAACATCCAGTGGGCCAGATTGAAGTCTTTGCCAGGCCCATACAGGACCCTGGCCCTTATGTTTGACAGCCCTGTTCTAGGTTATCCCTAACTTGGGGATGTACTACAGGATATAAGAGGGTTTTACCTGAGATGGTTTTTGGTTGGCTCCGTGTTTCTCCTTTGTTGAAATCAGCGTTTCCTTGGCTGAAAACATGCGGGCGAGTTCCTTCACCTGAAAAAACATCCATAGCGACAACCAAACTCAAGCATTCCCATCAGAACGTTCTGCAGTGTCACAACTGTGAGTGAGAGATATGGAAGACTCTGTACCTTCACACCAGTGGAGAGCTCAGCCTCTGCAGCGTGATCCACTGCAAACACAAACACAACAGCTACATCATTGAGCATGAATGCATTAGCCTGAAATCATAGAGGGGCACCTCAGTGTCAACTATATATATGTTTAATTTTGTGTAATAAGCTAGGATATTTATAAGTAGAGCTATTTTGTTATATGTTGTAATATTTCATTTAGTTGAGTTAGTTACTCTTACTGTCTTGGGGCACATCATTTCCTGTGGGATTAATAAAGTATTCTGATTCTGAATGTTTATCGCCTGAACCATACGATCACATACACTGTGTTGGATTGTCCTTCGGTGAGACGTCCGCTGCTGCAGGACTTGTTTGTGTGTTTGCACTCATTACATCTGAAACGTTCTGTCAAAAAACGAGAGGATCGCTGTTAAAATTTGAGACATTTCAGAGTACAAACTGTACCTCAAACATTTGTAAGATGTTTTCAACGACAATGCTTAAAAAGTCTTAGATTAAAAGTGCAAATGTAGCTAAACTAATTAGATTAATTCTGATCAGGTGCCGTTGGTGACTACATGCTACAGCTTCCTGTTTACCTCTGGTCTGCAGGCTCTGACTTCACAGTTCTTCCCCTCTGTCATCTGAAGTTTTGGCTGTAATTCAGCTTTGAACCTCTCCAGCCTTTCCTTGAATAAAGCCGAATGCTTCTTCTTCGGCGGGACCGGAGGTGGTGCTGTCGGGTGGTCTCTGGCTGATTTGCTTGCCTGGAGGTTTAAAATTGAAACATTTGCCGTAACGTTCAAAACAACCAGAAATAAAGTGAATGAATAAAATAATGTTTCTAGTATACGTCACAAGAGGCTCAATTTTATAAAAGAAAGGACTACACTGGCTTAAAAACATGCATAAAGCTCATTCATCACTTAAAGGGGGAGCTACTTTTTTTGTTACAGTGGTGGATGTTCATTGTAGATACGGTCGAATTTTCTGGCAATTCATATTTCAGGCCTTAACGGGTTAAAGGTCATCAGTCTAATGTGTTAAATTGCAGTACCTGTGAAAATGTTTGATTCTGTGTGTGATTTTCCTCAGCTTGGCCTGCTGGTGCTGGGTTTGTGGTTGCTGGACTCATCATCTGCAAGATGTTATGCACTGTAATGCAAATGTTGACTGCTAATGGCTAAAATTTGACTAAATGCCTGAACAAAGGTCGGCCTCGTACAGTCTATTCAATACCTGTCTCTGATCCTTCGTCTCTTTCTTTTCTAGCAGCTCTGCTGTTTCCGGTTCTCGAGTACTTGGAGGTTCTCCGACAGATCTTCTAACCTGAAACATTTTTAGAGAAACACATGTTATTCTTGTTTTACCAAAACACTGCTTCATGACACCAAACTCTGGTGGTTTGTTACACAAGCCGAAACATTTCTTTGAGAAAGTCACAGGACTCTACCTTCAAACCTGTGGAGAATTCCTGCTGCTGGTCACTGGTGGCTCTTTGGAAAGATGGTTGTGAGGTTGGGGGTGCTGTGAGGAAAAAAGGATTGCTTTAATGTTTTTTTTCCCAGACAAATTTTTTAATTTGCTACATGCATGTTAATTATGATGATCATGATGCCAAATTATTTTTTAAAAATAATTTGTCTTGAATAAACTTTATTTCTTTGGTCACACATACGTGATTTTGGCTTCTCCTTGATTTTGGCTGCTGGTGTTGCATAGTCTGCAGATGGGTCAATGTTTATATATCCTGTCATTGCACTACTGTCTACTGCCTAAGAGAGACAAAACGTTTCTTAAACTGAAGAAACGTGTAAAACCTAAAGTCCTAAGGTCTAAAACAGTGACATACATGTGATAATGGTTGTTGCTTTATTTGTTCCTCCTTAGATTGGATTACATTTCCTGGGTATGGTGGTGCTGAAGGCTCCCTGGCAGGTGCAGTCACCTGTAAAATATGGATTCCATTTACATGCTGCTGTTTACTCATTTTAAAGTACTATGAATGGATCCATTGTACCTGTGGAAGGGTGGGGAACTCGTAAAGTTGATGGTCTGACTTTGAGTTATTGGCTCTTTGGGTGGAGCGTTGTGCAGAAGCTGCTGTAAAAAGATCATAGTTCCAGCTTTCGCTTCTATTCAAAGTCATACTCTTAGATCGTAGCTCTGTACACACCTGATTCGTATTCATCCTCTCTGAACGTTGCTGCAGAGCTGTTACTGCTGCTTGTCTTTGCTGGTCCTGGTGAATTCTGTCAGGTTAAAATGAAACTATTTGAAAACTAGCTGCCGTTATTGAAGACTTTTTACTATAGAATGAATGAAAAAACAACAGCCACGCTAACTGCTCATTGATGCTGTCAAAGAGTAGACTAAGATGGGCTACATGCATGTTAATTATGATGATCATGATGCCAGCTTGGCTAACATTTGCTGCTTAGCATTAAAGACAAAGTACATGAGGATGATGTGATTAGTTGGTTTGGTGCTGGACAGTCCTTCACCAAACTCTTCCTCTGAGGGATGTTCTGCAGTCAGTAACTGTACTATAGATGTGAAATGCTAAAGATTAAATACTAAAACAAAGGTTCTGCTTCAAGCAGCCCGTCTGGTACCTGTGTTTGATCCTTCCTCTCTTGATTTTTGAGCATCACTGCTGCTTCCAGGGGAACCTGAAACATAGAAAAAGAAAACACAGCTTCTTCCTCTTTTTCAAACCACAGCGCTACGTGATACCAAACTCTGCTGTTTTAGCGCACAAGCTGGAACACTTAGAGAAAATCACCGCACTCTACCTCCTGCTGCTGAACGCTGGTGGCTCTTTGGAAAGATGGTTGTGGGGTTGCTAGTGCTATAATAAAAAGGAGGGTTTTTTCAGACAGGTTAAAAAAAAACATCTTCTTTTGTATACATTTTGTTAATTTCTTTGTTTATACATACGTGACTTGGGCTCCTCCTTGATTTTGGTTGTTGTTGTTGGATAGTCTGCACAGCAGTCAATGCTCAGATATCCTGCCACTTCTCTACTGTCTTCTGTCTAAGAGAGACAAAAAGTTACTTAAACTGGAAAAAACAAAATACAATAACCTTAAAATCTAAAAAAGTGAGGCACCTGTGAAAATGTTTGCTGCTTCACTTTTTTCTTCTTAGGCCTGACTATGTTTCCTGGGTATGATGGTGCTGAAGGCTGCCTGGCAGGTCTGTTCATCTGAAAAATATTGATTCCACTGACATATTTAATCACTTTAAAGTTATTTGAGCAGATATTTCCATCCTGAATCTAAATAGCAAAATACAATTTAAAAAAAAAAAGGCAATGCTAAATCTTAAACTATATTACCTGCTTTTCCCGGTGTTTTACCGTAGCTGGGACTGATTATGTGGTTGTTTAAAGAAGTCAAGGATAACTAAAACACAAAAGCTACACTTCAAACAATCTGTTTTGTACCTGTGTTTGCTCCCTGCTGTCTTTTTTCATAGGCAGCACTGTTTGTTCCCGTGGTGGAGGAGTTGGAGGCAAGGATCTTTGTACCTGACATACAGAAAACACTTTAATTCCAGTGATATTGCACTTTAAAAAAAGCGTCAGCAGTAAACTTTGGTGGTTTGTCACATGCTTAAGCATTATTTAGCAAAAAAACACAGTACCTCTAAACCAGGGGGGAACTCCTGCAGCAGGCGACGGCTGGCTCTTTGGAAAGATGGCTGTGGAGTTGTGTGAAGTGCTGTAATTAAGAGCAGATGATTTTTTATCACACTTTTTTAATCTATTCTTAATGATTTGAACAAAGCTTGTCTTGAATAAACTGTAACACTTAATTCTTTGTTTGTACTTACGTGATTTGGGCTCCTGCTTGATTTTGGTTGCTGTTGTTGCATAGTCTCTACAGAGGTCAACACTCAGGTATTCTACCATCGTGCTGCTGTTTTCTATCTAAAAGATAGAAAACAGTTCTTCGTTTAAACTTTCTTTTAAAGTTTAAAAGAAAAATATCTTAACTTGTAAAAACAAAAAGGTACCTGTGATAATGTTTTCTGCTTTACTTTTTTCTCCTTAGGCCTGACTACATTTCCTGGGTATGGTGGTGCTGAAGGCTCCCTGGCAGGCCTGCTCACCTAAAAAGTATTGATTACATTTATATGTTACTGTTTACTCACTTTAAAATTGGCCGACTATTAACTCTAACTATCATTATTAACGATAACTGTAGTACCTGTGGAAGGGTGGAGTGTTCCTGCAGCTGATGCTGCGACTTTCTGGCTCTTTGGGAGTAGTGCTGTGTATATGCAGAAGCTGCTGTAAGTAAGAACACAGCTCCATGTTAGCCTCCACATTTTGTTGTATGAGAATCATGTTTTTACTAAATTCTAACTGCGTACATACTCAGTTTGTTTTCTTCCTTGAATATGGCTGTTGCTCCAGAGTTGGCATAGCCGTACACGCTTGGTGACTCTGGAAAATTCTGTCAGGTTGACGGATAAAGTTGAGAAAAAGTTGATATGTAATGAAAACACTAACATGGAAGTTTTTGTACAGTGATCAAAAGTAACACAGCCAGCTAGGAGCATTTAGGGGGATCTGCAAGTTACTACACTTTCGGTGACCTTGATTATCAAAATGTCGGGGTCGTCTGTTCACCACGTGATTTAACGAAACATCAAGCAACTAAAGTCATTAAGTCATCCTTTACTTTTATAAATTATTTTTTTGTTATTTTTCATTCTGAAAAAAAGAAAAGGTGGTGGTGGTGGACAAAGCTTAAAGTGCTTCCTGTCACTCATTTATTGGCCTAAAAAGCAAACTCATACCTCTTCCTTTACAGTCGCCTTCTTAGCTGGTTTCCAGTATTCCGTGTCCTCCTCCCACTGATTTTTCCAGTTGTACTGCTCCTTTTGGGGGATCCTCACTCCCTTTGGTGTGCATCCCATCTTCCCCTGGTGAATTCTTAATCCCTGGTAAGTCGTAACTTTGTTCCATCCGCAGTGACAAACCTGGAGGCTCAGGTTTGAATATTCTGTTGTTTCTGTTTGTCACATAATTCAAGAGTCAAATGAAGATTTTAAATAGTTTTAAGCAAAAATAGAAATTTATAGCAATGAAAATTATTTTTTTTTAACTAATTCCGGTTTGGTTCGCTTTAATCTGCTGATATGGGATCCCGTTCTCACACCTGAGGCATAATATACGTCCCACGGCATTCCTGAGGAAAACGAAAGGTGACCTTCCGTGTTTTTATGGTAGGTGCCAGGTTATGGAGGAAATCCAGGAGAATGACGCTCCCTCAGTAATAGACGTTTGAACCATGTATTCCAGCCCTAACCCTAACCACAACTTTAATGCTGTTAGATAGTGTTAGATAGTAAAATAAAGGTACATGTGTAGATTCATTCCAAACAGTTCTCATGTTTCCTCATTTTTCTCATGATATAGGGATGTGTTGGGTGCCCAGAAGCGTAATATGATTTGTCACCTAGCGTAAAATGTTACACTTTGGGAGTGAGAACATGTTGGATCAGGTCTTTTCCTATTGGGGTGTTTTTATCAGTTTGAAAGAAAAGTTATAATCTTGAACTCACACAACATAATATTTAAAAAACAAACAAACCTACCAATCTTGAAAGAGGTGCAGACATCTAGCCTGAGGTCCATTTGAGTTTTTGTGTGTCCCACATAGCTCTGTGTGTAATGCTGTGGAGGGTCTGAAACCCTCACACCCTTCGGGGTGCATCCCATCTTCCCCTGGTGAATTCTCAGGCCCTGGTAAGTTGTCACTTTGGACCATCCGCAGGAGTGACAAACCTGGAGCTCCATTTTTGCTGCGTGTCTGCATTACACACACAACAAAAGACACACAGAGGATGCTGTGTGACTTCCTTTTTTGCTCTCAAAATAACTGTGCTGACTGCACAGAGTGATTCACGAAACACTATCAAGAACGTAAACTTTCTGTGATTGTTATTACAGTGTTCATTTTACCTCAAATGTGAGAACAGTTATCTTTTACCATTTTCTTGTGTTGTGCGCACAAAAACTATGATTTTTTTTTTTCTTTTCAAAATGTGCATTAACATCTGGATCATCATATAAACGTTTAAAAACATCCAAGCTACAACAGCTGCAGCGGCTCAGGTAGCGAAAGTGACACACTTCCCCTTATTCACAGCTGCTGTGGGTCCATCTTTTCTACTGTAAGTCGTCACTTCCCTAATATTAGAAAACTAAATTTTTAATTGCTAATATTATTTACCTAACTGGCTTGTGTTGGTTGCAGACCTACTGCATTAAAAGCAGCAGGCTGGCATCAAAAGGCAGCCACTGGGTCGTCTTCCAGGTAACTGTCTGATGATAGACAACAGGAAAGCACCGTAAAACATCAGTTTCATTACTTCCCTTTTCAATTTTGACGTGACTACAGCTAAACCTCTACATGTGTCTTCTCCATCACCTACTTCTATCATAGTTTAAACAAACTAAATAATAATAATAATAACAATAAAGTAGTCAATTCTACTTTTTTAAAAATTGATTACAATTCCTGGAGTACGTTAGATATCCATTTGTAGCATCACACCGAAATAAGCTGTGACTTGATGATGTACAGGCTCCTCATTATTTAGGGCACTGTGGATTCTTGATTTTGCTCTCCTCTGTTTTCTATCGTAACAAACAATAGCAAAGATCAGCTGGATAAATCTGCTCTCTGTGTTACTTACAATAGAATCAGGGCGATGGATGCATGTGGTGCCTCTACTGTGCACTCTTCTCTTCCTTTGTCTACCGTTACCTCTGTGCTGACATGATGTTTGGTATGCTTTGTTTTGTGCTTTTACTTTCGTTTCCGGAAAAAAGAAAAAAAAAGAAGGAGGAAAAAAACCCGCCAACCGCCCCTGATAGATTTGCCCAGACATGATTCAACTGCATATTATCACGGCACACAAACATGGTCACAGCCATGATGAATAAAAAAGGAGAGAAAAAGTTATATTTTCAAACAGGGATTTTATTCATTACATGCTGTTTGACATTGCCTGACAACACTGAATGTCATTCATTTAGCCTGAAAGTTGACTACTTTTCTGGAAGCAAGGCAAAATAAGGAAAGGAAAGCAGTTTACATTTTTATGTTGTTTTCAGATGATGCATTGTTCTGTACACTGAGGCTTTTAGGAAACCTTGAAACTGTAAAAGTGTACATTTGATATTTGTGTGTACTTTTTATGGGACAGTGGTGACACAGCTAATCATGGACCTTGACTCAGTTACAAGAACTGTCTGTGCTCTGCTTTAATTATCTCAAGTTCCAGACTGACCTCAGTCACCGCTTTGCCATAAAAAAAATACAGACGAGTTTGCAATGTGAAAAACTTCAAAATAAAATTAAACACAATACAAGTCTGTGCTAAAGAACAGCCACAAAACACCCCAAAATAATTAAGTGGGATACATAACTAAAAAACTGGGAATATAATTAAAGTATATGTTTTGAAAGCCCCTTATAACACAATATTTTATTGCTGATCTTTATTGCCCATACATTCACTTAAACACAGACTGTTGTTGCTGTTGCAGCTGATCAAGCTAGAGGTAGGTTGTGGTTATTTTGTCATATGTGCCGATATTAAACCACATTCAGCTAAAAGTGTAAAATCAAATGTTCCGTCAATCAAGAATAATGTTGGATCAGTGTTTCAATATTTATATCTTTTATTAGATGTTCATGTGGTTTGGTTATTTATCTTTTGGTTGAAAGTACACTGGGATAGGACTTTTTTTTTTATTAGTGATCTTAATAGTATTTGTTTTTTCATATTAATGTATTTTTTTAATCTAATTGAATACAATCTATTTAATAATAATAATAATATATTGGATTTATATAGCGCTTTTCAAGGCACCCAAAGCGCTTTACAATGCCACTATTCAGTCACTCTCACATTCACACACTGGTGGAGGCAGCTACAGTTGTAGCCACAGCTGCCCTGGGGCAGACTGACAGAAGCCAGGCTGCCATATCGCGCCATCGGCCCCTCTGGCCAACACCAGTAGGCGGTAGGTGAAGTGTCTTGCCCAAGGACACAACGGCCAGGACAGAGAGCCCGGGGATCGAACCGGCGACCTTCCGGTTACAGATTCTATTTTTGGAGTGTATTTTTAAATTAAATTGTGTTAAAATGTACAAAACAGTGATGTCATGTTTTGTGACGAGGACCCAGGCACAGAGGGACTTGATGAATTTAAGAATCTTATGATTTAATAAAGAAATTTGCAGACTTGCACAGAGAGGGTAAAATTATGATGACTGATAACGGAGATGAAGACAACAGACGATCAGGGACAGGGAGCAACAGGGGTTTAAATGCACCAAGGAGACAGTCAGAAGGAACTTGGGACAACTGGAGACATTTAGGGATGCAGGGACTGACAGACACGGGGAAGACGTGTCATCGTGCTTTGCCTTGTTACCCATATTAGATTCTTGATGAATGTGTGTTGTTGTTATTCAGCCTGGTTCAATGTGCCCCTTTTTAACTTTGAGCACCCGCCCCTTTAAACGTCTCTGCATGGCCCTGTTGTCATGGTAAAAAAAAAAAGAGGAGAAAAAAGATTCTTCAGTACTGTGCCCAGATGTTTTCACTATGTTCCACTTGGTCAGAAGTTTGGGACAGTTATTGTCCCATCCAAGAGTTTTGGCATTGATACGTGAGCAGAAGAATTACAGAAATTTGTATTTATACAATATCAAAGACGGAGAACACATGAAGTCTCACCCTTAGGGATGGTTACTGGTATCCGGCGCCATGATGGCACCGGTTCTGACATAAACGGTAGTAACCAGACCGAAAAGCAGCGCACATTTTGGTGCTTTATTTCGGTGTTTTTTTTCCTGAGCTGTGATACACTTTAGATTCTAGCCAATTATTTTACGTTTCCGAGGATAGTAGGCGGGACCTGGTACGTACGTTCTGTTAGAGCAGAGCTACAGATTAAACTAAAAAATCAAAATTGTTGAAATTTGGACAATCTTACCTGCTTGATAGACAGGTGAGAAAACTCTGTTTGCACAAAGAAAAACATTAAACTGTTACTGAACACCTGAACAAATAAATTGCTCACCAGTGATGCATTCCCTGCACCAGATCCAGTGCATTTGGTTATTACTGCTTTTTCACAGCAGAGATAATCAAAGGATCGCTGTTTTTCTCATTTTGTTTTGGGTGTGGACTGAAATATGGGAGGATCTCACCACCGAACAAACACTCAGTAAATGAGTAGATGTGAGACTGTGACGTCACATCGTAAAAGGACACGAGACCTTCCTCGTAATCTACAAACACCCCGACTTTCTGAGGTTTTCCTTTAAGTGAAAGGCTCACGGGTGGTGTTGCCAGGGCTAAATAGTTCTGGTCTTCATAATGTACAATAACCCAGTAACCGTTGTCAGGATTGATCGAGAGATTCCCCTTGCGGTTTGCGTAACGTCTTGCCACACCCAGATCCCACCCGGGCTTGTTCCTGACCTTCACCTCCCAGTATGCCCTGCCAGAGGACAGCCTGTTGAGCCCCAGGACACTTCCAAATACATCAAACCTCTGCGGAGAATCAGGATATTTCAACGTCTTTCCACCATCTCTCACTCTTTTCCCATTATCAAAAATTTCAAGGCTTTGGTGTGCAGTAGTTGGGTCCAACTTCACATCCACTGCAGTCAAAAGAATACAAGTGTGTGTGTTTTTTTTTTTTGTCCATTCACAATGAAGATGTAGAACAATCACCATGTTCTTCTATTTAAATACTGTTTTTATTTTGACATACACACCTGCAAATGTAGAAATCCTCTTGAATTCTGTGGAAGCAGCAATCGGAGTAAGATGCAGTATATCAAGTATAGATTTTAACACAAGTCATGACGAATTAAAGGACTCACCAATGGGTGAGAGTTTATCCAGTTCCTCGCGAATTTGCTTCATCATGGTTGAAGTTGTAGCTGTCAGTGTGCCGATGGAGAGTGAAGTGTCAACATGGTCATTTATCCCATTAGATTCCTTCAGGACTCTTAGAGGAGAAACCTGTTTGTGTGTGTGCAGACACCATGAAATTTATTGATTTTAGTGAAGCAGAACTGACACGGCACATAAATTAAATGTTTCCTCTTTTAAGTGCTTTTATGCTCCAGTATTTTTAAAAAGCAGAAGACGGACTTCAGGCCTTTGTGGCTCACCTCCAAGTCTGGGTTTTTGATTGACTCATCAATGGCCTTTTTAAGCACATCAAGTTCTCTCTGAAGCTTCTGGAGGAGATCCTGACTGTCTCTTTCAACTTTCCATCTCCTAGAGTGTGCAAAAGACAGCCTATTTTATTAAAATGTACTGCACCATAGCAACATAAAGGATCTCCGTGGTGATGTTAAGCTGTTCATCACTGATAAACTAAGTGACTAACTGTAACTTAACATCACAGGACCAACCTTTCGTTCAGAGGCTGAATGGCTTTCTGCCGAGCATCATCCACAATATTTATTATGTGGGAGAAGAAATTGTTGACTTCCAGCCACTCTTCATCCAAACTAGCCTGAAAGCCGTCAAACAGAGTGGAGGGTTTTGATCAATAAACAAAAAACAACAACAACAACAACAACAAAAAAACATATGTTACAGTCTTTACCTTGCAGGCTAATTCTGATGATCTGACTTCTGCCATCTTTTGCTCTCTGATATGAATTTGCTGCTCGAAATCAGCTTTCAGTTTTTCATGTTTAGCCTAGAAAGAGGACAAAAGACACGTATAATACTTACAAGTTATAATAAGTTTAAAAAAAGAATGTCAGCTCTGTACGTCTGCAACTAGAGTTATGCTCAGATTTGCAGGCAGGAGAGTTTTGTGTTTTTCAGGTTTGCAAGCATTTACAAGATTTTCTGCTTTGAGCTTGTACCAAAAACGATGGCATGTCATCTAACAAGTGTTAACAAGGGTATGTCACTGGACCCTGCAAATGTTAACGTCATGGTGGAGCTAGAAAAAGAGCCCAGTTATTAATCAACCTGGAGAACTGATTAATATTGGATGGAAAATGAAATCTCAGAAACAGCAGTTCCTCTAGTCGCCACTTGAGGCTCGCTCCTAAAGTGATTCAGTCCAAACAGACAGATTGTAGTGTTAAAATGCCCAGCTGAACAGCAACAAAAGACATGTTTACAACCAGGTACAAAACTGTAATAGCTGCCCCCTTCATAATAGCTTTACTGTCAATATA
Source organism: Rhamphochromis sp. 'chilingali' (assembly GCF_963969265.1). NCBI lineage: Eukaryota > Metazoa > Chordata > Actinopteri > Cichliformes > Cichlidae > Rhamphochromis > Rhamphochromis sp. 'chilingali'. The sequence continues at coordinate 41,084,977 of NC_137929.1, read as the reverse complement.
TGGCTATATAACCAACCTATGTGAATATTAATAAAGGCCTAAAGTGAGGGATGTGGTGGTTTTGATTGAGCCATATGCAAACACACAGCTGTAGCCGTAGGTATCTCCAAGGCTTTATTTCACAAGCTACAGTGTTTCTGATGTTTTTGCCTTTTGAAGCATTTTCAGCTTTTCTTAGGGTTTAGTGAGACAAATTCCAGTTATTATTACTCTGTTACTAGGCACTAGTAACAGTAACTGTTACTGTAGTAACTGTATTAAAATTGCAGAACCTTTTGTAGATTTTTGGCTTTCTTCTCTTCCTCCAAGGCTATCCCTATAAGACCAATTGCTGCTTGCTGAGCTGCGGTCCTAGGACTCTCCAAGAACTGTGCCACCTATAAGATACAACAAGAGCAACAGAGCACAAGGGTCAAACTTGACCTTAAGCTCGAACAAAGAAAGTCATAGAAAGGTGTTTAGGCAACCTTGGTGCTCATGTCCTCCAAGGCCTAATATATTGTAGTGAAGTTCTGTTCACCAAAATGAAATCTGCTTGAGCTGTTATTGGTTTTTACCATGACAGAAATTTGAAAATGATATCTTGAAAACTAGTTAAGAAACAGACAGACAGACAAATAAACAAATGGAACTGATTACATACTCTTTACCGTCGGAAGAAGAATTAAACTATTGTTTATATAGTTTTACTTTGAAGTCAACAATGAATCTGTTGAACAATGCAGCCAAAAGGCCTGTTAAATTCTTAGCAAATGAGCAAAATGATGTATTTGGCCACTTTGTGCTCTTGTAGAGGAGCTTTATTTTGGCTTGATAAGGTACACTTCAGTATGAGTCCATTTTACATGCATCAGAATGGTGGTTCTTAATAAATATGCAGTACCTGAGCTCTGGAAACATCAAAGCGGGCCAAAGTAGTTTGATGAGAGGACTGAGGAGTCTCATAGACTGTAAAGAAAGAAGACAGGCCCTGCTCACTGTTTTGTGTCTGTTATCAGTTGTAATTGTTTTAAATGTGATGTGGGGGTTGCTATACTGCTAAATTCCATAAATTGCTGAAATACATTACCTCTCATTGTAAACTGGGATGATAAGAGAAGTGTTAGTGAGGATATTTCTCTTGGCCCTACATCAGCACAAACACATTACAATCGATTGCACTCACCAGAACTCTCTATATTGATTTCAGGTTCATTGTGGCTCGGTGGAAAGAACCTGAATCCCTGGTGACCTCTGAAGCATCTACATTTGGTGACACCACAGCGGGAACACTGTGCATTCATGTTGAATAAGTTGGATGTCTGTAACACAATATTGCCAACATATTTGTGAGTGAATCAAAAAAAAGCAGTGGATGATTAAATTTACTTTCACAACATCCTTAACTCTATGTCTACCTCTCCCTAAATTTCACCACACCTCTGCACTCCTCTGTTAAGCGGTTTCTTTCATCTGTTTGCTTATGTTTCTTTTCATTTTAATAGTGACAAAACAAAACTTAAATTGAGAGCTTTATCGTTTGGATTTTTTATTTTGTTTTTTGTGACCATAGTAGTCGTGGCACAGACTGCATAGTGGCAGTGTTTAGAACTTTCAGAAAAGTAAGTGTTGTTCCAAATTATTTGAAGTATTGAGCTTTTCCTAACATGAGGAACCAAACTCAAAAAGGGATACTACTGGTACAGTACCCCCAAAAGGTTGATTCTCTTCATCTGGACGTAACTACCTGGATGATTGAACATGCATCAACATACTGGTACAGTAGTTTCATGGGTTTAATAAGGGTTTCAGGTTAAAAATAGCTTTTTTGGTGCAATGCTGTCATAGTTATTAACACTGATGTCTTTATATCAAATATACATATCCACATGAGACAAACAAGATATTTATTTATTTATTTTTCAAGCCAATTGACATCAGGAAGTTAAATGGAGAGTATTGTCTCAGTAAGATTACATTTTGACAGGTCAGCATCTCAGTGAAATGAAAGTTATTTTTTCAAGAATGACCTGGGCTTAGAGGTGTTAAGACTGAACAACGTGCAACACGATTGATCTAGCATGTCTGTGTACTGTGGGAGGAAATACCCAAGCAGGCACGGGGGGAAAATGCAAGCTCCACACTATCCCCAGCCTGAATTCAAATCTAGGAGCATTATAAAGTACAACAACAGTACTATAGATCGATTTGTGTGTGTAACAGTCACTGTGGTTTCTAATCCTAATCAACTTGGTGTGGGAGAAAAATGTATTTATGTGTGGTTATACTGTACATAATGTTTAATAAAAGATAAAGGTAGAAATAAATTGGGTCGTGTCCATAACACAGGGATCTACATAAATTTCATTAGTTTTATTGATGCTACAAGAATAAAACATTTGTGTTATGGTTATATATAAACCATTTATAACCACATATTTATAAACTTAACTTAACTTAAACTATAAATATAAAACTACCTTTTAGTGTTTGACCACGCGTGATTATTGGAAAGTGACATGATCCTTTGCACAGCACAAACACTCACACCCTGAAATCTACTTTGGACTAGAAGGAGTTAAAATGAGTTTATAGGAGTAGTGTTTGCATTTCAGGTTGGATTTGTTTATTCCTGCAATGGAAAGAAAAGCAGTCTAGTGGGAAAATATTGTTTCATGTGTAGCTGAGCACACACCCTGCAACCTGCGGTATAACCATGACAGCTTCCTCATCCCTTATCCTTGTGCCTCGCTATAACGCCTTTCAATTGTGTTCTGTGTCCTGATTGGCTGTATACCACTGTCAATCAATCTCCTCCGTGCAGCGTTTCCTTTACAGTACAGAATGCGTAATGCTCGTCACATTTACATAAATCTTTTCTACTTAGGTTCTAGGGTGTTTAAACAAGAGAGAAAAGTGTGAAAATATTCATGCCCGTCTGACAAAAGACCGGCATATTTAAGGTCTTCACAGCCCTAAAACATCTGTAATAATTGTTTTGTTTTTTTGTTTTTTTTTGTGTGTGTGTGTGTGTGTGTGTGTGTGTGTGTGTGTGTGTGTGTGTGTGTGTGTGTGTGTGTTTAAGCTATATACTTCGCGTATTTCGCCTATTGCAGGTTAACGGGTTGGATTTGCGGGTCATTAACAGGTTGGATTTGGTTATTCCTGTCATGGAAAGAAAAGCAGTGTAATGAAAAGAAAAAAGTTTCGTGTGTAGCTGAGCACACACCCTGCAACCTGCACTTCACTTTGATAACAATGACAGCTTCCTTATCTTAAAACGATCCGCATATAAATAATTGGAGTTGTGTTGCACAAGTTGGTCTCTATAATTTTGTTTAGCTACACTACAATCTACCTGTTAACTATGAACTTTTTAGATTTTAATTCATACACAAGATGACTTCACAGCATCTACACAAAATGAAAAACATATAAAAACACAATATTATACAAAGGCGTGATATTTTAATATGATCTGGTTTTCTTTCGCTCATACAGGCATGACAGTGAGTGGATTAGTTAGACTGTCAGGCTATTTTTATCATGAAACGTTTCAAAAAGTTCAAAGTAACACCAGCAGCCTACCTGCTCTCCTCCGTATCTCGATGCTGTGCGATCTGTTGCTTTCTCGACACTCTGCTCCTCTCTGGTAAAGATTCAGCGGTTCCAGTTTCGTTTTTTCCCGAAACCATCCGTTTAAATTCAACTGTAAAGAGTTGCGACACATCATTGCGAAATACTGGAAACGTCATGGAAAAGAAACAAACAAACGCGAAAAAAATGGAACTGCGTTTATTAATTCTTTAAGAAAAACAAGAGAAAACAAACACAAACACAGCTGAGATCCTCCTGTGACTGTACATGGCTGGTCTGTCAGTAAATCGGATACTAACATCTTTTTTTATACTGTAGTGTAAAGGAGAAGGTGTTTACCACACGTGTGGGGCTTTGCGTGAAAAAGACACTCGCGCAAGTCTTTCTTTCATGTTTCATGCTGAACAACACAAAAAGTGTACTGGCTATACTCTGTAATTATCATATCCTCCTGCGCTCGACTAATTGGACGATAAAGAAGACAGAGACAGAGAGAGACAGATGAGTTTATTTATTTCCCATTTCCAGCATGAAACAAAAGCAACATGGAGACTTATGACAGCAGACCGGAGCTGTGTCCCAATCCAGCGGTCTACGTGGACTAGGTAGGCAGGGTATGGCGTTATTTTTGTGCCATGTGAGCTCTGAGCACACGTAAAAAAAAAAAAAAAAAAAAAAAACCCAAATAAACCAAACCAAAACAAAAGAAACGTTGAGCGCATGTAACAAATACTGGGCTGGGACAAAAAAAAAATCGGCCCAGTATTTTGACTAGAGACCGACCCACCAGGTATTAAAGCCATAAAGCCTTTAAATGAAAACGAATGCTGTTGTAGTCAAAGGAGCTTGCAAAGAAAAGCGTCTGGACTTCTTTAAGTTGCTTGAAGACGTTTCACCTCACATCCGAGAAGCTTCTTCAGTTCTAAGGTCAAATGGTGGAGAGTCCCAGATATAAACCTAGTGGGAGTAACCCCCCACAGAGGGACAAAAGGACCCCCTAATGATCCTCTAATCGCCTGAGCCAAGGTGTGAAACTGGGTGTGGGTCCCAATCAGCCAGAGTTTCGGGTGAGTTCATTGTGAAATCGCCCCTGCCTTATAGGTACAATGTTGCTGTTGAGGGGTTTCTGCTGCTCCTGCTGCTGATAGTGCTGGAGGGCAGGGCTGTGTTGAGCTGAGATTGTAGACATTAAAAAGTCCATAGGAGAGATGGTGGCTGATTAAACAAGTATCATGAGATAATAACAAAATGCAAAGATTGGTGACAGCACTTGGAACCATAAGGCAACAAAAACTGTGAGAAATAATTTAGGCTCTGCCTGTGAATCACTCTTTGCTTCTCTTCTTCCTTCCATCCCATCATTTCATATATCACTCTCCACTTGCTGTCTATCTGAGAACAAGGCACAACTTGCTATTGCACTAAACTATAATTTAATTATCCACACCTAACAACTCTTGCACTTAATCTATAATAAAATGATGACAGAAAAATGTTATAGCCCTGCCTTTAGTAGCCTCACACAGCTCCTACTGTTTCCTCCTCATGTCCTTACCAGGCATGTCTGGACAATGTTATATCAAGAGTACTAATTTAAAAAAATCCATATACATATGGATATATACGTGCTCTTTGTGAGCTCGTTCCCGGCTCGTAACCAGCGCGTTCTGCCGTCAAGAGCGATCATTGGTTAAATGTGATTATGTGACTGATGCAAGCCAGATCCTTTTATTTAGGAAAACCGTGATTAATAGTTAAATATTATTGTTGAGGACTCTGCACGCCCACACACATAATATATATATATATATATATATATATATATATATATATATATATATATATATATATATAATTTTTCTTTTTTTTTTTTTAAAGTTGCCTCAACAAAAGGGCACTTTGGGCACTCATCAGCAGTGTTGGTCAAGTTACTTGAAAAAAGTAATTAATTACTTAATTACTTTTTAAAAACACGATTTACAACCTGAATAGGTAATAAAGTGATAGATCTTTCAGCCCAATTCTACTTTTTCTACATAATCCATCATACAAAATGTAATCAAATGGAAAAGTCTCTTTTTTTAACTTGTTTTATCAGTTTTAATCTTTTAACTTTATGCATCAAGCAAAAATTTAATTATATGCAACATTCTCTGAATTGAATAAATTAGTTTAACATTTAAACCTATTTTCTGCACATTCCAGCACATAGAATAAAATATTTTTTGTGTTTACACTCAGTCTTTCAAATAGATGCAAGTAAAACACAGCAGAAAATAAATAAAGTCAAAGACTCAGCGGTCCTGTTGCTCTATTTTCACCTGTAAAGCAGGACTGCGGTAGGCAAAAAAAAAAAAAAAAAACTGCGGTAGGCGGAGGTTTACCCTGGTGCAGGTGTGCTGTGGTCAGTTGAAGAATCCGCGAGTTTCTCTGTGAGTTTCCCATTACGTGGTAGCTACTCGGTGCTTGCTTGGAAGTTTAGGGTTTTTTTTCGCTGTAAAAATAAGTTTTCTTCCCACGCACGATGGACGCTAATGTTTCTGTCACTTTTTATGGAATCAAACTCAAAGTAAGGTCAGTACTTCCACGCTTTAAACGCTGCACGCTCATACTCTCTCCCACAATCGATATGCGATCCATTGTTGATCTGCACACAGCTGTTGTCACTAACGGCGCTCGCTTACGTCACTGTCATGAGACATTCTCGCAAAAAAAAATCACAGTTTTAGTAACGCAGTAACGCAGCGTTCATACGGAAAAGTAACAGTAATCTAATTACCGTTTTTGCAATAGTAATCCCTTACTTTACTCGTTACTTGAAAAAAGTAATCAGATTACAGTAACTCTGTTACTCCGCTCATCAGGGAAGGGGGCGGGTGCTCAAGCCCCTCTAACCCCCCCCCCCCCCCCCCCCCGCACGTGCCTGAAGCAAAGAAAACAGGTAAAACCTCTCCTGAAGTAAAGACACATTGAGGTGCAGCAGTTGCAGTAAAAAAAATAGGCTGTAAGGTCTGGCTGAACGAGTGCGTGTACAGGAAGTCGTACCTTCAAAACAGAGGAGAAATCCCGCACCGCTGCCTACAACACGGGACTTACGACGGGGGACATGGACCCGTACAAAGCCGCGTCATATAACGTGCGGAGGGCGGTGAAAGAGGCGAAGCAGCGCTACGGGAGGAAACTAGAGTCACAACTCCAACAGAGTGACTCTAGGAGCCTGTGGCGGGGACTAAGGACAATAACGGACTATAAAGCACCAACAACCGGTATGACGAACGCGGCCGTGACTCTGGCAGACGAGCTGAACACTTTCTATGCTCGCTTCGAGGCTGCAGCTAAGGTCTCCAACAATGCTAGTGTTAGCGGCGCTAACGGCTGCAGACAGGAAGATACTGCCAGCACCGGAAATGTGCTCGTCATCTGCGAGCATGAAGTAAGGAGAGCCTTCAGAAGAGTGAACACCAGGAAAGCAGCAGGACCAGACGGCATCCCAGGTCGTATCCTCAGAGACTGCGCATACCAGCTAGCTCCTGTGTTCACTGAGATATTCAACATCTCTTTATCTCAGTTGGTGATCCCCACATGCTTCAAAGAGTCCATCATTGTTCCTGTCCCGAAGAAACCCCACCCTGCTTCTCTCAATGACTATCGCCCTGTAGCCCTCACCTCAGTAGTGATGAAGTGCTTTGAACGCCTGGTCAGAGACTTCATCATTTCTTCACTACCAGACACACTGGACCCACTACAGTTCGCTTACCGTCCAAATCGTTCCACAGACGATGCCATCTCTCATCTCCTCCACACATCACTCACTCACTTGGACACTAGAAGGGGGAATTATGTTAAAATGCTCTTCATAGACTACAGCTCTGCATTTAATACCATAATTCCCTCCACACTCACCACCAAGCTGGAGCATCTGGGACTCAGCTCATCTATGTGTCAGTGGATCTCCAACTTCCTAACTGGCAGACCACAGGCAGTAAGGATGGGCGGACATGTCTCAGCCTCCACCACTCTCAGCACTGGAGCCCCCCAGGGGTGTGTTCTGAGCCCCCTGCTGTACTCTTTGTACACATATGACTGTGTGGCCACTACCAGCTCCACCACCATCATCAAGTTTGCTGACGACACCGTCGTGGTGGGCCTGATCTCTGATAACAACGAGACGGCCTACCTGAAGGAGATTAGGAATCTGGAGAACTGGTGCCAGAGGAACAACCTCCTTCTAAACGTCAGTAAGACAAAGGAGCTGATAGTGGACTTCAGCACTAAGCAGGAGAGGAACTACCAGACCCCCGTCATCAACGAGTGCCCAGTGGAGAGAGTGGACAGCTTCAAATACCTCGGAGTTCACATCACGCAGGACCTGTCATGGTCCTGTCACATCAACACCGTGGTGAAAAAGGCCCGTCAGCGTCTCTACCACCTCAGACGCTTGAGAGACTTCCAACTGCCCTCCAAGGTGCTCAGGAACTTTTACTCCTGCACCATAGAGAGCATCCTGACGGGAAACATCTTAACCTGGTTCGGGAACAGCACCATGCAGGACAGACGAGCTCTACAGAGGGTTGTGCGGTCAGCTGAGCGCACCATCCGCTCCGAGCTCCCTGACCTGCACTCAATCTACAGCAGGCGGTGCTGGACCAAGGCCAGGAAGATCGTGAAGGACCTCAGCCATCCCAACAACAGACTGTTCTCTCTGTTGAGGTCAGGAAAGCGATTCCGCTCCCTGAAGACCAACACAGAGAGACTGAGGAGGAGCTTCTTCCCGCAGGCGATACGGTCTCTCAATCACACCACCACACAGTACTGACCCACACATATGGTTCTTACACACACACTGGACTTTCTGGACATTGTTTTCACTTCATTACTTAAATCACGCTGCTGTTATTGTGTATATATTTATTTATATTTCTTCATACATTCTTATATAGTTCTATATTGTGTATTTTGTTGTACAGTTATTTTATTTTCAACTTTAATTTATATATTTTATCTTATTCTTTCCCAGTTAAATTTACCCTTCATTCTAATTTGTGTTGTACAGTTATTTCATTTTTAACCTTAATTTATATTTTATTCCTTCCTAGTAAAATTTACCCTTTTTAATTTTTCATATTTATTTCCTATCTTATTCATAGCCTTTTCCTTTTTTGTTTTCTTTAGGTCACGAGCAGTTGTCCAAGCATTTCACTGCATATCGTACTGTGTATGACTGTGTACGTGACAAATAAAATTTGAATTTGAATTTGAAATTTGAAATCTGAGAGTGGTGCATTTTCACAAGCTGTAGAAAAAGATGATAGTAATCATCAGCCATGTTTTTTATTGTATTTTTCTCAATTTTACATATAAACATTCTCATATTGTGACTTACATAATTTGGGATCCTTCTCTGCTGTTAGTGATGCTTTCGCTGCTGCAGAATTGATTTCAATGGGATCGCTTTTTGAATCTGTCACCATCTGTCAGAAAAGGTGGATAATAGTTTATAACGCATGAAGAATTTCAACACAGCTCCCTGTATTTGTCTCCTGTGATATATTGCAAACATATATGATATATGTTTGCTTCATGATGGATTCATCTAGCTCATGCTTTTCTGTGAAACGTGCTCGCAGAGGGGCACGGTTCTGGCTCAACTGCAGGAGGAGGAGTGGTGCAGTGCGATGCAGAGAGTAGGTGGAGTATTTGGGACAGGGTTAGGGCTGTGCATTCCCTAATTAACCTGTGCTTATTAGGCAGTTTGCCCAGACCTGGAGATGGACACATGCCCACACAGAGGTGCTGTAGCTGATCTGCATACTTGACAGTGAGAAGCAAGAGCCACTGCTTTGAGAGAGAGAGCACCCTGAGGCCGGGCGCATCGAGAGTAGCGACTCTTTCCTCTTATAAATGTGTGTGTTCTGTAAATAAAGAGTGTGTGCCTGATGATGCTGCATCGACACGGACACAAAGTCTTGAACTACAGAAAGAAAAACAATGAACTCCAACATAAAAACTTTAAATGTCATATTTTGCTCAACCAGCAGCTTGAAGCTAAAACAGGATCCACTCATGAGTTATTTGGGTACTTCAGGCTGGATCAAAGAGCTAAATGACTTTTCCACTGATGGAGGAAAGGCAACAGATCACTCGCCCTGCACCTGTGTGGGTTTCTGCTCCTCCCCGTGCTCCTCCTTTGCTTTGGCTGCTGTTTCCTGGGCAGAAATGACTGAAAACCTTTGAGCCAGCAGTTTCACCTGAAAGATAATGAACATATTAGAAAGCCGTGATTCATTAAATGGTGTTTGGGGTGGGGGGTCATCGTAGACATGATTAAAGATTCTATATTTTGTGTATTTTAGCCTTCAGGCTCGAGCACAGGTGTTGGTCCGTGATCATGATCATGTCCCATGTTTTACATATTTGGCTCCTCCCATTAACGTATGTGTGGGTTTGTGTTGACTGTTGAGACAGGTGGAGACTGCTGATTGGCTGCTTTGAGTGCGTATTTGATGACTGGATGGACAGCAGCCTCTCAACCTCCAGCTGGCAGCCAGCAGAGAGCCAGCTGTTTACTGGGATCTTGAAATGTGAGGACTGAGCAGCAGTGAGGAATTGATTTGAGAGCCGAGAAGCTGAGAGAGCATTCTGAATTCTGTTTTCAGCTGAGTGCATTTAGGAAATAATGAATTGTAAATAAATAAATTGCTGTACATATTGAGCACCTCAAAGCCGTAAGATCCTTTTTTTCCTCCTTTTCCCCCAGTTGGAAACCGAGGTTAAAGGACTGTCAGCGCTGCTCTTTGCGTGAAAATTGTAAAAACTAAATTGCAGAAAAGGTTCTGGTAGCATAATTCACAGACCTGTCTGTAGTTATAAAATAAAAAGTTTAAAATATATGACCTCCTTCACGTTTTCCAAAAACATCCAGTGGGCCAGATTGAAGTCTTTGCCAGGCCCATACAGGACCCTGGCCCTTATGTTTGACAGCCCTGTTCTAGGTTATCCCTAACTTGGGAATGTAGTAGAGGATATAAGCAGTGTTGGGGAGTAACGGAATACATGTACCGCCGTTACGTATTTAGAATACAAAATATGAGTAACTGTATTCCGTTACAGTTACCGTTTAAAAAGGTGGTATTCAGAATACAGTTACTTTGTTGAAATAAATGGATTACACTGCGGTACTTTCCTGTTTCATTTTGTCGCGGGTCAGGACTGTTTGGGTTTTGTTTGACAGCTACGTTCTGTTGTTCCAGGCGGCAGCGTTACGGTTGCCATGGTTACAGGGCGACGCTCTCTCTCTCTTTCTGCGACTGTGTGTTTCCTGGGTGAGAGAGCGCCTTTTCGTTGTTGTTGTTGTGCTAAGCTAACAGGCAGAATGCTACAGTCCGTGTTGCAGGGAGAATGCACTGCCATACACGTTATGTGTCTGTGAGCGCGAGGAGGGAGAAAAAGGGGAGTGGAAAGGTTGGAGTTGTCGTCGAGGAAAAACGGGAGCTGGAAGCATGTAAATATAATAATAACCACTGCAGCCAAGAAGAGTGCCTGACGAGCCCAGTTGTAATTAAGCTATTAAGACTCGACTGTACACCGTGTTCGTGTTTTCCTCCGAAAACAATAAGTTCCGTTGGAGCAGTCTTTCAACGCCTCTCTCTGTCTCTCGCAAGAAAAGTTGATCCACACAACAAAGTAAAGCTATTTTTCGGCTACGAGCCGACAGGGACCCCGCTGTATTAGTCAGAGGTCCCTTTACTACAGTTCGGAGTCGCGGACCTTCAGTAATAGTAATAAATCACACAGCAATAGTACATTCACGTTGTTGTAAAAAGCACGATAATATATTAAGTAATCCAAAGTATTCAGAATACGTTACTGTCATTGAGTAACGTAACGGAATACGTTACAGAATACATTTTGGGGCATGTATTCTGTATTCTGTAACGGAATACATTTTAAAAGTAACCTTCCCAACACTGGATATAAGAGGGTGTTCTACCTGAGATGGTTTTTGGTTGGCTCCGTGTTTCTCCTTTGTTGAAATCAGCGTTTCCTTGGCTGAAAACATGCGGGCGAGTTCCTTCACCTGAAAAAACATCCATAGCGACAACCAAACTCAAGCATTCCCATCAGAACGCTCTGCAGTGTCACAACTGTGAGTGAGAGATATGGAAGACTCTGTACCTTCACACCAGTGGAGAGTTCAGCCTCTGCAGCGCGATCCACTGCAAACACAAACACAACAGCTACATCATTGAGCATGAATGCATTAGCCTGAAATCATAGAGGGGCACCTCAGTGTCAACTATATATATGTTTAATTTTGTGTAATAAGCTAGGATATTTATAAGTAGAGCTATTTTGTTATATGTTGTAATATTTCATTTAGTTGAGTTAGTTACTCTTACTGTCTTGGGGCACATCATTTCCTGTGGGATTAATAAAGTATTCTGATTCTGAATGTTTATCGCCTGAACCATACGATCACATACACTGTGTTGGATTGTCCTTCGGTGAGACGTCCGCTGCTGCAGGACTTGTTTGTGTGTTTGCACTCATTACATCTGAAACGTTCTGTCAAAAAACGAGAGGATCGCTGTTAAAATTTGAGACATTTCAGAGTACAAACTGTACCTCAAACATTTGTAAGATGTTTTCAACGACAATGCTTAAAAAGTCTTAGATTAAAAGTGCAAATGTAGCTAAACTAATTAGATTAATTCTGATCAGGTGCCGTTGGTGACTACATGCTACAGCTTCCTGTTTACCTCTGGTCTGCAGGCTCTGACTTCACAGTTCTTCCCCTCTGTCATCTGAAGTTTTGGCTGTAATTCAGCTTTGAACCTCTCCAGCCTTTCCTTGAATAAAGCCGAATGCTTCTTCTTCGGCGGGACCGGAGGTGGTGCTGTCGGGTGGTCTCTGGCTGATTTGCTTGCCTGGAGGTTTAAAATTGAAACATTTGCCGTAACGTTCAAAACAACCAGAAATAAAGTGAATGAATAAAATAATGTTTCTAGTATACGTCACAAGAGGCTCAATTTTATAAAAGAAAGGACTACACTGGCTTAAAAACATGCATAAAGCTCATTCATCACTTAAAGGGGGAGCTACTTTTTTTGTTACAGTGGTGGATGTTCATTGTAGATACGGTCGAATTTTCTGGCAATTCATATTTCAGGCCTTAACGGGTTAAAGGTCATCAGTCTAATGTGTTAAATTGCAGTACCTGTGAAAATGTTTGATTCTGTGTGTGATTTTCCTCAGCTTGGCCTGCTGGTGCTGGGTTTGTGGTTGCTGGACTCATCATCTGTAATGCAAATGTTGACTGCTAATGGCTAAAATTTGACTAAATGCCTGAACAAAGGTCGGCCTCGTACAGTCTATTCAATACCTGTCTCTGATCCTTCGTCTCTTTCTTTTCTAGCAGCTCTGCTGTTTCCGGTTCTCGAGTACTTGGAGGTTCTCCGACAGATCTTCTAACCTGAAACATTTTTAGAGAAACACATGTTATTCTTGTTTTACCAAAACACTGCTTCATGACACCAAACTCTGGTGGTTTGTTGCACAAGCCGAAACATTTTTTTGAGTAAGTCACAGGACTCTACCTTCAAACCTGTGGAGAATTCCTGCTGCTGGTCACTGGTGGCTCTTTGGAAAGATGGTTGTGAGGTTGGGGGTGCTGTGAGGAAAAAAGGATTGCTTTAATGTTTTTTTTCCCAGACAAATTTTTTAATTTGCTACATGCATGTTAATTATGATGATCATGATGCCAAATTATTTTTTAAAAATAATTTGTCTTGAATAAACTTTATTTCTTTGGTCACACATACGTGATTTTGGCTTCTCCTTGATTTTGGCTGCTGGTGTTGCATAGTCTGCAGATGGGTCAATGTTTATATATCCTGTCATTGCACTACTGTCTACTGCCTAAGAGAGACAAAACGTTTCTTAAACTGAAGAAACATGTGTAAAACCTAAAGTCCTAAGGTCTAAAACAGTGACATACATGTGATAATGGTTGTTGCTTTATTTGTTCCTCCTTAGATTGGATTACATTTCCTGGGTATGGTGGTGCTGAAGGCTCCCTGGCAGGTGCAGTCACCTGTAAAATATGGATTCCATTTACATGCTGCTGTTTACTAATTTTAAAGTACTATGAATGGATCCATTGTACCTGTGGAAGGGTGGGGAACTCGTAAAGTTGATGGTCTGACTTTGAGTTATTGGCTCTTTGGGTGGAGCGTTGTGCAGAAGCTGCTGTAAAAAGATCATAGTTCCAGCTTTCGCTTCTATTCAAAGTCATACTCTTAGATCGTAGCTCTGTACACACCTGATTCGTATTCATCCTCTCTGAACGTTGCTGCAGAGCTGTTACTGCTGCTTGTCTTTGCTGGTCCTGGTGAATTCTGTCAGGTTAAAATGAAACTATTTGAAAACTAGCTGCCGTTATTGAAGACTTTTTACTATAGAATGAATGAAAAAACAACAGCCACGCTAACTGCTCATTGATGCTGTCAAAGAGTAGACTAAGATGGGCTACATGCATGTTAATTATGATGATCATGATGCCAGCTTGGCTAACATTTGCTGCTTAGCATTAAAGACAAAGTACATGAGGATGATGTGATTAGTTGGTTTGGTGCTGGACAGTCCTTCACCAAACTCTTCCTCTGAGGGATGTTCTGCAGTCAGTAACTGTACTATAAATGTGAGATGCTAAAGATTAAATACTAAAACAAAAGTTCTGCTTCAAGCAGCCCGTCTGGTACCTGTGTTTGATCCTTCCTCTCTTGATTTTTGAGCATCACTGCTGCTTCCAGGGGAACCTGAAACATAGAAAAAGAAAACACAGCTTCTTCCTCTTTTTCAAACCACAGCGCTACGTGATACCAAACTCTGCTGTTTTAGCGCACAAGCTGGAACACTTAGAGAAAATCACCGCACTCTACCTCCTGCTGCTGAACGCTGGTGGCTCTTTGGAAAGATGGTTGTGGGGTTGCTAGTGCTATAATAAAAAGGAGGGTTTTTTCAGACAGGTTAAAAAAAAACATCTTCTTTTGTATACATTTTGTTAATTTCTTTGTTTATACATACGTGACTTGGGCTCCTCCTTGATTTTGGTTGTTGTTGTTGGATAGTCTGCACAGCAGTCAATGCTCAGATATCCTGCCACTTCTCTACTGTCTTCTGTCTAAGAGAGACAAAAAGTTACTTAAACTGGAAAAAACAAAATACAATAACCTTAAAATCTAAAAAAGTGAGGCACCTGTGAAAATGTTTGCTGCTTCACTTTTTTCTTCTTAGGCCTGACTATGTTTCCTGGGTATGATGGTGCTGAAGGCTGCCTGGCAGGTCTGTTCATCTGAAAAATATTGATTCCACTGACATATTTAATCACTTTAAAGTTATTTGAGCAGATATTTCCATCCTGAATCTAAATAGCAAAATACAATTTTAAAAAAAAAAGGCAATGCTAAATCTTAAACTGTATTACCTGCTTTTCCCGGTGTTTTACCGTAGCTGGGACTGATTATGTGGTTGTTTAAAGAAGTCAAGGATAACTAAAACACAAAAGCTACACTTCAAACAATCTGTTTTGTACCTGTGTTTGCTCCCTGCTGTCTTTTTTCATAGGCAGCACTGTTTGTTCCCGTGGTGGAGGAGTTGGAGGCAAGGATCTTTGTACCTGACATACAGAAAACACTTTAATTCCAGTGATATTGCACTTTAAAAAAAGCGTCAGCAGTAAACTTTGGTGGTTTGTCACATGCTTAAGCATTATTTAGCAAAAAAACACAGTACCTCTAAACCAGGGGGGAACTCCTGCAGCAGGCGACGGCTGGCTCTTTGGAAAGATGGCTGTGGAGTTGTGTGAAGTGCTGTAATTAAGAGCAGATGATTTTTTTATCACACTTTTTTAATCTATTCCTAATGATTTGAACAAAGCTTGTCTTGAATAAACTGTAACACTTAATTCTTTGTTTGTACTTACGTGATTTGGGCTCCTGCTTGATTTTGGTTGCTGTTGTTGCATAGTCTCTACAGAGGTCAACACTCAGGTATTCTACCATCGTGCTGCTGTTTTCTATCTAAAAGATAGAAAACAGTTCTTCGTTTAAACTTTCTTTTAAAGTTTAAAAGAAAAATATCTTAACTTGTAAAAACAAAAAGGTACCTGTGATAATGTTTTCTGCTTTACTTTTTTCTCCTTAGGCCTGACTACATTTCCTGGGTATGGTGGTGCTGAAGGCTCCCTGGCAGGCCTGCTCACCTAAAAAGTATTGATTACATTTATATGTTACTGTTTACTCACTTTAAAATTGGCCGACTATTAACTCTAACTATCATTATTAACGATAACTGTAGTACCTGTGGAAGGGTGGAGTGTTCCTGCAGCTGATGCTGCGACTTTCTGGCTCTTTGGGAGTAGTGCTGTGTATATGCAGAAGCTGCTGTAAGTAAGAACACAGCTCCATGTTAGCCTCCACATTTTGTTGTATGAGAATCATGTTTTTACTAAATTCTAACTGCGTACATACTCAGTTTGTTTTCTTCCTTGAATATGGCTGTTGCTCCAGAGTTGGCATAGCCGTACACGCTTGGTGACTCTGGAAAATTCTGTCAGGTTGACGGATAAAGTTGAGAAAAAGTTGATATGTAATGAAAACACTAACATGGAAGTTTTTGTACAGTGATCAAAAGTAACACAGCCAGCTAGGAGCATTTAGGGGGATCTGCAAGTTACTACACTTTCGGTGACCTTGATTATCAAAATGTCGGGGTCGTCTGTTCACCACGTGATTTAACGAAACATCAAGCAACTAAAGTCATTAAGTCATCCTTTACTTTTATAAATTATTTTTTTGTTATTTTTCATTCTGAAAAAAAGAAAAGGTGGTGGTGGTGGACAAAGCTTAAAGTGCTTCCTGTCACTCATTTATTGGCCTAAAAAGCAAACTCATACCTCTTCCTTTACAGTCGCCTTCTTAGCTGGTTTCCAGTATTCCGTGTCCTCCTCCCACTGATTTTTGCATTTGTACTGCTCCTTTTGGGGGATCCTCACTCCCTTTGGTGTGCATCCCATCTTCCCCTGGTGAATTCTTAAACCCTGGTAAGTCGTAACTTTATTCCATCCGCAGTGACAAACCCGGAGGCTCAGGTTTGAATATTCTGTTGTTTCTGTTTGTCACATAATTCAAGAGTCAAATGAAGATTTTAAATAGTCTTAAGCAAAAATAGAAATTTATAGCAATGAAAATGATTTTTTTTAACAAATTCCGGTTTGGTTTGCTTTAATCTGCTGATACCTGAGGCATAATATACGTCCCACGGCATTCCTGAGGAAAACGAAAGGTGACCTTCCGTGTTTTTATGGTAGGTGCCAGGTTATGGAGGAAATCCAGGAGAATGACGCTCCCTCAGTAATAGACGTTTAAACCATGTATTCCAGCCCTAACCCTAACCACAACTTTAATGCTGTTAGATAGTGTTAGATAGTAAAATAAAGGTACATGTGTAGATTCATTCCAAACAGTTCTCATGTTTCCTCATTTTTCTCATGATATAGGGATGTGTTGGGTGCCCGGAAGCGTAATATGATTTGTCACTTAGCGTAAAATGTTACACTTTGGGAGTGAGAACATGTTGGATCAGGTCTTTTCCTATTGGGGTGTTTTTATCAGTTTGAAAGAAAAGTTATAATCTTGAAGTCACACAACATAATATTTAAAAAACAAACAAACCTACCAATCTTGAAAGAGGTGCAGACATCTAGCCTGAGGTCCATTTGAGTTTTTGTGTGTCCCACATAGCTCTGTGTGTAATGCTGTGGAGGGTCTGAAACCCTCACACCCTTCGGGGTGCATCCCATCTTCCCCTGGTGAATTCTCAGGCCCTGGTAAGTTGTCACTTTGGACCATCCGCAGGAGTGACAAACCTGGAGCTCCATTTTTGCTGCGTGTCTGCATTACACACACAACAAAAGACACACAGAGGATGCTGTGTGACTTCCTTTTTTGCTCTCAAAATAACTGTGCTGACTGCACAGAGTGATTCACGAAACACTATCAAGAACGTAAATAAGTGACTTATGTATGTATGTATGTATGTATATATATGTATATATTGTACTATTCTTAGTTAGCGTATTGTCTGTCTTGTCTTAATGTTGGTTTAAAATGGAGCACTGTAACAAAAAATAATTTCCCCCAGGGATCAATAAAGTATTCTGATTCTGATTCTGATTCTGAAACTTTCTGTGATTGTTATTACAGTATTCATTTTACCTCAAATGTGAGAACAGTTATCTTTTACCATTTTCTTGTGTTGTACGCACAAAAACTATGATTTTTTTTTTTCTTTTCAAAATGTGCATTAACATCTGGATCATCATATAAACGTTTAAAAACATCCAAGCTACAACAGCTGCAGTGGCTCAGGTAGCGAAAGTGACAAGCTTCCCTTTATCCACAGCTGCTGCGGGTCCATCTTTTCTACTGTAAGTCGTCACTTCCCTAATATTAGAAAACTAAATTTTTAATTGCTAATATTATTTACCTAACTGGCTTGTGTTGGTTGCAGACCTACTGCATTAAAAGCAGCAGGCTGGCATCAAAAGGCAGCCACTGGGTCGTCTTCCAGGTAACTGTCTGATGATAGACAACAGGAAAGCACCGTAAAACATCAGTTTCATTACTTCCCTTTTCAATTTTGACGTGACTACAGCGAAACCTCTACGTGTGTCTTCTCCATCACCTACTTCTATCATAGTTTAAACAAACTAAATAATAATAATAATAACAATAAAGTAGTCAATTCTACTTTTTTTAAAATTGATTACAATTCCTGGAGTACGTTAGATATCCATTTGTAGCATCACACCGAAATAAGCTGTGACTTGATGACGTACAGGCTCCTCATTATTTAGGGCACCGTGGATTCTTGATTTTGCTCTCCTCTGTTTTCTATCGTAACAAACAATAGCAAAGATCAGCTGGATAAATCTGCTCTCTGTGTTACTTACAATAGAATCAGGGCGATGGATGCATGTGGTGCCTCTACTGTGCACTCTTCTCTTCCTTTGTCTACCGTTACCTCTGTGCTGACATGATGTTTGGTATGCTTTGTTTTGTGCTTTTACTTTCGTTTCCGGAAAAAAGAAAAAAAAAGAAGGAGGAAAAAAACCCGCCAACCGCCCCTGATAGATTTGCCCAGACATGATTCAACTGCATATTTTCACAACACACAAACATGGTCACATGATGAATAAAAAAGGAGAGACAAAGTTATATTTTCAAACAGGGATTTTATTCATTACATGCTGTTTGACATTGCCTGACAACACTGAATGTCATTCATTTAGCCTGAAATCTGACTACTTTTCTGGAAGCAAGGCAAAATAAGGAAAGGAAAGCAGTTTACATTTTTATGTTGTTTTCAGATGATGCATTGTTCTGTACACTGAGGCTGTGGTGGGTTTAGGAAACCTTGAAACTGTAAAAGTGTACATTTGATATTTGTGTGTACTTTTTATGGGACAGTGGTGACACAGCTAATCATGGACCTTGACTCAGTTACAAGAACTGTCTGTGCTCAGTCACCGCTTTGCCATAAAAAAATACAGACTAGTTTGCAATGTGAAAAACTTCAAAATAAAATTAAACACAATACAAGTCTGTGCTAAAGAACAGCCACAAAACACCCCAAAATAATTAAGTGGGATACATAACTAAAAAACTGGGAATATAATTAAAGTATATGTTTTGAAAGCCCCTTATAACACAATATTTTATTGCTGATCTTTATTGCCCATACATTCACTTAAACACAGACTGTTGTTGCTGTTGCAGCTGATCAAGCTAGAGGTAGGTTGTGTTCAAGACTGCAACAAATCATTATAAGTTAATCTGCTAACTTCATTTTCAACTGATCAGCTATCTGTTTATAAACAAATCTATTAAATGTTCAGGATTGTTCTAAGAAAAAATAACTTTCTGGATTAAATTGTGTAAGCAATTTAATTGTTTCATCTTTGGATATGTTATCGAATAACCTTTCGCAAAAAAAATACAGAAGTAACTACTAAGCAAAACTGTCACAATGTTGAGTGCAAGTACGTGTAGTTTTTAATAGTGTCTGATTCACAAAGTTCTAGGATCCATTTGGTCCTCCAACATGGTGTAAAAAAAAAACACCACACACACTCTTCTTACTAACCACAGTATTTTAAGCTTCGTCTAAATTACAGTTAGATCAAGAGTTTGTGTTCTAGATCAGGTTGTAAGTCTTGACTGGTTCACATGTTGAATAGCAGTGTGAGCACACTGTAGCAGCATTGTTTTGTGTTATGATTCTGATTATCTCAATTAGTAAATTGGACCAAACCAGGGGTTACGAAGACTGCTTTAAAGGCTTTTGAGTAATAAAGCAAATAACGGAGAAAAGATAAATGGTCAGTACTTGCTTTACTATCATTGGTCTGTCACTAGCTGCTAAACGTAAAGATATATATAAAAAAAAAAAGTCTAAGGTAAATGAAATGCCTGATAATTCCCATTTTCCTCTATCGGAAAAAAGAAAAACAGGAAGGTTGTGGACCAACAACCTTTAGTATATTGTAGTTAAAATGCATTTCTTAAGACTCCATTGGTATCTCTCTACAAATAATCAAAGGCTCAGAGTTTTTCTCTTCTTGTTTCACGTGTGGGCTGAAATATGGGTAAAGCTCAGCTCTGAATGAACACTCAGTGAACGAGTAGATGTGGGACTCAGCCTTCACATCGTAGAAGGAGACGAGGTCTTCCTCGTAGTCCACAAACACTCCCACCTTCTCAGGTTTCTCTTTTAGGTGAATACGAACTGGCGGTGCTGTGAGGGCTGCATACTCTTCTTCTTCATAATGTACAATAACCCAGTACCCATTATCTGGGCTGAGTTTGAGCTTCCCTTTGCGGTTTGCACCGCCTCTTACTAGGCCTATATCCCACCCCGTCTTGTTGTTGACCTCCACCTCCCAGTAAGACTTCCCAGAGGATAAGGTATTTTGCCCCACAACGCTGCTAAATATATCAAATCTTTCAGAGACACGGGGTAGTTCCTGATTCTCTCCTCCATCTTTCACTTCCTTCCTATCTTCAGACAGCACGAGGCGTTGGTGTGCAGAATCTGGATCCAGTTTTACGTCCACTGTAAAATTAAAAACATGTAAAAGAAAGTCTGTATTTTAAACAAGTCACAGTTTCTAAGAGAGCAAATAATATGAACCACATACCTGAAAACTTTGGGATTCTCTTCAGTTCTGTGACGAGAAGAAAAGTTTTAGATTGATTAAGTCAACATTTTAACTTTTAGTTTTCACTGCTCTTAACTAGCTGCTCTTACCAATGGGAGTTAGTTTATCCATTTCTTGCTGAATTTTTTCCAGCATTTTTGTTGTAGTTTTCCTGATGGTGCCAAAGGACAGCGATGTGTCCAGGTTTACCTCATCCCAGTCTATGATGTCTCCAGTGTCTGTAAGAGATGGGTACTTCTGCAAAACAGAAATACAACCCAACAGTTTGATAGCTGTGCTGAACAAAATGTCAGTAGCTAATCAGATATGTTTAGCCTTCAGACTGATTATGAATGTGCCACATATATCATCCCAAAGTTTTCTCTACCTTTAGGAAAAGGATGTGGTCCTCGAGAACAGAAATGTTATCTAGTTCAGAGATGGCCGTTTCAAGATTGTTGATCTCTGCTTCCAACTCATGTTTACGGTCTTTTGCTTCTTTTTCCAAAACCTGCCTCCTGTCTGTTATTGGCTTATGGGCTCTGGCATGGGCTTCTTCCACAATGGCGATCACAGCGTTGAACACATTGTCAATAACCCACCACTCATTTTCCAGCTGGTCCTGAAAATGGAATGAAACAGGAATGTCTATTTGACTGTTCACCTCTTTTTTCTGTATTACATAGAGTAACACACTACTTTTTGACTGGTTTAGTTAGGGAAGGTAATCTGAGAAAGGTTCAGCATTCAGTCAGTTACCATAAACACAATTTTTATCTTTGAAAAAACAAACTGACATGGTAGATTTTCACTTTGACTCGTCTGATAGCAGCTGGATAGTGTAGTGGTAAGACTACACACATTCAGAGTGAGTGTCACAAGTTTGATTCCCACATGGTATCCAGTAAGGGTCCTGCCTAGACCCCCCATGCTAAAACCAAGCCCTGGAATGGCACAGCTATGTCTGCAGCCTGTCCGCAGCTCGGACTCAAGAATTTCACTACATGTTGTACTGTGTATAATTATGTATGTGACAAATAAAGGTTTGTTGTTTGATTGACTTTTCTCTAAAAGTCAGTTTACTTGCTGCTTACCTTGCAGCTCCTGAAAGCTTCCTCAATCTCAGCAGTCTTTGTTTTTCTCTTGTCAATGTTCTCATTTAACTCTGTCTTGGTGTTGTCAAGTTCAGACTGTAGGAGAAACATAAAATAATACTTTAAAAATGTATTTTTTCCACGTGTACTCATTTTTTGTGCACTTGAAAATTCTTTCACATGCCACAATATATTAAGTATAGTAAGTAAAATATATACAATGCTGTCAAGACTCAAAACACATATTCAGAGGTTGTTATGGTAACTTACCCTTTTCTTCTTCCATTCATCTTCAGTTGAGACAACCTCCTCCTGACCTTCCATGCAGAGAACACAAATGCATGCCTGCCGCTCCCTGCTGTACAGCTCCAAGGGGCGTCCATGCTTCAAGCAGGCCCTCGCATCCAAATTCTCCACCGGCTCCACCAACTTGTGGCCCTTCAACCTTTCTGTTGACAAATGATTGTCCAGGTGAACTGAACAATACGATGCAAGACACACAAGGCAGGACTTCTTGGCCTTCAGCTTTTTGTCACTGCAAACATCACAGGCCACCTCCCCTGCAGCTCCAGTGTATTTCTCTTTCAGTTGTTCAACAATGTCTCTCAGGACTATATTAACATCAGGGATCCTGCTTATATAATTCTTGCATAGTGGGCACCCTCTGTCACCGATATTACAGCTCCGGATCAGACACAGCTTGCAGAACGAGTGACCACAAGCTGTAGTGACAGGATCCGTAAATGTGTCCATGCAGATGGAGCAGTGGAGATGCTTCCCCAGCGAGCCGGGCTCACTGGGTGATGCTGAAGTTGGGACCATATCTGCTTGAAGAGAGGACCACAAGGTTATTCACTAAGAAAAGTAACAGTGACTTTTATTTTGTCAAATAAATTTTCCTTGAAATTCTTGTTTTGGATTCAATTGTTAGAATATGCGTTTCGTGAGTTGTTCCTAACATAAAGGAAACTGTAACCTTGTAAGGGGTCATCGACTTCATAATGTCCTTTATTAAAGAAATAATAACGATAGTGGACAATATGTACCAGCTCCACCCACAAATCCCCGTACACTTCTATGTAAAATTGCTCAGCTTTGAAGCAAAAACTAAATTTTGGTGTATGCGGCTTAGGTAAACCTTCCTTGCAGCTTTAAAGCACTTGGTTGATATGACACTTTCTTAAATTACTTGAGGCTTAAAGCTATGCATTGCTCGGGGGGTGTCTATTTCCAACTAAGCCACATGATGTATAGTCGTCACCTAAACAAACTGAGCTAACTGAGCTGGACCTCCCAGCTCCCAGAATTAATTGTACTAACCATTCAAAGAGTTTGTGGTCACGATTTGATGTATGAAATTCTGCCATGTCATGTTAATTAGCACTACTTTCTGTGTCCATGTGAGACACATGGATTACCAAGCTTGCTAGCATTATCTGATGATTTAGCGCTCTAATCTCTAAACGTGTAAATACGGTCTCTTACGCAGAAGAAGGTGAGCTGAAACAAAGGCTTCAGAATCAGTTTACAAATCCACTTCTAGTTACTTCTAGTGGAAGTACGCCTAACAAAAAAAAAAAAAAAAAAAAAAAAAGGAAGTACGCCTAACTGAACAAGATTGAGTTTATTGCTTATTAATTCCACTTTGTAATATCATTTAGTTAAAGTATTATGATTAATATTATTTACCAGGACTTACTTAAATTCAACAAAAGTTATTTGCTAATATTTAACATGTGTGCAGGTCAAAGTATTCACTTTATAGTTAATAAAGTCAGCAAACAGTCAAACTAAATAGAATTGCATACACTGTAATTTGTGGGCAATAAGTTGGATACAATGACGATTTATTCTCTGAAACTTTCTACTGGCCCCTCTTAAAAGTAAGAAGTAAAAACCACTGAATACTAGTGACACACCCTGTAAATAAGCCTCACAAATGGGAGTGTTGAAGATTGGAGGAGGAAACTCGACACCAAATATAAAGTACCGGTACACACTGTAAGTTTCTATTACAGTACAGTTGATCACACACATTTGATTTAAATCTATTGCTGTAAGCTAACTGTATATTACATGTAATATCTGTCATTTAACATCAGTCTTTTTATATGAAGTTCATGCAAAAAGTACAGTATTACCTTTCAGCTAATGAGATCTCAAAGGCATCTGTCTCCGTTTCCCTTTACTCCCGGTGTGTGTATGAGTGTGTGTCCTTCCTTTTGGACTTCCTCCTAGAGTTTAAGTTTCATTTCTGTTCATACTCCCAACCGTTCACATTTTTTACTCCAGAGACGAGTTGGCATGCAAACGCATAAACAAATCATCTGTGTGCCTGCAGCAGGGCGTGTTGTGTGTGCTCAGCATGTTCATACAGATCAAGTATCCAGTTTCACAAGACCTTTTTATTGCACAGGACTTCGGTCGAAATACTGCCTATTGCTCATCATAAGTTTTATTTTACATACATTTTATTGGTTAATCAAAAAGGAAGACAAAAGCATTTTTGGCACTGAATAGCAGTTAATTGCATCACCCACCCAGTAATAAGTTACATTCATACAACCAAGTTCAACGTCCCTGAGGTTTCTAAACTTCACAGTTTCTTTAAACCCGTATAAACGATTCATTTTTTAAATATAAAAATATAAAATATAAAATTCAGTGCATACATTGGATTTCTGGCAGAGTGATACATGAGATCAATACCATTTACATTAAATGTATGACCACAGCCACCGGCAGCTTAGCTTAGTTTAGCTTAGCAACAGTTTAGCTTAGTTTGGCATTGGAAATCCTGGGAATTAGCTAGCTTTTCCTTTTTAAAAGTATTATTGAGGTTCAAAAGTATAAATAGTTCAAGTTTGTGTTTCACTGTAGGCTAAAAGTCAGCTGGTTGTATCCTTACATTAAATGCAAAAATAATTGAGTGACACTTCTCATCTCTTTCTCATGAATCAGAGCATACTTTTCCTTGAAAGCTAACACACCCACCCAGCTGAGATTACATAATCATTTTATAGCTAAAAAAACAAACAAACACATGAATAAAGATTTGATGATCAGCATGTTTCTTGAATCACAAAGCACCATGGAGAGATCTCTGCAGAGACAAGAGAGACACAACACTGAAATTAGTGTTGTGTTTTGTGTGCATGTGTTTAATGCTGCAGTTGGTGTTAAGTTTACCAGGAAGCAAACCTGTAAGAATAAGAGATCATCTTCAATCTTCAAGAGCTGTTCTAGCTCAGCATTTCTCCTCTGGAGCTCAAAGATTTCATCTTCCAGCTGTTCGAGCTCTTTATTTGTTTGCCATTCCTCTTTTGGACTTTGTCCACTGAGATCTACAGTGAGTTTGATTTTCTCAGCTTCACTCACTCTATCTTGAACCTCTTGCTGAAGTTTCATCCTCCTTCGTTTTACAATAACCTGTGGGGAGACACTGCATTAGCACAGCTAAGCTGACAAACTGCAGGCACACTTGTACCATGTTTTGTTAAATCAAGTCGTCGTATGGTCTCCTGAGCTTCTTCTGAAGTATGTTGCAATCCTGTGCACCCCGTGATGACAGTTTCTTTTGCTTTGATGGATGACACAAAACAAAACTCCATCAAGAGCTTCAGTTCACTTTTTGATTACAAAAAGAGTCAATTTTTTGACCCCCATCCAAATTTACAAAAGTAATCAAAAAGGGAATGAAAAGGCAAGAAATGGCTGCCAAGATGTAAGCTAATTCTTACTTTTGTTGTTTAATTTGTTAACAAATATAACTTACAAAACAGCTTTAACACTAATTGTCTGAGATTATTATGGGATAGCATGTGAATCCAACTGAGTGGCAAGTTTTTTAGTCTTTTTTTAAGCTGAAATTAGAGAATACTTATTACATTATTGCCAACAAAAATTATTTGTAAATACTTTTTCTAAAAAAGCTTTAGCAGAAATTTCTTTACCTTCTTCTTAAAGGCTTCCCGGCTAATAGAAATGATGTTGTGGCTCCAATGCTCTGTCTGTGCACACATAGCACAAATGCACGCCCGGTCACTCCTGCAGAACTTCTCCAACTTCTTCCCATGCAGTTTGCACACAGAATCCTCGAGGTTTTTTACCACACTGACCAGTAGATGGCGCCTAAGCTCTTCAGTCTGGTAATGTGCTTCCAGATGAGTGGTGCAGTAGGAAGCCATGCACATCAGGCAGGATTTGACTGCAGGACGTTTTGCTGAGCAGGAGTCACAGGGAACCTCTCCAGCTTTTAAAGGTTGAGGTGCTTTCACAGTATGTAGTGTCTGGTCTGTTTTGAGCTGTGGCCTGGTAGGAAACAAAGTCTTGCAAAGGGGGCACTGGCAGGCCTCGTTGATTTTCCAGTATTCTCCAATGCATCCCAAGCAGAAGACGTGTCCACAGGGGATGGACACGGGGCTTGCGAACTCATCCAGACAGATGCAGCAATTAGGAGGGTCTGACATCGCGTCTTAATATGCCTGTGCAAATACAAGCAACCTGCGGCCTGTTTCAGTTTGCTTTTTGCACAGGTGATGATTTGTTTGAAGCAGTACGTCTGACAAGAAAAGAGAGGTTTTATTAGCACACATTCAACATCGTTCTTCACAAAGCTTGACATATCAGAAGGAAACTACACAATTACACACTGCACAGAAAACAGCTTCTGGTTTAAAGCTGTCCAGAGCTACTGTCATTACGAAGACTGTCCACTTTTTGTGCAAAATACCATAATACATATACCTGTTTGTGACTGACTTTGGCCCTGCAACCCTGATAACAATAACTGAAGGAGAATGGATGGATGGACATAACCATACTGATTGCTTGAGCCATCGATGCCCATCAATGGACTGGTGTATCACTGACTATATGGAAATGCACAGTTCACCAGGCTTCAGTCTTTATTGCTTTGGTTATTCATTAGAATTACTTTAATAGCTAAATATGGCAACAGATGCCAAACAAACACTTTTTCTCCTCATGTTTCGTATCACTTGGCAGGATCAAACAGTAGCTGGCATTTGAATAACACTTACTCCATCTTTGTATAAACTGCTTTGTGTTTCCTTACTGGGAGGATTAATGTTAAGATCACATGAATAGAAGAATGTTTTTACAGGCTTCTCTACTTAAGTACAATACAGAAAACTGGTTGGCTTTAGCAAACATCCATTCTCTTCAACTTATCCATACCTTTGTCTGGAGCCTATCCCAGCTACCAGAGGGTGAGAGGCAGGGTACACCCTGGACAGTTGCCAATCTGACGCTGAGCTTACACACAGAAACAGGTAACCATAAACACTTATAGGCCATTTAGAATCACCAGTTAACCTAACCCCACTAACCGCATGGTTTTGAACCCACAGACACATTGCAGTCTAACTCTGGACCTTCTTGCTTTGAGGCAACAGAGATCATCACTGCTCCACAGGTGCTGCCCAACTTTAGTAAACACATTAATAAAAAGTAACATGTAGTGCAGTGCAAATATCTTAAGCCATTCCTAATTTCTTTGGATGCAACAGTTTGCTGAAACGTGTGCAAGCATTCATGTAAGGCAAAAAGATTTTTTTGTTTTTTTTGTTTTGCCTCTTCCGTTTGGTTCTTTACCCATCAGAAATACTGTCAGAAGGCCAAGAAAGACGCCCAAGAAAAAAAAAAGGGAAAACAAGGTGAAAAAGAGAGCAATATAATAAACGCAACACCATCGCATTAATCTAGCTAAGTGTAAATAACACTAGATACCAAGTATTAAATGTTATTGTGTAGCACAATGTGCTTTGAGGTAGAAGCCAAGAAAGGGGTAGTTTGTGTCTGTGAACAGTGAACACCCATGTGTACACCTGTGTGGATGAGCATTCTTGTATTCAAAAGGTTTATTCATGTAACGATCTGCTAGGGGGTGGAGCCATAGCCCCGTCCCACAGGGCATTAATCAGGCATGGAGGAGATCCAGGCCCCAAACATCCAGAGGCCCCCAGAGTGCGAGAGTCTAAGAAGGACCATCGGAGGGGCAACCGTGACACCCTGCTGGGAAGAGCTGAGGAGAGCCCCAGACGAGGGGTCACCTAGCAACCACGGAGCAGAGGCCAGAGGTTTGGGTGGATCAAAATGGTACCTTTCTTCATCCATGATTCCATCAATGTTCACAAGATCTCCAACACCACTGGCTAAAATGCAGCACTAAACCATGACAGAGCCACCACCTTGTTTTACAGATGTCTTCAGACTCTCGCTGTTGTACCTCTCTCTTGGCCTTCTCCCTGAAAACTGACAATGATTTGAACCGAAAGTTTTGGATTCATCGCTCCATCAGTCCTGATTTTCTGTTGCCAAATCTCACTTAATTTGGTATACCTCAGCCTTCTTCACGGCTGCCCTTCCAATGATATCATTTCTGTTGAGGCTTCAGTGAACAAGAGATGTATCAACTAAAGGGCCAGATGCTTCTCTCAGGTCCTGCGTCAGGTATTTTCTGGATTTCTTTTCCTATTTCTAAAGGAGTTCTAGATACTGTTCATCTGCTGGAGATAGTTTTTTTGCACACCATGCCAAAATATGCCAAGTTTTGACCGTTGTAAAATTAGATTTTTTTGCACAATAATGGGATTACCATATTGCTTTATCTTTGGCATTTTTAAGAGATTTGTTTAGTGACAGGGCGACAGTAACAAAGTGCCCAAAGATATGATTTAAAATGAGATCTTTACAAAGATGTTATGTGTAGACACAAGACTGGTTCATTCCTTGAGTTACGTTTCTGATTGAATAAATGATAGGTCTGTTAAGTGGCTTGACAAAACGACTACTTCCTGTAAAAATAGTCAGGTATGAAGACTGGACTGAACATGAGTGAAAAGCAGCCAGTGTCCAAATAAAAACCTAAAAGATCTTTAGACAACTATTGCTCAAAATCACTCTGAAGTAAGGCTGGCTCTTTGGAAGTAATATATTTAAAAAAGGTTTGTTGGCACAAAACATTTGCACAGTATTAAATAAACGACTTCAGTTGGAGGTCAGTCAAATATCCCACAAAAATCGATCTGAAATGTTATAATGAAACACTGTTCATGAAACAAAGTCTGATAACTTTAATATAAAGACAAAAACAAACATTACCATTACCAGCATTTTGTCACTGATACAACAAACAGCAATGTGGAAAAGAAAAACCAAATATGTATATAAGGCAGTTCAAGAGAGCAGTAAGAATATTACTCACATGTAACCATATGAGGTAATGAATAAGTTTATAGGCTCAAGAGCAAAGGTATGTCCAGTCAATCAAACTGTTGATCAGACTTGTGTGCAATGCCATATTTGTTCTGAAGTGGCATGCCACCGTAACAGTTTGTTCAAAAATTCATGCAAAACTGGATTTTCCTGCTTTCATACGAGCATATCTGCACTAGAGGGGGAAAAGGTTCCTGCTCATTCATACTGAGAGTGAAAGAATTCTGAGTGTACGTCACAAAACATCTGTACTACATCAGAGCCATGCAGGAATCTTGAAGTTTTGCGTATCCTCCAGCCACTCAGCACTGAGTATTCTCTATGAACGTAACAGCATTAATGGCTACATTTGTCACAGTGACACAGCCATCAAACTAAACTTATTTTAGATTGTGGCTTTTCACTCCTGAGCCTGAGAGTAATACGCATAACATGAAAATGACTCATTCACCGCTCACACGAACTATGAACAATGTAAACAAGTTCAACTCAGCTGTGTACCTCCACAGAAATCTCATGTAATGGTCAAAAGCTGTCTTCAAAATACCAGAAAGAAAAGAAATAATTCATAAAAAAATACTTACAATTATTTTCTAACTGCCAGCTTGTGTATCCTCAGGCACTAACAGCAATGAGCTACACTCTGCTCACTTGGTTCTCCTGACATAGAGATAGACACACCCACCACTGCTAGGAAAGGGGCTGGCCGTTCTAGACAGCATACACCCATAAACTCGGGCCCTGTTAATAAAGCTCAAACCCTGGCAAAAAAAGCCCCGAATAATTAAACATATCAGAGTTAAATAAACGTGTTTCTTTCCTGCCTGAGTTACTTAATAATTTGTAAGGTACTGCAAATAATAATATCTTTATATTTTAAGTTGTTTGCCTTCATTTTAAATGGGTTATAGCTATTTATCACTGTTTTCTCCTTACTTATATAAGATTATGCCAAAGTTGCTTGGTATGTTAAAAACTGAGACTGTTTAGAATTTGTTATTACATCTATACATTGAAAAAAACTGCAGAAAAAGAACATTTAAAGTAAATATCTAAAAAAAGAAAAGACAAGACCTTTCTCTATTAAACAAACCTCCTAGCCATTCCCATGAGTTTACGAGGTTAACTTAATGCACCATAAAGTTCCTGTTTTTACAGAAGCAGCTGTGGTGACTACCATACATGGTGCTGTACTCCGGAGATCCTACGTCAAAGATTTTGACCCCACTCGAGTAAAGCTAAATAAACAGGATGCGTAATAACAAAAAATTGATTCAAGTCTTTCAAGTTTCCTTAAATGAAAGCTCTGAAACAGACAGAGGATGGAACTAACACTACATAATACTGATTAGTTTGTTATATACTGTGCACGCACTCTACAAGCGCATATTTAAAACATCATTTGCATGGTTCATAGTCTGGAATTCTGAACAATTTGTACGTGGTATTTTTATCTGTGTCATAGTTTATCACAATGTAAAACAACGCAACAGGGGAACAACAGTCGGTGTTAATTATTAACCTTAAATTGGTCATTTCCGAAT
Organism: Rhamphochromis sp. 'chilingali'; assembly: GCF_963969265.1. NCBI lineage: Eukaryota > Metazoa > Chordata > Actinopteri > Cichliformes > Cichlidae > Rhamphochromis > Rhamphochromis sp. 'chilingali'. The sequence goes on along the minus strand of NC_137929.1, from coordinate 41,054,264 downwards.
ACGTTTTATTGATGTTCAGATTGCGCAGCACTCTGAGTTCTAAACTTTGATCTTATTATTCATTTATCATTTTGATTGTTGAAGGAAGTCAATTAGAATTAAGTCAATCCTTGATAAGCAAAGGCTCAGATTTCTTTGATCCACCTAGTAGATAAAAGTATGGAAATAGTTTATCTGTGAAAGACTCTCCTGTGAAAGAGTAAATATGCAAGTTCTCGTTCACGTCAAAAAATGAGACTCTGCCTTCTTCATAGTCCAGGTACACTCCTATTAACCTTGGCCTAGGGAAAAGGTAGAGAACTGTGGAGGGTGCTGAGTGAACTTTATAGTCCAAAAACCTTTTTCCTATGGCAAAGAATCCATTTTCTCTTTTCAAAAAAACCCTTCCTGATCTGTTTACAGTTTCCTTGGCAACACCCACATCCCAGTTGTTTCTCAGGCCCACTCGGACTTCCCAGTAGTGTCGGCCAGAGGTGAAGCCCTTCGTCCCAAACACCATGGGACAGTCAAACCTCCCAAACTCATCAGACGAGGGGCTTGCTGCTCTGAAGTACTTCAGACGTTTCCCAGATTCAGTCACCACAAGGCCCTCGCCGGCAGTGGAAGGGTTAAAGGCGACTGATTCTTAAAGGAAAAAAGACATATGGTCAGTTACATATATATATTAATAGTTATGTTGAGCTTTTACATCTTGGAAAGTAAACTAAATATAAATCTATGAACTCACCTTTATATTGCCTCATCCTGGTCAGTTCTGAGAGGAAAAAACATCACAGTGAGGCAAACCTTAAGTGTAAAACACGTGTGGTGTTTCAAATCACATACTTGTACTGTGAGATTTGCATCAACAAATTAAAAGAAAACTCTTCTTCAATGGCAGCCAAGAATATGAATATACAGACAATTCTATGGGTGGTGTAACTTGTGACAAATCAATCACATGCTAGTGTGAACGCAGGATAACAACTACAACTACGTGCAGTAGCATGAGCAGATATCGCCATGTTAGTGTTGTTCCTGGATTAAAACTAAAGAGTTTTGCATTGTAGAAACACCATCACACTAAACACCAGACTCTAACCCTAACCTTACTGTGATATCCCAGCAATGTGATTGGTCACTTGGAGCATTGAATCTGGACCAACATTAGTTTTAATGATCCAAGAACAAAACCAACACAGAGATATCAGATGCAACACAGGTAATACTGGGATTAAATGAGATAAACTCTTCTTTATTTATCCCACAGTTAGCGAATAGCTGTTTCACTTGCCTAAACATAAAGATGTGGAGTACTCATAACTATGTAAATGTAATCTGGCAATTTCATCACATTTGCTGAGTTGAGCGTTTTGACCATTGCCGTCTTGCTGTTTTGAAAGAGGTTGTCACAGTTGAAGGTTGGATCTAACTGAGAAGTCAACGGACAGTGAATGCTTAAAGAGTAACTTCCTGTCAGTCAAAAAGATCACCTCTTTAAAATTTATGTATTTAATAAAATGTAAATGTAGAGACTAAGACTATAAAAGTCTTTAGGAAAAGCTTTACAAAGGTCATTCATCTTGTACGAGGTCATGTTTCCATAAATGTCAAGTGAACTTTTTGTAACCAGACAAATTCGCCCTCTGCTGGCCATTTAAAAAAAAAAAAGGAACTTCTGCTTTGGCTGTTTAGTTTCATGTCATTTCTTCTAAATAATCCCATGCATCTATTCATTTCCTGCCATTTATCCAGTTCAGGCTCACTAGAGTCAATCTGAGCTGTAATGGGGCTGGAGCACGACCTATACAATTGTTCATTCACACCTACAGCCAATTACCAGTTAACCCTAATGCTGTGGGAGGAAGCTGGACTACACAGAGTAAACAGGCACAGGCACAGTGAGAATAGGCAGGCGTCACACAGAAAGACACCAGCCAGTGGATTAGAAGACAAGACCTTCTTGCTGCCCTGAAATTATTTATCCCTCTTATGAAGAGTTTTCACTCAGCTGGCGGAAGCTATATTGTCCATGCAGATGGCACTGACCAAGAGCAGCATATTTTTCCAGGCACTGACGTTAAATGTGCTGTGGTGTCGTTTCGTGTTTGCACACACTGAATTGTCGGCTTCACAGCAGAAGAACTGACTTTTGTATGTGCACAGCAGCCTCCACGACAATCAGTCAAATGCCGTGATCATCATTTTAATATGCTACGTTAACGTGTACAAACAGAAGTATCCAAACTAGAGAAATCTGCACACATAAAACAAACGCTGCAGATATTTACCTGCTTTTGTGAGAGTTTTCAGTTCAGTTTTGAAAGTGTGCACAAGATGAGCCATGGCTCTCCTTGCCGTCTGCACACACAAGTCTGAGTAAACCTTGATCTTGGACCAATCCTTGGAGGCGGAAATATTGCTCAGAGCCTTCAAAGTCTGAAATGATTCATAAGGACATGATAGTGAGTAGCAGCTATTTTCAGTTGGATCTTTTTTTGGATTGGGGCAGGGGTGAGTGAGGAAAAGATACAAAGCGATGGATAAAAGATGGAGAAATTTGTTGCACCTGGCTTTAAAAGAGATATATTTTATTATAAGATGCTTATAGGTCATAGTCTGTACAACTTACCTGTAAGAGCCACAGGTGGTCCTCATTTTGTGAAAGTTCGTCCAGCTCTGAGTGTTTTCTCTGCAGTTCTGCGATTTCGTCGTGCAACTCCTGAATTACCGCTTCGTCTTTCTCTTGTGACTTTCTGAGCTTGATTTGAATGTTTGATCGTAGTTTAGCCTGCATCTCTTCTACTTGGTTTATCAGATTACTGAATAGTGTATTGTTCTCCTCAATCTCTTGGTCTGCTTTTACCTGCAGGAGAAAGAAAAGGGCTCCATTGGTAAACATGTAGGTGTGCACTGAACACTGTAAAGCTTAATGTGACAAATTTTACATTTGGAAATTTGCCTCAATACTCACCTTCCGCAGTTCGGAGCCCTCATTAAATTCCTTTATCTTTTCCATCCTCTCCTCAATCATCAGTTTGATCTTTGCTTTTTGAGACTCAATATTTTCCTGAAATGTACAATTTTAAGCAATTAAATTGGGTGAAGCAGTCATTTTCAAGGATCCGCGTTCTCATTTTAACAAAAATGTAACAAAATAAAATTCAGCATCGTCTTACTCTCTGCTGAGCCCCTTCTTCTTCAACAGGTACTGTCTCATGGTCTTTGTGGTCTGTCTCACTGCACAGCAGACAGATGCACACCTGATCATCTCTGCAGAAAAACTCCATTATCCTCTCGTGCTTCCTGCACATCCTCTCCTCCAGATTCTCCACTGGCTCGATCAGCTTGTGTCTCATTAAAGAGGGAACTCTCTGGTGAGGCTCCAGATGGGCTTCGCAGTACGACGTCTGACACACCAGGCAAGACTTCAAGGCTTTGAACTGTAAATCAGTGCACACGTCGCACGCCACTTTCCCTGGTGCATCCGTGTCTTCAAGCGTCTCCACCTTCCTCTTCTTGATTTGGCCTGAAATCTCTGCGATGACGGTGTTTGTGGAGAACTCGGGCCTCACATAGAATCTTTTACTGCACGTTGGACAGTGACATAACTCACTTCTGTCCCAGTGCTGAGTGAGGCAGGTCCTACAAAAGTTGTGACCGCAAGGTGTAGTGACCGGGTCACTGAAGACGTTCAGGCAGATCGTACAGACGAAATGATCCTCTGGCAACGAAGCGAGGAAACCAAAAGCTGACATGATCTCTGTAGATGAAAATATCATTGATATGCTTTACATTTCTGTTCTTTCAGGCTTTTTATATCATATGAAATATGATATAAAGGGAAAAAAATAGCTAAATAGATAGAAATAGATTTGGCACTAAGTGTGTGTTTTGGCTGTTTCCAGTGAGAGCCCTGACACACCCAATGAGTCATAATCATATCAATCTCTTTGCTTGTTTTAATTTTGGATCACATACTTACAGTTATGCATTTACAGTAGAAGCAAAAACAAAAGAAAAACAGCTCAATTTCATTTTAACTTGACTCACCTTATTTCTAGTAACTCGGTAATTCCAACAGACTAAACTCCACGTTTGCATGCAGATATAAAACCTGCTGCAAACAATTCACCACTCGTCTCTCACACGGGAAGTAATATGAGTGAACCTTGAAGAACCGGGGAAGCTCCAGTCACTTCAGTGGGCGTGGTCAAACTACATCATTTGGCTGAAATGAAACTTAATGCTGTAGCAGGAAAATAGCATCATGTGGGCATATCTGAAAAAAAACCAAACATTTATTGGTGTAAACATTTCTCCCAAAGCATGTTCGCAAGATCAGTCACTGTAAATAGCAGCATGCAATCATGAATTCAGATTAAAACAAACCACAATCTCTTCTTTTTTTTTTTTTTTAACATGATGCATTTAAAATGAATGTCTCATTTGTGTTATACATTTTATATTTTGCCAAAACCCATATGAGAAGCTCAATACTACTCTGGTGGACTGACTGTGGTGGATTGGAATCCATCTGGCTGCTATTTTTGCAGATTAAACCTAAATATTGTTTTTGTCAGGAATCGCTGTGCGGCAGGCAGGAGTAGGACCCAAAATGCAGGACTCACAGGCACGAGGGAATGAACTCAAAACGCAGCTTTATTTGCTGGCAGAACAAACATACAAACTAAACTGGGAAACCACAAACTAAGAACTCACAGGGAGATCCACACAGCATGAGGGACGACGCGACACTGACTCAGAGAAACACAGGGTTTAAATACACTGGGAAGTAACGAGGGGAATGAGACACAGAAGGAGGGCACAGCTGGGAGAAATCAGGACTGACGAGACAAGCAAAGCAGGACGCATTCACATGAGACACGGACCATCAAAGTAAAACAGGAAGTATCACACAGAGACGCGAACTTGACACAGTGGAGACAGCAACTAAGAAATACAGAGACAAACCATAAGGCAGAGGTCTAAGAACCAAAATACACAGGGAAATACTCAGCTGGGAACACAAGAGACTAGACTAGAGAGAGTAACAAAAAACCAACCATGAGAACATAATGCACAATGCAGAGTGACAGAAAACAAGAAACTCAAACATGCAAAGACACACAATTACACAGAACAGAGGGGACACAGAGAGACATGAAGGGCAAGGGATCAAAACTAGAAGCCATAGAATAAATCACACACAAGTACAATAATACAAAAATCACAAAGAACTAAAAACGCTGGGTCAGGAGACCCAGGACCGTGACAGTTTTAGGTCAATTCAAATTTTTAAAAGCATTCAACTTCAACTTTATTGAATTTTTTCTCTTTTTTGGCAAACAAATCATACTTCATATCAAAGAGTTGGAGGTAGTGTGCAATCATAACTTCATAATAATGCAAAAAGTACAATTACAGTTATTTATCATATGCCGACTATTATTAAACGAGTCAATATCAATGGGTATTTATCCCTAAGGAGAAGAACTCATCCATTAGCCAGTTTTGCCAGATCAGTCTGCTGAACGTAGAAGGAAACATCTTCTTCAGCGCCGTGGCCCAAAGGCTATCTGCTTTCCTGCAAAGAAACAACTATATTGACACATCAGTGCAGAAGGCCAACATCCGGGCCTTCTCAAGATATCTAAAGCATGCCAGCATCGTCTGGCACCAAATTCAAACTGCCAAGAAAGACCCTCATGTGGTGTTTTTAGAACTTGCCAATGCCTTTGGGTCAGTTCCGCACGAGATCTTGTGGATGGCCTTCAACTATTTCAGCGTACCAAACCACATCACAGGACTGGTCAAGACCTACTTTCAGGATCTACAGTTTTGTGTGACAGCTGAGAGCATCACCACAGCTTGGCAGCACCTGGAAATTGGTGTAATGGCAAGCTGCACGATTTCCCCTCTGGCATTTATCATGGCAATGGAGTTGGTCATGTGGGCATCCCGGTGGGTAGTGGGAGGTGAGAGACTCAGGAGTGTCTGTCTTCCTCCTATTAGGGTCTACATGGATGACATGTGCTATGTGCTAGGCGATTGCTACAGAAGCTCCAGGAAAACATAGAATGGGCAAGGATGGAGTTTAAGCCGAGTAAATCTCGCAGCATCTCCATCATAAAAGGAAAACCGACAGCCGAGCAATTCTATATCAGTGAAGAACCAATTCCAACAGTCTTAGAGAAGCCCATAAAGAGCCTGTGACGGTAATATAATGCAGACCTCAACGATACGTGGCAACTAGAACAATTAAGGGAGAACCTGGCTGATGACCTCAAGTGGATTAACAACACTGCACTCCCAGAGAAACTTAAGCTCTGGTGCTTCCAGTTTGGGTTATTACCCAGACTACTGTGGCCATTGACAATCTACGAGGTCTCACTCAATCATGCCAATTGACTAGAGAGGCTAGTGAGCTCCTACGTTAAGAAGTGGCTCTGACTTCCCAAGTGCCTCAGCAGCGTTGGACTCTACAGCGACGGGATACTGTCATTGCCTATCCCTAGCCTGGTTGAGGAGTTTAAATGTGCAAAAGTGAGGCTGCCTTTCCTCATAACAGCCATCCCTCAAGAGTCTCTCCATCTAAAGCAATGCATTATCAGGGACTGTAACATCTAGTCCTTACACCCCTAATCTTGATTTAATGATAATGATCTTAATTTAATTTAACTACTTATTTTTCTGCTGTATACTTTTTTTTTTTTTTTTGCCTGTCCCGTTTGGCTCTTTTGCCATCAGAATTATTGTCTAAAGGTGCCCAACGGATTTACTTTACCAAATACACCATCCCAGCCTTGCTGTAATGGTCTATTTCATTCATCTTTTATTGTTTATTTTATTTTATTTTATTTTCACTTGCTAATTATGGGACAGACTTGACTGGGAAAAAGAAAGGGGAGAAAAAAGAGGGAAAGAAAAACAGTGGGGAAGAGGGACGGTGATAAAGGGCAAAAAACAAAAAAAAAAACATAATAAGCAGACAAAAAATACATATATCAATCACCTGGATCACCTGTTGAGAAAGAAAAAAGAAAACAAGCAGAAGAAAAAAAGAGCAACATAATAAAGAACATCACGATGATCTATGGGAATATAACAGTAAATACTAAATATTAAACATTATTGTGCAGCACGTAAGATCAACAGAACACAGTGTGCTTTGAGGTAGGAGCCAAAAAGGGTGTAGTTTGTGTGCGTGAGCACCCGTGTGTACACCTGTGAGCATGGACGCGCTTGTTTTTAAAAGGTTCCTTCATGTAATGATCTGCTAGAGGGTGTGGGGGGCCACAGCCCCGTCCTCCAGGGCATGAAGCAGGTATGGAGGAGATCAAGACTCCAGACATCCAGAGGCCCCCAGAACACAAGAGACCAAGGAAGACCAACAGAGGGGCAGCCGCGCCACTGTCCCTGAGGAGAGTCCCAGATAAACATTTAGATGTCAAGTTAAACGGGATAAAAGGGGGTGTTTTACTGTTATTTTAGCATCAGCATTATTATTGCACCAGAATCATATAACAAGCATTGCATTAAACATTTATTGAAGCTTTTGACATTGTCCTAACATTTGTGTTCCAGTGATTGTTATAATCGCAGGTTAATCTTCTATTCTTAATCGTATATTCACAGGTGTCAGGATAATCATATGATCTTCTATTGCAGGTGTAACCATGATCATTTTTATACATATTGCAGTTTGTTGCTCATTATAGAGTTGTGCTCAAGTTAATAAGGGTTAAAAGCTACAGTCAATGCGATGTTTGGCTGATCTATGGTGTGGAGTGACTTCGAGCATAGAAGGCTGCACGCGCTTACATAACACTGATATCATGGTATTCTTTGTGATCTTTTATTCAATTATATCTTTAAGTTAAGTTTTAAGTAGTGGTAGTTGATTAAATGACATTCTTTTAAGATTATATACTTGAGTCAGAGCATTACACGCAGATCAACTTAACAACCTGGGAGACCTTGTAGCTGCAATATTGTGTCTCCATAAGGGACAGTAGGCGGAAGCAAACACATGATTTCTTGGGGGGCAAATGTGAGGATTAAAAATGGCTAATTTGTTTTTGATGTCTCTTCTTAATATGAGTGGTTTTAGTAATTTTCAGACACACCTTGCAAATGTACTTATAATGAGTTGGCACTCGGCCTTTTGAAGGTCATAAGCTTCGTTCGGCGTGATGGTCCGGACTGATAAAGTGTAGGAAAATGCCTTGAGTGCAGAGGGCATAATGCAAACACGCTTACACACACATAGGATATGATTAGAATAAGTCCCTGGGACATTCTGAATATTCTAAGCCAATTCTGAATCACTACACTGCAAAAATGGCTAGTCTATATTTAGGAAAAAAATACTACATTTGATACAAAAAGCACTGAAAACAAGTGAAATTATCTGTCCATGCAGCAAGTTTATTTTACTTAATAAGAAATCTTGAAATAAGATTTTTTAATCCAGAAATAAAAGAACACATTTGAGAATTGAAGAGGGTTAAAATAATCTTTAAAGAGCTCAATTTAAGATAAAATTACTTGATATCAAGTCCCAAATATTAGTTAAATATGCTAAATTACAGTCTTTTTTTATGTTTTGAATTCTTACTTGCAGCAAATGAATGCACTGCAACGAGAAAAATAGTTCTAATACTATGAAAAACTACTCAATATTAGTGAAATATGATTAATTTGTTTCTTGATTCAGGTTGGCTTATCTTAAAATAGAGCCGAATCAATATTAAATCCAGGCAAAAAAACCTTAAAACAGACCTTTTTCCTACTCCTTGGCTTCTACTGAAATCACAACCAGGACAAGAGTGATATGCCAACATTTATTTCTCTCATGAGAACAAAATCCTTTTTTTTAAACAAAATAGGGCTGCTGCACAATCCCTAAAAGTCTAAATCAACCCTTTAAAAGGCCTAAACACAGAAAAAAAATTACAGTTTTGGCCTTAAACTTTTGTGACAGTCACATAGTCTCACAATGTTATAAATAATGGCATTACTGACTTAAAACTTTACATGCCTCAGGTAAAGTGTCACTAAGAAAAAAAAACAACAACTTTCATTTGTAAAGCATTATAAGTACAGCCGTTTCTCAGGACATTGCTAGGCAAATTAGGAACAAAGTTGTACAAACATACTACAAAACTAAACAAACTGCAAATGACCTGATAAAATCCTGCTTGGTATTCACCTATTTTTCAAAGAACGACTTCCACTCAGCTATTGCTTTCTTATATGCACTAGTGGCATCTTGATCATGGATGGCATCAGTGATTACCTCAGTTTGTATGACAGAGAGGACCGTTGCAACACATTTTGGGTATGTTAAGTGCAAGGTGTAGTAATATGCCATCAACACCAACATTCCTTCCCAGAAATCCTCCAAGGGGAGAGTGGTCACTGGTATGTTTCCTACAGCAACAATGCTGGTTGTTCCATCAAAAAGCAGCACTGGGGAGGAGAGAGGCCACTTCTCCAGGTATAGCATTGCATCTTCACCTGGCTAGAAGAAGCACAAAAAAAGGACAAATTCTTCAAGATTTTAAATGAAAGGGTTGCTGTGCATCCAAACAGCTTAAGACACAAATAGCAATATCAAGAGTTTAGAATGCTCCAACTGATTTACTGTTGGAATAGAAGAAATAAATATAAAATATCTGACTTACATAAATATGAAATTTTGGAAATGTATTAATTCTGAGCATGAATTTTCTCTAATTTGCAGCATTTTTATCATGTCTATTTGTGCTTTTTTTCTCATTTGTTTTTTAAAACAATTTCTTTTAACTTTGTTACATATTCTAGTTTTTGAAGGCCTTTTTAAATATATCATTTTACTGCTTCTACTTGTATCCTAACTGCAATGTGCTTTTGCTCTGTGCTGCCTCTCTGGAGTAGGTTTTGAATAACAATTAAGAAATCCTGAATAAGGAGTAATTTAATCCCTGCTGAATTGAACTTCGACCTACTCTTATTAAGCAGGAAAAGCAAAATAATAATATTAATAATAACAATACAAGTAAATGGAGTACAAGTTACAGTGGCTGGTATTGCAGCTGTTCTCACCTTGAGGATATGAAGGAGAGCCTCACTGGCACTTCCCAGCCGCTTTGGTGGTGTAGTTTTTGAAGGAAAAAGAGATGGAAGTGCATTGAAGAGAGTGACAGTAAAATCCACTGTGAACAGAGAAAAGTATCTCAACAAAGCAATCCGAACATATCTGATGTGTGGATTTAATGTATGAAAAGGCCACTTACCTCCACGTACATCCAAGGGGAGAGGAGGTTTCAGGACCTTCTTCCAAATGCCATAGAACTGCACTTTCGAACAAAACTCTGCCCATCGACCCTTCATTTGATCTATGTATTTGCAGTTGGAGCCACCAATGATGCGACGCAGTTCATCCATCGCCTATGACAAAGTTGTGCTCAGTTAGTCAAGAACTAACTAAACCTATCCAGAGAAAGCAAGGAATTTAACTGAAGGTAGTTGAACTTACATTTTGTATGTCTTTGAAGCACGGGTATGCTTCAAATACTTTTCTGGGCCTGTCTTCTTCCCTTGTAATATCTGCGTCAATAAAAGTTCGTCTGGCCTCAAACTCCAGGTCCAAAATTTGAGCAACGTCACTTTGGTTGGGTTTTGCATTGGGTTTCCTGTACATGTTGCTCAAGGTTTTGTAATGTCTTGCCTGCATCTTCAGGCTGTCATGGTCTGCTAGGGAAAGCAAAGAGCAATTGTAAGACATGGTGTAACTAGACTTCACAAAATTCAGATTTTTCTAATCAGTCATTTCTAGTTGCATGGTTGTTTTTAAGTATAATATTTCTGAGAATTAATGTTTAGGTTAAATATGTTTGAGTAATGAACTGACCCTATATGTCCTGATCATTTCCCTTTGTGTCCTTTTCTTATAATGATCATGGATTTATGTTAATTGTTAGTTTGAACAGAATCAAATATTAAAACGACAGTTTAAGATGCCCGTGAATAAAACTGTGGTGAAAATAAGGTAAAGGTTGTTTACTGTGTATATCGTTCACATCAGTGTGAACAGTGATTATGAGCTGATGGATAAAAATATTTTAGGTAATTTGATCTATGACAGAAACACTGTGATAAGGCATGATAGATGTGACCAGCATGAGGATTTACATGTGTAAATAATCAGCACTGAGTAACACCCATTACAACACAAAGTGTTAAAATACTTACTATGGCTAACTGGCAAACTGGAATGAGGGATCTATCATATGTTGATTTTACACACCAACTCGAGTTAATGCCAAACCACTATGATTTATGGAATAAACACTTAGAACGGGGTTCATTGCTGCAACCATATTTTGGAAAGAGCTGTAAGAGGAACCACAGTCAGACAGAGGTAGATAAGGGTGATGGTGGACTTACCAACAACATCATCTGGAGGTGCAGTTGAAGGACCTATATCAGCCCTGGGTGCAGAGCATGAGGCTGACTTGGATAATAGTGGTAAAGCCAGGGTAGTATTGTTTGACGTAGTTGGTACAGTGGAGGGTAGCGGCAATTGGGATTCTTTCTCTGAGGAAAAAACAGAAGATGAACAGAATGTAATAACAGGGAATAGCTAGAAAGTTAAGGAAAATACTCAACACTGTATAAATCTTGTGATGCACTCTGAACAGAAAACTGAGGGCAGGTGGTCTCTTTGAAGTTTTAGATGTCCAAAAGTCATTAGTACAGCAGACCAAAGTACACACCTGCATTTGAGTTATCCTCACTGAGGTCATCATTGCTCTCAAGAAGTATGGTATAGTCACTTGAACCACTTGCTTCACCACTTAGGTCACCTTCAGTCCCGTTGTCTGTGTCATCTGAGCTGAAAAGAGTCTTCCTGGGCCTGCCTCGTTGTGGCATGGAGCCCTGCCTCTTCCTTGGAGACTTCATATTTTGGAGTCGTTTGTACAGTTTGGTGTAGATGGTCAGCTGTGGTAAAATAATATATATTTGTACATTCTTTTTTTTTATCTCGCTCAATTTTAGATATTGTAGTGAGTAAAGAATGACTTACGTATGGCATGTGTGTGTCAGCATCACGTAACATGGGGTAATAGTCGACAATCTTCTGCGACATTGCTCTCATTTCGAGTTTGGAGGGGTATGTTACTTCTTTCCCCATGGGACTAGCACGGAGGATTGCAACCATGCTGGTGACGGTGTTCCTTACAAGTCTGCAACATAGCTCCTTCGACATCCTACAGTCCTTTTCCTTTCCACTGTGGAGCAATGCAAAGTACTGACTGCGCACCATGTCCAACTCTGAATCTGTATACACCACATACTCTGGTGGGTCTGGCATTTTCATTTTTTTGTCAGCAGTGTAGGAAATGGGAGTGGAAGTTTGAGGCTGACATTGTGACACATCAAAGCCTAAGGGGTTACTCTCGCTTCGATGGAAAGTGTTGGCATCTTGGTCAGTACTCTTAAACTATAACAGTTGTGGGATATAAACAAAAATACACAATTAGGCAAATTAATGCTAGACAATATGGACAGTAATCATCTTCTTAGTGGTATAATGTGTATTTACCTTTTGGCTGATAAAATCCCAAATCTTCTTTCTACGGAAGAAATTTTCATGGCCCGGAAAAAGATCCTTTAGGTCATCCCGGGTAAAGCTCCTCAAAGTTTCCTCATCAATATTCGCAGCTGTAAAAGAGAAAAACAACTTCAAAAGTGATATTTATTTCTCTTTTCCTGGGCGTGGCTTATTACATATTGAGGTCATTTTTTTTGTCAATAAATGTATTTTAGCAATAAGTAATATTAACAGGATAAAATGTCAAACTTAAAACAGTTTATCAAATATTTGGGAATGCAATAAAACTATTTTTGGCTGTCTTCAAGAATGATGTTCCAAGTCTATTTTGGCAAAGACAGCTCAAGGCTATAATGTGGATAAAGTTCAGAGTAGAGTGCAATCCTAGCTCCAAGTTTCAGAAATGATGCTAACAGATGCTAAGGCTGCTTAGCTAACGTACCAAAATAACTGAAAAATAAGACTTACCCTGCAACACAGACAGTATGGCATCGTCAAAGTTGTCCATGCCGTGACAGCAGTTCTCTAGTTCGTTCCAAAGCCTCCACTCACAGTACCTGGAAATATCCTACGGCTTAAATAAGAACATTTAGCTAAAGTTAACACATTAGCTAGATTGCTAACTAGCAGCCCTCACAAAACATGACTTTATCTTAATAACACCGTTGTACCATAGTATTTTTCAAATCAACTTAATGTTACCAACCTTAAATTACTGTTCACTTTGTTTAGATAAATAATTTTGATCTTCCTAACGGTCCTGATGGTTAACAAAGCAGGGGAAAAGAGTTTGTCCCGCGTGAAAGTAACGTCACGACAGGAACTGAGAATGCGCATGCAGAAAATTATTTATATTTAATTTTTTTTAAGTAAAAAAAAAGAAAATAAAAATATAAATTCAGTCTTAAACACTTATTGCCTAAAAATAAATATAACTGATGTAATTTAAACCTGAAAAATTGGATAATTAAGGATGCATATATTTTTAAAATTGCCTACCTTTCCCATGGTCCCACACTCTCATCTGTGGCCTTCAGTGGAGAGCGGTAAAGTAAAGCTGCATTGCTACTGCGCGAAAACAGTTCACCATGGCGCTCTGGAGATGTATGATCTGTTTTATCTTTGTTTCTTTAACTCTGAAGGTGCTCCTTAGCCACATAAATGCAGCTCATGGTCGAAGGCAGGATTTTTGGGTTTACTGTGGAATAGATGGCTGTGAACAAGATTTCAGAGTTTTTAACTCATTCTTTCGCCACATTAAACGGACGCACCCTCTGTATTTGACGAATGGAAGCCCACCAAGAGGATGGAGGATCCCCCCAACATCCCACTCTTTAGGATCGGAAAATTTTGGTGTTTCAGTCTTTGCCAACTGTAGTACTGCAACAACAACCAGCACCGTGGAAATATCAACTGGTGGATCTTGGCCTGAAGTGCAGGAGCCTCAGGTTGTTGACAGCCCGAGCGCGGTAAGTGTTAAACTAAATAAAATGTAGTGTGGCTTCTGATGACAAATTTAGCTATGTCTAACTCCTCGTATTTGGTCCTATATTACTTTTAATCATTTTCTCCATTTTTAATCAAGAGAAATTTAACGAGATCTCGCGATATTATACCGCTAGATATTGTTCTTCAAACTGTTACAAGCGATTTCCACCATGGTTGGATTTTAAATCACAATTTCATCCTGCAGGATGAAATGAAAAACAAATAAACAGAATAGCAGTTCAGTGTAGATAGTACAGGCTATGCTGCAGCCGGAGAAGGCACACACTCTGCGGCTGGCATGTCTCCTGGTGAAGTTTGCATCAAAGACACTCTCAGCGCGTTTAAATCGTTCAATGTGACAGCAATTTGGGTATCTCGTAGGAATTACAGTTTCAGGTAAGACACAGAGTATTTGGAAGCACTGTAAAAAAATCTGTTGGCTAGAAATACTGCCAAAACATGGATAAGAATGATTTTTTTGAAAATTAAATAAATTAATAAATGCATACAATAAAATATATCCATATACTAATACTAACATAAATTCTAAGTGCAAATCTAAATTACGTGATTTAAAAATACATAAATAATTTAATAAATACAACAAACATGTAAAGAAACTAATATCTAAGTGCGAACAAAAATTCATTATTTAAAAAGATAAAATCTCATTCTCATGAATCCAATCCCTAGCCTCATCAAAACAATGGACAACCCCTTTTTTATTGTTTCTTTGTCTTTGATTTCTTTTCCATTTTTTTTCTTTATTCCAAAGAATGAATATTATATTATCTTATATTATATTGAATATTCACAACTGTAACACTAATCACTGTCATGCACTTTGTTTTTTAATGGACCAATCATTAGGTGTAACTGATTATACCTGTTATGTAAGAATTTCTATAATTGGCCAGGAGTTTGGACTAACTTTGTTTTTCTGCTCTAAAGGAAGAAGCTGTTGCTAAAACATCCTTTACCAGACACGATATTACCAGATCTGCTGCAGCTTTTGCTATCTGTGTTCAAGAACAGTGCCACTTATCACAGGTATGTTATAGTCTTAATGGATCAATACATTACATAAGGCAATCAATGTCTTACTTGTTCATAATGGAATTCAGAATTTTTTTTTTTAATATAAATGCAGAATAAGTTACTTTTGTTTCAAATGTTTTCACAGAGAACGGTCAAACATATCATCTCAGGAGTGCAACAGTATCAGGCTGTTCTTTTGGATACGCTCAAGGAAAGAATGAAGACAGTGTTTGAAGATAATGCCGAGGGAACCACTCAGCTTCAAGATGAGGCTTTGGCTACATTTGATAAATTCATGGATCCTTTCTCCACCATTGCATATGGACAGTGTAGAGCCATAGGGGAAATGTTCTGTCCAGTCAACGCCGAGGAAGTAGTAGTATCCCAGAAGATATGTTGGGTAAAGCAAGGTCTTTCAAGGGTCATGTCCTTAAGGAACAAAAGTTTTTACTATGTACCATTAATTGAAAGTCTAAAGCAGTTAATGACTAATGAGAGAACCTTTACCATGTTGAACACTGCACCACAAAGAAGCAGAGAGGGATTCTTCTATGATTTTAGAGACGGGTCCCTCTTTACATCTCACCCCTTGTTTTCTCAGAGGCCAAATGCATTGCAATTAATACTGTACACAGATGAAATTGAAATATGTAACCCCTTAGGGTCCCATGCTTCTGCAAACAAATTGGTCATGTTTTATTATACTTTAGGAAATATTGATCCAAAATTTAGGTCAAAGTTAGCTGCAATACGACTTCTTGCTATTGCTAAAGCAAGTGACATTTCTCAGTGGGGTATTGATGTTGTACTGAAAAGAATACTTCAAGATCTATCACTGCTTTACAATGGTGTAAGGATTGAAATGTCAAATGGTGAAATTGAATTGTTTGGTGCTGTTATAGCCATTTGCGGAGACACGCTAGCCCAGCATGAGATTGCTGGCTTTAAAGAAGGGATTGGTTTTGCTTATAGCAAATGTAGACACTGTGAATGCAACTTTGATGATATGCAAAGTGTTTTTGAGGAGAAGAAGTTTGTTCAAAGAACTCTGGAGAAACATATCAGGCAGTGTTTTGAAATAGATAAAGCAAGCACAGATTTATTGAAAGCGTCCCTCAAAACTACTTATGGAATCAATAGAAGAAGCAGACTAGTTGATGTTCCTGCATTTGACCTGATCAAACAAACTCCACAGGACATAATGCATGTTATTTTTGAAGGTGTTGCATCAATGGAAGTTAAATTTGTATTAAAACACCTAATTCTCTCAGGACAATTGGAATTAGACAAGTTTAATTCAGACATTCAAAATTTTCCTTACTCACCTCTTGAAATACGGGATAAACCATGTCCTATTAGCTTTGGCACTTTAGCGGCTAACGACAACAAATTGAAACAGTCTTGTGGACAGATGCTAATTCTTTTAAAAATATTACTTTTTCTTTTGTATGGTGTGGAGAGTGAGTATGTTGTATTTATTAGAAAGTTAATTATGATAGTTCAAATAGTTCTTGCTCCCATTATTTCTTTACAAACTGTATTGCAACTGAGAAATATGATTGAAGAACACCTGTATCAGTTCAAGCAACTTTTTCCCGAAGCCAATATAATACCTAAGCAACATTATATGTTGCATCTTCCCAGTCAAATCTTATCCCTTGGACCTTTAATAAGGAGTATGTGCATGCGCTTTGAGGCAAAGCACTCCTATTTTAAACAGTGGGCTTCTAAGTTAAATTTTAAAAATGTTTGTAAATCCCTAGCAAACCACAATCAATTTCTTGAGTGTTGTCAAAATGAAATAGGCACTGAACATCCTATTTTTGCGAAAGAAAAGGAATCCGGGCCAGTATCAGCTGTTAAAAATAATGAATATGTTAGGAAAAAAATTAAAGAATTTTTTGGAATAGATGTCATGCAGTCTGTTGTCTCAGTGAAATGGTATGTTCTAAATGGCAATAAATACATTGCTGGGAAGTCCATGATTATTGCAGACGTGGATGGCACTTTCCCTGTGTTTGGACTGATAAAGGATATCTTTTTGATTGACTCATCTTTTATTGCTTTTGAGTACCAATGCTATGAAACTTTGAATTTAAATGAAGACTTATTGGCATATGAAGTAACTGTGCCCATTGTTGCTCAAGCTACAGAATTAGCCCATGAGCTCATTGATTACACTTCATACTTTTCTATTAGTTTTAAGGACAGTGTGTTTGTTCCAATCAAATACAGTCTTTCTGATATTATTTCCCATAGAAATCACCCTTAAGATTAGGGTTGCACCAAGTATTGGCTTAGTGTAGTTTGTGATGATATCAGTTGACAGTCATTAAATGTTCCCTAAACCAATGTCAATGTTGTACCACATAATGCTGGCATGCTGGGACAAACAGCTGTCTTTGAAATGTGATTTGTATCATAAATTGTGATTAATTTTTTTCCCTTATATGTACAACTTTGAAGTCAGACATGATTTTGAATAAATAATATTTTCAACAGATGCCTTGTGTGAATTTCCTAAATCAAGCAAATTGAGTTTGTCACTCTATCTTGAAACAAGTGATATTTTGAGAGACATCTGGTGAGAGACCTAATGTAGGCTATTTTAAGAGTTATTCTTCCCATTTCTGGATTTCTGTACTAATATAGACACAATTATATGGTTATTCTCGATTTAAGTTTATTATCTAAAATCCAGACTTAGAAACAAGTAAATCTTTTTTAAAACAAGGCAAATAATCTGGCCTGTCTAAAAATAAGATTTTAAATCATGGCAAGCACCAGATAATTTGCAGTGTAGAAGGTCAGTAGATAACAACATTAGATTATTAGGGTTAGGAAGAGAGGTGTTTTGGTTTTCTGTCTCTTACAGAGAAAGGAACAGGCACCAGACGAGGTCACAGAGATACGAGGATCCTTCGCAGCAGAGACAGACACAGTGACTGCCGAGACATCAACTGGGTCCAAGTGTCATGGCGTTTGGACTCCAGCTAGTCACTCCAAAAGGATGGATCCCATAAACACAGCAATAACCATGAAGGGGTTGGCGGAAATCCAGGAACACCAGACCAACGAGGTTCGAGAGGCTCTTGGGCAAAAGGGGGACGCGTTCCTGATCTTTTTCTGGAGGACACACAGGACCCGAGGATACACAGATCGTTGTTTGAAATCGGGGCAGAATAATCCCCTGATCTGTGCCACGACTGAAGGGTTGTCTAACCCCTGAGGTTGAAGAAAGAAGAGCAGAGGATCACCCAACTGGACGACACTGGTAGCTGCAGCAATAAAATAAAGGCTAAAAGCTCCTTGGACAGAGGTTCTAGTCTGAGTACGTCTGAAGGGTATAAGGTAGCACCAAATAAAGCTGTGGGAGAACTGGGGAGTGTCATATGTACCTGATATTGTTGTAATAATAGTTTGTCTTGCACCTGAACTGCGCAAACACAGAGGTCATCTCACGTATGGTTCGCCCATCAGGGGGACAAAGGACCTCAGGAGTGAGAAGAAATGAACCCGGCCACAATGGATTAGAGGGTGTTGGTGAGCTCATTATTCTAACGAGCTCATCAGGGGGAGTGTTAAATTATAATATTATTTTATGCCATGTTATACCCCTAATTAAAGATTGTGAATTATTATGTAATTTTAGTTTGCATTATTCTCCTGAATTAGAAGAAGCTGATAACTATTGCATTAGTTAAACTGATTTGCATTACATTAGACTGCTGATTTATTGTGGATGAATGATATTGTTTTATGATGTTATAAGAAATACTATTTGCAGAAAGTCATCGCCTTATTTGTCTGATTAGAAGAGAACAGAGCATACTGGAGTTTTCTGCCCCATCTCAGCAGGAGCAGATAAATAGGGAGCCAAGGTCGTAGCTTAGGCGCCGTGTGAGAGAAAAGCATGTGAATGTTTAGGCTTTTATGATAAGGTGGGAGAACCAGAGGCTATAAGAGTTTGATTAATGCTCCACCATTTTGAGATCTGAGGCTGTCTGCATACAGTGTCCATCTCCCACGCGTGTGACTATTAAAATCATCGTTTGACTCAACCCGGCCGGACCAGTGTTGTTATTGTGGTTTTTTCTCTTGTCTCCATCCCCAATTTTGAACTCGTAACAGGGCTCACTCAGCAGCCGCGGAGCAGAAGCCAGGGGGGGTTGCAGTGACGTGCCCGGGAGCTCCGCCGGCAGCCAGCTGTGCCTGAGTGACCGAGCCCCAGGCCAAGAGGCCGAGGGCACCCCACCCCCGAAGTGGCCCGAGCGAGCCCCAGGCTCCAGGCCCCGACAAGCAGCCACCAGGAGTGAGCCGGTGTGTACCTGGACCCCCATCTCCGGACACAAAGAACCACCAACGCACCGATGTCTGAGGGACTCCGCCACTGGCAGGTGAAGTGGTGGTGGGGGGAGATAGGCCTCCAAACCTTGGAGGGCCTGAGATGTGCCCAGAGAGGTGGCGTCTGATACCCAACCTGACATATAGACACAGACATACAGGCACACACAGACACAAACATACATTCCCACCCTCATGCTCTCATATGCACTTACTCCACACTCAACCAACGTGGAGACAGACATAAAGAGACGCTGTACACACAATCACACTCCCCAAGCGTACTCTACGAACCGGGTCCAGGTACCCTTGCCCCTGGTGGGGGAAACTGCACTCAGACCCTTTTCCCTGAGAAGCAGACCGCCCCGACTCCACAGCAGCAGGGAGGCCCCACATTCCAGACCCCAATCGGACGGCCAACTCCTCCTCCTTGCCCCCCGCTCCAACAGGCCGCAGAGAACGGGGGTGTGTGAAAACGCCAAACCTCCCTCCGCCCGCTCATATGTAGTGTTGATACATGTGTGTTCTAAGGTGCATTTAAAACCCAGGAGGGCATGGAGCTACCTGCCAGAGAGCAGCAGGTAAGCGCATAGTCCCTCCTGCTAGCCCTCAATGTCTACGTGTATTTAAAATTGAGAGGTGGGCAACGACGCCAGGGGTGGGGTGTACGCCCTGATGGTCTTTTGGATACCGTGTAGCGTGCCCACCCCAAGATCCTATATGTATGTGTAATGAGAGTGTAGGGCTTTGTGATATAACCAACATTTCTATCTATCGCCCCGATAATGATATAAATCACAAAAATGTAACATTTTCTGTAAATTCTGTGAATCTCGGGCAGCTCGACTTGCGTGAAGTGTTTCCAGCTGCGCGTCATGTAGCTGGAGTCGAGTGTTTTAGCCGATGCATGAAACGATACATTTTTAGACATAAAGTTGTAACAGCCGCCGTTTTCTTTGTGAGTATTTATTACACAGGGTGCTGCGGGGAAAAGCTTGTTCTAACATTTGAGTCTAAGGTTTATTTTAGCGGGGGAGCTACTGAGGTCAGCTCCCCCGCTGACCCCAGTAGGCACCCCCATACTCCGCAACCCGCCAGGGAAAGGGGGCCCAGGCCCATCCGGACCGGGGCCCAGTTCAGCAGCGCCGCCTGTCCACACAGAGCCCAGGACAGTCCACCCGACCCCACCAAAGAGAAAACTGCACCCACCCTGTCATCCACTCATCTTCCAGACTACACAAGACAATAGACGCCCAGGCTGAGATCTTCTTCCACCTCTCCTATATCTCCCCCTCCTGCAGAGTGAGTTCCTGAAGAGAGGAGACCTCCTGCAAGATGTAACAGCCTCCCCCACCAGTTGAAGAGCCCCCCTAGGTGGCTCGATGAGCTGGCGGCACCTTGCGCCAGGGCTGTGCCCCCATACACCCACCCGCCCACAACCCCGGCAACACACCAACCAGGACCCAGGCCCAGCCAGGGCCCCAGCCCAGAGACGGAGCACCCCCAGAACCTCACGCCCCTCCCGGCTTTCTGCTCTATGCTTATCTGAGGGCAAATATATGCAGTTCATGAAATTGTTACCATCAACAATTTTATTCAAATATTTTTGTGAGTCAAAGTGCCCAAAGATACTATTTAAAATGAGATCTTCGCTAAGATGTTAGGTGTAGAGACAAGACTAGTTCCTTCTTTAAGTTACGTTTCTGGTTGAATTATTGTTAAGTGGTTTGACAAGAGAAAAAAAAAAACACATACCAACACAACACACTCCTGTGAAACTAGTCAGGTATAAAGACTGAACTGAACACAAGTGAAAAGCAGCCAGTGTCCAAATAAACACGTAAAAGCTCTTTTGACAACTAATGGTCAAAATTACTCTGAAGTAAGGCTGGCTGTTTGGAAGAAATTTTTTTGTTGGCTCAAAACATTTGCAGTGCTAAATAAACTTCCATTTGGAAAATCACACAAAAATTGAGCTGAATGTTTATAATGAAACACTGTTCATGAAACAAAGTCTGATAACTTTAATGTAGAGACAAGAAAAAACAAAAACGCCAAAACCCAACACCACCAAACATTACCATCACCAGCATTTTGTCACCGACACAACAAACAGCAATGTGGAAACGAAAAACCAAAATATGTATATATGGCAGTTCAAGACAGCAGTGAATAGCGTATTTACACTCGCATGAAAATATATGTGGCAGTCAATGAGTTTATAGGATCAAGAGCAAATATATGTCCAGTCAAACTGTTGATCAGACAGCAACCCTAACCCTTCCCCAATCAAAACCAGGTTTGTTCTGATGTAGTATACTACTGTAACACTTTGTTCAAAAATTAATTATACATGTTACGTATCTGTGTCAGTATCTATCACCATGTTTATTTAAAAAAAACAAAACAATTATTAATCTTAAATTGTGCATTTCCAAGTGTTTTTTGATGTTCAGATTGTGCAGCACTCATCTGAGTTCTAAACTTTGATCTTATTATTCATTTAGATTGTTGAAGGAAGTGAATTAGAATTAAAGACTCTCCTGTGAAAGAGTAAATATGCAAGTTCTCATTCACGTCAAAAAAGGAGACTCTGCCTTCTTCATAGTCCAGGTACACTCCTATTAACCTTGGCCTAGGGAAAAGGTAGAGAACTGTGGAGGGTGTGGCGTGAACTTTATAGTCCAAAAACCTTTTTCCTGTGGCAAAGAATCCATTTTCTCTTTTCAAAAAAGAAAAAAAAAGAAAAAAAGAAAAAGAAAAAAAAGAAAAAAAAAACCTTCCTGATCTGTTTACACTTTCCTTGGCAACACCCACATCCCAGCCATTTGTCAGGGCCACTTGGACTTCCCAGTAGTGTCGGCCAGAGGTGAAGCTCTCTGTCCCAAACACCATGGGACAGTCAAACCTCCTAGAGTCAGACGAGAGGCTTGCTGCTCTGGAGTACTTCAGACGTTTCCCAGATTCTGTCACCACAAGGCCCTAACTGGCAGTGGAAGGGTTAAAGGTGACTGATTCTTAATTGAGAAAAGAAAAATGGACAGTTTAAAAGAACATGTATGCACATTTTTTAACAGTTAAGTTGAGTTGAGTTATTTTGTCTTGTCAAGATTTATTAACACTAGCATCCCCAGGCTTCTACCTTTCTACCTATAAAACCCGAGAGCAGTCAAATGGTGGAAGTGGAAGCTAAATTGGCTAGTCATTCATATGTATATTAGGTCGTTACCTAGGAATTCTGGAGGGAGGGGAGTGGGGGTGAGTGATTGAGGGGGGGGGGGGGGAGCTGCTAAAAGCTGTGAACTTCCTTTTGTGTTTCATCTTGATGCATTCTCAATCATCCAGGGAAATAAATCTCCAAAAGTCACCAACTTGGAGTGTTTCAGTTTGCCATCTTGGGGAGAAATCAACACACATGGGTGTATGTCCTTTGTTGCTGACATTTATTGATAAAAACAGTACAAAAAACCAACCATTTGTACACATATTTACAAATAATTCAACATTGTCAGCAATCACTCACAATCCTGGCACTGCCACGGTATCTGTCGTCTGCATTTACCACATGTGTACCTGTAGCAGTGAACACATCGCACAGTGGCCTGATTTTTTTTGCATCTGTGTTTGACCTGACACGTGGCCCTTTTTCCAGGGCTCGGTGTGGAGGGTTCTGCCCGAAGCAACTGATCTTTTCTTGCCTTCTTCGCAGCTACATGAGAGTGAGCCAACTCTGTTGCAAGCGCCACCAGGAAGTCCACCCGTCTTTCCTTCGTCCCGGTGCATGCTTGATACAGCACATGTGCATTCAGTGCTGCCATGTCAATCATGTTATAAAACACGGCGACTGGCCAGCGCCGTGTTCCTTTGCGGACAGTGTACTCCCGAACCATCTGGTCCATCACATCCACGCCACACTTTGTTTTGTTGTAAAGGGTGACAGTGTTTGGCTTCCTTTTGGTGGTGTTATCAGTCTGAACCACGCTGTGCATGCTGCTAAGAATATAGACTGTCTTCTTCCGTTTGGCCGCATACGCCGTCAGCGTGGCAGCAGAGGTTGAAAACACCTAAGAAATAAGATAAATTGTTATTTTCATAGCCCTTTTACACACAATGAAACACATAAACATAGAACCACAAAAGACCTGTAACATACCTGAGTGGTGAATTCATTGCGATCTGTCTGTCTAGTGGATTGAGGAATTTCCCTGCGAATCTTGTTGACTGTGCCGAGGATGGTGGTTTTCCGTCCAAGAAGTTTTTGCGCAAGTGAAAGCGATGTGAAAAAATTGTCCGTGGTAACATTTCTGCCCTTGTCTAGGAATGGTTCCATCAGCCTCATTACTACATTTTCAGAAAGTCTCTCCCCGGTGGGACGACTGGGGTCCTTGCCAAGATATGGGAAGACATTGCAAATGTACTTGGATTTTAGGTCGCAAGCCACCCAAAACTTGATCCCAAACTTGTCCGGCTTACTTGCAATATACTGCAGGAAACAGCAATGCGTCTTTGATGGGAAAAGCTGTTCATCAATGGTGATATGCAGACCAGGGTTGTAGCACGTGATGCAGTTGGTGACAAATGATCCCCACACACTGGAAATTGCAGCAAACTTGTCAGTCTTTGCTCGATCACAGCGGGTGGACTTGTCATCAAAGCGTAGGTGTTGCATGATGTTTTGGAAGCGGTTTCGTGCCATAGTTCCAATTATCTGTGGGTTTCCCAGGTTTGCTGACCAGCAGTCATTTACCGATGGAAGCCTGCAAACCCCCCGCAAGATCACAATTGCAATAAATGCCATTAGTTCAGGGAGGTCCATGAACCAATGAACATCCTCCGTTTCCTGTGCATGTTGAATAGTCCATTCTTGAATGCTACGAAGCATGTCAAGAGTGACGAAACACAGGAAGCTCTGAAGGCGAGTCGAGATACTTCTCCTGGCCTTAGCCGTTGGCTCTCCATCTGCAGCGTACGCTTCTATTGGGGTGAAAGGGAGACAGGTCCCCACATGTTCTTCACGCCACACTGTGCCATCTTTCGCTGTCTCAGTCCCCAAACAAGGTCTCTTTTTCGGTGGAGAAGCAGTCTCCTCATCTGCAGTGTGAACAAATTCAAATTGTGAGCAAAATGGGAAAATGGGAAAATGGGAAAATCACAAATGCATGCATAGATACTAATTATAATTCCAGTATCTCCTCCTCTGTATCAGAATAATGTCTGAAATATCTTACTTACTAACTACATCCACTTACTTGTTTGAAATGAAAAAGGAAATAACATGAAATGACACTAACCGGAAGACTGATCAGACAGCTCTGAGTCCGAATCCGGCTGAACTGCTAGGTCTTCTCCATCCGAGTCACAAGGGTCGACCTCCGTCAGGATCATTTCCAAGGCTTGCTGAGTGGTGAGTCTTCTCTGCATTTTCTTTCCTTGGAGAGGAGGTCCGTACACCAGAGGATTCTTCAGGGCAGGCAGGGCGATGAATTTTCTTTCCTTGGAGAGGAGGTCCGTACACCAGAGGATTCTTCAGGGCAGGCAGGGCGATGAATTTTCTTTCCTTGGAGAGGAGGTCCGTACACCAGAGGATTCTTCAGGGCAGGCAGGGCGATGAATTTTCTTTCCTTGGAGAGGAGGTCCGTACACCAGAGGATTCTTCAGGGCAGGCAGGGCGATGAATTTTCCTGCACCCATCCGTCAGTAAACTGTACCTGGGCTTGTTGCAGTGACCTGAAGTTACTAAACTTCATGAGTGTATGCACTCACTCCAAGAACCGTATAATTATAAATCTGAGCGTGGTGAAAGTTGGGCAGCACGCTAACGTCTTTTGTCCACTCTGTGTGCTCGTAAGGGTCTGACCCTTTCACTGGTTTGATTTTTTCCTCGTATCTTTTCTTTGTCTTTTCGTCGAGTCTGTCTTTGTACGGACCGTCATTCTTCCATTCTTCTCCTTTTGTTTTGTACATTCCTTTGTTGTGCGGCAAATAAAAAACAGGAAGGTATTGGAACCGGAGAATGAACTTTTTGCGGTGCTGCAAATGCTTGCATTTGATGCGGTACTTGGATTGTTTTGCCACGAGTTCCCAGCATGCAATGTGCGAAAATCACGTGATTGCTAAACAAGGGGGAGGGTGCATCCGGCCTCCTCGGCTGTAATTGGTCCAGCCCAGAGTCGATCATGACCAATTGGCCAATCCAACACCTTTCATTATATATACCCTAAAAAAAAACCAAAAAAAAAAAACCATCGGCCCATAAAAACAAAAAATCGCCAGCGGCCCACCGGGCCCGATGGCCAGTCCAGCTATGGTCACAGGAGGGTGATGTGGAGTGAAATGAGTGGTGGACGGGAACTTACGTTTGAACGAGTGGTTAAAGAGTTAAGTCATGGTGAAGGGAAAGTGGTGGTTTTTCGTTTTTTGAGAAATACTGGTCTCATCAAAAGGATCTGAGGATTCAGGAATGACGGACGATTAACAGCCAGGAGGTGGCAGTAATGCAACAGTTTTGGATGCAAGCTGCCGTTAAACTTGACTGAAGAAGAAGCCTATGGAAACGCTTGAATATGTGTTTATTAGTTGCAGGAAGTATGTTAGTCAAATGAGAATGTTGAGGGTAGAAACTGTAGTTTGAAAAGGTGGCTGAGTGGTTAAGTCAGGATAAAAGGAAGTGTGTGGTTTATTGTTTCTGTTTTATTTGTTTTGTTTTTTTAGAAATACTGTACTCATCAAGAGGATCTAAGGATTTGGAAGTGATGTAACAGTAAAACCCAGGAGATGGCAGTAGTGCAACATCTTTGGATTCAAGCTGCCATTAAAAATGAAAGAAGATTTGGGCAGGTCAGTTTGAGTTATGTTTTGTTGTGGCTTTTGGGTAGAATTTTGTTAAGTTGATCTCTTTTATGGACCCACTTGGGTCTTAAATAGTTTGTCATTTTAAATATTTGTAATAATGTTGTCCTTTTTGGCTATACTACAACCCATGTGTGAAGATTACACCTGTGTTTTTATGTTCTTGGCTGCCATGATAGTCTTTTATTCCTTATCAGTTCTTTAGTAAACAATATTATTCCTTCCCACTGTCTTCAAAGTGCTTGCTCACAGGGTGTCATCTGGTTGGTGGGGTTTGTCTATATATTTTAGGGTCCTTGCAAATTAAAGTACCTTGAGGCAACTGTGACTTGGTACTATAAGTAAAACTGTCTTGAATTGAACTGATTATCTCATTCTGTATGCCTGGTATGGTTTTATAGATTAAACAAGCTTAGCATAAGGCCTGGGAACAGGTAGAAACTGCTTTCTTTTAGACAATGCTTGTGGTGGTCAGAGGGCCCGGTGGCGCCAGTGTCCGGCAGCCTCGCCTCCGTCAGTGCGTCCCAGGGCAGCTGTGGCTACAATGTAGCTTGCCATCACCAGTGTGTGAATGTGTGTGTGAATGGGTGAATGACTGAATGTGTAAAGCGCTTTGGGGTCCTTAGGGACTAAGTAAAGTGCTATACAAATACAGGCCATTTACCAATGCTTCCAGTCCTGCTAAAGTAAACCCAGAAACATACATAAAACTTCTGAGGTGTAACATACTGTTGAGCAAAAGACCTCCCGTCAGTAGATTTTGGGACTTCTAAACATTTTGCTGCAATCTTTAGAGAAACAGCTAACTGAACTTAGATCAAGATCTGTTTCTACCATGCTTACATTAATGTAGTAACTAGTTTTCCATTAAATGTTCAGCAAGAAAATAATTGCACTTACTCACAAAATAAAATTACTCTATTGTTATGATTTGTCTTCCTGCACACCCAGTTTTTAATGCTAATCAAATCAAGCAAGCATGTTGGCTACAAATTCACAGGATGTATAATTAACATATTTAGCTACAGTTCACATGTAATTAAATCGGGTATAGCTACAACAACTTTTGTTTTTATGTCCTTAGCTTTGCTTGATCAGATGTTTCTCATTCACAGGACAGATGACGATGGTGTCAGAGGCTTTGTCACAGCAGTACAGGTAGAAAAATGGAAGAATTTTTTCAGTGAAGGTATCCTCAAAGGTGTAAATATGGGTCCGTGCTCTCACATCATAAAACGACACTTGGCCTTCTTCGTAGTCCACATACACGCCCACTCTCTTGGGCTTAGGGTCGAGGGAGAGCAGTGATGGTGGGGATGTTGACGCTCTGTATCCCTGGCCTTTCTTCATGGCCAGAGCCCAATAGCCTTGGGTGGTGCTTACAGAGATCCTGCCCTTTCTGTTAACAGATGACCTCGCCACACCAAGGTACCAGTCATCCTTTTCCCCCACCTGGACCTCCCAGTAGTGTCTGCCAGAAGTGAAGCCCTCATGGGCCAATACTATAACCACCGTGTCGAAGCGATCGGGGTGGTCCGGGAGGTCCTGCCAGGCACCCAGGTGTCTCACCTGATGTCTATCCTGAGAGAGCTGCAACCACGGGTTAGCTGTGTCAGGGTCAAGAGTGACATCCACTGCAGAAGAACGAGACAGAGGATATATTTTGTTGGGGAGTTTAATGATGAAAACACAGGAAAGAAAAATAAGTAAAAAAAGCTTTACCTGTATATTTCAGAACTTTTTTGATCTCTGTAAAAACAAAATACAACATTCTCTTAAGATATGTTTCTTATACATCTTTACTTTTTTTAAAAATAAAATGAATAGTCACACAGTAACAAAGGTATTTTTGAATGTTTATGGAAGTCCTACCACTGTCAGACAGTTTGTCAATCATTTCAGTCAACGTCGCCTCTAGTTTGGACACTAATTTTCTGATCATGCCAACACATGTGTCAGTGGGAACACTGGTCTCAGACCAGTCTTTAACAGATGGTGGAGTGCTGAGGGCCGGGAAGCTCTGCAGAAAGATACAGCCCAAGGGGGGGCAACAACTTAGAAACACGTTATTGACTAAAATAAGATGACCACAGTCATGGTTCTTTTCAAATAACCACAGATCACAAAGATTTTAAGGCTTCTGAACTAAGAAACAAATATGGTTGTAGAATTATTTCCAAATTAAGAGACTCAAATGCTCAGGGTTGCGTCAGAATGGGCATTATTTATGAAACACTGCCAAAAAAAACTTGCAAAGCTACTCTTTGATTGGATTGCAGGTATTGGAATGCAATACAGTGTAGAGCAGAAAGAGGGCGCTGTTGTCATTTAATTTAGCTATTAGTGAATACTGTAAAAGGCACCTGGTTTCACTGGAAAACAGGGTTAACAAAATGCTGGAAGTGTCATTTTACCATAAAAATCCTTTGAAATGAAGAAAAAAATAAGGAAAAATTAGAAAAATATCCATGAACTTGTACACCTTGCAAGGTAAAATATCAAGTACCACAACTTAAATTTGGCTCCCCGACACTGAGCACTGAAACAAAGCCTCTCTCACCTTTAAGAAATGAATGTGGTCAGTCCGAGCAACGGTTTCCAACTCTGTGTTCCTCCTCTTTAGCTCAGTGATTTCCTGTTCCAGTTCAGTAATGAGGCCTTGAGCCCACCTCTCCGTCTGCCTCTGCTTCTCCTCGATGACCAAAACCAGCTCGGCCTGAGTTTTCTGGATGGAGCGCACCAGCTCCGAGAAGACCTGCATGCTTTCCTCAATCTCTCTTTGAGCACTGGCCTGAAAGTACAAAAAGCACATGTATGTTGAACAACCATGTGAGTGTAGATTGTGACGTGGCCATGCAAAGGTAAAAACTCACTTTATTGAGCTCCACAGAGTGTTTGATCTCCTCCACCTTTTTCACTCTGTCCTGGATCATCTGCTGAACGTCTATTCCTGTCCTCTTAAGCTGTGCCTGCACAGTATCAGATCACACGGGCATGACTTGTGGTAATTATAAACTTGATGATGTGAAAAGTCTTTAGTTGTAATCAGGCAACAGAGAAGATAACATCATAAAGACACTGTGGACCAGCCTGCTGTACAAGGCGAGGTCTGTGCAGCATAGTTGTTCGTGTTAATGTTTCCTTAAAATCCTGGAAGGTTTAGGTTGAATCATTAGTTTAGTAAAAGTAAACAAAAAAACAAACAAAAATTCAACTCATAGACTCACAAACAACAGAACCTGTTGTATCACCAAACCTTTCTGACATGTTAAGGGCACAATAGGTCAAAGCTTGGTGGTGCCAAGGGTCATTTCGTGCTTAATAAATGTATTAGACCACCACCCAACATAAGGTTTATGCCACAGCTGCCCTAAATTAACGGTACTTGTAATTATGAAAATATTTTTTATATTTTTGTAATGGTTAATCCACCAATATGTGCAAGTTCTATTTAAATCTAAATCAGAAGTATGCAGCTCCAGGCTTCGAGGCCCGGTGTCCTGCAGCTTTTAGATGTGTCCTTGATCCAACTCAGCTTATTTAAATGACTAAATAACCTCTTTAACAAGCCTTGAAGTTCTCCAGAGGCCTGGTAATGAACTAATCATGTGATTCAGGTGTGTTGACCCAGGGTGATATCTAAAACCTGCAGGACACTCCCTTAAGGCCTGGAGTTGCCTACCCCTGATCTAAATGGGGCGACCGTGGCTCAGGGGGTTGGGAAGCCTATCTGTAACCGGAAGGGCGCCGGTTTGATCCCCGGGCTCTCTGTCCTGGTCGTCGTGTCCTTGGGCAAGACACTTTACCCTACTGCCTACTGGTGTTGGCCAGAGGGGCCGATGGCGCAATATGGCAGCCTCGCTTCTGTCAGTCTGCCCCAGGGCAGCTGTGGCTACAACTGTAGCTTGCCTCCACCAGTGTGTGAATGTGAGAGTGAATGAATAGTGGTATTGTAAAGCGCTTTGGGTGCCTTGAAAAGCACTATATAAATCCAATCCATTATTATTATTAAATGATATATCTAATACTAAATTTAGCCATAAATCTTAAAATTTTGTCAGGACCTGAGTGACAAAACGCTTCTCCCACTGAAATCAAACGTCTAAATGAACAGAATCAACTTTCTGGGGTTAAATGTGACACTTAATTAATTTCTGACTTCCCAGTGAAGTCCAGAAATGTCTGTATACAAACATTTTTGAAAAATTTCAAAAATATTTGTCATTTCTGTCACAGCTGATCTTATAAATCTGTTAAGCACTCTACATAATATTTTTTTTATGTGGTTGATCTATCTACAGTGCATTACTAACGATACGATTAACAATTAACAATGAAAAATGTGCATCATAACCATCATTTGAATATCTTTCACCATTTTGAATGTGGGAATCTGTGAACTTATGACATTAACTAAAGATGAACAATTAGCTGACTATAAATAGCAGAGAGGGTGTGTACTGGGTGCCATCTGAGCTGATCCTTTTTTCTTGATAAGACAAAAAAAAGAAAGAAAAAGAAAAGAGAACTTCTTGCTGAGAAATGAGGGTGCATAAATAATTCAATGAAAATATCTTGCTCTGCTTCCAGCGCATACAGTAGTATGCATCTCCAAAAAAGGTCATATTTATTCATATTAATAACTAAAGAATCCTTTTGAAGGAGTCCACAGAGTCTGGCAAATGAAACTGGAGTGTTGTGGAGCCACAGATTGAAAGGCTCTGTCCCATCCTAGTCTTCAACCATGTACAAGTAACAGTAATACATTTGAGCCTGCAAACAAACACTTCAAGCAGAAGTGTGTTTAACGAAAGTCTGAAGCTTTTCCATTTAGTCCTCCGTGTGTAAGTATGAGAGTTTATCTGTTTTATCTTTGGCACCAATCACCTGATTTAAACTATGTTAAAAAATACTGCGTAAATCGTACATGACAAGGTGTAAACAAAATATCAGTCTCCTATCTGTATAACTGTGCTTTCTGCAGTTCTCCAGATCTGCTGTCAGCGATCGTGACTTCAAGCATCCATCATTTTACGTTAACTCTGGCTGCACTCGCAAGAGTCCATATTTATAGAACAGTGATACCAATTTTTTACTCTAAACATTTTGAAGGGCCTAGGTCAAGTGGTTTTTTAGATAATGGATTTGAAACTATCCCTCCAACAAAAAAGAGAACAGCGGTAGTAAGACATGAATCTTTCCACTTGAGTTCCTTTAGCTAAGTCTGAGCTGGTCCGGGGGGAGGCAGTTGATGAACCGGCAAGAATTGACCCGCAAATATCTTGAAATCTTTTCCAGCACAGATAAACATTTGGTCCCTGTCCTATATTTGGATGGCAGCGCATCTGTCTCACCTTTTTCTCTGTCCATTCTCTCTCCACAGGGACTGTGTAGTGAGCCCTGTGGTCCGTCTCGGTGCAGAGGACGCACACGCACATCTGATCCTTCTTACAGAACAGCTCCAGGAGCCTCTCGTGCTTCGGACACATCCTGTCCTCCATGTTGGCAACGGGCTCCATCAGCTTGTGCTTAGTGAAGCGGGCTGAGTGACATTTCAGATGCTCCTCGCAGTATGAAGTCAGACACACCAGGCAGGATTTGACCGCCTTCGGCCTACCTTCTCCAAGGCAAACGTCGCACAAGACTTCCTCCCAAGATTGAGATTGGAGCGAAGAGAAAGAAGGAGATGGTAAGGTCTGAGGAAGTTGAGAAGCAGAGATTTGAGGTGAGGGTGGGGGTGATGTTTGGGGAAGTGGAGGCGGTGGCTCTTGTGCTGTGGCTTGGTGTGCCAGTGGAGGAGAGGTCTTTGGAGGTGAAATTGGAGGGATTAAAGGTGGTAAGTCTTCTTGCTGTGGCCTCTTCTCTCCTTGTTTCTCCTTCACTCCCTCTTTCTTTCTCTTCTCCTCTTGTTTCAGCTTCAGCTCCTCCAAAAGCTGCTCTTTCTGGTCTTTCTCCAAAAGCCTCTCCTCATCCTCCCTTTTCCTCCTTTCTATTGTCCACTTCCTTTCTTTCCCTTCTCCCTCTTCCTTGCTTCCCTTCCCTTCCATGCTTTTAATCCTAATCTCCTTGAACTGCTCTGCAATTTCCCTCAAGACAGTGTTGACACTAATATCGGGCCTTTTGTAGAAGGACTTCTTGCACATAGGACACTGATACAAAGGACTGCTTTTCCAGTATCCCAGGATGCAACTCTGGCAGAAGTTGTGTCCGCAGGGGATGGACACGGGGTTGGTGAAGACATCCAGACAGATGGAGCAGTGCACCTGCTCTTCTGAAAGGTTCCCAGTAGTGGCCATTCCTGCACGGCGGAGAGGCAGGGTCATTTTCAATGCAAGCAACCAGCCTTTGAATGGGTCATCAAACCTGCTGTGATATCGAGGTCGCTAGGATTAGATGGCATGACCTTAATGATGTCGTCTACAAGCAGATCTACAAAGCAAAGCATGGCGGGACTCATTTATCATTACATGCTTTGAAATTACAGGTCATAATGTTTTAGGTAAACATTTAGAATAATGACAAATGAGTCCCGATTAGTCCCGACTCATTTTAAGAGCTTACATGCATATGTCAATATTTAAATACAAAACATAGTCAACATCTTTCATAATCATTATTTATATTAAGATATTTTGAAAGTATTTAAATATTGATACTGCCCTCTTGTGGCCACATATTGTAATAGTCACACTGCTTTTAATTTCTGACCCAAGAAATTTATAGATAAATACAACTATAACTATAATAAGTTTATCAGAGGACGGCAATTAATAGAATCATCACATGAATTTTAACTCCTAATCTTTTCTTTTCAAAAGCAAACTCCATATCACAAGCTAAAGATTATTATGTCTCTCCTGTACGCTGGTACACTGCGACACAAATGTATCTGTGAAGCTGCAAGTAAGCAGGTTTGACCTATAAGACAGGCAGCTTCAGGCCTAGGTGTTCGTGACAGACCAGATTAAGATTTTTCCAAAAATACTAGCGTACCACATGACCTGTCTTGCAGTGCTGGCAGCGCTTAAACTTTCTTATTTTGATAAATGAACACCTAGTACCTAAAAATATACAAACTTATAACTCTACGATTGAAGTCTTCTCTTGAACTATTTTAATCTATAATTCCCTGCCTGCAATGGAAAGAAAGTCCATACCACAGGTCAGCACTCATTAGAATAAAAATGTTATTAGAAAAAAAAAATCCAACAACAATACTCCCCTAAGAGTTATGTCTGTGTACAGAGAAGCAGATGATACCCTGTGGAAATTAAAAACACAGGAGGTGAAGGGAGAGACAAAAAACAGAGATCTGGGAAACTCACCAGAGAGCAGCTGCCTGGAGACTCCACAGTGCACTGACATATGAGACAGGCTGTAACCGCTGCCCCTTACAGCCGCCCCCCACACAAACACACACTCAACTCAGACCCAAAATATACCCCGCTCCCCCAGTCTCCTTTTAACCTAGATACAAATATTCTCTGGCCATGACCCTCAAAGCTCCAGGAGGAATAGCTTTAAGTCTTCAGAGAATACAGCACATTAGCTAGGGTCAAATTCAGGAGTTTGACAAAGAAATTAAAATAGCAGAAGTAACACTAAAATCTGAGAACGCTTACATGTTGAGGATTTAATTTTTTGTGTTAATAATTGTAGGATTTTCAAATTGGCAAAATTTAAAACACAAAAAAATATTAGACTGTTAGCTTAGCACAAAGATTAGAAGCACAGACCATATAAAAACATGGATGTAATATCCAGGTTTTAAAAAAGAATAAGTCAACGTGGAAGTGTCTTAAACCTGCATTCTACCTGAAGGCCACCAGAGAGCGATAGCTGTGGTTGTAAAAAAACAAACAAAACCTTTGGGCCTGATAGAAGGCCATGCTTTCTGCAAACAGTTTGTGGACTCAGTCACTGATTTCTGGTTATACTGAATCAAAAATGAAGTCGATTTATAAAGCTTTATAGTTTTTGTATCATTGTATATTTCAAAATAGAGCCTTAACCATGACCACTGTTCACCAGCTAATGACGTATGACTGGTAAGTAGTTTGCCAACTAGCATGTAGTTTCACAGTCAAACCCGTCCCTCTTCATATCATCCATTCTTTTAAAGATGGTGACGGTAAAAATGCCAAAGTTGAGGCTTCAGAAAGACATGTCAGAAACCAGTGGATGACACGACGGTAGCTACTACAGTCTATCTCCTTCATGCTGTCTATGACTAAAAACACTTTCTTCTCTCTCTTTGCTGGCATTGCTAAAGTTCAACATTACAAGTGTAGTAAAACAGACAGCTGACACTAAAATAGTTCTATATTTTGTGGAGATTATACATGATATAGATCACTGATATTTTTTTTAGCTATGCTAAGCTAAAGGGATCCAGAGGATGCCTTAGTCAGAGGCTTTTTTTTAATCTTCTCTTATACCAGAGGCCTATTTAACCAACCCCAAAGACAGAGCTCACATTTCAAGGTTGCTTTTGTCGATTTATAACAAAAGTAAGTTCAGTGTAATTCAGTCTCCTGACAGTTTTTTTTTAAATGTTTTGTCTACATAAACCCTTGAAGAAAAAGTAAACAATGTGATAACCACTGCAAAAAAAGTGCAGGTGTTTTAATTATGTTATGACTCCATCAGGAGAGTTCATGTTTTTTGTGTAATCTTATTTACTGTCGTGACTTAATGGACAGTTAATATGAGTGAGATAAAATAAAACAAGATATATATTTTTTAGTTTCTAGATCAAATGGCTTGAATTGTCCAATGACATAGGTTTAAAAACAAAACAGACTGTTAGGTTACCAAACATGGGTGTGTCTGAGGCCCTGAAAAGTAGGACACTGCCACTGATAAAATGACAGGCATGGTTAAGTGAAAACTTGAGTTATCTCAAATTTATTGATTCAAACTGCTGAGTAAGTAAAAAAAAAAAAACTTGAGATACCCAACTGGAAATTTTGAGATAATCACTTCAAATTTTGACCTATAGGCTTTTTTTTTCTTTGTCTGTTGTTGGTTACCCTGAAAGTCCAAATTAGAGGGGTAATAAGTTCAGCAGGAAATTCAGCTTAAGTCACTTAAGCTACAGTAAATATTTTTTTGACATGACTGTTTTTGTGAGATATCTATAGATAGATAGATATCTATAGATAGATAGATATCTATAGAATATATATATATATATATATATATATATATATATATATATATATATATATATATATATATATATATAGATATATATATATATAGATATATATAGATATATATATATATAGATATATATATATAGATATATATATAGATATATATAGATATATATATAGATATATATAAAATTCAGTTGAGTTGGTTTCTTCGTTAACAGGAAGTCATGCATTTTGTGCCTTAATCAGCTTTATTGAACAAGTTCAGTAGACGTTACAAAAGTATGTGATTCATGTAGAAACAGAGAACTTTTCCATGGCCTTTAAACAGGTGATCCTATCTTTTTTTTTTTTAAGTAGTGGAGATCAAAGTCATTAAATATATACAACATTAATACAGATTCTGTTATATGAAAAAAGCAGATAACTGTGTTTTATATTACTTTTGATGTGCAAAATAGTTACAGTAACTAAAGCTGTAAAATGATTGCACTGGTCTCCCCATGCTATCCCCACTTAATGTGTCTATATTGGTTTTTACAATAATGTCCATAGGATACAGTCTTAATTACAATAGGTAGGTACAAGTACAAGAAACCTTGATTCGATTCCCCAGGCAAAGTCTAAATCACTAGAAACGAAGTTTGCATCTCTTAACTTCATTACTTGGCTCTCCGAGCCTTAGAGTTGCAGTTACACAAAGACTTACAGAGTAGGGAAAGTGCCAGCTTTACTCAAACTCATCTATCATCAAGTAAGAAACAAAAAAAGAATGATTTATTGTCCTTCACATGTTTTCACATCACTACATATTTCTTCTTTACTGTAATCCAAGTTTGAGTTAACAGATGATAGTGCAAAGAAAAAACTGCCTACATTTAAATAAATTGTAAATGTACCATTATAATACATGTATCAGTCAATAAAGAATTTACCTCAGAAAATAGCCAGTATTATGCTGAGAAAGTGATGGCGGTGTGTATAAAAAAGATGTTTTATATATAAACAGAATGCATAACCTAATGCCGACTGACTATACCCTCAGCTGTGTTTAACATGGGTTATGATGAGTGGGGCATTATTCTTCCCCTCCTGGGCGAGACAGGGGCTGAAGATCGGGTACAGGTTCTCACTGAAGCTATCGATAAAACTGTAGATATGCAGACGAGACTTCACATCATAGAAAGAAATCTGGCCTCCTTCGTAATCCAGAAAGATTCCTACTTTACTGGGTTGGGAAGGCAGCACTAGAGGCAAGCGGGGCGACGCAAGCACTTTCACCTCCCCGTTCTTCAGCCACAGGCACCAGTACCCACCCTCGGGACTCAGCTTGATCTCACCCTTGCGTCGGGCAGAAGCGCGGGCCACGCCGAGCGTCCAGGCCGTCTTTCGCGATACGTCCACCTCCCAGTAGTGTCGCCCCGTGCTGATCCCCTCCCGGCCCAAGACAAAGAGGGCCGGGCTGAAGCGCTTTGGACCCTCACAGTGAGTGGATTTGCGCTCTTCATACCTCACCTGCTGACCATCATCAGTCACAGTCAGGTTCCTCTGGGCTGTGGCAGGGTCCAGAATCACCTCAGCTGAAAAGGAAGGAGCAGAATATGAGACAGGGAGAAAAATCTGCATTATTTATTGCCACTTCTGCTAAAAAAAAATAAATAAATAATGGGCTCCTTATTCCTGAACATGCCACAAGGGTGTCTGTAAAATGGCAGCATGCTACGGGAGCAATCCCATCTCTGCTGTGAAGAATTACTTCCATTTTGTGGGCATTTAGAAGAAATGAGCATCATCATTTACTCAAGAGAGGCCTCCTGCTTTACTTTAACACCCTTATGTACAAGTGGCACGAATGTGCTCCCTAGAAGAATTATAGCTACAAACCATGGATGTCACCCAGCTAACACAGTAGAAGTGTTACTCACATGCGTAGTTCTGCACCTTCCGGAGCTCTGAGAGAGAGAGAGAGAGAGAGAGAGAGAGTGTGTGTCAAAGTCACAGCAGATGGCACGTGTGGGTGGTAAACACACAGATCCGAACCAGAGCTCTAAATGCTCGATGCATGTGCCGCTGTCAGTCAGCTGCCTCTTCCAGCGATCCCAAGTGGATGATCTGCGGCATCAACACTATCTCCATCTGTCCAACCGTCTTGCATGTGTGACCGTGTGAGTGTGGCGCGATGATGAGTCACTTTCCATTCCAAAGTGTGCGTACAGTGACCTACATATCACCGATTTGGATTTTGCACAGGATGTGTGGTTTGTATTAGACAAGGGAGGATGGATTGTACTAGAACTTTGCATTCATTATCCCATGCAGGGATCCCAGTAAAGCCTGCTGCGAGTTTGATTTTCAGTTTAAAGGGGTACTTGAAGCTGCGGAACTGTATGCAGCGTACGCAGAATGGAAAATACTCATTGTGACTATGAACATTTTTCAAAACACTCTTCCAAATGATTGCAGACATGTTGATTTGCATTTAATACATAAAACATGAGCCATTTCAGATCGCTCATTTTTAAAAGTGCTTTCAGAAAAAGGATTAAGAAAAGATTTTGCTGAATATGTGCTAATATTATGTAAGGTATTTATTTAAATGTATCTAGCCCTGCATGATATGCACTAGGGTTTAAATGATGCTCTGTTGGAACTAAAGGGCTAAGATCCATGCGTTCATATTGTTTGCACCTACAGTCTGAAATCATGACTTATCAGTTTAGGCAACATTTTTTCCAGTTTTCTGTTGTCTAATTTTGATGAGCCTGTGTCAGTCATAGCCACATGGACCTGGTATGGTCTTCTGCTTCAAGCAGTGGTGGTCCTAGCCTGTTTGGCTGACGAGTTATTGTGAGTTATTAAATGCTGCTCCAGCCACCAGAAACTCCCCCGCCGCCCCACCCTATCCTCCCTGTGCCGCAAGCAGCAGGCGCACCTCGCAAACGAGGGCGCCCTTACTCCCAGCAAATGGCCGATAGAAAATCGATCGGTGCCTATGGCATTCCCAATATGCGCTGGCATGACGTCGGGGCAGCATGAGTATGAGCATTTTTTATTTTTTTTGCCCATGCCCGTGATGCCGTCCCCCACCACTATGCCTCCCCGGGCAACCGCCCGTGTCACCTGTATCAAAAACCGCTACTGGCTTCAAGGTTTGACTTGTTGCTACTCAGACATGCTCTTCTGCAAACCTTGTTTGTAATGAGTGTTTTTTTGTTGCTGTTGCCTTCCTATAAGCTAAAGGCAGTCCAATCATTCTCCTCTGACATCAACAGGCACAAGCCATTTCTCCCAGATAATTGCTGCTCACTGGATAATTTCTCCTTTTCAGACTTTTCTCTGTAAACTGTAGAGATGACTGTAGATCAGCTGTACTAATATTGAGCGCATCTGGCAGCATTAACCAAGTTGCAAGTCGCTTCCCCATTTTGATCTTCATGGTTTGAAGCTCAGCTGACATGTGATTGGCTAATTGGGTATTTTCAATTAATGAGTATTTGAACCGGTGCACCTAACAATAATAATAATTCCACAGACCCGCCCGCATCGCATTTCTGTGGAACCCAAGGAATGGAAAGAGACGGCGAGGAAGACCCAAAATAACGTGGAGGAGTACTTTCCTTGAAGAATTATGTTCGGTTGAACTGTCATGGGATGAAACAGTAACCGCCGCGATGGACCGAGTTCAATGGCGTTCTCTTGTCGCCCGATGTGCCGATCGTCGTGGGAGGATCTAAGTCTAAGTAAGTCTAAGTAAGCACCTAATAAAGTGGTAAGTCTATATGTAAACCATGCTCTGCTTCTAGCATTGTAGGCATGGTAATGCTGCAGCAGTAGTTGTTTTGTACAGTTTCTCAAATACAATGGTTTTAATAGCTGCATAAGTGCATTAGGTCACAAGTTTGGCTAGCTGCCCTTACCTTTCCCATATATTCTTTTAAGCTCATCCTGGAACTTATCAATGAGGCTGCTGACCGAAGACCGGATGGTTCCCAGATAAAGGTCAGTATTGATGCTGACCGCTGACCAATCAGTGGGCTCGGGTAGGGGTGACAGTGATGTCAGGTTCTACGTGAAATAGAGAGGTCATGCAAGGTAAGATGAACGGTGTGTCAAAGGAAATGAAGTCTGTAAAGTTTACAATGAAAAGAACACACTAAATATGACGCCAACAGTGTGCTCAGTGCTGTCCTATTTAATTTTGTTAATGGGAAACACAGAACAGAGACACATTATTGCTCTGACGGGAAAAGAAGAGAGCACTCAGTAGAGGGCATTGTCCAAATGTGGTAAGTAAATTCCCTGTCTATCAAAAAGAGATGCACTGGTCTGCTTACTCTCAGCTTTGATGTGTCTGGGTATTCGAGGCTTCATGCCTTCACTTCCATTGATGCTATGTAGAAAACCTCTAAAGTAGCAACTTCAAAGACATCTATTCATTCACATGGGGAAATGGCTATAACAGGCTCGGTCTGCTCATGGAGGCTTTTGATGTTGTGTCTCAAAATCTCTGAGCAAACACAGCTGGTGCAGCCACAGAGGTAAATAATTGGCTTTGCAATTAAAAGTAAAGTGTGTATACAGTTTTCAGAACACAGAAAACAGAGATATGTTCAGTATAATAGGATCCATATGATATTGTTCAGGCTTTTCTGGTGAAATCATAAGGGTAGAAAGTCTTGTGTTTTAGATGCCTGTGAGATTTCCATTATTGTGAATAGCACAGCTTATTCTGTTAAGTCTTTAGCCTTCTAATAAAATGCTCTGCCCCAAATGCACAGTAATTGTGTTTTCAGTATGTAGGCCAAGCTGGAAAAGCAAGAACTTTAAAGGCTAGCTATAATTAGTACAGAAAAATAAAGTTAGCATCCAAAGCATCCAAAGCCTGAAGATACTCTCTCAAGACCTGGACCTGTCTGCATGCCAGTGTGTGTTAGACCCACATGGAGCTCTGTAGTACCTGAAGGAAAAGCACTTTGTCGTGCATCTGTGCATGGGCTTCTAGCTCATTGCTCCTCCTCCTCAGTTGGCTGAGTTCATTCTCCAAACCCCTGGCCATTTCCTGGGCGTGACGCTCCGCCTCACGTTGCCTCGTGGCTATCAGCTCAACCAGCTCCGCCTGACTCTGCTCCACCAGACGCTGCAGCTCTGCGTACACCTGCCAGCTTTCCTCCAACTCCTTCTGAGCACTGGCCTGTGAATGTGAGCGCCACATGGCCAGTGTTACCAGTGTGAACATGAGAAAAGCTCAGAGTCCAGATCAGATCGTGTTCAAGACCGAAGACCGGGTTTAAGGAGGAATGCCTGCGTATTCTTAGCAACAAAGTTCTTACAGATTAACCAGAGTCTAGAAGTTACTGAGTAACACGGCTCCTTTTACAGGGGAGCTTGGAGGACAGGTTGAGATAGTGCTAATCCTGTGGAAGAAGTTATTTATTGTCTTGTACGTGGCGTTAATGAGGTAGAGAACATTCTATACAAACATTACATAAACTGCATTGTGGGAATGCAGGATCTTTGAGATTAACTTGAGCCACAACTGAGAAACACATGAAAATGCAAATGTTTGATGCAGCCGCATCAGACATTAGCCTTTAAAATGGCAGCTCTTTTGCACAAAGTTCCAGTTATATTGGCTTGAATAGACGTATGTTTGTGTGGGGAACAGTTGCTGTGAGTATGCATCATACATGCCACCTTCTGTGTTCTCTACCTAGACACCACCCTACATTTTTAGGACCTCCTGTTGTGTAGGAAATTTTAGAGAGTGTCCGAACCTGATTTCACATGTGAAGTCAGCTTATGCTGAATTATTTCCTTTTATTGTTGCACTTTTTTTTTGTTGAAAATGATTTTCCATCCACACCCTTCTTTTTGCTCCCTGATAGCATTGCTCCATTTGAACTCTTTTTTTCTTCCCAATGACAAGAGCATAGGGTCACATTTCATTTAAACATTAAAATGTGTCATTTGTTTGAGGTGAAACGCCTCAAAGGTTCACTTAATCGCCAAGGCTCACTTTGGGAGTCACTTTCTGTCTGCAGACCCTTCGGCTGGTGTGTCCTTGTAGGATCTTAACTGTTGTTTTACACGTGGAGCTTCACAGCATGTTATTCTGCACCTTTAAATCTTTGACAAGAAAAACTAAGTTCCCCATTAAATGACCTTGGTTTCCACTCACAATTACGACTTTCCACAGAACAACTCTCATGTTGCAATTTAGATGACTGGCATCTTTATTTGTTTGTTCTCTTCAAAGTTCAGGGTTTGACATGAGTAATTGCACCTTATTTAGGCAGTTAGAGTGATAAGAGAGAAGTATTGCATAAACATCTTTATGTAACATACAGATTTTTAACCTCTGGAAATTTTACTTTAAGTTTTCTGCTACTGTTTCTAAATGACACTAAATGTGGAATAGCTCCTTTATTTATCACACGCTAACACAGCATTATCTTTATTATTACTATTGTCCTGCACATTTAATGCTAGCATGAAGTTGTAGACTTTTTAAAGTCCTGATAAAATGTCATTTTATATCAAAGGTTTCTTGTTTAAATGTTCCTTTTTTTAATGAGACTCTTGTCCACACTCACCTTTGGCCTAAAGTGTTGATTGTTGTATATATCTTTCTATATGAGTCTCTATTTGTTTGACGTAATGATTGACAGAATTGGAGGCATTAAATAAAACTACCATAATGATTCTAGCAAATTAACATGTAAGTACTGCAGTTTAAAAAAAACAACCAAAACCCAGATGTTTACTTAGTCAGTTGCCTCTTAAGTGTCTTTGCGCACCACTTGTGTAACTGGATTGACAGGTTACATCTTCCATTAGACGCTGAAACCACCAGATTTTCCATCTCAAACTGATAAGTTACATGCATGTTAAACTTGCTCAATAAATTCAATGTGTTGTTTAGTCTGTCAGCAGCATGTAGCTGGACACGAGTCCATGTGTTTGTACAGTAAACACAGAGGGAACTGTGGGAAAAAAGGTTTCCAGAAAGAGGAAACCAAGAGTAACACTGAAACCAGGAAATTTCACTCATGAATGTTTTGCATATGTGTCATCAAATTCAAAACTACCCAGATGTGACAAGATGTGAAAACCTAAACATAGGACAACTGATATATTTAGTGTTACCCTGGTAAAACCTGTTACACTCCCAGCATTATTAGTGTAATTGTCCTGGAAAACCACTCAGGCTTGTTATCTTTTCATTTCTTATTCCAAAGCAGCATTTTACTGCAGGGAGGCTGTGGCTGGAAACAGGGTGTGTGAGAAACTAAATGTAAATGTTTACACTGGTCTCACTGGTTGGACGGCCTCAGACATGGATCTGAGTGTGTGTACACAAGACAAAAACAAATGACATTAGTGCTCCACCTTATCTGCTACTGCAGAGCATGAGAGGTATGAGATGTGGGTGGCATCCCGCCTCAAATATGTCCTGCTTGTACTGGAGCATAGGTCTTTTAGTTGGCTCACCTTGCTTCGATGACTAATAAAGATGAATCTACGTTATTAGGGGTAAAACTTAAGTGTCTGTTGGCTTTTAATAAACTGCTGCTGGTCGTCTTACAGCTGCCCTTGAGCAACAGCTTTTTCTGGATCACAAAGCTGCTTAAAGTGCAAATAAGGCTTTTGAGCTTCAGCTAAAGAAAAACATTATATGAGAGCAGACTGGCA
Source organism: Rhamphochromis sp. 'chilingali' (assembly GCF_963969265.1). Taxonomy (NCBI): domain Eukaryota; kingdom Metazoa; phylum Chordata; class Actinopteri; order Cichliformes; family Cichlidae; genus Rhamphochromis; species Rhamphochromis sp. 'chilingali'. The sequence goes on along the minus strand of NC_137929.1, from coordinate 41,011,115 downwards.
AATATTTGAAATGCACTTTAAACATATTTACAACAGCAACGATTAGGCTGTTTCTCAAATACATGTACAAGTGTAAAAGGACTGGCCTGTTTGTATCAGCCACTTCTGATAAGATGCCTTTGGAAATGCCGCACTGGTGCGACGCTCAAGAATTCAGCTTGAAATCTTTCGGAGATAACAAAACGTGAGTGGAGTTTTAGATTGAAAACAGTATCGTGGACACAAATGTGTTTCTTGAATCATGCTCCAAAACACAGCACTTGAAATGCTTATCCCTAGTTAGACTTCAAAACACAAGCAGATAAAAATCAGTGGCATACAAAATGTATCCAGGAAACAGACGCATTAAAAAATACCAGACTCCAAACAAACTCAAACAAGACCAACTCCAGTTATAATGACACAGCATAAAATAGAAGACAATAGATTATTCACAACTGCATGGTTGATTCTGATTAAAAAAATGTTTCAGTTTGATTTTAAATGATCAGTGTCCAGCTTAAGTTCTGAAGACAAACAGCTGTACATGTTAATGCATTCCTGAAAAGAAAAATCCCAACAGATGCTGTGTGTGTCACACATACCAAAACCACGAGGTCAGTGAGTAGCTGAGGAGTATTTGCATATTATTGTAGCTTTGGATTAAATTTAGGTTTTCAATTGTAATGAAACTATAACTTAAAAGGTTTCAGCACAAAATGTGTACAATTATAAACTGGAAGATTGTACACTGTTAGGGTTAGAAATGGGAAAAATTTGTTGTTCGGAAAATTCATATTGAAACAGTAGATTGCATTTTTACAAGTTTTTAACAGTGTAGATCATCGTAAAAAGCTTAACTGTTGTGGACGCTGTTTGTGACCAGGAGGTTACACAAAATTTACATTCTTTTTTTTTAAAAAAGGACTCGTAAGGCAAATCCACGATTTGCTTTTTAATTTGGATTCAAAGCTTGACTCTTTACTGAATAGAAAACTAGACAATATTTACATAAAAACAGTTCTTAGCACTGACTATCGATCAGTCAGCCAAATGTCGATACTGACCAATACTGGAAATGTTGGCTGAATGTTTACCATAACCAATGACCGATGTTTATGTTATAATCTATTATTTTTGTGACGTCTGGATGTTCAAAGCTAGTTCGATGAAGGCTCGAATACTTAAAATTGTTAAGTTAATCTCTGTTTCTTAGTAGCTTAACCATGATGTCACATGCAGGTTTTTATTAGACTTACCTTTATGACCTTGATGGACTGTTTGATCTCGTCAAGTTTCTTGGCTCTCTCCTTGATCAAATGTTTCAGCTCTGATCTCTTCTTTCCCATGTTACCCTGTGAGACAAAAAAACCAGAGGTGTGTCTTACCAAAATTTTCCTGCTTTTATATCATAAAAATATCTCAGGAGTCATTTTAATGATCTTGTCATACAGGGATACTGACCATCTTCTTCTTAAATTCATGGTCAATGGAGACAATCTCATGGGATTTGTGTGTGGCATCGGCACAGGCAGAGCAGATGCACATGTGGTCGGTCCGGCAGTACACATCCAGGAGACGTTCGTGTTTCTTACAAATTTTGTCTTCCAGGTGGAAAGTTGGTTCAATCAGACGATGAGACATCATTGCCCTGACCTGGAGGACAGTATGGGCATGAGTGGTACAGAGAGATAAATACAGTTGCTCTTAAAATTTATAGAAATATTTGTTTTTAGGTTATTTAATTAATTAACATTTAACAAACCCACCTTCTTATGATGCCTGAGGTGGGACTCGCAGAAAGACCCAGGGCAGTTCACACAAGATTTCAGCGCCTTTAACTTCCTTCCAATACAAGCATCACAAGAAACATCCCCAGGCTGGGCAAACTCTCCGGTATCCTTCACTGGCGAGCTGCTCTCGCCCGTATCTGAGCTCAAATTCCATCTGGATCCGTGAGAGGCGGTGCTTTTAGCCACCACCAGCCCCTGAAACTGGGAGGATATTTCAGCCAGGACCCTGTTGACGCTCATCTCAGGCTTTCTAGAGTAGCTCTTTTTGCACATTGGGCACAGGAACTTCTTGCTGTGGTTCCAATAGCCCTGTAGACAGGCCTTGCAAAAGCTGTGGCCGCATGGTGTGGAGACGGGCTCCACAAATATCTCCAGACAGATGGAGCAAGTGAACTGCTCCTCAGAGAGAGAATTAAAGCCTGGAAGACAGAAGGAAGTGTGAGAGGCTTAGTACATGTGTATTTATAATATAATTAGAACAGTCAGTACAGACACCGTTTAAAGCAGATCTTAACATTTGACTTTTTTTTTTTTAAGATATGTGGCACGTGACTCACTTGAGTCGTGTGGAAGCCTAGACAGAAACCTGCATAGAAACAGCTGTGAAACTCACTAGGAAGGGACCTGAGGACAGCAGTTTAATCTTCTTATAAGTGACAGCTTTTCTCTGGAGACTTTACATATTACATCATTTTAAATCCTAAAAATGATTTGGTTAGGTTTAAGTTGTTTTTGTCGACTTTGTATCTGGTTTATCCGTCCTTATTGGATAAAAATGAACTTGGAGCAGTCGAATTAGGGCAAAAGGAGCCACAGAGGAGATGAGACAAAATTATATGTGTAATGAGGTCATTTTGTATCGTGACCTGAAAGATCTACAGTGCTCAATAAATTGCCCACCTGTCACAAAAACTAGAAGACACAAATATTTTAGAAATCTATTTAAAATGTTCAGTAATACCTGTCAATAACTGTAATTGGATAAATAAATACATTTAAAAAATTCTAATTTATTTTACTTTTTTCTGCTTTTTTGTATAACAGTAAAATATAAAATTCATGGATAATATATTTTAACATGAAATATATTTCTATTAAAGGTCTTGTACAAACTGGTGGATTAAACATTACAGAAACATTAAAAATGATTCATTATCAGTACAGTGCAGTATCATTTAGTGCAGCTGTGACATAAACCTGACATTTAGTGATTGGCTGATAATTTCTTTCTCTTTTTTTGACCTCTGTATATCTGTCTGAGGCTTATGTCAGGAGGTGGTAAATTTCCATTCAGAGGTAGGGGAAAAGGGCTAATTCAAGGATTCTACTTTTTTTGTGTTTTTGTAAACTGATTAGAATTTCTGAGCTTTCTATATAAAAAAAAATGCAATTCACCATTTTCTTATTCATCTAAGATAATAAACTGCAGTGGATGGGGAGGCAGTGGAATCATCTCCCACCCTCACTTTTTTTTGTCCAATGTCCAACTTCCAGAATACACTCCCTAATTTTGCTGTTGCTGTTACCTCAAATTCAAAAAGTGATTGTTCAAAGCACCAAACAGTAAAAATGAAATTAGAATTCCTGATTACAAGCAAAAAAAAATTGACCGCCACTTTAAATCTAGTACAGGTGTCAAACAAAAATAAGGCCTAAACTGATCCACAGCTTGTCCTCAAAACAAAGTAAGACAAAGCCAGGAAGACACTTTTTCCAGTTAACAGTTATGTGACATCCAGTGAGAAAGTATCACCACAAACAAGGAACTATCTGCAACAGTGTCACTGTGTCCTGTTGAGGGCGAGAAACTATCTGAGGAATGCAGATATTCTGGACCTTCTGCACCTGCATCATACGTTTGGCTTAGGCATGAGCCAAATGAACTTTTCCACCAAATCTGCTACGACAAACAACCTCTATACATCACGACATCTGCACTGTTTCAGTTTAACCCAAATCTAAAATGTTTTTTTTTAACATATGTAGTTTTAAACTAGGCAAGTAAAAAGTCAGGTACCGTCAATTCCAGACATCTGTCTGTCTACACCTCCTGTAGTGTCAGCATGGATAAAGTTCCTAACATTTGATAAGAAACTAGCACTAAGATTATGTTAAAACAGGTACAACTCACTCATGTTTTCCTTTGACCTCGAGCGGTGCGCTTCTTCACCTCACGTACTTTGCTGTGAATCACACAGCTCCGGTGTTGAACTCTTCCTGAAACTTGCAGTGGACCTCCCACTCTCAGTGGGACACACCCAGACTCTTTTGTTATTGCTCAGTGATTTCTCCTGCCCTGCTCTGCGCATATGCAAAGCTCTTAAACCAACAAAGGTGTTGCATTTTCATCATTGCAGAGATCTGCCCCTGCTTTCTGTGGCTTTCTGCCACTGTATCTTCATAAAAGTCAAGAACACAAAAGACTTGCTCTTCAAGAAGTCTCAGACAGAGGTGATCACTAGCACTGTAATAATACTGAGACTGATACTAAGGTAAAAATGCTAAATAAGTTAAAAAACAACAACTATTAACTCAGAGGGTGCATTTTGGGGTTTTTTGGTCTATATTATACTGTACATACATCATTTGGTAATATTATCTTTCCTCCCATTACTGTCTGTGTGTGTGTGCAGGTCTCTCTCTCCTACCTTTAGGCTCTGTGTTTGAACGTTTTTGTATGATGCAGACACAGTTGGAATCATATGATTGGCTCTTTCAATGAGTTTGCTTTCTCTGGATTGGATCGTTGGTTGATAGCAGACTTTTAAACTTCTTGAAACAGCTGACATCTACTAGTTCCCAGACATCTACTAGACCTTCGCTGATCCCAGCAAAGGTCTGCAATTTAGATCTGTGTATTGTCTGGAGAGATTCGTGTAAGTGCAGTCATAGAGTTGGCGGATTATGGTAGTCTTGTTAGCTGTGAGCTTATACTTTTATTTATTATTGTTTTGGTGGCTTAGGGTAGAGACTTGTCCTTCACTGTTGGTGGAAAGTAGTACTTATTAGCAAGATTATGTTTGTTGTTTTGGTCCCTGAGGACCCTGAACTGGTCCTGGAACTCAAAAATCTCACATCAATTGAAGGCGAACTGGTACTGTGAAGATTAGTATTTGAGTTGCAACGTTTTGATACTTGTCAAACCATTCAGTGACCCAGTCGTGCCATATGGAAAATTCCTATGGACCTTACAATGTTTAATCAGAGAATAAAGGCCATAAATCAGAATAACTCCATAAGCTCCTCAGGGGCTCAGATTACTGGAGCAAAATGCCCTCAACAACAAAACAACACCAGCAGATTCCAACAGTGTAGACATAAAGAGCTCAGATTTTTCCTTTAAATCTAGAGCCTGTCTGTACACACAGACATCAATTCACCTTTTTAGGTTTGTTTTAATAAAGATGTTAGTTAGAGTCTGTCTCTTTCTAGTCGTATTGCTAAGGTAACCAGCTGCTGGTGGCAGCTTCACAGGATGTATGACAATGCCTACAGTCCATTAGTCCATTTTACACGCCCCACTGAAACATAATGCTCAGTTCAAGCTTCAAAAGACATTAGCAGAAATATTTTATGTCATTTTTCATGGATAAGTTTTGCGATTTGAGATAAATTGATAATTGATTTCTACAATCTTTTGCTTGAGCTGTTCAAACTAGTTTTTTACTTGTTTTGTTTTATTTTTATTCAAAACTCTTATCTTTTCTGTGACCCAGCAAAGGTCATATATGGATTAAACCTTTCCTGTAAAGAAGAATGACACCTGCCTCTCTTCATAATCCAGAAACACACCCACCCTCTAGGGAGGTGGAGACAAAAGTGAAGGGTAAGTCTTTTGCATTATTGCAAAAGTGCTCGCTCCTTCCCTGTGACTAACTGTGACTAACAGTTGTTTTCTGGGCTGGGAGTGATCTATTGTCTTCTCATCAAAGAGCCAGAAGCAGATCCCAGCATGCAGTTGGATTTCTCCTTCATTCTGGCCTCCCAGTAGTGCCTGCCTGTGGTTCGGCCTGGAGTTGCAACAGCAAAAGTGTTTTCTGTGAACCTTGCTGGACTAGCTGGAACTTTCTGACTTGCAGATACAGCATCGATGATTATGTTGTTAATTTCTTTGCATCACACATTGTATTCTAAATTTAATTTGAACATAAAAATCTAAACTACTGTAGGGGTGTTCAGGAAAAAAAGGTGACGAACCTGCAAACTTCATCCCTGCCTCAAAGTCTGTGGGTGAAGACGGGAGATAATAACCAGGGTGCTAAATTATACTGTTGATGTTTTCAGTGATACATGGCGGGGAATAAATTGCCAAAAATAGCTCTATTTATCAAATCTCCTGCTGTGCTCAAATCACCTTTCATGACAACATAGTTTATTAGTTCCTTCCATGTGCATTTCCATCAAATCCCCTTCCACCCATTACACTGTCAAAGACATGGGGTCAGAAACAGTCTAAAGCCAACATTTTTCAGCCAGTCTTTAACTCCTTCTGTCATTTTTTAAACCCCATTTTAGGAAAATCAGCATGCTCTGACCAAGACAAAGTCAGGGACCTACTTCACATAGACAGCGTTGCATCTTAAGTTCATCCAATTTGTATGTCTTTACATTTGATGAAAAGACTGAATAGAAGAAGCAAATTTTGTATTATAGCTCCTGCTAATGTGATGAAGTGCATATGCTTGTGTAATGCCTGTTTAATGAGAATGGTGTTAAAGTTTTAACTTATTCTAACCAGCAAACTAGCTAATGTTAACATATCGAGTATGTTCACCTGTTGTGAGATAAAGACCCCACAACGCCATGCAAAGAAACTCCAACAATCCAACAAGCTCAGCTACATTTAAGAGAAAGAAAACTCAAGAGAACAAGGCCATCTGCTCAAACCAGTTGGAGGTGAAGGGAAAGAAGTGAGGGGGGAAAGGAGAAGAGAGAGTTGACAAACTCTCAGGCTAAATTTCCCACTCTTGAGACTTTTTTAATCGGGTTTTGTCAAGCCAATATTTTCTTGTTTTCTAATGTGTTAATTATTTTTAAATGGCACTTTAGAGCTTCTCTATTTGCAATCCAAGAACTTTAAAACAGAAATTGTGCTCCCCTCAGTTTGCATATTGGGTGGTTGGAAAATGTTGGCGTTAATTTTGGTGGCGGGCACAACATAGCACACCAGTGGGCTTATTGAGGCCTCAGTCACACAGGCCTGGAGACAGGTCAGCAACTGTTATCAACCACTGGCTGCTAGAGAAAAATGTGTATTGGATAAATGTGTGGGTGAAAATGGTTGCAAAGAGGGCACTACACCAAAAACGTACTTCTGATTCTTTGTTTGCTAGCAGATTGCTGTGATCGCCCATAGTGTGCATGCAAGTCTTTGCCTGCAAAAACCATTAACAGTTGTAACCTATTACTGAAACCAAGGCACAAATTTTACTTTGAAGGCAAACTCCTTGCATTTCCTGTTTCACCACTGTGCGTGTGCAACTGGCGAGTGTGTGCAGACAAATTGCCGACAGTTATGGATGCCTGCGACTACCTCCTAGTGCAGGGTTTCCCAACCTTTTGGAGCCATGGCACATATTTCACAATAGAAACACACATTGCACACCACCAAACAAAAATGTCACAAAAAGCATATTAATCGTTTTTCCCTGTGCATCAGGTATAGCGGAAATGGTTCGGTTTGTCCCCAGTATACCTTTTTTACTTTCTTCCGACCACTACTCATGCTAGGGCCTTTATCTGGGTCAGAATTTTTTTCAGGGCCCAGGTAAGATTGACTACTACTACCAACTTAACTACTACGTAATTTCTTCTGCAGGTAGTTGTACTGCCCTCTAGTGGAAGAGAATGTAATTATTCTGCCTGTGACTCACACCGCTCACTTAGAGCAGTAATCAGGTGGAACCAGATCATCTTCCACGTCACCTATGTGCCGTGATACAGTGGTTGGGAAACACTGTCCTAGTTTTCTCCTAAGGAACAGTGGGTGCCAACTGGTTTGTAGGCCTATGTGACTGAGGCTTAATCAGATGCCTGCTGCAGTTGAAATCTGCACCAGTGAAAACAGTCACAGTGAACTACAGAAGCTCAGGTAAAAGTGCAGCTCTTAAACCTCAAAGATGATGATGAACAGCAGAGTATGGGTAAAGCTTTTTTTCCCTTTCCATTATTCATAGCAAGTGTCTTAAAAATGATTAAAGTTTAAAACTGACCTGTCACATTTTCTGATGTGTAATGAGCTTTATAACCTTGCATGGCTGCTTGGATGAAAATAGACTTTCCATCTTAGCTGATGCCTCAATACAGGGTATACATCCACTGATGATGGTGTAAAGTCAGATATTAAAGACCAGGCTGTATCACTAGTGCACTGATCTGCAGGATGTAGTCTTCGCTTTGTGACAGCTGCTGCAGTTCATTGTTTCTCTTCTCCACTTCTTCAGTCTCTTGCTTCCGCTCTTAGATAAGTTCTTCAAGCCTCTTCTGTTCACCAGCACCCCTCACCTAATTCTACTCTATCAGCTCTCTGTGGGCTCTTTCCATGGACTTCATCACAGACTTGAATATCTGAACACTTTCCTCCATTTATTTCTGTGCATTCTCCCAAGAATCATTCATAAAAACTACCGGATAATTACAACAGAGACCATGTGGACTAAATCAGCACTGGAAGAGCTTCTGACAAACTACAAAAGTGGACAATTTTTACTTGAGTCTGTGATATTCTGGATATTTTTAATTGAACTATTTGTATATATTAGAGGTATTTCTTATATTTTGTAACTTTGTAATGTGTTGTATTATTTCAATTAGTTCAGTCTGTTACTGTGTTTGTTGTCTAGAGTAACAGTGACCACATCCATAGGGATTAATGAAGCATTGTGATTGTGAGGATGATGAAAATTCATGATTTGTGATGATTAATCACACTGCCTGTAGGTGTGCCTGAGCTAAAGCAGATGTGTACAGCTGTAACAGGTGTTAGCTGCTGCCTGTTATGCTCTGTTTCCCTCATCTGAAGGCCAAAAAGTTTTTTGGCAGTGCTGATAAATGAGGAAAACTTTTCTATTTAAGTTATTCATAAAACAGGCATTTTGTTTAAAGCTGCCCTAGTGTGTTTGCTCAGGTGGAGGATTTCTGCATTTTTCCTTTATAATAACCTGTACATACAACTCCTTCCTCTACAAAATGAATCTGAATTGCAAGGGATGTTAATATGAACTCTTAATTATAGTGACTACACTGTAAGAAATAAAATCCATAACAACAACAACAAAAATAATATTCTGGCAGCTAGAGTACTGTACTGTAAAATAAAAGAAATTTTCCATTTAAAATTAGAAATTTTCCATACTCATTATACAGTTTGGTAGCTTTAATTTACATTAGAATTTATGTATTTTTACAGATGTTTTCTGTTTTATGAAATAATACAAATACTTGGGGTTAAAATTATAGAGAAGTCCTCTTGTATTAAAATATTATAATAAGATGTTGTGCATTTAAAATTTCATTTAATATAATAAACCATACACCGCCCATTAAAAAGGGTTAAAATATTAACAATATAACATAGTAACTGGGTTTATAATTAGAACAAACCAACATTTTTGATTAGATCAAAAGTAATTTTGTACAAAAATCATCTCCATCTTTACTCTTAAAAATGTATTGCCACATACCTTTTTAATGCATGTATTTAAAAAAAAACAAAAAAAAAGGACACTGAAGTATGAAAGCTTGGTCACACCAGAAGGTAGCGCAGCAAAAATAAGCTTGGTGATGTTCTGACTCTTTGGATTTTGAGCAGATGCTGAGCTAACCTCTAAAATCTAGTGAAAGTATGTTACTGACACGATCAGTCCCAGTAGTTCACTCACTGTTTTCTTATTTCTTCTGTATTATGTGGTTTGATCTCTCCTTTGAAGAGTTTTGTTGGAAAAGAAAGCAAACTGATAAAATGAAAATGATTCTCTACAATCAAGTTCATGGTAAATGGCCTGTATTTGTATAGTGCTTTTCTAGTCCCTATGGACCCCAAAGCGCTTTACACTACATCCAGTCATCCACACACTGGTGATGGCAGCTACAGTGTAGCCACAGCCACCCTGGGGCACACTGACAGAGGTGAGGTGCCACCGGGCCCTCTGACCACCACCAGTAGGCAACGGGTGAAGTGTCTTGCCCAAGGACACAACGGCCGAGACTGTCCAAACCAGGTCTCGAACCAGCAACCTTCCAATTACAAGGCGAACTCCCAACTCTTGAGCCACAATCGCCCCTCCTTTGTATACAGAGGTTTTCCACCTTGCTGGCTGTCATCTTTAGTATTATGTTTATTTCCCATAATTAAATGATAATTTCATGCATCTTTTAAACATAAATAAAACTTAAAGTTACCATTTTCCCACCTATGTATGTGATCGGCGTCGGCACAGACCTGACAGCTGATTTTGTCATGCTTCTTACACACTCGCTCCTCCGGGTCCCTGACTGGATCAGTGAGCTTGTGCTGTCTTATGAGTCTCACACTGAGACATCATACACACCACACAGGACTTTGTGGCCTTTACTTCCACATCTGTGCAGATATTGCTCATCCTTTCCTGCTTATCACTGGGCCTGCATTTGTGCTACTGAAGGGATCTTAGCTGAATTCAAAATGATTCACAGCATAGAAATGATGTGACAGTGAATATCAAATGCTGCTTGTACTATAGTGAAATAGCCAAAGAGTGTCTGTGTTGTGCTATGTTGCTTCATGGAAATGTAAACTAAATAAGTCTTTCCCAAATAAATGAAATCCACATATCTACTAAAGTGTGGTAAACCAATCTTAAAGTTTCTTTGTCTGAGAGGAATTTGTGAATAAACTAAAATACTGCACAAATGAAAGTTTGAGCCTGATGGTGGATCAAGGTGAACCACAAATACAGATGTGTTAAATAAACCTGTTTACAGCCTGGAATAATTTTTCTTTCGTGACAACTGTGCAGGAGGTGAAATCTTTAGTTAACTCACCCATTTTATTGTGTTAAGGCTTAAAGTTGTGTAGGAGTGTGGGTGCTCTGAAGGGGGTTTGGGACGAGTTCTTTGCTAGGCAAATTTAAGTCATTTGAAATCAATCAATTCATTGATAACTTTATTCCCTCCTCTACTGTACATACGATCTGGCATATATCCCATTTTTTATTCCTATTTATTCTATTTATCCCCTTTGTATATTTTATTTATATTTGTCTCTGTATTTATATATGTGTGTGTGTGTGTGTATATATATATATATATATATATATATATATATATATATATATATATATATATATATATATATATATATATATATATATATATATATAACAATTCTGTAACTGTAACTTCGGTCGTTGCTGTGCTTTTTGGAAGTCGAATTTCCCAGAGGAACCCACCCGAGGGATTAATAAAGTTCTATCTTATCTTATCTTATCTTATCTCTTATGTTGACAGTTGTAATGCTAAAATCAAGGAATTAAAATAGGAGCTCACAGAACAACGGTTAACATCATGGTGATTATGTCCATCTTTCATTTACAGTCTATAGCAATTACACTCTTTATTATGACCTGAAGAATCTTTGTCTGTGTTACTTAATGTGCAACAATGGCAAAGCTTCACAGAAACACAATATTTTTGTGATTTTCTTTTAAGGCATTGAATGTAATTTAAAATAACTTTTCAGTTTTTAAACATAACATTTTTATATTTATTCTCTTTTAAACATGATTTGTGTGGTCTTCAATGCAGATACATATGTACCTCCCCTAAATGCATTAGAAACTGTCATGCTCTATCGCATCCACTAGTGGGCGGTCTTGCACTGGCACTGAGGAAACATCCCCCCCCCCCTCCCAAAATCTAGCAGATACTTTACATTCATCATGCATTTTTAGTATATATGCTGTCACCCATAGCAACGTTTGAGCACAACAGCGGCTGAGAATGGTCAAACGGTGCATCCAGCGAGCACAGCTGAAGTCAAAATGCAGTTTGTATACTTTAGCAGGACATTCTGCTTTTTGGATTCTGACCTCGAATCCACAGACACGGCCAAGGTCTCCCAAAAAATATTTATTTCTTTTTTACACTGCAGCATATTGACAGAATTAGGGTCAATAACGCTCTAAAGAGGGGGGCTCTGCTCCAAAAAAATGACCACCCCAGGTCTCTGAGATGATATTGATCCCCTTTCCCTTCCAGCAAATGTCACAGTGTCTCCATTCATCACATTTTACTGAACCTCTTGTGTTTTCCTTTGACCATTTTCTCCGGAGGATCTGTCTCCTGCTCGTCTTGCTTTTACCGCACCGCTTACAGCTCCTTGCTTGGAATTTGTGTCAAGAGGAGTCGTCTCATTTTATTTGAGCTATTGCAGCAAATCGGCTCTCACGTGTGCTTTGAGATGTCCCATATGATCTGCGCTGGTTTCAAAGCAGATGTCTCATATGCAAAATTGCAAACATGTGATTATCTGTGTGTGTGTTTGTAAATGAGGGCATGCATCTGTGCATGTTAAAATATCATATTCAGTGTGGCCCTACAGCAAATCCACCACAGTGATTATGTTGCATGATGTTATGGAGCTAGAATTTCTTTGAGTTGGGGGGGAGTGTGTGTGTGTGTGTGTGTGTGTGTAGTGGGGGGATTCTGCTTTCTCTTACTCTCTGTCGCAGTGTCAGTCAAGGTAAATGTATTCCTCCTCCCCTCCTTTCCTCCCCCCTTTCTCTTTCTCTCTCTCCACCTCTCCTTTGTATCCATCCATCTTTTCATCTTTCACCCACCTGTCTGTCTCCTGTTTTATTCATCCTCTTTGTTCTTCCTCACATTGTTTTATTTTCCATTACTCCATCCCTGTGTTCTTTTCAGGTTTATAAATAGAAGCTATACCCTTCTCTTTGTCTTTGTCTGTCTCTCCCTCTCTTATTCTTCCCATTGCTTCCTGTTTTCCTTTTTCTTCCCTGCAATCCGGCACTTAGCCGAGTCTCATCTTGAAGCTACACTACGCCGTTTCCCCCCACACCCCCCACCTCTCCTTCTCTCCACACCTCTCACTCTAAATTCTCTTCGTGTTGCACCTTCGTCTCCCTCTTTCATGCTTTAATTTGAAGAACTCTTAAATTTTTTTTAAAAAAATAGCCTGCTTGCAAATAGACACAGTCCTCAAGAAAAGGGAGCTTTAGGTAACCCACTCATCTACCTTTCCCCTCTCTTCTCGCCTTGCCTCTAAAACACAGATAATGAAAAGGGGGGGGGGAAAGAAAAACAGCTCATTCTCCTTATAGTTTTCTCAGCATGGTGCTGTTTCCCCTGCGCCCTCCCTCCTCGGGCTCTGTCGTCTTAATTCCACCCTCCTCCTCCGCCTCATGCTCTCTGGTTTCTTAGAGGTGGTATCAGTGCTCTCACCTCCTTCAAGTTGATACGGGAGCACCAGCGAGCATTATTGATAGTCAGTGCAGATAGTGTCACACTCTCTGTGTTACTGATAACCTCGCCGTGCCCCCAGAAACCAGAGGACAAAACCCTCAGATGAACTGACGCCTCCTAGATCTGATCATGTGACATCTCTCAGTGGAGTAAACACACAATTGCGCTCCACCATCAGCACTCCCTGCGAGGCTCGTCATTGTTCTAGATATTCTCCTTGGACTTTGTAGAGGAAGCAAAATCAAGAGTTCATAAAGTGTCTTGCTTAAGGGCACTAAAGCAGAGCAAGCTGACTTGAAGGTTTGATTATTATTTTTTGATTTCCTGAGTAATTACCTAACCCTGCTGCCATATGGTTATGTAACAGGTGCAGACAGATTGATTGTTCCAAGTGTTGTGGAACCAGTGATTTGTTAATTAGTGACATAACATGTTGCATTAGGAGCTCCGACACCCGACGGCTTCATTATGCAGATCACCCCATGCTGAGTGCAAATCTGATGTCTAAAGTTACTCACTCATGCTGAGAGTCTATCATGTATCCAACACCCTGAGCGATTCACTTGCTTCGTAAAAGGAATTAGTCATAGCGAGGCGCGCACAGCAGCTGGTTAGTTATGGTAAACACTGGCACCAATTATTAGTGTTCAACTCCGAGGGCAGCAACTGATCTGCAGATACTGGATGGGTGATATCGAGGCCAGGACTTTCTGTTCCTGTTGCAGTGGTGACTATTACTACAGATACATGTATTATTTCCACATGTTTACCTGCATGCAGCGATTGGATGGTGCACCTCATACTAACAACACAAATCCTAAAGCTTCTCTGAGAAATTTCTCTGAGAAATGAATGAAAGCACCTTCATTGCCGCTAAAGTCTAAGGCTACGTCCACACGAATGCGTTTTTGTTTGAAAACGCATCGTTTCTCTCTGTTTTGGCCTCTCGTCCACAATGAGACGGCGTTTTCGCTCAAGGAAAACGCAGCGTTTTGAAAACGCTCTCAAAAACGAATGCATTTGAAAACGGTGCTTTCGTGTTGCAGTGTGGACAGCGAACCATTTCGAAAACGATGACACATTGCAGTCATGCCACCAATTAAACTAAGATAGCGGAGGGCGTTATACAGCAGTTGTTTTGTTTGCGCTCAATTTTGACAGCCCTATTAAAGATGAATATCAGTCTGTACACGCTTCAGATAGCTTTTCTTCAAATTCTTTAATTCTCACTCGCTTTTGCAACTTTGTACTTTGTGTTACTCGCAGCAACAACTCCACCTCATTGTTAGTCCATTTAAAAAACTCGGTGCTTTTCCTCAACATTTTGCTGCGACGTTTCAGAGAGCCGGAAAGTAAATAAACGGCTGACAGAAATGAGGCAGGTGGAATCTTCTTGCGTTTCACGCATGCACAGTACTGGACCGTAAGCGCTTTTGGCTGTTTCAATTTGGACGCACAACTCTGTGAAAACGACTGAAAACGCTAGTGTGGACGTGGAGTGTTTTTAGATGAAAATGCAGTTTTCAAATCTATCCAGGCGAGTGGGGACGTAGCCCAAGATTTCGACATTTTCTCAAGAGGTGTGGCTTCTTTACACTGTAACTTCAGCTAATATTCTGTATTGTACTTCATTTAACTAAATAGATAGATAGATAGATAGATAGATAGATAGATAGATAGATAGATAGATAGATAGATAGATAGATAGATAGATAGATAGATAGATAGATAGATAGATAGATAGATAGATAGATAGATAGATAGATAGATAGATAGATAGATAGATAGATTTAGTCCTTTATATTTCTTACACTGTCTTCTTAGTTTTATTTAAAACTCCAGCTCTCTTTTTAACTGTAAAATATACAGAAGATGATATGAAAGAGAAACACGTCATCCATGTTTTAAGACAGCAAGATTGAAATCTTACAGCAGCGATGAAGAAAACAATGCGCAGAAATATTGGCAGCTTTTCTGCTCCACCACTTTGGATCCCGCAGCTTCAGCAGCCAGACGCATGCGGCTGAAGAAAAGCTACAACACTGCAGTGCTTCATTCACATGCGGCACTCAATCCGTGAGCTGCTCCTCTTCCTGCTGCTGCATGCTCTCTCTCTCTCTCTCTCTCTCTCTCTCTCTCTCTCTCTCTCTCTCTCCCTGTGTCTGTGCAGTCCCTGGACAGAGAGGGGCTGACTTCTTTCACTCTAATATGTGTATCACACCCGTATCAGGTAATACCTTTTCATGCATCATATGGCTTTTGTCCCTTTCATGACTTAATCTTTTTTTTTTTTTCAGTGTAATTGAGACATGCACACACGGGCCAATGAAGGATTTTCTTAAAACCATATTCTGCTTGAACTGCCAAACACAGCTCGGTGGTTGACAGCGCCATTATCCCCTCTCCCCCTCAAAATGTGATCTGATCTCATCTGATGTCGTCTGATCTGATCGCTCGTTTCATCATCTCGTGCAATTCCACGTATTATTCTCTCCATATGTCTTCGTAAAGACACTGAAAGCCATGCAGCATATCTTATGATTGCGCCAGGCGTTTTGAGGCCAACAACACGGCGCTCAATGAAATCCGAGGCTTAAACGATGAAGTCCAAAAATAGGACTATTTAGCAATGATGCATTTCAGCTGCAGGATTTTCTCTTTAAGCTGAGTGAAGGAATACACGATCAAAGAGCATCTCAGGTTGGAGGCAACAGGCTCACATGGAAGTCCGGATATTTGGAAACAACTGTTTTCTTTTGATTCTTCCTTCTCTGAGTAAGTCGGTGTGTA